>NC_139969.1:44082210-44784710 GCF_963993115.1 Abramis brama | reverse complement strand
CTCTCTTCTTGAGCTTTGTGTTGGCCGTCCAGTAATGAGGGCACGCCTGTCTCCCAGTGGTGTTTTCCCAGGAGCCACTGCTGTCGGCTGCACTCCAGTGCTCGTTTGCCTCTTCTCTCCATCCTCCCAGCACCTGATCCGGCAGATGTGGCCAGTGCAGAGATTAGCTGGCTGTCTGTTGGCAGTCTGTCATAGGAGGCCACACTCTAAAAAATGCTGGGTCAAGTCTGTTGGGTGATTTTGTTGGGTTATTTTATCACATTTTAAACTCCTTTGGGTAGTTTTAATTTTCCAGTTGTTGGGTTAAACCTGCTGGGTCGCAACGCTGGGTTGTTTCACGAGCTTCGCGCCTTGGAGATGTTTAAATTCGCTCCCAGCTGGATGCAACTGTTTTAAGGTAAGTTTATATAATGTTTCATTTTTATAAATAATACTTTTTTTAAATTAATAATTAGTTTGAATTAGCACAATTATAACTTTTTCGCAGCAATAATTCTTAAACTTATATGCTACAGACTAGAATTGGTGATGCAACTTGTACGACAAACAATTGTTACCTCAGAATCAGATATTGACTCGCATAGTCATTTTAAGGTGAGACGACAGATTAATACAGTTAATGATTCTGTATCACACGGAACCATGAAATATGTGAATATCTGTGAAAACAGGGAAGAGTCGTTTCTGTCACTCAAAACAAAACAATTGAGTAATATGACTCACTGCTCTTATGTAAAACGCCTGCAATTGTCCATACCGACATTAAGAGCATGTATTTTTTTTACAGTCTATGTGTAAGAGGCATAAAAGTAGCCTACGTAAAATATTGTGGGACCGCAGGTCTAAAAGAAACTACCATCCAGTTCAAATAAACCGGTTCACCAATGTTGAAACAAAATGATTCCCGGAAATGAATCGACTTTTCAGCACGAGATCTTTCAAAGTGCGTGTGTGCATCAGTGCCGTGGGTTGGACCAGTGAGGTGATTTGATACAAAAAGTATTTTTTACATACATAAATTCATTTTTGGTAAGTGATGTAATTTAAAATTTCATTTTATTCTAGTTAGAAAACCATATGGATATATTTGGGGAAAACTCTTTGAGTGGCAGTTAGGCTACCCATCGACAAGTTTAACGGTAAGTTAATGTTTATTATACACTTTTGCTGCTTTTACATATATAATTGACCGCCTGTGATAATCAACTCAACCTCGCGTAACTTAACGCAAATCAATTTGATCCATTCTATAGTTAAACTTCTGAATTTAGCAATTTATAAGCTTGTGGTTCGATTCAGATCTTGATTCAATGTCGATTCATTTGGATAAATATCAGATGCAGTAACGTTAGCTGCATGTTAATTTTTTTAAAGTAAAAAATGACTTAAAGGGGCCCTATTATGCTTTTTAATTTTTTCAACTTTAGTTAGTGTGTTATGTTGCTGTTTGAGCATAAAAAAGATCTGTAAGGTTACAAAGCTCAGTCACTCCAAAGGGAGATAGCCTATTTCATGTAACAGAATTTTAAGGATTGCAATTAATGAAGAAAAGTTGTATCAGTCTTTGGAAAACGTTCCACAAGGTGATGTTTGTTGTTTTAAATCTTCGATACAACATAAAAGGCAACCTTAGGTATTTAGTATCATTATTGCATATTTATTTTTATGTGTGTAGCTTATTGCACTAACTTTAGTGTATTTGTTGTAGCTGGTCCTGTTTCTGAGATGTTATGTCTCTTTCCTGCAGAGAATAGAGGTGATGTTGCTCTGTTGGTCCTTCCCCTTCTTCTTGCTGCCACCGTGTACATATTGGTCAGACTCAGAAGGTCTTTCGTCCATCTATTGACGAAGATAGAAAGGCTTTCATTGATCTTCAACTAGTAAGTATAAAACCGTATAACTGCTATTTACACTGCATTGTAACCTGACTGGAACTGCCTGTGCATTAAGCAAGGGATACTGTACATCCAGGTGATATTGCAGAATACACTTCAACAGGGTAATCAACACAAAGTGGAGGGATCTCGTATCACCCTGGAGGAGTTTATTTTGTGATGAAAACTGGCTGGATGTACATTATCTGACTTAACTTTATTACCTCAAAACAATTCCTGTAAACCAACTTTGATCCTAGACAAAAAACAAGATCAAACAAGACATAATGTAAAGCATACCACTTATTATAAGTTTTTTTCCAAATAAAAATATTGATTGTTGAAATCATGATGAACTCCATTTCATGATAAACTTTACACAGTTATTGAACTGAACTGAATCAACACTGAACTGACTTCATCTGAACAATGAAACCGTTGCCATTGACACAATCTGTATTGTATTTATTTTCTTTATTGGTCGGAACGAACATGGTGGAGTTTCTAAACCGGGCAGAGTCTACAAAACCCCCGTCTAAGAGTCTTCTTCTTCAGTCTAAAAAATGTAAATTTCACTGTGTACATACTGTAAAATACAATTTTGCACATCTGTGAATTTCACTTTAATTTCCTAAGAATTAAATGGTATAAATTACATTGTTCAGAACAAATGTTCTTTCTTTCTTAACTGTATTTGACTTTATTTAACTATACTTATGTACATTTTTGCATATTTGAAAAATAATTTTGCATTCGCTGACTTTAAAATGAATTGTCTGTCGATTTCACTGCGTATTTAAACCGTTAAACATGTAATAGTTAAATGTATAAATGTCATTGTTCAGAACTAATCTTCTTTATTTATTTAATTGTATTTGACTATTTTACTTGATGTATTTTTAAATGATTTTGCATTCACTGAATTTAAAATATAATTGTCAATGTCACTGTATTTAAAGCGTTAAACATGTAACAGTTTTAGAACTAATCTTCTTTATTTATTTATTAAAACTGACAATATTGAACTACTTTGATGTCAGCACTAAATGATTTTTGCATTTAAATTTAATGTGCAGTTTGTTGTCATTGCTGCCAATTTTAACACATTTGTGAATGTCATTTGAGAAGCATTAAAAATTATTTTAACTGTCTAAACATGTTCTTCATTATTTCTTAATTCATAATTTTACAGTAAAGCACAGGTGATATTATAAGAATAACCCAGCAAAAATAACCCAGAATAGCAAATCCATTAATGGTAAAAAAATGACTACATCTTGGGTTTCTCAACAACCCAGCCTGCTGGGTTACAATGTCACTGGGTTAATTTAACCCAGCATGTGTTCTGTCCAATATTTACCCAGCGCTGGGTTGCCAATTGGGTTGTTTTTAACCCAGCCATTTTTAGAGGCCAGCATCTTCTCCATGGGAGCCTTGTACACGTCAGACTCAGCCTGTAGTTTTCCAGTGAGGCGCTCCATCACCCCTGACCCGAGTCCCAGCCTGCCGACAATGGCCACCACAACACACATCAACAACTACTGGTTAATGGTTACTAGTAACAACTACATTTTTAGTGATGGTGTGTGTGTGTGTGTGTGTGTGTGTGTGTGTGTAGTAACTTCTGGTGTGTGTGTGTGTGTGTGTAGTAACTTCTGGTGTGTGTGTGTGTGTCAGTCACCACCGCCCCTCAAACACACATAATTTCTGTCACCGCACACGCGCGCGCGCAAACAGCACCTCATGGTCCATCCTCTCGTCCACATGTAACAGAATGTCCCACATCCCCGTCTCTCTCTCCCGCCAGCACTAGCCAGTAAACTCTCCTGAACCGCACAGATCTATGCGATAATGTCGTGAGGAAGACGAGTTACTGCACACCCAACAATACAGATGAGCTGAGGGTCACTATCAGAGCAAGCCTAGCCCATCCATCTCTCTCACACTCATTTCTATTATTTCTCTGCTGTCCTGTTTCACTGAAAGACCACATAACATTAAAACACTGTTAATCTGATGTCTGCCCTCCTCTGCCTGTGGGATTGTCCGGATGAGCCGTCTCCAGCTGAGCAGTCGTCACTATCGCCAGCCTCGTCCACTCCTCGGCTGGGCTCTCTGGGCTCTCCGCTGCAGATGCACAAAGGGGATCTACATAAACATGTACAGAGAAATTTAAAATAATTATATATGTTTTAATGAAGCTATGGCTGATTGTCTATATGGATTAATCTAACAACCTATCACACATGTATAAATCAACATGACAACAGTCTCCTACACAAACTCAAACAGGCATGAGGCTCTCTGTGTTTTCAGCATCTGCACACACACACACACACACACACACACACACACACAGTCTCACTCCACATGATCTTCATCTCCAGAGCTGCTCTTCAGAGTCACTTCACAAGCTTTTCCCCGTTTCGTCTGAGGAAAACTACTGTCAAACACACACTGAAACTCTGATTACATTTAAAAAGACAGTTTTTATTCATTTCAAAACACATCATATTTGATGATACATTTGTATTCAATCATAAAACATAAAATCCAGAAAAATATAATAAAACACACTTTAGGAAGAAAAATAAAAAATGAATGTGGGCCCTAAATTAAAAGGTAGCTTACTCTGTGGAGTTTAATTGTGAACAAACACATTATAATGATATTTTTGGCCATATCCAGCTCTATTTTTGAATCATGAATCATTTGTGTCCTAATACAAAACAAAAGGACTGAATATATAATAAATACAAACCTCAGGATGTCAGTCATTTACAATATCCAGCATCTTAGATAATAGTCCAGAAACAGGGAATATAACAGATGCACTGTTGAAATGTCTATTTAAGAGGTTTTAAACAGGATTTAGAGATATATGTGGTATAATATCCCGCTCCAGTGCAGTAGGTGTCGGTTTGCAACTGTTCAGCTGCTCCAAACCCTCCTGTAAAACACACGAAGAAGAGGAAAACGAAAGTAACAGCATCTGGGCCTCGTTTATCACAGAACAGGCCCTGAGAGAGGCGGGCGACACTTCCGACGCATAAGATGTGATTTATAAATATTTTATTTTATTATATAAATTTATTATTTCGGGGAGGAGACGCATGTGGCGCAATTTTGCGCTGACTGGGATTTATATCTATTTTAATCTTGCGCAGGTTCTGGCGTACGAACGGTTTTATAAGTCTGAATAATAGGCTATATCCTACGCACAGTTTTATAAATGAGAGCCCTGATACCCAAACCTGTTGCTCACTGGATTTGATCTGATCTATGATCCAGAAAACATTTCTCCAGATTTAGCACAATGCCTCCAAATCTAATAACACTCGCGGCCATTTATGAGTTTAATCCACAATCCATCGAGACCAGCAAGAGATTCTGAGAGCGACGCGCGCGGACTGACAACAAGCGCTACTGAGTTTACAATACTTATAAACTCTCTTCTTAGTGGACAAGACTGCAAGTAAGTTTAATACATTCTCCATTACAGTCATTTGTAATTATTAGGAACTTCATATTGTATATTAAGCGAGATAAATGTGTTGTTACAGAAGGCTGTTCTTCTGCTACTCCGAACAGGCGAAGAATCTGCCAGAAATTACAATCTTTTGAAGTTAAAACATGAAGTTTTATTGAGAAAGGGTTATTGAACACGAATATGTTTCTGAAAGTTTTCCTCCATTTCCTCTTCAGTTTTAGGCTGTTGTTTTTGTGATGTGAAATCGAAAGTATTTTTGAAGCAGACATTTACAGTAGACAGACAGATGAAGCCTGACGTCAATGAACAACAATCTGCTGTTATTAAACTGAATATCTCAGTTCATATATAACAATTATGATTAGTAGTTATACAGTATGTCTGTTATAATTCTGCTTACTTTTACTCAATCAGTTATTTTAGGATCATTTAAAAGTAATGAAATCAACCATCATTGTGAACTTGAAGTAATGATTAAATGACAAACGATTCAACAATTAATAAAGATTGGGTAAATATGATTGTAAAATGATATTAAACTGCAATAGAGAATATAACAAATCAGGTTCAGTTTTCCCACTCAAAGCTTTAAACACAATTGCTTTTCCCCAATGAATTAATATTTAGAGTCAGTTAAACTCATTAATCAATCAGAAATGATTAAGGCCATTCGGTTATTTTACACGGCAATATATTTGTCTGTAACTCACTTTATTTTATAGATAGTTGTTGCTGTTGCTGTTGTTGATGATAACTCCGCATTCTTCATTATTGTCTTAAATAAGATGTTCTTCATCTGTGTAAAATGGTGTCATCTCCAGGTGATGCTGAAGGATTGAGTGTTTCCAGAAAGCAGTGCTGATCAGTTTTCAGTGTCAGTTTAGCTGCAGTATGTCAGAGGAAAGAGGAAAGGACTCTCTCTCTCAGATGAGTCTCTCAGAGAAACACAGGTAAGACTGCGTCTGTTTTCATCACTTTAAACTCCACTGGACTTTGTGTTTCCCTGTCAATAACACAACTTTAAGCATTGTTCTATATTTGCACAACTTCAGTTTTTAACTTCTTAAATTAACTCTGACTTTATCTGTAAAGCCCTGTTTGCTCTATAGAAAATATCACAGTTAATAATTTGTTAATAACCTTCTAGACGCTGAATTAATCCAAATAAATGACTTCAGTTTTTAGATCATACAATTATTGACAGACATTAGGAAACAACTATACACTTAATTTAATTCAAGTATGCTAACACAACTGTGTCACACAGACATTTCTGCTCTCTATTTCTGTCAATAAACAAAAACTTGAAATGTTCTCTTAAATTAGAGTGAAGTATTTTTTAACATATTTAATCTCTCTCATGTATATTAAAGAAATCATTTAACTAATGTGAGCCAGTAAAATAAAATAGTAGTTAAAGGGGCTATATGCTTTTTTCTGAAATTTAAACTCGCGACTGACACCTGTGGCCAAAAAACGGAACTGCTCTTCCTTTCTGCTCGCTCTCGTACGTGCACACTTCACAAGTCATCCGCTGCAAAGAAGTCAACATTATGTTTACAGAGGTAAGAACAGTCAAATACATATATTGTTTGAGAAACTAAGTTTGTTTGCTGACTAGCGGTGGTGGCAGAGTGATCTGAAACGTTTAACATGAACGCGCTTGACGTCACATCCGCAGACAACGCGCGAAAAATCCGACCCGACAGAAAATAGGAAAAATAGGATACAGGCTTATAGGTGCACCCACTGTGAGCTGACAAGGTGTCAGTATGCTCATCAGGAGATGTTTGAGTCATACATGGTCAAATAAAAAGGCTATTGTTACGTTTATTTTGGGGAAACAGTTGCATATAGCCCCTTTAACTATAAAACAGTAAATTGTGTGAGTGTGTGTATTTCTGTGGAGGATTAGATAAAGACACAGATGTGTTTCACACACAGTTGATCCTCCTTTACTAAAGTGTTTTCTCTCTCTCTCTGTTCTTTGTGTCATCAGTGTAAGATCAGGCTCACATGTGTCCAGCTCTGTGTCTCTGAAGAGTGATCGGTCTAAAGGTGATGTACCAGACTTCAGTGAGAAAACACCATCATCTTATAAAAGGTATTTTGTGTGTTTACATTACATTATACAGTATTGTTGTATTATTTGTCTACAGTGGTGTATATGATTGATCTTGACTGAATTAAACAATAAGTCTCAATAAAACTCAATTCCTGGGAACCTTATGAAACTCATTCAGTAACACAATTACACAGGCAGCCACAAGGAGACACAAATACACTATGGAAAATAGATCATGAAACTAAACATGTATATATATTTATTCATCCGACTGTAGTCATAAATGGACAAATGCACAGCTATACTGCATTTAATTACTATTTGCAGCATTAAACCTTTTCAAATGAGACTAAAGTATCTCCTGTAGTAAAGTGTTTTCTCTCTGTTCTTTGTGTCATCAGTGTAAGATCAGGCTCACATGTGTCCAGCTCTGTGTCTCTGAAGAGTGACCAGTCTAAAGGTTATGGACCAGACTTCAGTGAGAAAACACCATCATCTAATAAAAGGTATTTCATGAGTTTCTAATTTTTTTCATAAGTGTTTAAAAGTTGTATCAGTGAATATCAATCATGAAACATTTTCAGATCCAATATTTATCATTATTTATCATTGAATCATTTATCATGATATTTATTATTGAATACTCTGATAAATATTTGATCTGATAAATATTTATCAGAGTATTCACAGCTAATGCTTTTTCTCTTTCTGTGAAATTTTGCCTGGAAAATCAGTATTTATTTTATTTATTTGATTACAGGCTTCAATATGAGACATTAGACTCAGACGTTCAGACTCACAGGAACCACGAGAATTTCAAAGACAATCTTCTAGGAATCTTCCAGGTAGGAAAACACATTTTTATAAATGTTTAATATTTACAACAAACAGATATGTTATTGAACAAATACATTTTATTTAATTCCTCCAGATCCATTTTTTCCTTTGAAGCTCTTATATATATTTTATTTTTCTATTTGTTACAAATATCAGCTGGTTAACATGTTAGTCTTTTAACTGGATTTTTTTATAGATATTATAGTTATTGAATAAATTCTGTTGTAGATGTACAATTTGGTTTAAATTGTGTCTTTTTTCTTACTTTTGTTTGTAGGATCTTGAGAGAAAAATAATCACGTTTCTGAAGAATGAGCTGGAGAAGTTTAAGAAAATATTACAAAAAGAGAACACACAACACTTTGTGAAGGACTTTATTGAGAACAGATCCAGTATCAAAGAATCAGCTCTTGATCTCACACTACATTACCTGAGAGAGATGAAGCAAGATGAAGCTGCTGATGCTCTAGAAGGTTAGAGACTCATGATCATCTGTCTGATTGTCTCTTATAAATGCAGGAGAGAAAATGAAGACTAAAACTATATATTTTCTGTTCCTGTGTTTAGGTGAGCTGCTCTTCATTCCTCAGCTGAAATGTGGCCTAAAGAAGAAGTATCAGTGTGTGTTTGAAGGAATTGCGAAGCAAGGTGACTCCACACTTCTGAATAACATCTACACAGATCTCTATATCACTCAGGGCGGCAGTGAACAGGTCAATACTGAACATGAGGTGAGACAGATTGAAGTTGCTTCCAGGCGTCATGAAGCACAAGAGATACAGGTTGAATGTACAAATTTGTTTGAAGCTCCTGAACAAGACAAGGAGATCCGAACTGTCCTGACAAAAGGAGTCGCTGGCATCGGGAAATCAGTGTCTGTGCAAAAGTTTGTTCTGGACTGGGCTGAAGGAAAAGAAAATCAAGATATCCGCTTCATATTTCCTCTTCCATTCAGAGAGATGAACTTAAAGGAGAAAGAAAAACTAAGTGTGATGGACCTTATAACTAAATTTTTCCCAGAGACAAAAGGACTGAACCTTACAAGAAGGAATCAGTTCAAAGTGCTGTTCATCCTTGATGGACTGGACGAATGTCGCCTTCCTCTGAAGTTTGATTGTAATGAGACGTGGCGTGATGTATCGTCACCAGCCTCTCTGGATGTTCTCCTAACGAACCTCATGAAGGGAAATCTGCTTCCTTCTGCTCTCATCTGGATCACCACCAGACCAGCAGCTGCCAGTAAGATTCCTCCTGACTGCATCGACCGGCTGACAGAGATACGAGGATTCAGTGACGCACAAAAGCAAGAGTACTTCAAAAAAAGATTCACTGATCAGAATCAGGCCAACACAATCCTAGATCACATTAAACAATCAAAGAGTCTCTTTATCATGTGCCACATCCCAGTCTTCTGCTGGATTTCAGCCACGGTTCTCCAGAACATTCTGGAGGAGAAAAGAAACACTGATGTGAAAAACACTCAGGCTGATGAGATCTCTAAAACACTGCAGGAATCAAACACTGAAGACACTCCCAAGACTCTGACACAAATGTACACACACTTTCTCCGCTTCCAGATCCAGCAGAGCCGCCGAAAGTATGATGGAGAATACACACCAGATGTTTCCTGGGATAAAGACACCATCCTTTCACTGGGGAAACTGGCGTTTCATGAGCTGGAAAGAAGCAACCTGATCTTCTATGACACAGACCTGGAAGCCTGTGGTATTGACGTCTATAAGGCATCAGTGTACTCAGGCATGTGTACCCAGATCTTTAAGGAGGAAACAGGGATCGTTCTTGGTACCATGTACTGCTTTGTTCACTTGAGCATTCAAGAGTTTATTGCAGCCCTTTATGCACATCTGTTTCTGGACATCAACAAGACAAGTGTGTTTGATCATGAGTCTACAGAGCAGGAAAACAGAAATGAAACCATGATTGATTTTCTCAAGACTGCAGTGGACAAGGCGCTCGAGAGTGACAATGGACACCTGGACCTTTTCCTTCGCTTCCTCCTCGGTCTGTCCCTCCAGTCCAATCGACGACTCTTACGAGGTCTGTTGACACAGCAAGACGGCAATGACCAGAGCAACAAGGAAATAGTTCAGTACATCAAGCAGAAGTTAGAAGATGATCTTCCTGCAGAGAGATCCATCAATCTGTTCTACTGTCTGAATGAACTGAACGACCAAACTCTGGTGAAAGAGATTCAGACCCACCTTAGCAAAGGAAGTCTCTCATCTGGTGACCTTTCACCTGCCCAGTGGTCTGCTTTAGTCTTTGTGTTGTTGACATCAGAGGAAGAGCTGGAGGAGTTTGAGCTTCAGAAATTCAAGAAATCAGACGAGTGTCTCATTAGATTATCGGCAGTCATCAAAGCCTCCAGAAGAGCCCTGTAAGTATTTTAATATATTTTGTCATGTTTTGCTCTCATCTGAAAAATGTCTTTATCTACATTACTCTATAGTGATTCCTCATCATGAACATGAACTTATCCCTGAAAAGCCTGACATATGAAATAATGACAGTTTATCAAACCTTTAGACGAAATATAAAAGACCATGTAAAAATGTTTGCATGTTTGTCTTGTATCATATGATACACCAGACTTTAATGACTTGTATAGAATTATATATTAGCTCATGTTCATACTTGTGGAAAAAATACATATTTTATTCATATACCCAAACTGGGGGAAAGAATGTAATTTGGTACATATTAGGGATGGGACGATTACCGGTTTCACTATGAACCACGATAAAATGTACTGACGGTTAGTAATATCGTTTCAAATTTAATAATCATTAAAATCGTGTTTGATTATCGCGATTTTAGATCCTGTTCAGCCAGCAACAGTCTGACGCAGCCGCAATGTTATTTTTTTTATTCAAGAAGGAATTGCGGAAGGCAGTGACCGTGCTCGGGAGATTTTTCAGCCTTTTAAAAGAACCAGTTCTGAGGTGTGGTCATATTTTGGCTTTAACAAAAGTCCTGAGGGAAACTTAATCGAGGATGGTCACCCTGCAGAACATGCACAAGAAAAAGTCGCTGCAATAGGGGGAAACTTCAGATCTGCCGAGTTGTCTTATTGTGTGACCATCACCGACTGTTGTATAGCGAACGCAAGGCAAGTTAACTTTGCCCTCAATACCAGGGAAGTAATTGGGCATAAAATGTTGTTTTAAGTTGAACTATTTTATATCAATCACTTGAAATAAACATGAAGCTTCCGCAAAGAAAAGTTCGCAGCAAGTGGCTTAGCCAAAGACGAACGAACAAGTTCAAACAAGACTATTAAGAGTGACATTTAAGAGATAATAATTCATATTCATTATACACTTATTACACCGTTTTTTTTACCACATAATTACGGGGACATTGAATTGAGATTAATGTTTTAAATCTTACCTGTTTATAAATCCATTCTGTACAGCGTACAAAACAATCGTTCAGACAAGATGATCACAACAATATTATCAAACTCTGTAAACAATAAATCAACTCTGATTTAATTTTCAATACAATTAAAAACGGAGACGCAAGACTGCAAGTTGTATTTGAATGAAACGAGAGAGCGCGTCCATTGTGATACATGGTGTAACGTCTGTCAGAGAGTTTGAAGTCTGCCCAGATGAAGAATACAAGACAGTGCAAATGAACTGGTAGTTCCACGAGACTTTTATAGATGTTTTCTCTCAGTTAAGCACACTCTTCACATACATGTCGAAGAGCGAATGTTAAAAGGGAAAAGAAAACACTCTAAAACACGCTACAAATCAAAGTGGAAGTAAACACATTATAATAAAACAACGGTCAGCGGTAGAGTGGTCATCTTACTCTTTGCGCGAGCAATCTCACTCTCACTGTGCGTGCGCGCTCACATAAAAACAGCATGCATACAATAACGTACGCCATAGAAGTTATCTTAAAGGCACATCAACATTCATGTCATGAACACTACTTAACACTAGGCGGCCGTTACAATGGATGTGCGCGGTGTTATAATGCGTTGCTATTGACGACCGTCATTATAAGGAAGGAAATGCTTTAAAAAGTGCATAGAGCTGCTTGTTTTATTTGTTGTTTGTTGATTTTCAAATATAAAACTTGTTGAAATGTCTTCAGTGTGAGCATCAACTCTTTTTGAACACTTTCATCTCGTTTTTACAAAACCGTGATAATATTGATAATCACGATAATTTTGGTCACTATAATCGTGATATTAAATTTTCATACCGTCCCATCCCTAGTACAGAAATTCTGAAAGGTTATAATATAAAACATTGAGATTTTTATAAAACAGGCTTAAATAAAGTACATATATATTACCACATCATATATTAGTTGTCCCTGTCACGTGTCAGCGTTTGTTTGGACTTTCAGTTCGAGTTTTGCTTGGTTCCTGTTTGCCTTTGTTCTTTTCCCGCCACTCCTTTGTTTCTATGGTTACCGTCATTATCAGTTCAGTTGTATCACCTGTTTAGTCATCATCGTCATTAGTGGTCGACCGATATATCGGCCGATATTTGGCACTTTTAAAATATCGGCATCGGCCAATATGTTTTTCTGATTGGCAGATGTGTTTGAAGCGGGACTTTTATTTTGACGGGCGGTGCTGAGAACACCAGCGCCTGATCACACAGCGCTCACTCACATTCTCTGTCTTCATTAGTTTACAATCTCTGTCAGTCATATCTAATACTTTGTTAGACAGAACTGGTGAACAAAGAAAGTAAATGGTATGCGAAAAAGTGAAGTGTTGCTTTTATATTATTTGTTGCAGAAAAGGCAAACAATCAGGCTAAAATACTTTCTCATTTACTCGTCAACATTCAGCAGATGCACATCTACATCATTTAAACAAATCTCTGAATATCTAATAAACATTTAATATCACAAACCTTGCAGATTTAATGGAATCCAGCTGTGATATCTTGTGAGGTGTGCATTTGTAGCCTGATAAACGTGTGACTGCGAGTGACGGTCGAGTGAAGTGAGTGAATGCGAACAGAAGATCCGCTTCACAGGAGACGCGATCGAAAAACTTTAAATCCTTCATTTTAAAATATGCTGTGCTATATCCACTGTTTCATATTCATATAGTTTTCACTGTGTGCTCAATGTAATATTAGCGTTACCTTGTCTTTATTTGAAAAAATATGATTACCAGTGCGCACGATATTACCAGATTACTGAGTGCCCTGTTACAGTGTTTGCTTCCTTTTTATTCACATATTCATATATTTTTAAACAATTACTTTATTTGTGAAAAATACTGTAATAGGATTGCAGATTCAAGAAGTTGCCATCTAAGCATGTTTATTTTAAAGATTTGTTTTCTAATTTATTTAAAATTTATAAAATATTGATTAAAAATAAATATAAAGTATATAATAAAAATATCGGCTTTACATCGGCTATCGGCCATCCTGCTCTCTAAGATATCGGCATCGGCCATCAAAAAACCAATATCGGTCGACCACTAATCGCCATCTATCTCACCTGTGTTCTGTTAATCAGTGTAATGTGTGTTTGTATTTAAGCTCCATTCTGTTCAGTCAGTCCTTGTCCGATCTCCATCGTATTTAGTGTGTGTGAACCTTCTGCCCGTCTTCTATGTACCTGTATTTTTATATTGTCAGTAAAAGTTTGCATTGGAACTTTTGATTCTCCTTCGTCTTCTTCTGCCCGCACCACACCGTGACAGTCCCTCTGTATCTCCCAGTAATTAGACATTTTAAATGCTTATTTTTATCAGTAATTCTGTTGTTTAATGTAATAATAATGTAATGTAATATGTATATTGAGAGATTTACAAATAAACATTTATCAAAAGCCTGTTGTATAATATTTGATGTACACATTTTAAGATGTTTTTTCTACAAAAAAAGTTCAAAATGTTTGTATTTTCAATGTTTTTATTTTATTTAGTAAATATTAAGTAAAATAAACTAAATTTAATGTAATTTCAGTAATTGTTATGGATGCTTTTTTACTATCTTTAAATTAATGATATATCACCCATTGATCACCCTGCTCTCTAAGATATCGGCATCAGTCGGCGGTTAAACTTTATCTTGAACTATTAAAAACAAATACAATTTCTTAGGTTCTTAGGTTTAAGTAATCTTAGCTTTACTTAAATCATTAAAGATTATACGACGTGATCAAAAAGACGTGTAGATGTGAATGAAGGCATTTTTTGTATTATAGGGAAATTCCTTTAACTTGCCATAAAAGTGTGAACTGTCTCATCTAATAGTGTCAGTGCAGTCAAGTCAATAATAGTGTTGAATATTAAGTGTCTCCAACTAAGGAAGCTAGAGGCAACAGTGGCAAAAACCCAAACTCCATCAGGTGACAGAAATAGAGGAGAAATCCTATAGCTATAAAAATATTTTATCTATTAAATTTGTCACTGAATAAAAAATACTAATGTACAGGAAATAGTATTTTTTGTAGATGAATGCTGTTTGAATGCATAGTATGCTGTTTATGTAAAAAATAATAATGGAACATGTATTTAATATTTGTACTTAGAAAATGTATTGTATGTGTTCCATCTAATTCTGTGTTGTGATTTATTGTAGGTTAAATGATTGTAACTTAACAGAAAAAAGCTGTTCAGCTCTGGCTGCAGTTCTTGGATCAGATACCAATCTGAAAGAGCTGAACATGAACAATAATAATCTGCAGGATTCAGGAGTGAAGCTGCTCTGCACTGCACTGAAGAATATAAAGTGTAAACTGGAGATACTGAGGTAAGTTGAGCCACAGGAGTCACATGACTAAAGTAAGGTGCAATGACTGACAGGACGATCCTGGAGGCTAAAAGTTATGAATAAGAATTTGATGAAGTTATGAAGGTTTGTCTTTGTTCTATTGTTGTTGTGTTTTTCATTTAAAATAATAATGAGCCACAAACTAAGCAATCCAAAGATCTTTATTTATTTGTTACAATGTGGGTATAGCATATCATCCTTCTTATCAATTTTGTTAATAAAAGTCCAATGTTTAATATAAGTGAATTTATGATTGTACTATTTTATTATTGATGTATTTTCATTAATACTAATGAACCACAAACTAAGAATTTGTTTTAAATTTAGGGGGAAATCCAAAGACCTTCATTTCTCAGTGTTACAATGGGGGTATACTATGCCATCTGTCTTATTTGTTTTGTTGATAAAAGTTTGATGTTCAGTATAAGCGAGGTTGTCATTGTGCCATTTTATTGTTGTGTTTTTTTCACTGAGTAATACTGAAGTGACATTAAGCGTTCATTTTGTGCTGCATTCATTTGGTGCTGCACTGTAATGCAAATAATTGCAGGGGATTAGGGCTGCATCTAACGATTATTTTTGTTGTCGATTAATCTATCGATTATTTCTTCGATTAGTCGACTAATCTAACGATTATTTGTACGATTAATCTAATGGTTATTTTTGGGATTAGCTGATTTATCCATTGGCAAACTTTCCAATAAATAATAATAACAACAATATATCGGCTGTAGTGCATCTGTATATTATTTTAACATGAAATCTATGGATGACAAAAAAAAATGTATTTCAGAAAGGGTAATTGTCATTTTATTATGAAATATGCGAACAGGAAGCATTTTAAACTTTATTTTTAACTAATGGTACTATTTCATAAAATGTAAGATGTATATAGTCACAGGCCTACAGTATTTAGGAAATGTGTTTACTAGAGTCTGTTATTAATTACCATAGTGGGAATATGATTTACTCAATTAACTTGTCCATTAACTTGCCCGAAAATGCACTTGTTTATCTGCTAAAAGGTTCACATACACTATATTGCAGCCTAGGCTACCGGTAATGTAAATATAAAGTTAGGGGCCGATCACACCTGACGCGTTTTTGAGTGAGAGGCGCCTATTTTCAATTGGTTTCCTATGGCAGCGAGCGTTCTGCGCGCTGTTTATGCGCCTGCTGCGCCTCGCGTTTTTGAAGTTAAAAAAAAACTAAGAGAAAGAGCGGAAAGAGCGCCCGACGTCATCGCGTTTTTTTCCACTGTCCAATCGAATGAATGGAGAATGAATTCCGTTTTAGTGATGAAAGCTAGTTAAGCTACAGTTGCTTGAACGCCCGGAGAGTGCGATTATGGAGGATAAACTTGTGGTGCTCTCGCGGGTTGCAGGAGCTTAACGACTTCACGAACCGTAACTACCACAATGTTAACAAAGTTAATATAGTTAATAAAAGGCTGATTTGACGTTTACTCTACTGACAGGACAGCTGTTTCAGTGGTGCCTAGCAACATAAAAAACGCAGCGCACTGCTCGTTCTGTGTGATGGTTCAGTGCTGTGCACCTCGCGTTTTCGAACCTGAAAAACGCGTTAGGTGTGCTTTAGTCGTTTGTTTTTAAAGTCTACATTAGAGACCTGCGCCGCGCGGGACGGATTTCTCCCTTAATAATTCCTAAAATGCTGACATCTCAGTTCATCGCGATCTCACAAATCTCTGTTATTATCAGTGAAACTGGCTGCACAATGAATCTTTCATAATATCTGCACTTTGTTTGTTATAATCAGATGATTTGCTAGTATGCAGAATTCAGCACTGAACAAAAAGATTCTATTTTAAATGCATCTGATTGGCCATTGCGTTCAAGAAATCAAGGCAGGTCTCTAGTCTACATGTGCATACACACCTTTTAAAAAAATGGCAAATGCACTGAAAGCTTCACGGGAGCGGGAGCAGAAGCCGCCATTACTCGACATTTAAACGTAAATAATTAATGTGACGCGTCGACGCATTTCATGCGTGTCGACGTATTTTCATAGTCGACGTAATCGATGACGTCGACGCGTCGTTGCGGCCCTACAGGGGATTATAATATATTGTGGATAAAGTATTTTCTAAATATGTATATTCTACTTCTTATAAGTTAACATTTAAATTGTGCTGTTTTTGTTTATAGTAATTTATAATTTAGTGATTTAATCGTTATTTGCATACCAAGTGTTGAGTCAGAATTCAGATGATTCTGTTAGAGCTGGTGAATCTGCCACAGAAAGGAGGACGAGATCTGGTAGAAATCACTTATCTTAAGATTTTATGTGACAGGATTAATGTATTTTAGTGCTTTTGAGGGAGCTGTGTATCTTTGATTCTGCTTTCAGCTTTGCAGCTAGTCTTGACTAAACACTTCCTGTAGTTTATGAGTGTTTTACACCACTGTGATGGTATTTGGGTCCGTTTGTCTCACTCATCCTTGCAAAGCTGCTTCAGCTCAGTGACATTTGCAGGCTTTCCAGCATGAGCTGTGTTTCAAGTCCTTCCACAGCATTTTAATGGAATTGAAGTCTGGACTTTATTGGGCCATTCCCAAACTTTAATTTTCTAATTTTCCAACCATTTTCAGGTTGCTTGTTGTGGATCATTCAGATCATAGACTTTCAGAGCTGTACATTTTTAGATAATTGCAGTCTTGAAAGGGATGTTGACATCTAACATATTAAAGTTCACTGAGCCTTTTTTTTGCCTCCATATTCAGGTGTCAGTTTTTGCAACTGACTTTCAATACATTTGTACAAAGAATAAAATAGAATTCAGTTTAAGGATTTATATTGTTCAGGTTTAACTGATTAATCAGCTGAATGTTTTCCTCTCTGTTCTAGACTCTCTAACTGCAGTGTGACAGAAGAAGGTTATAAAGCTCTGGCTTCAGCTCTGAGATCAAACCCTTCACACCTGATAGAGCTGGATCTCACAGGAAATGATCCTGGACAATCAGGAGTGAAGGAGCTCAATGATTTACTGCAGGATCCAGACTGTCAACTGAAGGCACTGAGGTGAGACAGGATCAAATAATTAACTAAATTAGCTATATGCAGGCTAAATATTCATAACTAGTATATTATTTTAGTTATATAATAAGCTGGACAATTTGTTGCATCAAAATGATCAAGATCAGATCAGATGCTGCAGGTTCTGTCATGATGATGATAACCGTCAACACAGTTTAGTTGTGATACGAGCTACAGGTCAAATAGACATTATGGGTCAGTATATGTGCTGACATTCAGGAGTATACCTTGATAATTAACAATAATAGTTTTCCATCAAGCCCAGATTCACTGCATCTCTCTATAGCAGGTCTATGAGTCTCCAGATGTCCACAAACATGCAGTTTCACAAGCCAGTTTTCTCTGTGCTGATGTTTCTCACTCCTCCTGCTTTAAAGACAGAAATATCTTAATTTCACACTCTGTATTCATACTGAAAATCATGATCTAGTGAGCTTTTGCCCTTCTGCTCTGTGAGACGTTTCTGTTCTTATGAGTTTGCTTTAGGACTGAGTGTTGCTCTAGTTTCTTTTAAATTTATATTTATTTGTGTATTTAAATGTTTAAAGAAAATTTTGACATCTAAATAACTAACTTAAGTTGTCTTTAAAACAATAGTTACGTTTTTTTATCGTATCAATCATTTTTGTAATGCAATGGACATTTAGTTGATACCTGAATTGCCTCTTCTGCAGGTTTGTGAGTCCTGCTGCAGAGGAAGCCTGTCAGTATGTGAATAGAGTTGTGGGTAAAAACCCGTTACTGCAGAGAGAGCTGAATCTGAGTAAACATGAACTAGGAGACACACGAGTGAATCAGATCGCTGCTCTGCTGCAGGATAAACACTGTCAACTCAACACACTGACGTGAGTATTGCTCATTTATTTATATTACTTTACTTTTAAGCAGTTTTTCCCTCAGCGTCACACAGAACCACAACAATTTAAAGTAATAAAATGAAACAGCAAATTAAAAACACACAATTAAAACATGATATCAAGCTTTAAATATTTGATTAAGACAGACAGTTTGATCATGGGTCAATAATTATTTCAGTTACTGTAGAGGCAGAGCGTTCTGGGTTACTTGACTGTAACCCTGTTCCCTGAAAAAGCGGAACGCGATGCTGCGCTGCTTAGCGCATTGGGAACGTCTTTAATCGTGACCTGCTGTGAATATAGTGTGTAAACACGTCGATGGAATCGACTGGAAGTAATATAGCCTCGGTCGGTGACGTCATCGGCACGCACCCGCGACACAAGGCTATAATTAGATGAGCCACAGTTGCATCGTCAGGATATTTTGTCTGAAGAGCAATTCTGGGACATCATCAGCACGGCAATGCAGCACAGCATCTCGTTCTGCTTTTTCAGGGAACAAGGTTACAGTCAAGTAACCCGGAACGTTCCCTTTCAAAAGCTACAATTGATGCTGCGCTGCTTAGCGCATTGGGAACGAGAATGTCCACGCCGCCGTGCTTGAAGGTGTCTGGACTCCTTACGGTTGTGTAGGTGTGCTCACAAGAACGCAAGAAAGCCCTAGACATTAGCTTGTGACGTTGACTCAAGGACACGAGAGCCCAGAGTGGAATGAACATCCAAGCTATAAAATCTTATGAAAGTGTGCGGAGAGGACCAGCCTGCCGCATCACAAACAAATTGCAAGGGGGCACCTCTTGCCAAGGCAGCAGAGGAGGCGACCCCTCTGGTGAAGTGAGCCCTTAGACCCGTTGGCGAAGCTTGGCCACACGCCTCATAGGCAAGAGCAATAGCATCCCTGACCCAATGTGACATGGTCTGTTTGGTGGTGGAAGCACCCCTGTTGCTGCCCCCATAACAAACGAACAATTGCTCTGACTTACGCCACTGGCTAGTGATGGCTAGTGATGTAGGTCTGAAGAGACTGGACACAGTCTGTGAGATCTCTCTTGCTCCAGCGTTGGGAACGGCGGAGGGCAGAAGGCCTCAAGAGTGACCGGATGTACAGCCGAGAAAGTTACCTTATGCAGGTAATCAGGATGAGGATGCAAAATCACTTTCACCATTCCTGGGGCAAAATCTAAGCAGGATGGCGATATTGACAGTGCCTGCATATCCCCGATTCTTTTTAGAGAGGTTATAGCCATAAGAAAAACCATTTTTAGGGTCAGAAGTTCAAAGGGGGTCTCAACCAGACCCTCGAGGACTATAGCTAAGTCCCATGAAGGGATCTTGGTTCTTACGGGAGGCCTCAGTCGTCTGACCCCACGAATGAAGCGAGCGAGCAGAGGATGTCTCCCGAGTGGCACCCCGTCAACCAAGGTGTGGCAAGCCGAAAGAGCGGCCACATAAACCCTGAGAGTGGCGGGGCATGTGCCTGTTGATAATTTTTCCTGCAGGAATTCCAGAACTGAAGCAATCTGGCAGTTGACCGGATCTGCATTATTTACGACACACCACCTTTCAAAGACATCCCATTTGTTGGCATAACTCTTTCTAGTGGAGGAGGCCCTAGCACTTAGAATGGTCTCAATAAAGGCAGGCGAAAGCCCAGTGCCCCTCAGTTGGTACCCATCAGGGGCCAAACATGAAGGTTCCACAGGTTGGGCCTGGGATGGAATATCGTGCCCTCTGCCTGCGACAGAAGGTCCCTCCTCTCCGGAATCGCCCATGGCGAGCCATCGAGGAGCGATATTATCTCGAGAACCATACTCTGTTCGGCCAACGCGGCGCTATCAGTAAGAGGCAAGACCCTTGTTGGCGAACTCTGGCTAGACCTCCCGGGAGCAGAGATACTGGAGGAAATGCATACAGGCGCATTTTGGGCCATGTGTATGCCATCGCGTCCAGATCTAGGGGGGCTGGGTGACTCAGAGAGAAATAGAGGGGACATTGCACTGTCTGTTGGGAGGCGAAGAGGTCCACCTCCGCTTCGTAAAATCTGGTCCAGATCTGTTTTACTACTTCTGGGTGGAGTTTCCATTCCCCTATCTGTAGTTTCTGTCTGGACAGTAAATCAGCTCCCACATTACCCTCATCAGATACCCCGGAATGTAAACTGCCCTGAGTGACAGGAACTTTTCCTGGGCCCAGAGAAAAATCTGCCTCGCTATTCTGTTCAGATTGCGTGAGCGCAGACCCTCCCTGGTGATTTAAGTAAGAGACTGCCGCTGTGTTGTCCACCTGCACTAGGACATGACAGTCCCTCAACTGGGGGAGAAAATATTTCAGGGCCAGAAATACAGCCATCAACTCGAGGCAGTTGATGTGCCAATCGAGCTGATGACCCTCCCATTCCCCTTGAGCTGGACGACCACTTAAGACCGCTTCCCAGCCCATCAGCGACGATAAGGCGCCCCTAGAGTGGGACCCAAGGCGAGGAACCGGGGTCTGAGCCACAGAGATAGTGTACGAAGCCCTCGGTGCGTCACTTTTATTTGCCATTGAGGATTGGCCTTTGGATGAAATCCCCTGGCTTTTAGCCACAACTGAAACGGTCTCATGTGCAACAGCCCCAGAGGAATTACCGTGGATGCTGAGGCCATGAAACCTAACATTTTTTGGTACTGACGAACAGTGCGATCTTGGCCTAGCTTGACTTTGCTCATGGTTAGCTGAATGGTCTTGATTCGAGCGGGAGACAGAGATTGTGCCCGCATCATGATCGAATCCCAAACGATCCCGAGATAAGTCATTCTCTGGGCAGGAGAAAGAACACTTTTCTTGGTATTGAATCTCAACCCTAGAGAAACTAGATGAGCTAACACGATGTCTCTGTGTTGAAGCGCCACCTTTTGCGATTGTGCTAGTTATTAGCCAGTCGTCTATATAATTCAAAATGCGAATGCCCTGTAGTCTTAATGGAGCCAGTGCTGCATCCATGCATTTTGTGTATGTGCGGGGTGACAAGGCTAGGCCGAATGGAAGAACCCGAAATTGGTATGCTTCGCCCCCGAAAGCGAACCTCAGGAACTTTCTGTGTTGTGGCAATATTTGTATGTGAAAATATGCGTTCTTCAGATCAATCGTTACGAACCAATCGTGATGTTGAATTTGCGACACGACCGTCTTGACGGTTAACATCTTGAAATTGAGTGCTTTGACTGTACGTTTTAAGCCTTGAAGATCTAAGATTGGACGCAACCCCCCATCCTTCTTGGGAACCAGGAAGTATCTGCTGTAATAACCCGACTCCCTCTCTGGAAGAGGAACATGTTCTATGGCCTCTTTGTTAAGAAGAGTTTGTAGCTCTTGTGACAGTTTATGCATCAGCTCCGGTCTCACGGAAGTGGATACCGTGCTGTTGAAACGTGGAGGACGATGAATAAATTGGATTCTGTATCCTATCTGTACTGTGCTTAATACCCACGCAGAAATGTCTGGCAGAAGTTTCCACGCTGCCAGACTCTCTGAGAGTGGTATCAATTTGAACACTTCCTTTTGAGGGGATGTTAGATGTTCCGTGTCCTGGATGACAGCAGGAAGCAACGGAACATCTAACAATTCACTGGAAACCGCTGCCCCCTGAAGCACCAGAGGTGGCGGGGATGGAGAGGTTTCGTGGGGGTAACGAGAAGGGGCGGTCAGATATAATACGCACCCCGTCCCGTGGGGGGCTACCCCCACCAGACTGGGCGCCATACCATCAGGACTTCTTTCTGTTGATGATAGTCCTGAGGTCTGGCTTGGGAGGTTGCTGAGCGCGACGAGTCTGTCTCCTGTTTTTATCAGGGTTGCTTTTTCACCTCCCTTGGTCTTGAAGGACCGAGGAGAGGTTGGGTGGCCATGACTTAGATAGCTTGGTTTTCTCCATGACTTAGATAGCTCATCATGGAGGTCCTCGAAGAAGGGGAGAGACTGATGTTTAAGTGCCCCCCCCGTTGGACAAAAACCTATCCTCAAGCTTACTGCGTTCGGGGGTCTCTTGTTCGCGAGGCCAGTCAAGCTGCAATCTGGCCACCGCACGAGTAACCACCTCGAGTAGTTCCTCGACAGATTTATCGTTGCGCGAGGAATGCTCAGAGGTTGGCTGCTCGACGTCCGTAGACCCAAGAGATTTATTATCGTCCCCTGCGTGAGCCGAAGAAGCAACGGGATCACGCGAGGGAACGTGTGGATCTGGTGAACAAGCAAGCGAAAGGGACGGACCCGTCTCTTGCTCGTCAGCCAAATCCATTCGGGAGCCCCGCGATGATAATGCGGGTGCGGACTGAAAGTAGCCAAGACGAGCGCGAAGCATTTTAACTGTGAAAAGTTCACAATGCTCGCACTCTCCTGACTCCAATGCGGCGGCCGCATGCTCCTCCCCCAAACACACAAAGCAGTAAGCGTGTGTATCCAGTTCTGACATAGGACGAGAACATGGAGGGACACAACGCTTAGCTTGCTGACTCATTTCTCTTTTTGACTTTTTGAAACTCTTTTAAGAACGTTAAGAGATGAGAAAGAGAGAAAAATCTGCACACTGCCAGGTATAAAGCTAAATAACTCCTAACAATATCTGTAGCAGAGAGAGAAAATAGATGCTTGCACACCAAATACAGAGAGGTCTCTGAAGACAAAAGACCTGACGATGCACCTGTGGCTCATCTAATTATATCCTCGTGTTGCGGGTGCGCACCGATGACGTCACCGATAGGTTATATACCGAAACGGCTATATTACTTCCGGTCGATTCCATCGACGTGTTTACACACTATATTCACAGCAGGTCACGATTAAAGACGTTCCTAATGCGCTAAGCAGCGCAGCATCGATAGTAGCTTTTGAAAGGGAACAATGTTTTTTTTCTGACATAATCAGAACTGTTCATAACTGCTTTCAATTTAATCTTTATATTTCACAAATATCTAATTTTGGTGCAACATATACTGTAACTTGTAAAAATTTAAATAAGTGCATTTTAAAAGTCTGTGATCAGTATCTGCCTGTAATAAGATCCACTGAAGGTAAGTTGACTGAACGCTAGTGATGGGCGCTTTCGAAACACGCTTCATGAAGCTATGAAACCTTTACGAATCTTTTGTTTTGAATCAGTGGTTCGGAGTGTGTATCAAACTGCCAAAGTCACGTGATTTCTGTAAACGAGGCTTCGTTACGTCAGAACTGTTTCCAAACGTTTGGAAATGTCAATGGTTCACCACTGGGGGGCGATGATCTCTGTGAACTCATGAATCATGCAGATTCACTGAGATTGAAAAAGTGTCTGGGTTTTACCTGATCTCTGATCAGTTTTATACATGTGTAGATGTTTTAATTAGACATTAGTATAATTAAAAGCAACAATAGTAGTTAATAGTCTCTTATTGGCCTGTTTAGCTGAGCCATCCATAAAATACACTGAAGCAGCACTAAAGCAGATGAACTGCCTTTTACAAAACTTGTTTGATTGTCTTCTGCTTAAGGAAATACTTTTATTTCTTAATCTGATCATGTTAGTTTATACAATTATTCTTTGTTCATGTTAGTTCACAGGGGATTTACTAATGTTAACATAAAACTTTTGTATTTAAAAATGTATTAGTAAATGTTTAAACTTAAGGTTATTAAATGCTGTATAGTCTTGTCCATCATTGGTTCATGTTAACTAATGTAGTTAATGTTAACAAATGAAACCTTACTGTAAAGTTTTAGCAAGTAGACAATGTGTCTGAAACAACCGTCATAAACACATTTGACCCAGTGAGCAAACCAAGGGTGACACTGACATGGAAGAACCTTAAAGATTAAATGAAATGAATGTGTATACTAACATAAATAGATCAACGCTTTCAACCTTTTTATTGTTTCAATGTTGGTAGTATATTTAAATGAACAATGTGTAGTCTTTCTCCATGTTACCTTTACCTTGATATCCCTTATGTCATCAAAAGTCTGATGGTTGAAGCTGAACACGTTAGTTGATCATCATAGATCTGAGTCATTTTCTCTTTCTGTCTTCAGTCTGAATAGATGCAGAATTACAGAGAAACAGAGTCTCATCCTGACTTCAGCTCTGAAATCAAACCCATCACACCTGAGAGAGCTGGACCTGAGCGGGAATAAACTAGGAGACTCTGGAGTGAAAAACCTCAGTGATCTACTGATGAACCCACAATTCAAGCTGGAGAAACTACAGTTAGTATCATTATACTGTACAGCAGTTACAGTGTGACTGAAGTTTATTTATTTGAAGACGGCAGGGCTTATGTTTCATTGTTTATAGCAGTGCACTTTCTGGGTTTTCCCTATTGGTCACATTTTTTTATGTGTTTTTTATCTAGTTAGTAATTGTTTAATTTCCAGCATTTGATACAATGTACTGATTGTGTACATGCAGAAATCTGCCTTTTCAACAGAGAATAAAGAAGATGTCAAATAAATAGTTAAAAATGAAAGAGAAGAAACAGTGTCTTCCAGCACACAGAACTAGTGTGACTGGGTTTTAAAACTGCTGTAGCTCTTCAATAAGATGATCATCTAAAGCCGCGTTTCCACCGAAATTACCCAGAACAATCTGTCCCAGGATCTTTTTTGCCCCAGACCTGTTGCTGTCTGTGTTTCCATCGCAGTCTAAAGTACAGTGAAGATTAGGCAAATTAGTCCGGTGATGTAGGACTGTGTGTGACTTTCCAGTTCCCGCTGGATTTCGTCCTCCTCATATAAGCTTAATAAAGCCTTAACCTCATCGTCGGTCCATCGGTCGTATTTTTTAAACTCCATTGTTGATTCGAAAAGCAAACACCCCTCACCATCACCCGGCAGCTCGACGGCACACGACAGGCCAGTGGAGCGGGAGGACCACGGGGAAACACTCCCACTGTGAGCCTCAGGTCTCCTAGAGTGTTAACCATATTGGCGGCTCTGCTTTGTGCAGAGGCAGTGCTGGGTAACAGCAGAGAGACTCTAGCCGCAGGGCCAACATGGTCCTGTTCTCACAGTGAGGACATGAACCATCCACAAACACTATCTCAGCACAGTCTTGGCCCAGACATGTGAGATCGTGGCCATCAGATGAGGACAGGGAACAACCGCATCCAGAAACACACGGACGGAAAGGCATCTTTAAAAAGACGCTCAACATCAGTTTTGCTCTTTTAGGGAAACTGCTCTTTATGCTGAAGCGCACGGGAGGGAATCGCTGCCCTTAAACAATGCAATACGCCAGTGAAACACCACTGAATGTGCTGTAGACCACCAGAAAGAGGGGCTTCCTTATTGTAGAGGCGACTGGAAGAGCGATCATTCAGATTTATATTGTTCATGTTTAACTGATTAATCAGCTGAGTGTTTTCCTCTGTTCTAGACTCTCTAACTGCAGTGTGACAGAAGAAGGTTATAAAGCTCTGGCTTCAGCTCTGAGATCAAACCCTTCACACCTGATAGAGCTGGATCTCACAGGAAATGATCCTGGACAATCAGGAGTGAAGGAGCTCAATGATTTACTGCAGGATCCAGACTGTCAACTGAAGACACTAAGGTGAGACAGTATTATGGGCTGAAATATGTGCCACCAGAAACTGAATTTGAATCATTTATATTTGAATTTGCATTGAAAAACTGAATCTGAATTGTATAATTTGAAATTGAATTTATTTGTTTGGAACTGAAGTCCAATACAATTTGATCCTCACTGAAAATTCAACTATATATACACTCACCTAAAGTATTATTTGGAACACCTGTTCAATTTCTCATTAATGCAATTATCTAATCAACCAATCACATGGCAGTTGCTTCAATGCATTTAGGGGTGTGGTCCTGGTCTATGGAAGTAAAATAATGTCAAATGTTTTTGAAACAAAAAGCCTGTTGAATTGCACTACTTGAAAAAAAAATAGGCATTGCATTAACCATGCTTGTATTTTAATGCATTGTATTTTTAGGGTTTGCATTTTTATGGGCTGAAATTCAACATGGTTGAATATTTAAGCTGTGAATATTTCAATTAAAAACATTTCAAACACATTTTCATTATTAAAAATTCAATAATCCATATTCACCTTTCATATTTCACTTCCAAAATATTCAAACTGTTTAAAAATACAACCTATAATATTCAACAGGCAATTTTCAGTCCATTTTATTTCGCTTTGCAAATTTGCTTCCACAAATTCAGTGGTTCAAATTCAACAGTAAATTCAAAGAAACTGCAGGAAAAGCAGTAGATTACCGAGCATGCTCTTCATCTGCTGTTAGTCAACCCCACCAGCAGGTGGTGCAAAAGCGCGTGTTGTTGACGAAGACCAGCAACAGTTAGAACAAGCCATTCATTCATAAAATGAAAATGATTGTCTGTCAGTATATATGCGGAAAAGATGATAAAGACACAAAAGCTGTGTTTATGTTTCATTCAATAACTTCATTGTTACTTTCCCTGTGTAGCCTACATGTCATCAGCTTTCTCTACCATGAACAGGATTATAATCGGTTTCTCTCAATACCTCATCATACTCAAGGATTCCCCTTCTGTCGGGACAAAACGCTTAATGTAGCTTTATGGACTAATACAGTGATATAAAAGACCAAACTCGCACCTTATTGGGGATGTAGGCTGTAGGCTACTATATAGGCTACAGGCAAGCAGATGGACGAAGAATATGAACTTAACGCGCAAAGTTTCATGCCGAGCATTTCGTGATATACTGGCATAAAATCAACACTTGATCAATTAATACTAACACTTTCTCTTCTTCTCCTCTCTCTCTCTCTCTCTCTCTCTCTCTCTCTCTCTCTCTCTATATATATATATATATATATATATATATATAGTATAGTATACGTGTATTGCATCAGCTTAAACTGGGAAAAGTCATAGCACTTGCATATTGTTGTCCTCCTATTGTTAGTTTTAACTGTAAATCGCTTTGGATAAAAGCGTCTGCTAAATAAATGACTAAATGTAGCCTAATAAATGTAAAATTGGCTTGACATTTGGACATTCGCACATTTAGGGACCGTCTCCAAAGTTGCATACAACATTGGCATACACGTTTCTAACTTCAATAGCAAACTTACATTTATTTGAATAAATATCAAAAATCCAAAGGGTGCGCAGTATACCTGACACTACATGAACAACTTTACAGTTGGTTTTATGACTGTAAGTCGTTCTATTCAAATGCTATTGAAGTTAGAAACGTGTATACCAAAGTCGTATACACTTTAGAGACGGTCCCTAAATGTGCGAATGTCCAACGTCAAGCCAACTTTATGCCAGTCTATCACTGGGAAACGCTCAGCATTAAACTTTGCGCGTTATTCTGAGTCCATCTGCTTGCCTGCGAGTTTGGTCTTTTATATCACTGTAATTAGTCCATTAAGCTACGTTAAGCGTTTTATATGTCCAGCAGGGGAATCCTGAAGTATTGAGGGAAACCCTAATAGCCTGCATGCAGCACATCGCCACAATATAAAGTTAAGGCAACTAAACAACCAAGAGAAATATATGTCAACCTCAAAAATGTAACATTGGATCTGTATATCCGCATCGGGGAATAACATTATAATCTTGTTCACGGTAGAGAAAGATGCATGTAGGTTACACAGGGAAAGTAACCGTGAAGACACTGAATTTAACATAAAACCGCCGTCATAATAATCACAAATACACTTACATTGCTGTTAAATGAGTTTTATGAATGAATGGCTTGCTCTAACTGTTGCTGGTCTTCGTCAACAACACGCTTTTGCACCACCTGCTGGTGGGGTTGACTAACAGCAGATGAAGAGCATGCTCGGCAATCTACTGCTTTTCCTGCAGTTCCGTTGAATTTACTGTTGAATTTGAACCACTGAATTTGTCGAAGCGAATTTGCAAAGCGAAATAAAATGGACCGAAAATTGCCTGTTGAATATTATAGGTTGTATTTTTAAACAGTTTGAATATTTTGGAAGTGAAATATGAAAGGTGAATATGGATTATTGAATTTTTAATAATGGAAATGTGTTTGAAATGTTTTTAATTGAAATATTCACAGCTTAAATATTCTACCATGTTGAATTTCAGTCCATAAAAATGCAAGCCCTAAAAATACAATGCATTAAAATGCAAGCATGGTTAATGCAATGCCTATTTTTTTCAAGTAGTGCAATTCAACAGGCTTTTTTGTTTCAAAAACATTTTACATTATTTTACTTCCATACTGGTCAAGACAATCTCCTGAACTCCAAACTGAATGTCAGAATGGGAAAGAAAGGTGATTTAAGCAATTTTGAGCGTGGCATGGTTGTTGGTGCCAGACGGGCCGGTCTGAGTATTTCACAATCTGCTCAGTTACTGGGATTTTCACGCACAACCATTTCTAGGGTTTACAAAGAATGGTGTGAAAAGGGAAAAACATCCAGTATGCGGCAGTCCTGTGGGCGAAAATGCCTTGTTGATGCTAGAGGTCAGAGGAGAATGGGCCGACTGATTCAAGCTGATAGAAGAGCAACTTTGACTGAAATAACCACTCGTTACAACCGAGGTATGCAGCAAAGCATTTGTGAAGCCACAACACGCACAACCTTGAGGCGGATGGGCTACAACAGCAGAAGACCCCACCGGGTACCACTCATCTCCACTACAAATAGGAAAAAGAGGCTACAATTTGCACGAGCTCACCAAAATTGGACAGTTAAAGACTGGAAAAATGTTGCCTGGTATGATGAGTCTCGATTTCTGTTGAGACATTCAGATGGTAGAGTCAGAATTTGGCGTAAACAGAATGAGAACATGGATCCATCATGCCTTGTTACCACTGTGCAGGCTGGTGGTGGTGGTGTAATGGTGTGGGGGATGTTTTCTTGGCACACTTTAGGCCCCTTAGTGCCAATTGGGCATTGTTTAAATGCCACGGCCTACCTGAGCATTGTTTCTGACCGTGTCCATCCCTTTATGACCACCATGTACCCATCTTCTGATGGCTACTTCCAGCAGGATAATGCACCATGTCACAAAGCTCGAATCATTTCAAATTGGTTCCTTGAACATGACAATGAGTTCACTGTACTAAAATGGCCCCCACAGTCACCAGATCTCAACCCAATAGAGCATCTTTGGGATGTGGTGCAACGGGAGCTTCGTGCCCTGGATGTGCATCCCACAAATCTCCATCAACTGCAAGATGCTATCCTATCAATATGGGCCAACATTTCTAAAGAATGCTTTCAGCACCTTGTTGAATCAATGCCACGTAGAATTAAGGCAGTTCTGAAGGCGAAAGGGGGTCAAACACAGTATTAGTATGGTGTTCCTAATAATCCTTTAGGTGAGTGTATATATATGGGTCAAGGTGAGGCAAGCACTTCTTCGCCGTTTCATTGCTGGTACTGTGCTCCAAAGCGTAGGTGCTGATTGGCCGAAGAGGAGTACTGTGTATCTTCGCCACTGAACTCTATCTATCGATCTGCGCTCGATTGCTCTTCCTTCATCCTCCAACTACCCGGATGTCTGTCACAGTAACTTGAAATTGAATTTAGTGATCTGAATCTGAATTGTGAGAACTGAATGTGAGGATATATAGAGAGTTGAATTTTCAGTGAGGATCAAATTGTATTGGACTTCAGTTCAAAACAAATAAATTCAATTTCAAATTATACAATTCAGATTCAGTTTTTCAATGCAATTATTCAAATTAAACAATACAATTTCAAATTATGTGATTCAAATTCAGTTTTTCAATGCAATTATTCAAGTTTAGCAATTCAAATTCAAATATAAATGATTCAAATTCAGTTTCTGATGGCACATATTTCAGCCCATACAGCATCAAATAATTAACTACATTAGCTATATGCAGGCTAAATATTCATAACTAGTATATTATTTTAGTTATATAATAAGCTGGACGATTTGTTGCATCAAAATGATCAAGATCAGATCAGATGCCGCAGGTTCTGTCATGTTGATGATAACCGTCAACACAGTTTAGTTGTGATACGAGCTACAGGTCAAATAGACATTATGGGTCAGTATATGTGCTGACATTCAGGAGTATACCTTGATAATTAACAATAATAGTTTTCCATCAAGCCCAGATTCACTGCATCTCTCTACAGCAGGTCTATGAGTCTCCAGATGTCCACAAACATGCAGTTTCACAAGCCAGTTTTCTCTGTGCTGATGTTTCTCACTCCTCCTGCTTTAAAGACAGAAAGATCTTAATTTCACACTCTGTATTCATACTGAAAATCATGATCTAGTGAGCTTTTGCCCTTCTGCTCTGCGAGACGTTTCTGTTCTTATGAGTTTGCTTTAGGACTGAGTGTTGCTCTAGTTTCTTTTAAATATATATATTTATTTGTGTATTTAAATGTTTAAAGAAAATTTTGACATCTAAATATCTAACTTAAGCTTGTCTTTAAAACAATAGTTAAGTTTTTTTATCGTATCAATCATTTTTGTAATGCAATGGACATTTAGTGTATACCTGAATTGCCTCTTCTGCAGGTTTGTGAGTCCTGCTGCAGAGGAAGCCTGTCAGTATGTGAATAGAGTTGTGGGTATAAACCCGTTACTCCAGAGAGAGCTGAATCTGAGAGGACATGAACTAGGAGACACACGAGTGAATCAGATCGCTGCTCTACTGCAGGATAAACACTGTCAACTCAACACACTGACGTGAGTATTGCTCATTTATTTATAATATCTCTTTACTTTTAGTTGTAATGTTAGCTGATGATAATATTTCCAGACAGACAGTTTGATCATGGGTCAATAATTATTGCAGTTTCTGTAGAGGCAGAACAATGTTATATACAGACATCGGGATCAGAACTGTTCATAACTGCTTTCAATTTAATCTTTGTATTTCACAAATATCTAATTTTGGTGCAGCATATACTTTAACTTGTAAAAATTGAACAAGTACATTTTAAAGTCTGTGATCAGTATCTGGCTGTAATAAGATCCACTGAAGGTAAGTTGACTGAACGCTAGTGATGGGCGCTTTCGAAACACGCTTCATGAAGCTATTAAACCTTTACGAGTGTGTATCAAACTGCCAAAGTCACGTGATTTCAGTAAACGAGGCTTCGTTACGTCATAACTGTTTCCAAACGTTTGGAAATGTCAATGGTTCACCACTGGGGGGCGATGATCTCTGTGAACCCATGAATCACGCAGATTCACTGAGACTGAACAAGTGTCTGTGGGTTTTACCTGATCTCTGATCAGTTTTATACATTTGTAGATGTTTTAATTAGACATTAGTATAATTAAAAGGAATAATAGTAGTTAATAGTCTCTTATTGGCCTGTTTAGCTGAGCCATCCATAAAATACACTGACACTGCCTCACGGTGCTAGCCTGGCTCCGCCCTCCTACGTACTTCCGCTCAATTTCATTTTCCTTCAGTACTCCGTCTGGGATTGTGGTGTATTCTTTGGTTTTCTCCGATCAATTTTTAACCGGTCCAATCATCGAACAGGGGGAGTGGCTGAGAACGATGACGTTGAGATCGTGCGCTAGTTTGAGTTGACATACGTCACGACCAAACGTTAGCAATTGGTTATGGCAGATCCAGAGTGACTCTGGTCAGATCCAATAGTTTTAAACTTCAACAGAGTACCCGCCTACAAGGAAGTTAACGCTTGTCAATGGAGAGAGGCCAGACTCTCTGTACAAATGAAATGTACGAGAGTCTGGTAGAACCAGGCTATCACGGTGCAGCACTAAAGCAGATGAACTGCCTTTTACAAAACTTGTTTGATTGTCTTCTGCTTAAGGAAATACTTTTATTCCTTAATCTGATCATGTTAGTTTATACAGTTATTCTTTGTTCATGTTAGTTCACAGGGGATTTACTAATGTTAACAGAAAACTTTTGTATTTAAAAATGTATTAGTAAATGTTTAAACTTAAGGTTATTAAATGCTGTATAGTATTGTCCATCATTTGTTCATGTTAACTAATGTAGTTAATGTTAATGTAGGCTCCAATCACCGGCCCAAAGACGGTGTCCGTTGTCTTGGTTCGAAGGGAATTCAGCGTGTATGTCTTTTCGGGCGCTTCTGAAAAAATCACTTTAATTTATTAAACAGTTGATTTCCAATTTTAATTCTGACTCCATGAATAATTTAATCTGACTCCAAATTTAAGTGACTCTTTGTTTTTTCAAATTTTCTATCTTAACAGCTGATCCTCGGATTAGTTGTGATTTAATTTAGACCAAGGATTATTCTGGGCATCTCATAATTTCTCATAATAAAGTCCTGAAATAGTCAGAGGGTGCATTGCAAGTGTTTTACCCTATGCTCACTGCAGACTCATAGGTGTAATTTATTATAATATTTGCAGTGTACAACATGCTAAGTCAGGAGATAGTCAGAAATCAGAAGGTCTTCCTAAGATGTGCCCCATGGTCCATTCAAGGTGCCTTCAGTTTGATCTATCCTGGACAAAGATTTGCGGAAACACCAGACTACACTTTTAATCTACTGGAAATAATGATTTCAGAAGAATGCAGAATAAATCAAGGTTAACATTTATTTTTGCCAGGCAGAATTAAACATCCAATAAAAAGAATTAAAAAGAATACATAGTACACAACTGATCAGCATATAATAAAGACATCATTCAAAATGCAATATCAAAAATAGTTTAAAAGAGTCAGCATACCTGGCGATAGAGACACACAGCAACAGTGTGGGAAGTTCTGTTCACAGATGCTTCCTTGAGTGGTTTGCCCATTCCCTTTAAATACCCAAGTGGAACAAAAGACCAATAAACATCTAGCACCCAAATATTTATTCAGCTTTTGCTGGACCCTTTCTCGTGCCCCAAGTGGTCCCGCCTGAGTTTGGGGGATAAAGACAAATGTTATCAACGATCTTTATTGGGGCATCTCCCACATCAGAAGAACAGGCATTGTTTTCTTTGTTCTGACTGTTCTCCTGCTGCGGGAATGAAACTTCTTTACCATTCGCACCAGAAGTATTTATTTTGACCTCTCATAAATCAACTGGAGACAGTAGGTGTGTGTGTGTGTGTGTTTTGCATGACTGAATGAGACCTGGAGGGGAGAAGATAGTGTGAGGAGTCAGGAACTCAGCATGGGGGGAAGAGACGAGATTGGAGAAGTTGTGTTGTGCTCTCTGTCCCATAGATCTCTTCTTCAGATTAGTGAGTTTTATTGTTTTATTGCAGGTTAGAATTCTTGAATTCAGTTTTAGTAAAATCCATCCTTACATTAACAAATGAAACCTTACTGTAAAGTTTTAGCAAGTAGACAATGTGTCTGAAAACAAACGTCATAAACACATTTGACCCAGTGAGCAAACCAAGGGTGACACTGACATGAAAGAACCTTAAAGATTAAATTAAATGAATGTGTGTACTAACATAAATAGATCAACTGGTTGGTAGTATATTTAAATGAACAATGTGTAGTCTTTCTCCATGTTACCTTTACCTTGATATCCCTGTTTATTTGTCAGCAAAAGTCTGCTGGATGAAGATGAACACGTTAGTTGATCATCATAGATCTGAGTCATTTTCTCTTTCTGTCTTCAGTCTGAATAGATGCAGTATTACAGAGAAACAGAGTCTCATCCTGACTTCAGCTCTGAAATCAAACCCGTCACACCTGAGAGAGCTGGACCTGAGCGGGAATAAACTAGGAGACTCTGGAGTGAAAAACCTCAGTGATCTACTGATGAACCCACAACTCAAGCTGGAGAAACTACAGTTAGTATCATTATACTGTACAGCAATTACAGTGTGACTGAAGTTTATTTATTTGAAGACAGCAGGGCTTATGTGTCATTGTTTATAGCAGTGCACTTTCTGGGTTTCCCCTATTGCTCACAGGGGGTTAAAGTGGGATGTGAGTGTGCCGTACGGACTCTTATTCTGGCTGTACTGAAGACGAAGCGGTTTGACCAATCAGATGAAAGGGCCGTTTCAGCGCCGCCCACATGTGCGAACGAAATATCAAAGCCATAAACCGATTTGTAAACCACAAACGAAAACTTAGAAATTGAGCTGAAATCTCATTTTCCGTTTATTAAACTAAACGAAACAATGAATAAACGATCCGTCTTTTCATTTCTCGTTATTCCATTCCAAACAGGAAATGAAATGATCAGATGATACACGGACCGTATCGTTGCGTTCATTCGTTATTGATTTAATATTGAAAGTAGAGAAACGAGAAAACACTTCCTTTTTCGTCTTTTTATTTTTTTTTAAAAAACTAAAAACAAGTATTCAGCTTGATTTTTCACTTTTCGTTCTCAGGTAGAAACATTTATAAACAGCTTGAATATTCGATTTCTACACGTAGGCGGGAATGAAACGCTCCTTTCCTCTGATTTGTCAGCCGAAGATCAAACTGTCCCGTCATCAGGGCTGTGTTCAGCCCCGACAAAACGTTGCACAACGTTTTTTAAACAGAAACGGTGATGCGTTGAACACACTGTTCTGATGACGCAAGAGTTGCAACTATGGCATCTGAGAAGGCCATTCTTTGTGTTCTTTGTGAAGAATTTTCGGAGCCTGATGAAGTCGGTATAAATATGTGTTTAATACTACAAAATATGCCCGATGTTACAGTTACTGCACTTGCCGCCCAGAACGAAAGAGAACATCCCAATCGAGTGAAGGGATTGCTGAAACTGAAATGGAAGCACACATCTTACCTAATTCAGACTAAAACACATCTATTTAGTCTCACATATTGACTTTATTTGTAGTTCATACTGTTTTAATACCCTGTATTTTCTTTCTCATTTTTAGGAAAAGCACTTAATTGTTTATTTCTATACCAAATGTCATACACTTGCAATGAAGCTAAAAACTACATCATGTTGATATCCTATATTTTTACAATAAAACTTATTACAAACATGTCTTCTAATATCCTCAGTTGTTGCGTATACACCGAACACATTTGTAAATTACTTTCCTTGAACCCATTGTGCGAGTTCACTTTAATACCGCGTGCTTTATATACATGTTGCTGCTGATTGGACTGCAGTTCTGACACACCCACCAAACAAGAGAAAACGTATCTCAAACCCCGTTGCACACCGGTCACGCCGTTTCCAGGAAACATGACGTTCAACCCGGAAACCGTAGCAAAACGTTGCGCACCGTTTTGAACTTGAACGTGCCCCAGTTCTTCCTCAGCTCCGCTCAGCAGAATAAAAGTCCTCCGCTGCTGCAGTTGTGCGGATTCTGAACGCGTTTATTGCAACTACTACATTTCATCTTTTCCTCATCAAACACCCAGACTAATGGCTCGACACGACCCGCACCGGGGAAGAGCCTCGACAGGGCTTTCTTATGAGGCTTTCAGTCCTCAAGTGCCAGGGGGTCCGTGAAATAATTTACTATAACCTACTGTATTTTCCGGACTGTAAACTAAAGTCACGTTTTTATCATGAAACACGTTGTGATTTATTCCAGAGTGACCTAGGCCTTTACAATGCATTTAACTTAGTTCACATAATCTAAATGTTGACTTTCTAAAGTAGACGCGCCAAGAAGGATATTCGCTGCATTTTGGTTTATATATATATATATATACTTTTTAACCACAAATGCCCGTCTTGTACCATCTCTGAGATGTGCCACGTATTACATCATCACGTTGGAAAGGTCACGCGTCACGTCATCAAAAAATGTGTTTCTTGGGTTTCATGACCCTTTAAAAATGATATGAAATGAATGTGTAAACATAAATACATCAATAATTTCAACCTTTGTATTGTTACAGTGTTGGTAGTATATTTAAATGAACAATGTGTAGTCTTTCTCCATGTTACCTTTACCTTGATATCCCTGTTTATTTGTCAGCAAAAGTCTGCTGGATGAAGATGAACACGTTAGTTGATCATCATAGATCTGAGTCATTTTCTCTTTCTGTCTTCAGTCTGAATAGATGCAGTATTACAGAGAAACAGAGTCTCATCCTGACTTCAGCTCTGAGATCAAACCCGTCACACCTGAGAGAGCTGGACCTGAGCTGGAATAAACTAGGAGACTCTGGAGTGAAAAACCTCAGTGATCTACTGATGAACCCACAATTCAAGCTGGAGAAACTAGAGTTAGTATCATTATACTGTACAGCAATTACAGTGTGACTGAAGTTTATTTATTTGAAGACAGCAGGGCTTATGTGTCAGTGTTTATAGCAGTGCACTTTCTGGGTTTCCCCTATTGCTCACAGGGGGTTAAAGTGGGATGTGAGTGTGCCGTACGGACTCTTATTCTGGCTGTACTGAAGACGAAGCGGTTTGACCAATCAGATGAAAGGGCCGTTTCAGCGCCGCCCACATGTGCAAACGAAATATCAAAGTCATAAACCGATTTGTAAACCACAAACGAAAACTTAGAAATCGAGCCGAAATCTCATTTTCCGTTTATTAAACTAAACGAAACAATGAATAAACGATCCGTCTTTTCATTTCTCGTTATTCCATTCCAAACAGGAAATGAAATGATCAGATGATACACGGACCGTATCGTGTGTTCATTCATTATTGATTTAATATTGAAAGTAGAGAAACGAGAAAACACTTCCTTTTTCGTCTTTTTTTTATTTTTTTAAAAAAACTATAAACAAGTATTCAGCTTGATTTTTCACTTTTCGTTCTCAGGTAGAAACATTTATAAACAGCTTGAATATTTGATTTCTACATGTGGGCGGGAATGAAACGCTCCTTTCCTCTGATTTGTCAGCCGAAGATCAAACTGTCCCGTCATCAGTTCTTCCTCAGCTCCGCTCAGCAGAATAAAAGTCCTCCGCTGCTGCAGTTGTGCGGATTCTGAACGCGTTTATTGCAACTACTACATTTCATCTTTTCCTCATCAAACACCCAGACTAATGGCTCGACACGACCCGCACCGGGGAAGAGCCTCGACAGGGCTTTCTTATGAGGCTTTCAGTCCTCAAGTGCCAGGGGGTCCGTGAAATAATTTACTATAACCTACTGTGTTTTCCAGACTGTAAACTAAAGTCACGTTTTTATCATGAAACACGTTGTGATTTATTCCAGAGTGACCTAGGCCTTTACAATGCATTTAACTTAGTTCACATAATCTAAATGTTGACTTTCTAAAGTAGACGCTCCAAGAAGGATATTCGCTGCATTTTGGTTTATATATATATATATATATACTTTTTAGCCACAAATGCCCGTCTTGTACCATCTCTGAGATGTGCCACGTATTACATCATCACGTTGGAAAGGTCACGCGTCACATCATCAAAAAATGTGTTTCTTGGGTTTCATGACCCTTTAAAAATGATATGAAATGAATGTGTAAACATAAATACATCAACAATTTCAACCTTTGTTTTGTTACAATGTTGGTAGTATATTTAAATGAACAATGTGTAGTCTTTCTCCATGTTACCTTTACCTTGATATCCCTGTTTATTTGTCAGCAAAAGTCTGCTGGATGAAGATGAACACGTTAGTTGATCATCATAGATCTGAGTCATTTTCTCTTTCTGTCTTCAGTCTGAGTTATTGCAGTATTACAGAGAAACAGAGTCTCATCCTGACTTCAGCTCTGAAATCAAACCCGTCACACCTGAGAGAGCTGGACCTGAGCGGGAATAAACTAGGAGACTCTGGAGTGAAAAACCTCAGTGATCTACTGATGAACCCACAATTCAAGCTGGAGAAACTACAGTTAGTATCATTATACTGTACAGCAATTACAGTGTGACTGAAGTTTATTTATTTGAAGACAGCAGGGCTTATGTGTCAGTGTTTATACTGCCGTGCAAAGGCAAAAGACCTTAACTTCAATTTTGGTCAAAATTAGTTATTGCCATTTTTGGAACAATGGACATCAGTTTTATCATGTGGAAAAATATCTTGAGTCAATTTTGTTCTTTTCTGCTAAAAATAAGATGTTGTTTTTGTCATAACTTCCAAAAGCAGAGGGAAAGCAAAGGCAGAAGCCCTTAACATCAGTTACGGTCTTTTAGCTTTGTTCCGCTGCACTCTAGAATGCTGGAATCAAGTTACAGTTGGAGTTAAGGCACTCTGCCTTTGTTTTACCAACGTTAAATTTTTGCCGCGCTGAAGTTACGGTGTAATACCTATATGTATATTATAGGTACATATTACATATAGGTACATATATTATTGCATATTCAATGCCTATATGTAATTGAAAACAACGCGAGTGGGTTGGGGACGCCTCACGATAAGTAAGGGGAGGAGAAAACATTACCACGCAAACAAACAAACCCAGCAGATATAACTTAGATTGCAGCTTACCTTTTTTTTAACATGGTCAAACTCAAAATCCATGGAAAACGACATCCACTGAGAAGACAATCCATTGTTTAAATCCATCATGTGCCGGCTGGCTAACCTAATCTATCAAAGTGCAAGTTGTCCGGAGGTTGACATTTTAAGTGTCGCTGTAGGTAGGCTATTAGTAGGCAGACGTCCGGTTAAACAGTTAAAATTAGGGTGACCCAAACGTCCTGTTTTCCCAGGACATGTCATGGTTTCACGTCTTGTCCTGGCCGTCGTGGCTGTTTTTTTTTTTAAAAATTATAAAGTGATGAAAATGTCCTGGTTTTTGGGCTGTTAAGCATATACTTTAAATTTACTGGCGCTTATCTTTGCACACACAACATAAGAAACCGGCTAATCAGCGCGTTCCTCAATCCGCAACGGCAAGCAGAGAGCACGTCAGAAAACAGAGGCCTCTGTGTGTGTGTGTGTGTGTCAAATCAAATCTTTCAAATGTAAGAAATATTTGTGAAAGGTTACTTTAACTTCTTCTTTAGTGTTTTTTTACTTAAATTAAGAACACCGATAAAGTTTTAAAACGATCCAGTACAGTAGCCTTCTCATTATTTTTTATTTTATAATATTCTATTGATGTAATATTAAGCCTTCTAAACAGAACTCACTAAATGTTATTTTAAGACTATCATTGTTATCATAGAAATGTTTTTATAGAGTGATAAAAGTCAAAATGGTCAATAAATTAGAAGTTAAGGTACTTTGCCTTTGTATGAGCCATTATTGTTTTGCAGATAATGCAAAGGCAGAATGCAGTAACTTCCGAATAAGGGTCAAAGGTCAAGTTTGAGCTCAATTTTTTTTTATGTAGATAAATATATTCATTATGACAACTACTTGGCAAATTTTCAGTGTCCTACCTATCATACAATTGGCTGGACAACAAAAAAACTTTAAAGTCATTTTTCTCAGTTTCACACTCTGGTGAGTTAAGGTCTTTTGCCTTTGTAGGGCAGTATAGCAGTGCACTTTCTGGGTTTCCCCTATTGCTCACAGGGGGTTAAAGTGGGATGTGATTGTGCCGTACGGACTCTTATTCTGGCTGTACTGAAGACGAAGCGGTTTGACCAATCAGATGAAAGGGCCGTTTCAGCGCCGCCCACATGTGCAAACGAAATATCAAAGCCATAAACCGATTTGTAAACCACAAATGAAAACTTAGAAATCGAGCTGAAATCTCATTTTCCGTTTATTAAACTAAACGAAACAATGAATAAACGATCCGTCTTTTCATTTCTCGTTATTCCATTCCAAACAGGAAATGAAATGATCAGATGATACACGGACCGTGTACGTTGCGTTCATTCGTTATTGATTTAATATTGAAAGTAGAGAAACGAGAAAACACTTCCTTTTTCGTCTTTTTATTATTTTTTTAAAAACTAAAAACAAGTATTCAGCTTGATTTTTCACTTTTCGTTCTCGGGTAGAAACATTTATAAACAGCTTGAATATTTGATTTCTACACGTAGGCGGGAATGAAACGCTCCTTTCCTCTGATTTGTCAGCCGAAGATCAGACTGTCCCGTCATCAGTTCTTCCTCAGCTCCGCTCAGCAGAATAAAAGTCCTCCGCTGCTGCAGTTGTGCGGATTCTGAACGCGTTTATTGCAACTACTACATTTCATCTTCTTCTCATCAAACACCCAGACTAATGGCTCGACACGACCCGCACCGGGGAAGAGCCTCGACAGGGCTTTCTTATGAGGCTTTCAGTCCTCAAGTGCCAGGGGGTCCGTGAAATAATTTACTATAACCTACTGTGTTTTCCAGACTGTAAACTAAAGTCACGTTTTTATCATGAAACACGTTGTGATTTATTCCAGAGTGACCTAGGCCTTTACAATGCATTTAACTTAGTTCACATAATCTAAATGTTGACTTTCTAAAGTAGACGCTCCAAGAAGGATATTCGCTGCATTTTGGTTTATATATATATATATATATATATACTTTTTAGCCACAAATGCCCGTCTTGTACCATCTCTGAGATGTGCCACGTATTACATCATCACGTTGGAAAGGTCACGCGTCACGTCATCAAAAAATGTGTTTCTTGGGTTTCATGACCCTTTAAAAATGATATGAAATGAATGTGTAAACATAAATACATCAACAATTTCAACCTTTGTTTTGTTACAATGTTGGTAGTATATTTAAATGAACAATGTGTAGTCTTTCTCCATGTTACCTTTACCTTGATATCCCTGTTTATTTGTCAGCAAAAGTCTGCTGGATGAAGATGAACACGTTAGTTGATCATCATAGATCTGAGTCATTTTCTCTTTCTGTCTTCAGTCTGTATGATTGCAGTATTACAGAGAAACAGAGTCTCATCCTGACTTCAGCTCTGAAATCAAACCCGTCACACCTGAGAGAGCTGGACCTGAGCAGGAATAAACTAGGAGACTCTGGAGTGAAAAACCTCAGTGATCTACTGATGAACCCACAATTCAAGCTGGAGAAACTACAGTTCGTATCATTATACTGTACAGCAATTACAGTGTGACTGAAGTTTATTTATTTGAAGACAGCAGGGCTTATGTGTCATTGTTTATAGCAGTGCACTTTCTGGGTTATTTAAACTAAAACACTTTAACATTGTATTTGTGCAAACTTAGTATTTTGTGATCTGGTGAAATAAAGATGAAGATCTCTCTTCCTCTGCTTTATTTGCTTATGAAGATGATGTGACTTTACAGAATAAAGAGTTTTCTTTTCTTCTGTCTTATTTTCTTCTCTCTCTCTGCTAATGTAGTTTAAGAGGCTGTGATATGACAGATGAAGGTTGTTCTGATGTGACTTCAGCTCTGAGATCAAACCCGTCACACCTGAGAGAGCTGAACCTGAGCAGGAATAAACTAGGAGACTCTGGAGTGAAAAACCTCAGTGATCTACTGATGAACCCACAACTCAAGCTGGAGAAACTACAGTTAGTATCATTATACTGTACAGCAATTACAGTGTGACTGAAGTTTATTTATTTGAAAAAATTATCCTTAATTTTGCATTTATTGTCAACGCAGTGCAGCAGCAGGCAGACCAAAGCAAGCTGTATAAGCGTGCTCATTGGCTGCCAGGCGGCAACTGCTTAAGCCTATCAGTGAGCCCGGTGTGACGTCACACCCAATGAGGGCGCTTCGCGCCCTCCACACCCTTCTAACCGTCAAGAAGGGTGTGGCCAGTGTGTATATATTGCGGGCTCACAGGCTGAGTTCTGATTTTCTTGTCTTCAGCGAAGCTCTTCGCATCGCTGGATCTTGAGAAGCCGCCGCCGTCGAAACCAGCGACCAGCAAGCTTAGGACAGCGCCTGAGGAAGCCGGCCGCCTTCGCCGCCTTCAGCCATCCGTGCCTGCTACGCTATCCGGCGACATATCCTTTTATTACTGCTGTGTGTGTTCGCCCTGCGACACACACTTTCTCTCACTGTTCTAAAAGAGCACGAGGCGTTTTTGTCAAAATACCTCGTTTTTCCTGCGGCTCGTGCCGCGCCCCGCTCAGCAACGGAGACCGCCACCTCTTCTGCGCTCTCTGCCTGGGCCGCGAGCACGCCGCCACCGCACTCTCTACGGGCGGCTGCCCCGAGTGCGAGGAACTTTCAATGTCGACCCTGCGGGCTCGACTTGAAGTTTTCGACCAAGCTGTCGCTCCGCCTGTCCCTGCCGGGCCGCGCAAGAAGAAGCGCCGCTCGCAGAGACCACCGGAGACTGTTGTGACTGAGGAGCTCGCCGGAACCTCTCCCTCGAGCTTCTCTCTCGCCCTCTCCGCCCCCCCTCCCGGCCGCTCAACCGCCGGCTCTCGCCCGCGCCGCCGCCGCGTCAGGGGATGAGGCGAATGAGATAAACACTCTCCCTCTGTTCGAGCCGCGCTACTGCGCCGCTCACAAGGGATGGCAGAAGCGGATGGTCTCGGAGCGAGCTTCCTCTCCCTCTGTTCGAGCCGCGCAAACTGCGCCGCTCACAAGGGATGGCAGAAGCGGACGGTCTTGGAGCTCTCTTTACGTTACAAGAAAGCTACTCCGTCCTCGCGCGTCACTCACCGGCGAAAAGGAGAACAGAGTGTTTTCGTCCCGCTGTGGCCGGACCTACCTCCATTTCTCAGTCCCCTCTTAAGTTCAGGCGACTGGAATTGTTCATATCGCAGTGTACGAGCCTGTTATAAATACACGCACGCCTGCAAGCAAACGCCGTCACAAGACATGACGCTCTGTTATATGCTCGCTCTAACCGAAAGCTATTGTATTCTCCCCTGTGGCTCAGTGGCGGAATCATAGACTTTCGCGCCAGAGACCCGTGTTCGATCCCGGCTCTCGCGGCAGTTAATAATTTATGCTGTTCGCTTCTCCGAGCTCGCGGCCAGCTTTTCTTACATACAGAAAGCGAACCCGCTCTCCCCCTTGTTGGGCCGCGCAGATTGCGCCGTTCACAAGGGATAACAGAGCGGACGGTCACGAGCAACGTTCAGCGCGCGCCTCACTCACCGGCGAAAAGAGGAGAGAGAGTGTTTTAGTCCCGCTGTGGCCGGACAAACCGCCAATTCTCACACATTTCTCAGTCCCCTCTTAAGTTCAGGCGGCTGGAAATATTACTATTGCAGTAAACGAGCCTGTTTTATACACGCACGCAAACGAACATGAGGTCGCTCTCTTATATCTTCGCGCTAACTGAAAGGTAATGTGTTCTCCCCTGTGGTTCAGTGGCAGAATCATAGGCTTTCACGCTAGAGACCCGAGTTCGATCCCGGCTCTCGCGGCAGATAAAAATTTATGCTGTTCGCTTCTCCGAGCTCGCGGCCAGTTTTTCTTACTTACAGAAAATGAACCCGCCTCTCGTACCACTCCTACTCATGGTGCTCGAGTATTTATGAGCGTCTAAACACGAGGGAAGAAAAGACGGTTAAGTCCCGCTGCGGCTGGACCACTGTCAAAGCTTCACGCTCTGTCAGTCCCCGTTGCCACGGCTACTGCAGATGTTTACTTCGCAGTCATCGAGCCGGTATAGCTACCCGCTCGCCTGCGCGCAACCACCGTTCTCACGGCGACCCAGAGAAATCTCAAATGAGCATAATGTCTGGTTGCACGGCTCACGCCGTATGTGTTTCATATGCAGTGAATGTGCCCACATTTCCGTGTTCACCCCTGCACACAAGCACTATAAATCCCGTGTTTCTCACAGAGCCCACTCTCACAAAGCAGGCAGAAGCCGCTCGAGTGTTAAAAGTAGGTCACGTGTCCACCTCACCGTGCCCACACCTACTCACTGCCCGCTCTGTCACACGGCCTCTCACGACCGGTCATGTTTTAAATGTAAGTCCTGTGCCCGCCTTCGAGCGCTCACACATACTAACGAACATTTCGCCCCGACGCCACCCTCGCGCGTCGCGCCTCACACTATATGTTCCCCGTCCAAGCCGCCGGGACACCGTGTGTAAAACGGCCAGCTATCGCTGCGTGCGATCCGCCGTATCTAAGCTGCGCCCACCCCTCCGTTTCGAGCTCTCGAGCCCGCGACGCGCGGCGATCAGAGCCCGGAGGCCATTCTGTCCCTGGCTTCACAGTCTAAAGCGTGGGAAGCTATTCCAGGCGCATCAGAATGGGTGCTAAGCACAGTAAAAAAGGGCTATACTCTGCAGTTCGCTTGCCGCCCCCTGCGCTTTCGGCGCGTACCGAGACGAGAGTGAATGGAGAAGTAGCACATCTACTTCGAGCAGAAATAGCTACACTTCTGTGCAAAGGGGCTATAGAACCGGTTTCCCCTTCTATGAGCGAGTCGGGCTTTTACAGCCGTTATTTCCTCGTTCCCAAGAAGGACGGAGCTCTCAGACCAATTTTGGATCTAAGATGTTTGAACAAGGCTCTTATGAGAAGACCGTTCAAAATGCTCACAACCGGGCAAATTCTCGCGCAAATTCGCCCGAGGGACTGGTTTATATCTCTCGATCTAAAAGACGTGTACTTTCAGATCCAGATAATACCCCGTCACAGGCCATTCTTGAGATTCGCCTTCGACGGTCAGGTATATCAGTACACCGTCCTGCCTTTCGGCCTGTCGTTGGCACCCCGTACATTTACGAAGTGCATGGACACGGCTCTCGCTCCCCTGAGGGGTCGGGGAATGCGAATTCTGAACTACTTGGACGATTGGCTAATTCTAGCACAGTCAGAGGCCGAACTCATCGCCCACAGAACAGTGCTTCTAAGCCACCTGGACAGCCTGGGGCTCACGGTCAACTGGACCAAGAGCTCATTAGTGCCCAGTCAATCAACCTCTTTTCTGGGTTTGGATCTGGACACTGTGGCAATGACGGCCCGCCTGTCGACACAGCGCGCGCGCTGCATTCGACACCTGGCCGCGTCCTTCCAGCCGGGCAGCACCGCACCTCTCAAGACATTTCAGAGGATGCTGGGTTGTATGGCTTCAGCTGCAGCAGTGCTTCAGCTGGGTCTGTTACGTATGCGCCCGCTACAACGCTGGCTGAATGCCCGAGTGCCTCACAGAGCCTGGGCTTCCGGTGGCATTCGAATCAGAGTGACTCAGAGCTGCGTTTTCAGCACTGAAGCCCTGGTTAGCAGCCGACTGGTACCAGCGGGGAGTGACAATGGGAGCCATCTCACACCGCAAAGTTATCTCGACGGACGCTTCCACCTCAGGTTGGGGCGCTCTTTCGAGGGCAAACCGGTCTTTGGCCTGTGGTCAGACCAGGAGAAATGCCTCCACATAAACTGTTTGGAGATGATAGCGGTCGAGAACGCGCTCAAGCGCTTCCTCCCATTCATACAGGATCACCATGTGCTAGTCCGCTCGGACAACATGTCCGTGGTATCCTATGTGATCCGACAGGGCGGTGTCAGATCCAGGAACCTGTGCAAGCTGACAGAACGCCTTCTCGTGTGGGCTCACCGCTCGTTGCGCTCGCTGAGAGCCGCGCACGTGCCACCTGAATGTCGGTCCAGACAGACTGTCCAGAGACATCATTCCCCCGGGAGAATGGTCCCTGCAACCCCAGACAGTCCAGTTTCTCTGGCGCCTATTCGGCAGAGCGGAGGTCGACCTCTTTGCGTCGAGAGACAACGCTCATTGCCCAAAATTTTTCTCGAAAAGCGAGGACGCGCTGTCCCAGACATGGCCCAGCCTCCCGCTGTACGCTTTTCCCCCGATCTCCCTGTTACCACAGGTTTTAACAAGGATCAGGGAAACACAGCACCCAGTGCTCCTTATAGCCCCGCGCTGGGAGAACCAGATTTGGTACCCAGAGCTGGTGAGGCTGTCGCACTCACCTCCATGGCCGATCCCGGTGAGAAAGGATCTCCTCTCTCAAGCCGGTGGGTCAATCTGGCATCCCCATCCGGAGCGATGGTCTCTGCATGCATGGGTAATCAACGGATACCCGTTGACCTGCCAGAAGGGGTCGTGAACACGATCACGCAGTCTAGAGCTCCCTCCACGAGACGGCTCTATGCGTCTAAGTGGTCTGTGTTCTCTAAATGGTGCGCTACTAAGAGCTTTGATCCACGCACATGTGGGGTTCCGCAAGTGCTCTCCTTCCTACAGGAGCTGTTGGAAAAGGGCAGGTCCCCTTCCACGCTCAAAGTGTATGTGGCGGCTATTGCAGCGTTCGCTGAGGCGACGCGCAGCCGGGCATTCGGAAGGAATGAGCTTATTATCCGTTTCCTCAGAGGAGCCAGGCGGATGAATCCCCCGCGGCCCCCCTCGGTTCCTATCTGGGATCTGTCCTTGGTCCTGGAGGCCCTGAAGGCTTTTCCTTTTGAACCGCTTGAATCTGTGGATCCTAAGTACCTTTCGCTCAAAACCGTTTTTCTGATAGCTCTGTCTTCAGTAAAACGCGTGGGGGATCTGCACGCGCTATCTATTAGCCCTGCATGTCTTGAGTTCGGACCGAATGACTCTAAAGTCAATCTCAGACCGAGACATGGGTATATTCCCAAAGCGATTGGTACCCCCTTTAGGGCACAAATCATCTCCCTCTCGGCTCTGCCAATATCCGATAACGGGGACAGTGATAACCTCCTATGCCCTGTAAGGGCGCTGAGAGTTTACATCACGTGTTCCGCCGCATTCAGGCGGTCCGAGCAGCTCTTTGTTTCTTTTGGCGGACGCACCAAGGGTCTCGCCGCCTCGAAACAGCCTGCCCAGGTGGATAGTGGACGCGATTGCAGCAGCTTACGCCTCCAAACACCTGCAGTGTCCTTTGGGTGTCAGAGCCCACTCCATTAGAGGCATGGCCTCTTCGTGGGCCTGGTCCAGCGGAATTTCTATTCACGATATTTGTATGGCGGCGGGCTGGGCCTCCCCATCTACATTCGTGAGGTTTTATAACCTGGAAGTTCCCGCCCTGCAGGCTAAACTGTTATCAGTATAAGTGGCATGTATGCTGCCCAGTCGCTTATGCGCAGACTATGTCCACATACTGGTTAATTTTCTGGTTGGCACCAGGGGAAGGATTCTTTTCCACAAATAGACCAGTGTTTCTGCTCTATTCCCTTTCCCTATACGTGTTTATGCACTGTGTGGGCCCGCGCTGCCGGCCACACCATTTCCACTGATGTATACAGACCGGCTATGCCGCTCTATCATTTATGTGAAGTGAAGTGCTTAGTACAGGTGTGGGCCCGACCGGCCACCTGTTTCAACGTTATGTTTTTCCCCGGTCTCCCTGGGATTCATGTGTTGGATGCTCGGCGCGCACGGCGTTGACAATGGGTTCCCGAAGCGTAAGCTACTTACGCAATACGAGAGAACCTCTCGTAAGAGAACGTACTCGGTTACCTAATGTAACCTCGGTTCTCTCTAGAAGAGGGAACGAGTATTGCGTAACCTGCCGTGACGCGCCACGAGCTTTTGCGCTTCAGACTATGAAAACCAGAACTCAGCCTGTGAGCCCGCAATATATACACACTGGCCACACCCTTCTTGACGGTTAGAAGGGTGTGGAGGGCGCGAAGCGCCCTCATTGGGTGTGACGTCACACCGGGCTCACTGATAGGCTTAAGCAGTTGCCGCCTGGCAGCCAATGAGCACGCTTATACAGCTTGCTTTGGTCTGCCTGCTGCTGCACTGCGTTGACAATAAATGCAAAATTAAGGATAATTTTTTGGCTTCAGATCTCGAAGAAAGAGAACTTTCCCGAAGCGTAAGCTACTTACGCAATACTCGTTCCCTCTTCTAGAGAGAACCGAGGTTACATTAGGTAACCGAGTACGATTTCTACACGTAGGCGGGAATGAAACGCTCCTTTCCTCTGATTTGTCAGCCGAAGATCAAACTGTCCCGTCATCAGTTCTTCCTCAGCTCCGCTCAGCAGAATAAAAGTCCTCCGCTGCTGCAGTTGTGCGGATTCTGAACGCGTTTATTGCAACTACTACATTTCATCTTTTCCTCATCAAACACCCAGACTAATGGCTCGACACGACCCGCACCGGGGAAGAGCCTCGACAGGGCTTTCTTATGAGGCTTTCAGTTCTCAAGTGCCAGGGGGTCCGTGAAATAATTTACTATAACCTACTGTGTTTTCCGGACTGTAAACTAAAGTCACGTTTTTATCATGAAACACGTTGATTTATTCCAGAGTGACCTAGGCCTTTACAATGCATTTAACTTAGTTCACATAATCTAAATGTTGACTTTCAAAAGTAGACGCTCCAAGAAGACTATTTGCTGTATTTTGGTTTATATATATATATATACTTTTTAGCCACAAATGCCCGTCTTCTACCATCTCTGAGATGTGCCACGTATTACATCATCACGTTGGAAAGGTCACGCGTCACATCATCAAAAAATGTGTTTCTTGGGTTTCATGACCCTTTAAAAATGATATGAAATGAATGTGTAAACATAAATACATCAACAATTTTAACCTTTGTTTTGTTACAATGTTGGTAGTATATTTAAATGAACAATGTGTAGTCTTTCTCCATGTTACCTTTACCTTGATATCCCTGTTTATTTGTCAGCAAAAGTCTGCTGGATGAAGATGAACACGTTAGTTGATCATCATAGATCTGAGTCATTTTCTCTTTCTGTCTTCAGTCTGAATAGATGCAGTATTACAGAGGAACAGAGTCTCATCCTGACTTCAGCTCTGAAATCAAACCCGTCACACCTGAGAGAGCTGGACCTGAGCTGGAATAAACTAGGAGACTCTGGAGTGAAAAACCTCAGTGATCTACTGATGAACCCACAATTCAAGCTGGAGAAACTACAGTTAGTATCATTATACTGTACAGCAATTACAGTGTGACTGAAGTTTATTTATTTGAAGACATCAGGGCTTATGTGTCATTGTTTATAGCAGTGCACTTTCTGGGTTTCCCCTATTGCTCACAGGGGGTTAAAGTGGGATGTGAGTGTGCCGTACGGACTCTTATTCTGGCTGTACTGAAGACGAAGCGGTTTGACCAATCAGATGAAAGGGCCGTTTCAGCGCCGCCCACATGTGCAAACGAAATATCAAAGCCATAAACCGATTTGTAAACCACAAACGAAAACTTAGAAATCGAGCTGAAATCTCATTTTCCGTTTATTAAACTAAACTAAACACCGAATAAACGATCCGTCTTTTCATTTCTCGTTATTCCATTCCAAACAGGAAATGAAATGATCAGATGATACACGGACCGTATCGTTGCGTTCATTCGTTATTGATTTAATATTGAAAGTAGAGAAACGAGAAAACACTTCCTTTTTCGTCTTTTTTTTTTTTTTTTTTTTAAACTATAAACAAGTATTCAGCTTGATTTTTCACTTTTCGTTCTCAGGTAGAAACATTTATAAACAGCTTGAATATTTGATTTCTACACGTAGGCGGGAATGAAACGCTCCTTTCCTCTGATTTGTCAGCCGAAGATCAAACTGTCCCGTCATCAGTTCTTCCTCAGCTCCGCTCAGCAGAATAAAAGTCCTCCGCTGCTGCAGTTGTGCGGATTCTGAACGCGTTTATTGCAACTACTACATTTCATCTTTTCCTCATCAAACACCCAGACTAATGGCTCGACACGACCCGCACCGGGGAAGAGCCTCGACAGGGCTTTCTTATGAGGCTTTCAGTCCTCAAGTGCCAGGGGGTCCGTGAAATAATTTACTATAACCTACTGTGTTTTCCGGACTGTAAACTAAAGTCACGTTTTTATCATGAAACACGTTGTGATTTATTCCAGAGTGACCTAGGCCTTTACAATGCATTTAACTTAGTTCACATAATCTAAATGTTGACTTTCAAAAGTAGACGCTCCAAGAAGGATATTCGCTGCATTTTGGTTTATATATATATATATATATATATATATATATATATATATATATATATACTTTTTAACCACAAATGCCCATCTTGTACCATCTCTGAGATGTGCCACGTATTACATCATCACGTTGGAAAGGTCACGCGTCACATCATCAAAAAATGTGTTTCTTGGGTTTCATGACCCTTTAAAAATGATATGAAATGAATGTGTAAACATAAATACATCAATAATTTCAACCTTTGTATTGTTACAGTGTTGGTAGTATATTTAAATGAACAATGTGTTCATTTAAACACATTTTAACACATTTCTCACATTTTAACACATTTCTCCATGTTACCTTTACCTTGATATCCCTGTTTATTTGTCAGCAAAAGTCTGCTGGATGAAGATGAACACGTTAGTTGATCATCATAGATCTGAGTCATTTTCTCTTTCTGTCTTCAGTCTGTATGATTGCAGTATTACAGAGAAACAGAGTCTCATCCTGACTTCAGCTCTGAAATCAAACCCGTCACACCTGAGAGAGCTGGACCTGAGCTGGAATAAACTAGGAGACTCTGGAGTGAAAAACCTCAGTGATCTACTGATGAACCCACAACTCAAGCTGGAGAAACTACAGTTAGTATCATTATACTGTACAGCAATTACAGTGTGACTGAAGTTTATTTATTTGAAGACAGCAGGGCTTATGTGTCATTGTTTATAGCAGTGCACTTTCTGGGGTTTTAAACTAAAACACTTTAACATTGTATTTGTGCAAACTTAGTATTTTGTGATCTGGTGAACTAAAGATGAAGATCTCTCTTCCTCTGCTTTATTTGCTTATGAAGATGATGTGACTTTACAGAATAAAGAGTTTTCTTTTCTTCTGTCTTATTTTCTTCTCTCTCTCTGCTAATGTAGGTTAAGAGACTGTGATATGACAGATGAAGGTTGTTCTGATGTGACTTCAGCTCTGAAATCAAACCCGTCACACCTGAGAGAGCTGAACCTGAGAGGGAATAAACTAGGAGACTCTGGAGTGAAAAACCTCAGTGATCTACTGATGAACCCACAATTCAAGCTGGAGAAACTAGAGTTAGTATCATTATACTGTACAGCAATTACAGTGTGACTGAAGTTTATTTATTTGAAGACAGCAGGGCTTATGTGTCATTGTTTATAGCAGTGCACTTTCTGGGTTTTTAAACTAAAACACTTTATTCTCAATATCTGACAGTGAGTCTGAGTTCACATTATATTTGTGTAAAATTCTTCATATTCATGATTTGTTTGTAAGATAATCTCTCTTCCTCTGTTTGTGTCTTTCTAGTCTACAGTGCTGTGGCATTACAGATGTTTCTTCTCTAACTCAGTCTTTGACTAACTCAAAAGCTCTGCAGTTTCTAAAAGAGCTTGATCTGAGAGGCAATAATATAGGAGACTCACAGCAGCGACTCAGAGACGAGCTACGAGACTCAAACTGTGTCCTGAGGTGAGGAAACATCACTGAGATATTAAAGAGATCTTCATTTACCTCTGATATGTGAACAAACCTTTCAAACATTCGTGAAAGGAAATTATCATTAAGCTTTATTGCAACAAAGGGTTTGTGTGAGAACAAAATGTGAAGTTATTGAAATGTTTAACACAAAGGAGGAAAGAGAAGAAAAGCTCACTGTCACAGCTTTCTACATCAACACCTGCTTTATGAACTGTGTCAGTAGAAGTGAATCATTTCAGTGTGAAAACAGACTTGGTCAGATTGTAGGAAACGCTGCACTCCTGCTAAAATCAGTGCAGTTCCAGCTTCAGCTCACAGCGTCCAGCTCACATGAGGAATGTCTCTGTCTCTAGTGTGTTTTTACTGTGACAAGACACACGTCACACTACTTTACACTTACTTTACTCTCAGTTATTTACTAAGAGCCTACAAACATGTTTGTAGTAACAGAGACTCAATAGGAGTCGCACCGACACACACGAACATGATTCATGCTTTACATCCATTATATTTAAAACACAAATATCTATGCAAGATCATGTAGAGTCAGTAATTAATCTGATTACAGGAATTCAATTTAACTTATTTTTACAAAAAAAAAACAGTAATTGAACTATAATAATTTGCACTCTGAACTTTGATTGTTTTCTCTTCTGTTCCACTTTACAGAGTAGATGAAGATCGATCATCAAACATCCCTGATGAAGATCGATCACCAGACTCTGATAAATGTGTTATATCGTAGTGTGAAATGATCATTGAGAGGAGCAGAAACCATCAGCTGATCCACAGAAGAGTCTCACTACTGTCTATGAGGAGAAATAAATGTGTAAATGTGTTTCATAAAGGTGGAAGAGACTCAGACTTCACAATTAAATAAAGCAGTGTGTGTGTTAGCATGCGTTTTAGAAACGTGATATTGAATGATCAATGTTGGTTTAGGATGTATAATAATTATTTATAATAATTAATATAATAATTCATTATTATAAATATCTATTTAGTTTTGTGTGAAATCCAAGTTTTGGAATTGGGAATATATTGTTGATTCTGATTTGTATATTTCATTGATATTTTATGTGAAGTTGTACATGTCTTATATAAAAAAAATATTATTTATAGATTTTTTTTGTAAAATCTATGTTTTGGAATACATTTGTGACTCTGATCTGTTATATACAGTGAGGAAAATAAGTATTTGAACACTCTGCTATTTTGCAAGTTCTCCCACTTGGAAATCATGGAGGGGTCTGAAATTGTCATCGTAGGTGCATGTCCACTGTGAGAGACATCATCTAAAAAAAAAATCCAGAAATCACAATACAGTGTGGTATTTTTTTATATATATAAATCTCAATAAATGACTTTTCCATAAATGGTTTACAGTGTCTTTTTCTTTAACCAATCAAATTTATCAATAAAACAATTTTATAGAAACATGTCTCAGTGTCTTTTCTATAAACCACATTCAAGAGTTTCTTATAAAAACTCTTTACAGTGCTTTTCTTCATAATAAGGTTTATTATAAAAACCTTATACAGTGTTTCCATATAATCAGGTTTCTTATAAAAACCTTATAACGTGTCCTTCTTATACAACACTTTTCTTACACAGTCACAATTATACTTAATACCCTATTATAAGCCTATATGAGGCATTAATCATAACAGAATAAATTGCATGTTTACCTAACAATAATCGCATACTATGATGCAAACCCATGATATTTATGTTTTCTTATTTTGTTTTGTTTATTGTCATTATGATTGTTCATTGTTAAAGAACTGGAATCTTTCCCTGATCTTGTATGTAACTATAAGTTATGAGTGACAGGTGCACTAACACTTCATAACATCAGTAACTCGACAGAAGCATAGTAGAGCGAGTCTATAACACACTGAACACACACTGATGCTTTATAGAGTCTGAACTGAACCTGTGAGACTCAACACACACACTCCTGTGAGAGAAGCATAGTAGAGCGAGTCTATAACACACAATGATGCTTTATAGAGTCTGAACTGAACCTGTGAGACTCAACACACACACTCCTGTGAGAGAAGCATAGTAGAGCGAGTCTTTAACACACTGAACACACACTGATGCTTTATAGAGTCTGAACTGAACCTGTGAGACTCAACACACACACTCCTGTGAGAGAAGCATAGTAGAGCGAGTCTTTAACACACTGAACACACACTGATGCTTTATAGAGTCTGAACTGAACCTGTGAGACTCAACAACACACACTCCTGTGAGACTCAACACACACACTCCTGTGAGAGAAGCATAGTAGAGCGAGTCTTTAACACACTGAACACACACTGATGCTTTATAGAGTCTGAACTGAACCTGTGAGACTCAACACACACACTCCTGTGAGACTCAACAACACACACTCCTGTGAGACTCAATACACACACACTCCTGTGAGAGAAGCATAGTAGAGCGAGTCTATAACACACTGAACACACACTGTTATATTTTTAATATGGGAGGGAGTATTTAATATGATGATAAGATGAGACGAAACACATTGAAACACTTCCATGTACATGTAACGAATTACAGTTTAAAATATATATTTATATTTATAATGAATTTTAAAGGATTATAATTAATCATAAATATTTTAGTTATTTTTAGAATTGACTGAAGAAGAAATAATAGCACAATTATTTAATCAGTTCATCCAATGAACAGAAAGCATAATCAATCATTAATTTGTATATTATCTTCTTGGCCCAGAAAGAATAACCTTTTCCAGCTAAAGTAAATAAAGTTCTAGCAGGGTAATAGCAGGTATCGCTAGATCAAGGTGTTTAAGACTTCGATATGTGGCAAACAGAGACGAGTAAGTGAGGATAGGAGCAGGCTTCACTCAATGCATATACTATTAAACTTTAAGAGTGCTGGCCTGGATAATTAGAATGTATAAAGTAGGAGAGAGGCCGCACTATGCATAAATATACTTTCATTTGCACAGACGCGTTTCGGCGCGTGCTTTCTTCAGTGTGCAACAAGGTAACAATGTAGCCAATCTTATATGCCCACACCCATTGACACACCCATATTAACACCAGCCAATGATGTTAAAATTATTATCCAGTCCAATAATGTCACTAATGTGTCAAACAGTTCATTAATGAAAGACAACAATTGTTATACATACAAAAGAATCAACATATAATACACATATTAGTGTTCTGTTTATAAGAAACAGCTTAGTGACAGATCTTCATTCATCCCATTCGGGATACATGTGTTTGAGTTAAAATATGCCCAGCCTCTCGCTGCAGGAGGCGGTTCTCACGGTCCCATGAATTTGAGCATATTGACATCATGTCCCGCAGAGTTAAAATGCCTCGCGACTGATGATTTGTCATCATTCTTTCTGATAGCGCATTTGTGCTCAAAAATTCGGGTTTTTAGTTGTCGCTTAGTTTTGCCCACATAAAGCACAACAAGGGCACGTCAGTAAATACACAATAAAAGTAGATAAACATGTGATTCTGCCCTTAACTTTGTTTATCCTGCCTGTTTTTGGATGTGTAAATACATTTTCTGTGAGCATGAAGTTACATGCTGCACAGTTCAAACACTTAAAATTGCCGTGTGTAATTTTAAAGGGAAAAGGCGACTGGGGAGGTGCAGGGAGGTGCGATCGCACTAACCGCTCTCTCAGGCTGGGTGCTCGTTTATAACAGCTGCGCGGCGGATCCTGGAAAGTGTGACCTATGTCCGGGTCACTTCTTAGAATGTGCCAGTGGCGATGCACAATGTTCTTCAAGCTATTTGAAATCTGACCATAAGTGGATACAAGTGTAACTGTAGTGTTGTTAGAGCTATTCTGATCGATACGTTTGGTCATCAAACCAGCACGTTGGATACTGCGCGCGCGTTCTAGACAATCACGCACCAAGTTATCTGAATATCCCCTGTCAAGGAATCTTTGACATAGTTCCCCCGCTTGTCGCTCAAATACCTCATCGTCATTACAGATACGGCGCACTCTCAACAGTTGACTGTAAGGCAGGCTACGTTTGAGAGAGGGTGGATGGAAACTCTGGTAGTGCAGAAAGGAGTTACGATCCATTTACGTAATATGGATTTACGTATATAATCATTTATATAATGAGCGCTCCTGCACGCAAACTGACCCGTGTGAACGAACGTTTAGGAGACGGAGCAGTTTGGCGAACCGATGGTGAGCTGGAGTTAAATGTCGTTTTGGTCGCTTTTAGACAGAACATTTTAAGAAAATTATACATATACAGAGAGATAATACAACTATAATTTCACTCACCAAGCCTATCGCATGAAGCAGACATCCATCCAGTCCTACATGTTGCGCTGGGCCGTTCAGTGAAACTGACGCATTAGCCTTTATCTAACGGCAGAGGAAGGAGAACCGTATATCTGCATTATGAGTCATAATCAGTGGCGGCTGGTGAAAAATATCTTCGGTGGGGCTGTGTCATATTCAGTCGGTTTCAATAGTCTGGTAACCACGGGACTCTTTTAGCGTAGTGGCTCCGAGGTTGTGAAATGCTCTTCCTCAGACTTCCGTCAAACATCCACCCTTCTCTCCTTCAAAAACACATATTTTATCTGAATATTACTCTTCAGCTCACAGTCTGTACATTCTACATTGTTATTGATATGCTATTTGTTTGAATCCCTCTTTGTTTGTATCTTTAACCTAACTTTGTAAGTGACCTCTGAACATTAGGCCTACTTTCTGCCCTTGGTGTGTGTATTGTGCTTTGATGTTGATGTTTATTTTGTTCTATTCCTTAACCCAGTCCCAGTGGTTCTCAAACTCTTTAGAGTTGTTCCCCATGAGGCTTTAACATCCTTCTGCGCACCCCCACTCTTCAGTCGCACCCAGGGGCGTAGCAGCCATTATAAAAGTGGGGGGGACAAAAGCTGTATGGTGATGTGACCCAAAGGTGATGTTCATAATAATAAATTCTAGATAGAATAGCAATTGGCATTTTACTGCACCATAGTGGCAATTTTGGGAACATGCCATGATAGCTCACAGCAACCTATTTTTGTGAAATCATAGGCTACTCAAAATAAAATAAAAAATACTGCAGGACTTGGGACTTTCAGACCACTGTGGACATCTATACTTCTATACTTTATTTTATTTTTAGGGCCCAAGCCCTGAAAGGGCGAAGGCCCTATTGTTTCCGGTAGGATTATTTTTCTTTTTCTTTTTAGGGCCCAAGCCCTGAAAGGGCGAAAAACTCATGAAACTTTGCACACGGGTCAGAAGCTGCGGCCATTATGGCCGGGCTGAAGATGGTACCCGGGCGTGGCAGGGGGGCTCGACAGCGCCCCCTTGAATGGGGTCCGAGTGCGGTCCGAAAACTTGGTCCATATACCAAACACGCTTGCATGAATTAATATGAAACTCGGTACACATATAGATCTTATCGGGCCGAACAACTTTCGTGCTCTAAGTTTTACGCCAGCCCAACAGGAAGTCGGTTATTATGGGTTGTTTGGAAAACGCATGCTGTGGAATTTGATGTACTCCTCCTAGGAAATTCATCCATTCGCCTCCAAACTCGGTGTGCATAAAGTCAAGACATTGAGGATGATAAATTGCGGACGGATTTTTGATATCTCAAACGGTTTGGCCGTGGCGAGGAAATGAATTTATGGCGAGAAAATATACACAGGAAGTGTGTTATAACTTCTGCATACATTAACTGATCTTGATGAAACTTCAGCAGTGTGTTCGTTGTAAGAGGCCGATCAGATGGATGTGACCTTTGTGAGTCAAAGTTATAGCGCCACCAACTGGCAACAGGAAGTGTGTCACTTTCAAAATGCTTTGAAATCACCCTCTTATTTTTACCCGATTTGCTTCAAACTTTATGTGTATAATGTAGACACACGGCAGATGTAGGCCTGTGAAAGGATTATTGATATCTTAGATACTGTTGCCGTGGCAACGCATCAAACTTCAATATTCTTTTCGGATGCTTTTGAGACTCTTCACATGCTTGAAAATGCATGAAACTCGACAGACACATCACATTTATTATCCAGTAGACATGTGCAAAGTTTCAGAAATGGGCGTGGTGAGGGGCTCAGTAGCGCCACCTTTAGTCAAAAATGGGGGCTTAGTTTTTCCTAGAATCACAAAAATCAGTATGTATATTGTTCTCATCGAGCCGGACAACTTTCTAATTTACAGTTATAAGCTCTGACCAACAGGAAGTCAGATATTTTGGTTTGAATGTGATTTTTTTGGAGAATTCTCTCTCTCTCTCTCTCTGTATCTGTGTCTCTGTGTGTGTGTGTGGGGTGTGGGGGATTTGTCTGTTAGGAGAAATCTGCTTTTATAATTGTTTTTCAAGGTTTCAGGGGCTTTTGAGGCCCTTAATGTGCTCAAAAACTCTTGAAACTTTGCACACAGGTCAGAACCTTCGGCCATCAGGGCCGGGCTGAAGCTGGTACCCGGGCGTGGCAGGGGGGCTCAACAGCGCCCCCTTGAATGGGGTCCGAAAACTTGGTCCATAGATCAAACTAGCTTGCATGAATTAATATGAAACTCGGTACACATATAGATCTCATCGGGCCGAACAACTTTCGCACTCTTAAGTTAAACGCCAGCGCATCAGGAAGTCAGCTATTATGGGTTGTTTGGAGAACGCTTGCTGTGGAATTTGAAACACTCCTCCTAGAGAATGAATTCAATCCCCATCAAACTCGGTGTGCATGAAGTCAAGACATTGAGGATGCTAAATTGCGGACGGATTTTTGATATCGAGAACGGTTTGGCCGTGGCGAGGAAACGAAATTATGGCGAGAAAATAGACACAGGAAGTGTGTTATAACTTCTGCATACATTAACTGATCTTGATGAAACTTCAGCAGTGTGTTCGTTGTAAGAGGCCGATCAGATGGATGTGACCTTTGTGAGTCAAAGTTATAGCGCCACCAACTGGCAACAGGAAGTGTGTCACTTTCAAAATGCTTTGAAATCACCCTCTTATTTTTACCCGATTTGCTTCAAACTTGATGTGTATAATATAGACACACGGCAGATGTAGGCCTGTGAAAGGATTATTGATATCTTAGATACTGTTGCCGTGGCAACGCATCAAACTTCAATATTCTTTTCGGATGCTTTTGAGACTCTTCACATGCTTGAAAATGCATGAAACTCGACCGACACATCACATTTATTATCCAGTAGACATGTGCAAAGTTTCAGAAATGGGCGTGGTGAGGGGCTCAGTAGCGCCACCTTTAGTCATAAGTGGGGGGGTTAGTTTTATCAACAGCAACAAAACTTGGTATGTGTATTGTTCTCATCAAGACGGACAACTTTCTAATTTACATTAACTATCTCCGACCAAGAGGAAGAGAGATATTTTGATTGGCCGTGGCGAGGAAACGAATTTATGGCGAGAAAAGAGAAACATGAAGTGTTATAACTTCTGCATACATTAACTGATCTTGATGAAACTTCACCAGTGTGTTCGTGGTAAGAGGCCGATCAGATGGATGTAACTATTGTGAGTCAAAGTTATAGCGCCACCAACTGGCAGCAGGAAGTGTGTCACTTTCAAAATGCTTTTGACAAAAGTGGGGGGGGTTAGTTGTATATACAGTAACAAAAATCAGTACGTACATTGGTCTCATCGAGCCGGACAACTTTCTAATTTACAGTAATTAGCTTCGACCTATTGGAAGTCAGATATTTAGGTCTTAATGTGGATTTTTTTGAAAATTTCAGACTCTCAGTTTTTAGCTACTCCTCCTAAGTGGTTTATTTTTTTCACACCAAACTTTTTCAACACGATGAAAATAAATTAAAGATGCTAAATTGTGAACGGACATTAAATATTTTGATATAGTGAGGGATTAAAGTAATGTACAAAAAGGAAACGCTAAAAGCCTCATCTTCTAAAAATGTAATTATACACCATTTATTTCTATATAAAAGTATACAAATATCACAACTAAACCCATTTTATTCTTTTTTTTTTTTTTTCAATTTAAGAATTACTTATACGTTTAAAAATAGCAATTGTACTCTTTAGTCCCATAAAAGTCAAGTCATACATAGGGCTATACTGCCCTCTTGTGTTCAAAATCAGGTAGGCCTATTGTATCTATATAAAAATATACTAGGTATGTGACGGTGAGAATATTTTACCACCGGTTAATCGACGTGTGACACCGCTGGGGGCGTGAACATTTTAGTTTAATTTTAAAATTAGCGCCTTTCGGGGGGTGGATTGCTTGAAATTATTTTACAAAAGCTCAATGTTGTGTTTTATTGCGACTGTACACAAATATAAGTTAAAACTTTGCAGTTTGAATGTCGTCCTGTATAATGACGGAGTATGTTTTTATGTGTCCACTGTTCAATCGCGCCCACGCCACACACGGTTTACTATCTTTGTGGGGACTCTCCATAGACTTAATGGTTTTTATACTGTACAAACTGTATATTCTATCTCCTAACACCAACCCTACCCCTAAACCTACCCATCAAACAAAACTTTCTGCATTTTTACATTTCCAAAAAAACTCATTCTGTATGGTTTATAAGCTTGTTTACCCATGGGGACCTCTATTTAGGTCCCCACTGTGACACGAGTCCCCAGGAGTCTGTGTGCATTCAGGTTGAAGTCCCCACCGGGATAGAAAAACATGAACACACATACACACACACACACACACACACACACACACACACACACACACACACACACACACACACACTCCAGCATTGCAATCTTGACATCGCAGTCTGTTCATTATAGCCTTAATAAAATATAATAATAAAATAGTCAACCTAACATATAAAAATTACACTGCTCCGTTTAAATAGTCAGTAGTACAATTCATACTATTCACAGTAATCACCGCTCAACTGTGATGTTTCCAAGCACATTTTTGCGCATGTGAAGAGGATAATTTTTCCCTTCAATAGTGGAACGTGAGTGAAGTACAAAGCCTATAATACACAAATGTTTAGCATTCAAAAAATTTAATTATATATATATATATATAAATATATATATATATATATATTTTTTTTTAAAGTGTGTGTGTATATATATATATATATATATATATATATATATGTATACCGTATATATAAATATATATATATATATAAATATAGCTGCGAGCAGCGATAGAGGGCCCAAGCCGGTGACACCGCCACCCCGGTGCCTTTAGTGTAACTAAAGGCACCAGGGTGGCGGTGACACCGGCTTGGGCCCGCAATCGCTGCTCGCAGCTATATTTTATTATTATTTTTTTTTTGCCTTTTTGCCACTTTTGGGGCCCTTAACATACTCAAAAACTCTTGAAATTTTGCACACACGTCAGAACCCGCGGCCATCAGGGCCGGACTGAAGCTGGTACCCGGGCGTGGCAGGGGGGCTCGACAGCGCCCCCTGGAATGGTGTCCGAAAACTTGGTCCATAAATCAAACACGCTTGCATATAATAGTATGAAACTCGGTACACATATATATCTCATCGGGCCGAACAACTTTCGTGCTCTAAGTTTTACAAAAGCCCAACAGGAAGTCAACTATTATGGGTTGTTTGAAAAACGCATCCTCTGGAATTTGAAATACTCCTCCTAGAAAATTCGTCCAATCGCAACCAAACTCGGTGTGCATGAAGACAAGACATTGAGGATGCTAAATTGCGGACGGATTTTTGATATCTCAAACGGTTTGGCCGTGGCGAGGAAACGAATTTATGGCGAGAAAAGAGAAACAGGAAGGGTGTTATAACTTCTGCATACATTGACTGATCTTGATAAAACTTCAGCAGTGTGTTCATGGTAAAAGGCCGATCACATGGATGTGACAATTGTGAGTCAAAGTTATAGCGCCACCAACTGGCAGCAGGAAGTGTGTCACTTTCAAAATGCTTTGAAATCCCCCTCTTATATTTACCCGATTTGCTTCAAACTTTATGTGTATAATGTAGACACACGGCAGATGTAGACCTGTGAAAGGATTATTGATATCTTAGATACTGTTGTCGTGGCAACGCATCAAACGTTAATATTATTTTCAGATGCTTTTGAGACTCTTCACATGCTTGAAAATGCATGAAACTCGACAGACACATCACATTTATTATCCAGTAGACATGTGCAAAGTTTCAGAAATGGGCGTGGTGGAATGGCTCAGTAGCGCCACCTTTAGTCAAAAATGGGGGCTTAGTTTTTCATAGAATTACAAAACTTGGTATGTATATTGTTCTCATCAAGCCGGACAACTTTCTAATTTACAGTTATTAGCTCAGACCATCAGAAAGTCAGATATTTTGGTTTGAATGTGGATTTTCTGGAGAATTTTCTCTCTCTCTCTGTCTCTGTGTGTGTGTGTGTGTGTGTGTGGAGGGGGTGGGGGGGATTTGTCTATTCCATTTAATCTTTGTTTTTCAAGGTTTCAGGGGCTTTTGGGGCCCTTAACATGCTCAAAAACTCTTGAAACTTTGCACACAGGTCAGAGCCCACGGTCATCAGGGCCGGGCTGAAGCTGGTACCCGGGCGTGGCAGGGGGGCTCAACAGCACCCCCTTGAACACGGTCTGAAAACTTGGTCCATATATCAAAAACTCTTGCATGAATTTATATGAAACTCGGTACACATATAGATCTCATCGGGCCGAACAACTTCCGCACTCTAAATCATTAGCTCCGCCCAACAGGAAGTCTGCTATTATGGGTTGTTTGAAAAACGCATGCTGTGGAATTTGATGTACTCCTCCTAGAGAATTCATCCACTCGCCTCCAAACTCAGCATGAAGTCAAGACATTGAGGATTCTAAATTGCGGATGGATTTTTGATATCTCGAACGGTTTGGCCGTGGCGAGGAAACGAATTTATGGCGAGAAAAGAGGAACACGAAGTGTTATAACTTCTGCATACAATAACTGATCTTGATGAAACTTCAGCAGTGTGTTCATGGTAAGAGGCCGGTCAGATGGATGTAACTATTGTGAGTCAAAGTTATAGCGCCACCAACTGGTAGCAGGAAGTGTGTCACTTTCAAAATGCTTTTGACAAAAGTGGGGGGGTTAAATATATATATATATATATATATAAATATAGCTGCGAGCAGCGATGAAGGGCCAAAGCCGGCGGCACCGCCACCCCGGTGCCTTTAGGTAACTAAAGGCATCGGGGTTGCGGTGCCACCGGCTTGGGCCCGTAATCGCTGCTCGCAGCTATATTTTTATTTTATTTTTCTATACAATATTTCAGTTACACTACACTACAACAATAACTTTAACTTTTATCTAACTTCTTATCAGTTGTACAAAAAAAAAAAAAGTGTTCATTGAGTAGGCATACAAAACAAATTTGATTTATTGTGAGAGGATGAAAGGATGCGAGCAGCACGTAGACAACAAAAGACAGCAGAGCCCAACCCAGCAGGTACCAGACGTCTATAACGTTAGGTTGACGTTGGACATGACGTCGGACAGACATTGCATTTTGGTTGAAAATGAAAATCGGGTTCAAGTCAAGTTGACGTTGACTTAACGTTGGATTATGGTTACGCAAAAACAACAAAATCTCAACGTCAGCTGACGTCGGTATTGGACATCAATTTAAAATTGACATTAGATGTTGAATTTTGGTCACCCGACGTCGCAACCGAAATTTAACCAAATATCAACGTCTTATGGCGTTGTGTGCCTGCTGGGAATAATCTGTTATGTCTCATTTAACAGACGCTTTTATCCAAAGCGACAAGTAGAAGAGCATTTAACACACACTCGGCACAATCCGGCGCGACGTGACAAGGTCCATACGGGTTCTGTTGTCTTGAGGCCCTTTCACACTGGACGCACGAATAATTTCATTTCATTTTCATTTCGACGCACGAATAATTCGCGCGATGGTTTTACTTTTTGATCAGCTGTTTGTGTAATGAGTGCTTACACACCGAACACGAATGTGCTGCGGCGGAAACACGACTTTTATTTTTTTGCTTCGATGTCGATTTTTTTTAAAACTTTTGCGACGACAGAAAAGGCTTCAGCCAATCACATACTACAAGGACAATGATTTGAAAGACAACGTGTAGCGTAGCATTGCCAAACAACTCGGTTATCTCGACTGTGAGTGTGTTGTGTGATAGTTTTAGTCGCTGTATAGTCCTGTGCTGTGTAGGCTAGCAGGCTAAACTACAATTGGGATAGAAACCTAACACTATTATCGTCAAAGATAGAGACAGAGACCGTGTTTACTTTGAACATGTAACAAAATGAAGTGAGACTATTTAGGGCTGCTTTTAGTATACTATACATTCTTTGTGTGATATCTACAGTTTCTAGTTCGAATAATTTTAACTTACTTTGTGTGTTACATGTAATGTGTAGTGACATTACAAACGCACTGTGTTTAGTTGAAGACGCAAGAAAAAAAAAAAAAAACTGTGCACATTAGCATACTCCCCTTCTCTCTGTTCTGTAAGATCGGGTGCACCCAAAACCTTCTTTTCTGTCTTTTAAAGAAAATGAAAAGCTCGTCTTCACTGGATAATGATGATGATGATGATGATGAAGAAGTGTCCATGTTTTCTCAGCTGTCGGCGCGAAGTTTTGGAATGTTGAAGCTCTGAACGTCACAGACGTCGCAAATTCGCGTCGCGGCTGATGTGAATGGTTTTGACGCGAACTATTCGCTTTTTCATTTCGCTTTTTCGTTACGCATCCGGTGTGAAAGGGCCTTTACACGTCTTACTGCGTTACAGTATTTTAAATCATAACAAGGAAACTTTACGCGTGATTCATATCATTGCGACATTAGCCGCTTTCCGACCAAGTAGTTACAGGAACTTAGTTCTAGGAACTGTCCACTTCTAAACAGTTCTAAGAACTACTCTCCCCCAAACTCGGTTTTGCTGTTTGCGTTCGCACTGGCCAAGTGGCCATAGGAACTGGTAGGAGGGGTAAGGGAGTGGCGCAAGCACGGTGACTTTTATTTTGACGGAGCGACGGACCTTTATTTTGGCGGCGCTGAGAACGCCAGAGCAAACAATGCTCGCATTCTCTGTGTTTATTAGTTAGCGATCTGTCTAACAGTACTGTTTAATATGTTATTAGATAGAACTGTTATAGAAAGTAGACAGTATATGAAAAAAAGCCTATGCCGTGTGGTTGATGTCCAGTGTTGCTAGCTGGGCAGATAAACATAATCATGTTTGGCTTGGTCCCCTCAAAGTTGCGTTGGATTTTCTCTTCAGCATAAAGGTTTAGAGACCCATCTATCACTGTTTTCCATGTTTGTATAGTTAGTTTCTGGAGTAAATATATAGGCTATAATCTGTGTGTTTACATTATAGCTGTTTTAAAAATGGCGGGTGCTGGTGCTCCGCGTGCGTTCGGCCAATCAGCGTACACTAACGTCACGGGTAGTTCCTATAGTGCTGGTTTAGACCCTACTCTGAAGTAGGACCTAAATTAGTTCCTCCAAATGGAGTTCCTAGAACTAAAATCGTTCCTAGTTCCTGCGGTGCGAACACGCCGACATCCGGGTACTTTAGCCAATAGAAATTACAAAAAAGGATGTAATCGTCCTCTGGGGTGCATTTTACCCCAGACGGCCAAACAGCAAAGTGACTAAACGAATGAAAGTTCGCAAGAGCAACAAGAGATTTGAAGCTCATGGCAGACACGCCCAAGAGAGGATTCGCGCTGTGATTGGCTGAATGTTAGTTCACTCAAGTCTAAGTAACAAATCAGAGAACACAGGCGGAAATATTGCCGCTGGGTCAAACACATGCGGGGGACGTGTCCCCCCCCGGTTGCTACGCCCCTGGTCACACCTTTTTCAGTAAGGGACAATATTTGCCCCCTTAAATCGATTTTTCCAGTGCATTTTTACCTTTACAAATACCTTTATAAAATAAATAATGCTTTAAATAAAAAATGTTCAAAATAAATGTTCGATAGAGAAATATGCAATGATGGTAAAAACGAAGTGATGCTTTTAAATATTAAATTAAAACCGCCAGTAGATGGAGAGTCATCGAGTCATTCACTCAGAAATGAAGCAAGTGGCTGTATTTATGAATTAATCATTGAATCATTGACTCTAAAGATTCGTTCACAAACACTGCTGTGTGCTGCAGTTCTGCTGTGGCTTTCATTGGGGCTATTATTTTGTTGTAAAAAAATACTGACAACTGTGTTGAAAATGAACATCACTTAATATTAATATTTCGTTTGTTGAACTGTTGTATAAAATCAATGTCACATTCGCAATCGTGTGGATCTTCATATAATGTGATCATCATTAAACACAGGAACTCACACAGGTGTTTGTATCGAAGAGAGTTTGATTCTTATATCGATCTCCATGCACAGCCTGTGTCTATATTTGTTCTTCATGCTAGTAAGTGCTACTTTTACAAAGGTAACGTACATTGTTGAGAACGGCAGTATAGCGCGATTTGCCAATGCAGCAATCTGCAAGAGACCTGTCATATAGCCGACACGCTGCTTAAACGAGACCTGTCATATAGCCGACACGCTGCTTAAACGAGACCTGTCATATAGCCGACACGCTGCTTAAACGAGACCTGTCATATAGCCGACACGCTGCTTAAACGAGACCTGTCATATAGCCGACACGCTGCTTAAACGAGACCTGTCATATAGCCGACACGCTGCTTAAACGAGACCTGTCATATTGCCTACACGCTGCTTAAACGAGACCTGTCATATTGCCTACACGCTGCTTAAACGAGACCTGTCATATTGCCTACACGCTGCTTAAACGAGACCTGTCATATAGCCGACACGCTGCTTAAACGAGACCTGTCATATAGCCGACACGCTGCTTAAACGAGACCTGTCATATAGCCGACACGCTGCTTAAACGAGACCTGTCATATTGCCTACACGCTGCTTAAACGAGACCTGTCATATAGCCGACACGCTGCTTAAACGAGACCTGTCATTGCCTACACGCTGCTTAAACGAGACCTGTCATATAGCCGACACGCTGCTTAAACGAGACCTGTCATATTGCCTACACGCTGCTTAAACGAGACCTGTCATATAGCCTACACGCTGCTTAAACGAGACCTGTCATATAGCCGACACGCTGCTTAAACGAGACCTGTCATATTGCCGACACGCTGCTTAAACGAGACCTGTCATATAGCCTACACGCTGCTTAAACGAGACCTGTCATATAGCCGACACGCTGCTTAAACGAGACCTGTCATATAGCCTACACGCTGCTTAAATGCAGACAGTTTTGACCGCAAAAGATGAGGTAATTTGATCGGATGTCATGTATTTACAGCATTTTACCTGATAGAAATGCATGCTCAGTTTAAATCTTATTTTAAGGTGAGGTAGTACTAAAGGAATGGCAAAATTCAGCATTTTGTTCCCTTCTGTCACCTCACATACCCCAGTTTGAGAACCACTGCCTTTACATATCTTTGTAAAGCGACCTTGGGGGTTGGAAAGGCGCTATATAAATAAAAATAATTATAATAATTAATTATTATTATTATTATTAACCACAAACCCAGATAGCATGTATAATCGGCCCGAGCTCGGCTGCCCCGCGGCGCCTGCGGCTCAGACTCGGCATCGGCGTGTGTTAACCGGGCCGATTGTGGCCCGCAGCTCGCTCTGGCACATGCATTTTCGTTACGGCTGTAAAGCACTGGGCCGATTCATGTTCACCGTAACTGGAAACCCGGCTCTGCTGTATGATCTGGACCACTTCTGGAAATGACTCAGGTTAAATCAAGGATGGTTTAAATGCAATAATTAACATAAAAATTATTTTAAAATTGATGTAAATTCCTGACTGTATCATATACTCGTCGAATGTCGTGACTTGTCCAAAACAAAATATCTGCGGTAAATAATAATAATAATAATAGTGTCATTTTGCACAGAGCATTCTTTAATATTTATAACCATAGCAAAAATATTTAGTTGTCATGAAGATCATTCTTTACGTGTATTTTAAACATGCATGGGCGCTTAACATCACTCGCACAGTCACGGTGATCGCAGTTGCGCATCGGCTGAGTAGTGGCAACCGCAATAAGGCCGAGTCACTCTGCCACCTGCAGGCAGGCATCTATACAACTTTGTTAAGCTCGTTTACCAATGGTGGGTAACAGAAACAAAATGCCGGCCAAAATATTTTTCTACCGGCCAACATAATTTTTAAGATGTAGATCCTGTGTTTACTTGGGTTGATGGGATGGGTAGTCTACATGCACAACCTCTTGTTAGCAACATTGAGTCTAAAATTCATTTTACTGGCTATTTCAAATGTTTACCAGCAGTGACGGTTAAACTCTGGGCGCTCGGCTCAGATGCGTTTACCAGTATGAAGCCGATTTCAACAGTTACTGCAGCAAGCGTCAGCACGCATGCTCAGCTCATCACTGAGTGACGTGTGCACAACTTTCGGTGAGATAAAACTCAACACCTGACTTAAAATCATCCCTTTTCGATCCTGCACCATTACGGTGAACTTGAGGTAAGTCTTGTTCAATTTCCTTAAAAAGCATCAACATTTCACGCCGAGCATAGTTTCAATCGGGTCCCCTTAGCATCCTATATAACTCTACATATTTCGAACTGTTGCTGATTAAATGTTGATTATTATCGATCCGTTTAAACTTTGTTCATGTTCCTTTGACAGTGCTTCCCTAGATGAAACGAAAAGAAAGAATTCTGAACTCGAATTCAATTAAGAATTATTAATTAGAACAACATCAAATTCTTGTCTGAGTAAAGTAGTGCAAATAGGGGTAATATGAAAGCTACTTTTATGGCGCGAACGAAGCTAACATTGACTAGCTGGGCTGTTAGCTCATATTTTCTTTGCAAAGAATTAGTCGCTAGGCTAGACACCATTTTTATTGAATGCAATTTATGTGAATAATATTTACGAGCACAGTCTTTGATCTGTGGAAGAAAATAAAGTGGAACAAATGTTAGATTAAGGCCAATTCATACCGCACAGACAAACGCCAACAAACACGTTTTGTCCTAAAGTATGTGCACATTTTGATCCTGTAAGAAAATATTTTACTTATGTAAATAGAGGAATGATGTGGGACTTTGGTCTGCTGAAAGCTGGGTCATTGTCTGTTGCTGAGTGAGATCGGGACTCTTATTATGAAGATGAACTGAGGACTCTTATAGAGGAGCAGCTGCGCCGGCGCCCTCACAGTTGCTGGGGGTTATGATTACGCTGACACGTTTGCTCCTGTTTTTACAGGCATACAACAACTTAATATGCACACGAGTCCTGTAATTCCGATGTATATGTTCATGCTGCGAATATTTTGTGTATTAATGTTCTGGGTTGTGAAGATCTATGTGCAGACCGTCCGCCATTTTGTGTATTAATGTTCTGGGTTGTGAAGATCTATGTGCAGACCGTCCGCCATTTTGTGAACGCTGTGACATGACGTCGTGAAATGCATTTAATGGCCTTTTGCACAGGGGCCTGTAAGATGCACTCTCGACATTTAACAATATAAAACGAGAATAAAGTCTTGTCTGAAAGCTGCAATCTTTTACTTGTATTGGGTAAAATGAATGGATATCTCGTGTTTTTCCGTGGGTGCTCGAGTTTGTCGGTGTCTGTTGGGGCAGTGTGAACATGACACTTATTTATAACATTCTGAATGCAACGGCCAACTTTTGTTGGTGACTTTTTTTGTTGGTGTTTGCTGGCGTTTGTCTGTGCGGAGTGAATTGGCGTCTAGTTGTACTTTTATGGCGCAAACTGAAATCGCACTATATAGCTAACATTACCTTTTAGTGTTGTCACGATACCAAAATTATTGTTTCGATACCGATACCAAGTCAAGTATTGCGATTTCGATACTTTTTCGATACTTTTCCTGAAAAGGGAGCAACACTCTCAAATATCATTGCTGTGCTTTACTTTAAAATCGGGACAACATTCTAATCATATAACACACTAATAAATGAACATATGAACAGCAGATATATTAAACATTTGAACAAAATATGAAATATCAAAATATAAAAAATACATTAGAGCAATGACATTCAAGGTAAAAAAATATATAAATTTAGCAGCATTATCTCATTTATCATAAGAAACATAAGAGCTTTATCTTGATTCTGAACTTTGAATAAAAATATGAACAGCGATTATATTAAACAATGTTTAATATTGGTAACATATGATAAGCCTCATTGGTGATATATTTGGCATGTGGGGAGAGAGTTGTGGAAGGCCTATACTTCATGTTAAACATAGCAGCAAAGACAACGTCGGCAGTGTTGACGGCAAAATAGGCTACAGAATAATTCGTTCTGTATTGAGAGGTGCAGTATTTGAAAATCGATAATATTTTTTTAAATTATATTTATATTGTATTTATGTCAAAACTTTCAAACATCAAAATGTCATTTATTAATATGTATTCGTGTCAAAATGACATGACAAATGACATATTTTGCCTGGAAACGCTTCCAACACGCTTGCGTGTCGCGTGAAAAATAGGCGTCGGTTCTGGGTCATTCTATGAAAATGTCCATTTTTCTGTCCCTAGCCTTTACAGAAATATTACACTTAAAAAACACTTCAGGGTTACAATTTCTTTACATTTTAAAATAAAACAATATGTTATTTGAACAATTACACCCTCTTGAGCCATCAATGTGGCAATACTTGATTTTTATTAATTATATAGAATTTCAAGCACCACAGAAGTGCTCGTCCCCACAGTCATGTCCAGAGGGAAAATGCTTTATTTTGAGGTCAATAACAGATTTTTACACCATTTAAAATACAGTAATGTATACATAACTATCAAATATATTATGTAAATGATATATATAAAAAAAATGCAGAATAAATATTATAAAATTTATAATGAAAGTAGTGGTCCCCTGGAGTTGTGTCACTGGTGTTACCGTTAAACAAAAATCTCTTATTTTGAAATAAAAATCACACTGATGACTTCACTTGACTTCCTTCTTCCAATTTCCTGAATATCTATGAAGAAAAGCCCATGGTAGATCCACTGTCTCTTTTCAGTTAGCAGAAATCTTCTCATTTATCTCGTGATTTCATATGAAGCTTTTAGTTGAAGTCACTGGTATGACCTACTTTACTGTTAGGTAATTGTAAAAAAACTAGAATACAAATGGATTAAACTACTTAATTTAGTTAGTATACCATGATTGACAACATGTGGTTTGTTACCTTGCAGCAGCCATTTTGTAAAATTAATTTTTCATGAAAATTGTCACTGGTGTTACTGTCACTGGTGTCACCTTTCTTATGGGTAACACCAGTAACACCAGTGACTTCCATTTATAGATAAACTTTGTGTCACTGGTGTTACTGTCTTTTTTTCTCTCACATTAAATGCAATGTCACATGTGACATAGTAATAATGTTACATCCATTTTATTCTGCTACACTCAAAAGTTAAGATTTAAAGGATTGCATCATTACTTGATTTTAACTTGATTTTAACTGGTTTTCAAATATTTTCATTGTTATAGTAAATAGATGGTAGTGCAGATGAACTAACCTCATTCAAGCACACTTTTAACAAACCTGATTAAAATAAATAAAACATAATCTCCTTATTTGTTGTGTTATTATTATTATTTTTCGCTAACTCTGTCTACATGTGCTGAAAAAAAATTGAAATAATATTTCATAAAAACCTTTAATATTGCCAAAGAAGTAAGGTAACACCAGTGACAAAAAAATGGTACATGCGGCCTTTAAATAAATGTACAAAAAATATAAAAAATCATTAAGCTGTAATTTATGTGTATTCATAAAGTCAAAGGGTAATCTAATAATGTGGTGTAAGTTTAAATGTTAGAAAAAGAAATCAATTTTAAGACATCTTGCCATACCAAAAGTGGACGTTTCTGTAGAATGACCCTTCTATTTCTAGCATGCACGCGTTTTCCGCGCGTCTCGAGCTGCGCCCAGACGCGTGTGTCACGCAGGCAGTTAACATGGGAGCCGAAATAAAAACGGACACGACACGCAGCCAGTGTGTCGCCGGCCTTACAAATCTTGAACGCGGTCATTCTTAGAAGTATCGATAGCCTATTAATAAATTAAGCAATCATGACGTTTTTAATTTCCGATTTACTTTTGAAGTATCGGTGCACCGTGCAACAGAGCAAGGTTGGCATCGTACTTCCATATGTCACTCCTCGCGTCATCTTTTTCTACGAGTCGTGGACCACTTGTGCTCGCACATGCAGCCATCTCGCTGTAGTGTTTTGTCACATGACACTGACAGCGGCAGGTTCTTTGCTGCGTGCGTCAGGAAAAAAACACAGACGTCCATAGGGAGGCGTTTTTTTTTTTTTTTTTAAGTATCGATACTGATAAATTTAGGTATCGTGACGTTTTTAATTTCCGAGTATCGCGATACTTTTGAAGTATCGGTACACCGTGCAACACTATTACCTTTGGCTAAATGCGGTCTGTACAGGCAGGTTTGAAAAGTTTATTAGCTACCTTAATGCCTGACTTAGTTGGCAAGTTAACTTATTTTCTAAGAATAATTAACCGTTAAGCGCCATATAGCAACATCGTGACAAGAATTATACTGAATAAAACTGCCCTTCAGAGTAATGTTAGTGTTAATCCTCTCCACCGGTTGACATATATAAAAAATATAGTAAGTGAACACACCTAAAAGGCTAACTCCTTGGCATTTATAAGACACCTCTGAAGTTAATTGCCAACGAGCAAGTCTGACTAGCCTTCTACAAAGATCTTGTACTTGCATATTTGCAATTAACTTCAGATGTGTCTGACTTATCAATGTCAAGGGGCTAACGTTTTAGGTGTGTTCACTTACTATAAACATTTTTTATATACAGTACAGGCCAAAAGTTTGGACACATTACTATTTTTAATGTTTTAGAAAGAAGTTTCTTCTGCTCATCAAGCCTGCATTTATTTGATCAAAAATACAGGAAAAAATGTAATATTGTGATGTATTATTACAATTTAAAATAATTGGTTTTCAATTTATTATACTTTAAATTATCATTTATTTCTGTGATGCAAAGCTGAATTTTCAGGATCATTTCTTTTTTCTATTTCCATACATGGGTGTTTGTGTGTATGGGATGTCATAATTATAGATTTGTGTGTTAGATAATGTTGAGAACCTTGTGAACTGGTGAAATGCTTTCTTATCAAAGTAACTTACACATGTCTTGATGGACCCTACGTTATGCACTGTGTACAGTTATGCTGGTAGTGGGGTAATGTCATAATGGTTATTGGGTTAGGCTTGGACTAAAAAAGGGAAATCGTAATGCTTTAGTATAACAAGACATTATGGATGGTTTTATGGATGGTTTTTTCTGTTTTTCCTCAGGAAACCTTGCTTTTGCTTTTGATTTAAATAAACACCGCTCTAAGGTAAGAATGGCTGATCAAATGCATTCTTTCAAATCTAATCTGAGACGCAAGGCAGTTAAATCAGTGTGTAATTTGCTGCAAGGTATTGAGAACGACAGTAAGCTTGTTGACAATGATCTGACTGATGACCACACAGATGACCAAACTGTACATGACTTAGATGTTGTTGTAAACTGTGCCAACAGTAATGACTTGATGTGTGACTGGAACTTTGACAGTGACTGTGATGATAGAGAGGGCCCTTCTGAGCATAGACCTGACCTGGCTGATGATTTGGCCAATTGGGCTTTGGAGTTTAATATCACCATGGTTGCACTTACTGTCTTGTTGTCTATCCTACATTTTCACCACCCCAATTTGCCAAGAGATGGGAGGACTCTCCTCAAAACAGTCACCGACTACAAAATCCTACCTGTAGCAGGAGGTGCCTTCTTTTACTTTGGTGTATTGAATGCTATAACAGGCCTTCTTGAAAATGTGTGGATGAAACTCCCTAGCAACCATTGCCTGCAGTTACAGTTAAGCTTTGACGGGCTCCCATTGTTTAAGAGTAATAACCAGCAGCTGTGGCCCATTCTAGGTTTATTGAAGGAAGTAGGTAAATTTCCCTTCATGATTGGTGTTTTTGGAGGGGATTGCAAACCCAAATCACTCACTGAGTACTTGAGGGACCTGGTGAGTGAGTTGAGTAGTCTTCAGTCTGGGTTTTGGTTCAAAGGAAAGCTGTTTTTTCTGCGAGTCTGTTCTGTTGTGTGTGACGCTCCAGCCCGGGCTTTTGTTAAAGGCATAAAGAGTCATTCAGGCTATTCAGCTTGTGATAAATGTGTACAGACGGGTATAAGAAATAGCATGACTTTTCCACAGACTGACTGCACCTTAAGAACAGATGCTAGTTTCAGGCAAATGTTGGATGAAGATCATCATGTAGCACAGTCTCCTTTGACTGGATTTGGTATCGACATGGTACTTGATTTTCCTCACGATTACATGCATTTGGTGTGTTTGGGGTTGTGCGTCGGTTGTTTGACCTGTGGTGTAGTGGGCCTTTGCCAACTCGCTTGTCTGGTCAGCTGGTTAAAGCGCCATCTCAGAACCTACAGGAACTGAAGAATAACATTCCGTGCGAGTTTGCTAGAAAGCCTAGAGCTTTTGAGGAAAGAGGGAGATGGAAGGCTACGGAGCTACGACAGTTCTTGCTGTATACAGGCCCTGTCGTTCTCGTAGATGTTCTGGCTGCTCCAGTCTACCACAACTTTATGCTGCTGTCGGTTGCTATTTTTATGCTGGCTAATCCTGAGGTGGATGTAGGGATACGTGACTGTGCAAAGGCACTACTTGTGTCAATTGTTGAACATTTTGGCAGACTTTATCCCTCTGGGGTCTAAGGGGTTTTTGGGGTCCTTGAGATGTTCTGACATGCCCTGACATTTGTGCTTTTTTCAGTTGCTTATAAACATATTAATGGCAAAGGTGTAATTACACTATATTTAGCACAAACGGGGCTACCATAATATGTGAGCAACATGTATGTACATGTTTGTATTTTTGAGAGAATAATGTTTATGCATGGTTATTGAAAAAACTAAAAACTAAAGTTTCTGAAATAAGGCCACAAAACACATACTAAATATGTGTCAATAAGACTTTTGACTAATGGATGTCGTTGCCTAGAGTTTTTTCTTCAAAATGATGTGAAAATCATCCTGCCTAATCATTCACATAAAACACAATACATTGATTTAAATCTTGTAAAACACTTTTTGTTTGGAAAGAGAATTCAAGCTTCATGCCTGTGTGTCTGTATGCCTGTTTGACTGAGTATTCGCTGAGTTATGGTTCATTTTCGGACGCGTTTCAGAATGGACTTCACTGACAGAGAGGAGGCAGAACTCGCATCATGTTTATTTTTCTTTATTTGGCGAAAAGCACAACACTTTGTTTTTATTGTGAGTATACACAAAAATAATACACACTTAACAGGATCGATTGATGTATAACACAAGCATATAAGATAAAAATTTATATATATATATATTTTTTTGCACTGATAAGGAAAAAAACGAGCCTATCGCGCCGGCGCGATAGCCGACCTCGGGGTTATGGTGAGGGCTTTCTGGTGTACAATTTGCATGGCCTTGTTCATTTGAGCGATGACGTTAAGAGACATGGATGTCTTGATGTGATATCTGGGTTCCCTTTTGAGAATTTTCTTGGTGAGGTAAAGCGCATGGTGAGGGGGCCAAATTTCCCAGTTGCCCAGATTGTCCGTCGCTTGTCTGAGCGTGCCAATAACAGAAGGGTCAATGTGAAAGCTGGAACTGTATTAAGGAAAGAGCATGTTGGTGGCCCCTTACCACAGGGTGTTAGAGGAATAATACAGGAGTTTAAAGAGTTGCACACGGATCAATTTTGTGTTAAAGTTACAGAGGGGGATAACTGTATTAAAATAGGTAATGACATTGGCTTGCTTCAGAATATCATCTTGCTTGAAGGTAATATGCACTTGGTGTCCTATCAGTTCCATGCTGTTGAGCCATTCTACACACATCCCCTCAGTTCATCTAGCCTGGGTGTGTTTCTTCTCTCACAGTTGTCAGAGTTTAAAGTGCGTTAAAGTTGATGATGGCCTTCGTAAATATGTCCTCCTCCCCTTCAAAGACAAACATGTGGGAATGCCTTTGTTGCATTTACATTAGGCTTAATCGTTGTGTTGAGAGATTAAATGTAATTTTTAGAGATATTGTTCTGGCTAGTTATTTATGCCACTAATTACCACTCAGTTAGGAAGGTTTTTTACCTAATTTGTGACTTTGCGTTTTGTGTTAGTGTTACGACCCTGCGCTCTTTTCTTGCCTGCTGGAGGTGGGATGACCTGGGAGGGTGTGGTTGATTGTACACCCCTGCTGACTGATTTCACTGATGGTGGAGAGAATAAATGATGGACTAATTAATCTCACTTTACTTCCTCTGGGGAACGGCAGTGTCCGGTGAAGTCATTTGTGCTCCAGCATTTTTTTTTTTTTTTTTTTGTTAGTCTTAATCAACATTCCTCACCTTTTGGATTATTATTTCTCCTTTATTGTTTAAACCCCTAGACATTGTTATATTCTTTTGTAATGGAGTTGTATTTCTAGTAAACAGTGCCTCACGTGCGTGAGCTGGTTGTTTTGTTTTGTTTGTCGTAGTATGTGTATTTACAAACAAAATGTCTTTGGTGCTCAGAGTTTTTCACTTGTCGTTTATTGCTCCCAGTGAATCGTTTGTCTTTACTCCTTGTGAGGTTGACCGTGAAAGTCAGATAAAATTCCCAGATATGTCACTGCAAAAGAACAGTTGTATTTAGAGGCAGCGAAACTCCGCGCTGAGCGTGAGGATCGCGCTGCGAAAGAGAGAGTGGTAGAAAGAGAACAGCAGTTAGTTGTGCGAAAACTGGAATTTGAGAAAGAATGGGATGAAAGAGCGCTTCTTAGTCGCATAGCCTATGTGATTCATTGCTGATCATAACTGGTGCCCCATTTAATGTTTTGTTTTAAAAAGTTGCTGTATGTTAATGTTGTTTATAGCTGGCGACCTACATTTCTTCTTTATAGAATGTATCATATCGTGGAGTTTGTCAGTTCAAAGGAGGTTGAAGTTGTCCACTCTAATTGGCTGAAAGGAGGCGAAAGTTTCTGCTGCGTTAAAGCTGCGTAGGGCAACTAAAGATGGGGTGATGCCAGGTGCTGACTGGACTCGATTCAGAGTCCGTGTGATGTATTCACATGGTATAGTAATGCTTCATTCTCAAATTACACAATTCCACACAAGTAACATAAGGAGCCCTTCCAGTTAGACCTAATCTGCATTTGTGTTGACAGACGTGTATGAGATTGCCTGTGCAAAGCTGCTAGAGGCAACAATTACCTCTGATCTAAATACTGAAGATGAGGATAACAGGCCAGAGTACATGAAGAGAAAGAATAGGTAGGAGTGGCATAATTTCCTTCAAAGCATTTGGATGGCCGCGTCAAAAGTTACAATACACCTGGGCAAACATTTAGGCCGCAAGCTAGAGGGCCTTACAATACACCTCCAACCTCCTGACAAAACCAACTTTTAAAAAAATGTATTAAATATAATTTATTATTCACTGCAATGACAAACTGACATCCCATTGTAATCAATGTTAGAGGCTGTGAAAGAATAGTAAGCAGCAGTGAAGAGGAGCAAGGGAGGACTGCTGCACCTCGTGCCCCAACCAAAAATAAATCTTACACTCCACTTGCACCAGCCCCCTGCATCCCATCTCTTGCTGGTTGTTACAGTGTTTCCATTAATCTTTTATTAAGCATCTGAGTGAAACTAACATAACAGCCAACTGCACCTTTGTGACAGCTCTAGGTGAAGGGAGTAAGCCAGCTTGTCAAGGTTTTTGGTCCCCAGGCAATATTTCAGAGACCACAGTTGATCCCCCTTCTGATGCAAACAGCTCGGCAGCAGGTCCGTGGGCTTCTCCCCTTTCAGCCAACATCACAGCGGCTAGTCCACCACCGTGGTCTCCGGTCTCCACTACCAGCAGCCAGAGGGCTACACCTCCTACTGACACCCCAACCCATGCAGCAGCTGCAGGAGTCAGTCATCTGGCCAAACTGGATATCAAGTAAGAAGGGCAAGAAAGCTATTCTATAGCTCATGGAGGAGAAAAAAATCACTTTGGTATTAGGGCTGGGTATCGTTTCAGATGTCCCGAATCGATTCCAATTCACAAGATCTCAAATCGATTCCGGTTTTCGATTCAGTGAATTCAATGATTACATTTTCACTGGCCCTACCACAAAAAAAGTAATAAATTAATGAAATGTTATTGTTTTTGTTGTTTTTGACCCATTTATCCTTGTAATAAATAACGTTATGACACCCCATATTTTAAATACCAGTGAAATTGAACAATTATCGATTCTATTTTCGATACTACAGCTAAAACTACTAATATCAATTTCAAAGATTAAAGACAAGCAAGCAGTTGTTAATAAATAAAAAAAACATAATTTAACTACAAGCAATAGCATAAATAAATACAATAGAACAAAGATACAAATGAAATTAAAGCTGCAAGCAGCGATGAAAGGGCCCTCGCACCCATGCCATCAACACTCGGTGGCTTTAGGAAGACAGAGCATGGTTGGGAAATGTACATTTAAGGAGGTATATATAGTAAGAGTATGTCAAAGTCAGTTACAAAATGTTTTGTATAATGGTGATAATAGCATGCTTCATGACTCAGCTAAGTGTTGCTAGCATGTTTAGTCTGTTTCTAGCATGCTTAGTACACAATAATTATGTGGTTAGTACTGCATTACTGTGTTAACCATGTCAGTTTCTGTTGCCAGTAGGTGGCGTTATGACTATAACTGAATATGAGCATGGATGTGTGTTCAGGACAGAACTCTTATCAAACGTGTGAAGTTTGGTGCAAATTGGACATTGCCTTCTTGAGTAACAACAAAGTCATGTTTCATTGAATTAGCATTCTTTAGCACTTAGCTAAGCATTGTTAGCATGTTTTAACATGTTTCTAGCATGTTTAGAACTCAATGGCATTTTTAACATGTTGCTAGAACGGCATCAAAGTGTTAAACATGTCACTTCCTGTTGCCAGTAGGTGGCGCTATTACTATAACTGAATTTGAGCATAGACATGTGTTCAGGCCATGATTCTTATCAAATGTGTGAAGTTTGGGGCAGATTGGACATTCCATGCCTGAGTTACAGCAAATTCCTATTTAATTGCAATAATAGCATGCTTTAGCACTTAGCTAAGAGTTTGCTAGCATGTTTTAGCATGTTTGTAGTATGTTGTTAGCATGTTTAGCACTTGCTGGCACTTTTTTATATGTTATTAGGAGTCCATAACAGTGTTAAACATGTCACTTCCTGTTGCCAGCAGGTGGCGCTATGACTGTAACTGAATATAAGCATGGTCATGTGTTCAGGACAGAACGCTTATCAAAAGTGTGAAGTTTGGGGCAGATTGGACATTCCATGCCTGAGTTACAGCAAATTCATATTTAATTGCAGTAATATCATTCTTTAGCACTTAGCTAAGTGTTTGCTAGTATGTTTTAGCATGTCTCTAGTATGTTGGTAGGATGTTTAGCACCTACTGGCATTTTTTTATATGTTATTAGGAGTCAAGAACAGTGTTAAACGTCAATTCCTGTTGCCAGCAGGTGGCGCTATGACTATAACTAAATATGAGCATGGACATGTGTTCAAGAGATAACTCTTATCAAACGTGTGAAGTTTGGGGTAGATTGTACATTGCCTTCTTGAGTAACAACAAAGTCCTGTTTCATTGAATTAGCATGCTTTAGCACTTAGCTAAGTATTGCTAGCATGTTTTAACATGTTTCTAGCATGTATAGAACTCAATGGCATTTTTAACATGTTGCTAGAACGGCATCAAAGTGTTAAACATGTCACTTCCTGTTGCCAGTAGGTGGCGCTATTACTATAACTGAATTTGAGCATAGACATGTGTTCAGGCCATGATTCTTATCAAATGTGTGAAGTTTGGGGCAGATTGGACATTTCATGCCTGAGTTACAGCAAATTCCTATTTAATTGCAGTAATAGCATGCTTTAGCACTTAGCTAAGTGTTTGCTAGCATGTTTCTAGTATGTTGCTAACCTGTTTAGCACTTGCTGGCTCTTTTTTATATGTTATTAGGAGACCACAAGAGTGTTAAACATGTCACTTCCTGTTGAAAGCAGGTGGCGCTATTACTATAACTGAATATTCTCATGTAGATGTGTTCAGGCCATGACTCTTATCAAACGTGTGAAGTTTGGGGCAGATTGGACATTCCATGCCTGTGTTACAGCAAATTCCTATTTAATTGCAGCAATAGCATGCTTTAGCACTTAGCTAAGTGTTTGCTAGCATGTTTTAGCATGTTTCTAGTATGTTGTTAGCATGTTTAGCACTTGCTGTCACTTTTTTTATATGTTTTTATATGTCCACAACAGTGTTTAACATGTCACTTCCTGTTGCCAGCAGGTGGCGCTATGACTGTAACTGAATATGAGCATGGTCATGTGTTTAGGACAGAACGTTTATTAAAAGTGTGAAGTTTGGGGCAGATTGGACATTGCCTTCTTGAGTAACAACAACATCCTGTTTCATTGAATTAGCATGCTTTAGCACTTAGCTAAGTATTGCTAGCATGTTTTAACATGTTTCTAGCATGTTTAGAAGTCAATGGCATTTTTAACATGTTGCTAGAATGGCATCAACGTGTTAAACATGACACTTCCTGTTACCAGTAGGTGGCGCTATTACTATAACTGAATATTCTCATGTAGATGTGTTCAGGACAGAACGCTTATCAAAAGTGTGAAGTTTGGGGCAGATTGGACATTCCATGCCTGAGTTACAGCAAATTCCTATTTAATTGCAATAATAGCATGCTTTAGCACTTAGCTAAGAGTTTGCTAGCATGTTTTAGCATGCTTCTAGTATGTTGTTAGCATGTTTAGCACTTGCTGGCACTTTTTTATATGTTATTAGGAGTCCATAACAGTGTTAAACATGTCACTTCCTGTTGCCAGCAGGTGGCGCTATGACTATAACTGAATATGAGCATGGTCATGTGTTCAGGACAGAACTCTTATCAAAAGTGTGAAGTTTGGGGCAGATTGGACATTCCATGCCTGAGTTACAGCAACTTCCTGTTTCATGGCGAAACATCGAAATTTGTCAGGCCGCCGAGGACCCGCACTTCGACGAAAACTCAAGATCTTCGCAATTTAACGTCGCAAAGGCCTGAAGATTACACTCACCAAATTTGAAGATGATCAGATTAAAACTGTAGGAGGAGTTCGTTAAAGTACGAGGCCTGAAAATGGCAAAAACTGCACAAAAATCTGAGAGGAAGTTCAAAATGGCTGACTTCCTGTTGTGTTTAGGGCTACGCTCCAAGAGACTTTTTTGTAGGTATTAGGTAATTACATGTATGTACCGAATTTCGTGCATGTACGTGGAACGATGCGGGAGGCGCACTCCGTTGAACTTTTATAGGTGGCGCTATCGAGCCATTTTGCCCCGTCCAATTCTGAAACCTATATCAGATGTAAATTTTCGCCAGTTCTGACGTGTGTGCAAAGTTTCGTGAGTTTTCGAGCATGTTTAGGCCCTCAAAAATGCAATTCAATGCGGAGAATAATAATAATAATAATTAAAGCTGCAAGCAGCGATGAAAGGGCCCTCGCACCCGTGCCATCAACACTCGGTGGCTTTAGGAAGACAGAGCATGGTTGGGAAATGTACATTTAAGGAGGTATATATAGTAAGAGTATGTCAAAGTCAGTTACAAAATGTTTTGTATAATGGTGATAATAGCATGCTTCATGACTCAGCTAAGTGTTGCTAGCATGTTTAGTCTGTTTCTAGCATGCTTAGTACACAATAATTATGTGGTTAGTACTGCATTACTGTGTTAACCATGTCAGTTTCTGTTGCCAGTAGGTGGCGTTATGACTATAACTGAATATGAGCATGGATGTGTGTTCAGGACAGAACTCTTATCAAACGTGTGAAGTTTGGTGCAAATTGGACATTGCCTTCTTGAGCAACAACAAAGTCATGTTTCATTGAATTAGCATTCTTTAGCACTTAGGTAAGCATTGTTAGCATGTTTTAACATGTTTCTAGCATGTTTAGAACTCAATGGCATTTTTAACATGTTGCTAGAACGGCATAAACGTGTTAAACATGTCACTTCCTGTTGCCAGTAGGTGGCGCTATTACTATAACTGAACATTCTCATGTAGATGTGTTCAGGCCATGACTCTTATCAAAAGTGTGAAGTTTGGGGCAGACTGGACATTCCATGCCTGAGTTACAGCAAATTCCTATTTAATTGCAATAATAGCATGATTTAGCACTTAGCTAAGAGTTTGCTAGCATGTTTTAGCATGTTTCTAGTATGTTGTTAGCATGTTTAACACTTGCTGGCACTTTTTTATATGTTATTAGGAGTCCATAACAGTGTTAAACATGTCACTTCCTGTTGCCAGCAGGTGGCGCTATGACTGTAACTGAATATAAGCATGGTCATGTGTCCAGGACAGAACGCTTATCAAAAGTGTGAAGTTTGGGGCAGATTGGACATTCCATGCCTGAGTTACAGCAAATTCATATTTAATTGCAGTAATATCATTCTTTAGCACTTAGCTAAGTGTTTGCTAGTATGTTTTAGCATGTCTCTAGTATGTTGGTAGGATGTTTAGCACCTACTGGCATTTTTTTATGTTATTAGGAGTCAAGAACAGTGTTAAACGTCACTTCCTGTTGCCAGCAGGTGGCGCTATGACTATAACTAAATATTAGCATGGACATGTGTTCAAGAGATAACTCTTATCAAACGTGTGAAGTTTGGGGTAGATTGTACATTGCCTTCTTGAGTAACAACAAAGTCCTGTTTCATTGAATTAGCATGCTTTAGCAGTTAGCTAAGTATTGCTAGCATGTTTTAACATGTTTCTAGCATGTTTAGAACTCAATGGCATTTTTAACATGTTGCTAGAACGGCATCAACGTGTTAAACATGTCACTTCCTGTTGCCAGTAGGTGGCGCTATTACTATAACTGAATTTGAGCATAGACATGTGTTCAGGCCATGATTCTTATCAAACGTGTGAAGTTTCGGGCAGATTGGACATTCCATGCCTGAGTTACAGCAAATTCCTATTTAATTGCAGTAATAGCATGCTTTAGCACTTAGCTAAGTGTTTGCTAGCATGTTTCTAGTATGTTGCTAACCTGCTTAGCACTTGCTGGCTCTTTTTTATATGTTATTAGGAGACCACAACACTGTTAAACATGTCACTTCCTGTTGAAAGCAGGTGGCGCTATTACTATAACTGAATATTCTCATGTAGATGTGTTCAGGCCATGACTCTTATCAAACGTGTGAAGTTTGGGGCAGATTGGACATTCCATGCCTGTGTTACAGCAAATTCCTATTTAATTGCAGCAATAGCATGCTTTAGCACTTAGCTAAGTGTTTGCTAGCATGTTTTAGCATGTTTCTAGTATGTTGTTAGCATGTTTAGCACTTGCTGGCACTTTTTTTATATGTTTTTATATGTCCACAACAGTGTTTAACATGTCACTTCCTGTTGCCAGCAGGTGGCACTATGACTGTAACTGAATATGAGCATGGTCATGTGTTCAGGACAGAACGTTTATTAAAAGTGTGAAGTTTGGCGCAGATTGGACATTGCCTTCTTGAGTAACAACAACATTGTTCATTGAATTAGCATGCTTTAGCACTTAGCTAAGTATTGCTAGCATGTTTTAACATGTTTCTAGCATGTTTAGAAGTCAATGGCATTTTTAACATGTTGCTAGAATGGCATCAACGTGTTAAACATGACACTTCCTGTTACCAGTAGGTGGCGCTATTACTATAACTGAATATTCTCATGTAGATGTGTTCAGGACAGAACGCTTATCAAAAGTGTGAAGTTTGGGGCAGATTGGACATTCCATGCCTGAGTTACAGCAAATTCCTATTTAATTGCAATAATAGCATGCTTTAGCACTTAGCTAAGAGTTTGCTAGCATGTTTTAGCATGCTTCTAGTATGTTGTTAGCATGTTTAGCACTTGCTGGCACTTTTTTATATGTTATTAGGAGTCCATAACAGTGTTAAACATGTCACTTCCTGTTGCCAGTAGGTGGCGCTATGGCTATAACTGAATATGAGCATGGTCATGTGTTCAGGACAGAACTCTTATCAAACGTGTGAAGTTTGGGGCAGATTGGACATTCCATGCCTGAGTTACAGCAACTTCCTGTTTCATGGCGAAACATCAAAATTTGTCAGGCCGCCGAGGACCCGCCCTTCGACGAAAACTCAAGATCTTCGCAATTTAACGTCGCAAAGGCCTTAAGATTACACTCACCAAATTTGAAGATGATCAGATTAAAACTGTAGGAGGAGTTCGTTAAAGTACGAGGCCTGAAAATGGCAAAAACTGCACAAAAATCTGAGAGGAAGTTCAAAATGGCTGACTTCCTGTTGGGTTTAGGGCTATGCTCCAAGAGACTTTTTTGTAGGTATTAGGTCATTACATGTATGTACCGAATTTCGTGCACGTACGTGGAACGTTGCGGGAGGCGCACTCCGTTGAACTTTTATAGGTGGCGCTATCGGGCCATTTTGCCCCGTCCAATTCTGAAACCTATATCAGATCTAAATTTTCGCCAGTTCTGACGCGTGTGCAAAGTTTTGTGAGTTTTCGAGCATGTTTAGGCCCTCAAAAATGCAATTAAATGCGGAGAAGAATAATAATAATAATAATAATAATAATAATTAAAGCTGCAAGCAGCGATGAAAGGGCCCTCGCACCCGTGCCATCAACACTCGGTGGCTTTAGGAAGACAGAGCATGGTTGGGAAATGTACATTTAAGGAGGTATATATAGTAAGAGTATGTCAAAGTCAGTTACAAAATGTTTTGTATAATGGTGATAATAGCATGCTTCATGACTCAGCTAAGTGTTGCTAGCATGTTTAGTCTGTTTCTAGCATGCTTAGTACACAATAATTATGTGGTTAGTACTGCATTACTGTGTTAACCATGTCAGTTTCTGTTGCCAGTAGGTGGCGTTATGACTATAACTGAATATGAGCATGGATGTGTGTTCAGGACAGAACTCTTATCAAACGTGTGAAGTTTGGTGCAAATTGGACATTGCCTTCTTGAGTAACAACAAAGTCATGTTTCATTGAATTAGCATTCTTTAGCACTTAGCTAAGCATTGTTAGCATGTTTTAACATGTTTCTAGCATGTTTAGAACTCAATGGCATTTTTAACATGTTGCTAGAACGGCATCAACGTGTTAAACATGTCACTTCCTGTTGCCAGTAGGTGGCGCTATTACTATAACTGAACATTCTCATGTAGATGTGTTCAGGCCATGATTCTTATCAAAAGTGTGAAGTTTGGGGCAGATTGGACATTCCATGCCTGAGTTACAGCAAATTCATATTTAATTGCAGTAATATCATTCTTTAGCACTTAGCTAAGTGTTTGCTAGTATGTTTTAGCATGTCTCTAGTATGTTGGTAGGATGTTTAGCACCTACTGGCATTTTTTTATATGTTATTAGGAGTCAAGAACAGTGTTAAACGTCACTTCCTGTTGCCAGCAGGTGGCGCTATGACTATAACTAAATATGAGCATGGACATGTGTTCAAGAGATAACTCTTATCAAACGTGTGAAGTTTGGGGTAGATTGTACATTGCCTTCTTGAGTAACAACAAAGTCCTGTTTCATTGAATTAGCATGCTTTAGCACTTAGCTAAGTATTGCTAGCATGTTTTAACATGTTTCTAGCATGTTTAGAACTCAATGGCATTTTTAACATGTTGCTAGAACGGCATCAACGTGTTAAACATGTCACTTCCTGTTGCCAGTAGGTGGCGCTATTACTATAACTGAATTTGAGCATAGACATGTGTTCAGGCCATGATTCTTATCAAACGTGTGAAGTTTCGGGCAGATTGGACATTCCATGCCTGAGTTACAGCAAATTCCTATTTAATTGCAGTAATAGCATGCTTTAGCACTTAGCTAAGTGTTTGCTAGCATGTTTCTAGTATGTTGCTAACCTGCTTAGCACTTGCTGGCTCTTTTTTATATGTTATTAGGAGACCACAACACTGTTAAACATGTCACTTCCTGTTGAAAGCAGGTGGCGCTATTACTATAACTGAATATTCTCATGTAGATGTGTTCAGGCCATGACTCTTATCAAACGTGTGAAGTTTGGGGCAGATTGGACATTCCATGCCTGTGTTACAGCAAATTCCTATTTAATTGCAGCAATAGCATGCTTTAGCACTTAGCTAAGTGTTTGCTAGCATGTTTTAGCATGTTTCTAGTATGTTGTTAGCATGTTTAGCACTTGCTGGCACTTTTTTTATATGTTTTTATATGTCCACAACAGTGTTTAACATGTCACTTCCTGTTGCCAGCAGGTGGCACTATGACTGTAACTGAATATGAGCATGGTCATGTGTTCAGGACAGAACGTTTATTAAAAGTGTGAAGTTTGGCGCAGATTGGACATTGCCTTCTTGAGTAACAACAACATTGTTCATTGAATTAGCATGCTTTAGCACTTAGCTAAGTATTGCTAGCATGTTTTAACATGTTTCTAGCATGTTTAGAAGTCAATGGCATTTTTAACATGTTGCTAGAATGGCATCAACGTGTTAAACATGACACTTCCTGTTACCAGTAGGTGGCGCTATTACTATAACTGAATATTCTCATGTAGATGTGTTCAGGACAGAACGCTTATCAAAAGTGTGAAGTTTGGGGCAGATTGGACATTCCATGCCTGAGTTACAGCAAATTCCTATTTAATTGCAATAATAGCATGCTTTAGCACTTAGCTAAGAGTTTGCTAGCATGTTTTAGCATGCTTCTAGTATGTTGTTAGCATGTTTAGCACTTGCTGGCACTTTTTTATATGTTATTAGGAGTCCATAACAGTGTTAAACATGTCACTTCCTGTTGCCAGTAGGTGGCGCTATGGCTATAACTGAATATGAGCATGGTCATGTGTTCAGGACAGAACTCTTATCAAACGTGTGAAGTTTGGGGCAGATTGGACATTCCATGCCTGAGTTACAGCAACTTCCTGTTTCATGGCGAAACATCAAAATTTGTCAGGCCGCCGAGGACCCGCCCTTCGACGAAAACTCAAGATCTTCGCAATTTAACGTCGCAAAGGCCTTAAGATTACACTCACCAAATTTGAAGATGATCAGATTAAAACTGTAGGAGGAGTTCGTTAAAGTACGAGGCCTGAAAATGGCAAAAACTGCACAAAAATCTGAGAGGAAGTTCAAAATGGCTGACTTCCTGTTGGGTTTAGGGCTATGCTCCAAGAGACTTTTTTGTAGGTATTAGGTCATTACATGTATGTACCGAATTTCGTGCACGTACGTGGAACGTTGCGGGAGGCGCACTCCGTTGAACTTTTATAGGTGGCGCTATCGGGCCATTTTGCCCCGTCCAATTCTGAAACCTATATCAGATCTAAATTTTCGCCAGTTCTGACGCGTGTGCAAAGTTTTGTGAGTTTTCGAGCATGTTTAGGCCCTCAAAAATGCAATTAAATGCGGAGAAGAATAATAATAATAATAATAATAATAATAATTAAAGCTGCAAGCAGCGATGAAAGGGCCCTCGCACCCGTGCCATCAACACTCGGTGGCTTTAGGAAGACAGAGCATGGTTGGGAAATGTACATTTAAGGAGGTATATATAGTAAGAGTATGTCAAAGTCAGTTACAAAATGTTTTGTATAATGGTGATAATAGCATGCTTCATGACTCAGCTAAGTGTTGCTAGCATGTTTAGTCTGTTTCTAGCATGCTTAGTACACAATAATTATGTGGTTAGTACTGCATTACTGTGTTAACCATGTCAGTTTCTGTTGCCAGTAGGTGGCGTTATGACTATAACTGAATATGAGCATGGATGTGTGTTCAGGACAGAACTCTTATCAAACGTGTGAAGTTTGGTGCAAATTGGACATTGCCTTCTTGAGTAACAACAAAGTCATGTTTCATTGAATTAGCATTCTTTAGCACTTAGCTAAGCATTGTTAGCATGTTTTAACATGTTTCTAGCATGTTTAGAACTCAATGGCATTTTTAACATGTTGCTAGAACGGCATCAACGTGTTAAACATGTCACTTCCTGTTGCCAGTAGGTGGCGCTATTACTATAACTGAACATTCTCATGTAGATGTGTTCAGGCCATGATTCTTATCAAAAGTGTGAAGTTTGGGGCAGATTGGACATTCCATGCCTGAGTTACAGCAAATTCATATTTAATTGCAGTAATATCATTCTTTAGCACTTAGCTAAGTGTTTGCTAGTATGTTTTAGCATGTCTCTAGTATGTTGGTAGGATGTTTAGCACCTACTGGCATTTTTTTATATGTTATTAGGAGTCAAGAACAGTGTTAAACGTCACTTCCTGTTGCCAGCAGGTGGCGCTATGACTATAACTAAATATGAGCATGGACATGTGTTCAAGAGATAACTCTTATCAAACGTGTGAAGTTTGGGGTAGATTGTACATTGCCTTCTTGAGTAACAACAAAGTCCTGTTTCATTGAATTAGCATGCTTTAGCACTTAGCTAAGTATTGCTAGCATGTTTTAACATGTTTCTAGCATGTTTAGAACTCAATGGCATTTTTAACATGTTGCTAGAACGGCATCAACGTGTTAAACATGTCACTTCCTGTTGCCAGTAGGTGGCGCTATTACTGTAACTGAATTTGAGCATAGACATGTGTTCAGGCCATGATTCTTATCAAACGTGTGAAGTTTGGGGCAGATTGGACATTCCGTGCCTGAGTTACAGCAAATTCCTATTTAATTGCAGTAATAGCATGCTTTAGCACTTAGCTAAGTGTTTCCTAGCATGTTTCTAGTATGTTGATAACCTGTTTAGCACTTGCTGGCTCTTTTTTATATGTTATTAGGAGACCACAACACTGTTAAACATGTCACTTCCTGTTGACAGCAGGTGGCGCTATTACTATAACTGAATATTCTCATGTAGATGTGTTCAGGCCATGACTCTTATCAAACGTGTGAAGTTTGGGGCAGATTGGACATTCCATGCCTGTGTTACAGCAAATTCCTATTAAATTGCAGCAATAGCATGCTTTAGCACTTAGCTAAGTGTTTGCTAGCATGTTTTAGCATGTTTCTAGTATGTTGTTAGCATGTTTAGCACTTGCTGGCACTTTTTTATATGTTTTTATATGTCCACAACAGTGTTTAACATGTCACTTCCTGTTGCCAGCAGGTGGCACTATGACTGTAACTGAATATGAGCATGGTCATGTGTTCAGGACAGAATGTTTATTAAAAGTGTGAAGTTTGGCGCAGATTGGACATTGCCTTCTTGAGTAACAACAACATCCTGTTTCATTGAATTAGCATGCTTTAGCACTTAGCTAAGTATTGCTAGCATGTTTTAACATGTTTCTAGCATGTTTAGAAGTCAATGGCATTTTTAACATGTTGCTAGAATGGCATCAACGTGTTAAACATGACACTTCCTGTTACCAGTAGGTGGCGCTATTACTATAACTGAATATTCTCATGTAGATGTGTTCAGGACAGAACGCTTATCAAAAGTGTGAAGTTTGGGGCAGATTGGACATTCCATGCCTGAGTTACAGCAAATTCCTATTTAATTGCAATAATAGCATGCTTTAGCACTTAGCTAAGAGTTTGCTAGCATGTTTTAGCATGCTTCTAGTATGTTGTTAGCATGTTTAGCACTTGCTGGCACTTTTTTATATGTTATTAGGAGTCCATAACAGTGTTAAACATGTCACTTCCTGTTGCCAGCAGGTGGCGCTATGACTATAACTGAATATGAGCATGGTCATGTGTTCAGGACAGAACTCTTATCAAACGTGTGAAGTTTGGGGCAGATTGGACATTCCATGCCTGAGTTACAGCAACTTCCTGTTTCATGGCGAAACATCGAAATTTGTCAGGCCGCCGAGGACCCGCCCTTCGACGAAAACTCAAGATCTTCGCAATTTAACGTCGCAAAGGCCTTAAGATTACACTCACCAAATTTGAAGATGATCAGATTAAAACTGTAGGAGGAGTTCGTTAAAGTATGAGGCCTGAAAATGGCAAAAACTGCACAAAAATCTGAGAGGAAGTTCAAAATGGCTGACTTCCTGTTGTGTTTAGGGCTACGCTCCAAGAGACTTTTTGGTAGGTATTAGGTCATTACATGTATGTACCGAATTTCGTGCACATACGTGGAACGTTGCGGGAGGCGCACTCCGTTGAACTTTTATAGGTGGCGCTATCGAGCCATTTTGCCCTGTCCAATTCTGAAACCTATATCAGATGTAAATTTTCGCCAGTTCTGACGCGTGTGCAAAGTTTCGTGAGTTTTCGAGCATGTTTAGGCCCTCAAAAATGCAATTTAATGCGGAGAAGAATAATAATAATAATAAATATAGCTGCGAGCAGCGATTACGGGCCCAAGCCGGTGGCACCGCAACCCCGGTGCCTTTAGTTACCTAAAGGCACCGGGGTGGCGGTGCCCCCGGCTTTGGCCCTTCATCGCTGCTCGCAGCTATATTTATATATATACAGTGAGGAAAATAAGTATTTGAACACCCTGCTATTTTGCAAGTTCTCCCACTTAGAAATCATGGAGGGGTCTGAAATTGTCATCGTAGGTGCATGTCCACTGTGAGAGACATAATCTAAAAAAAAAAATCCAGGAATCACAATGTATGATTTTTAAACTATTTATTTGTATGATACAGCTGCAAATAAGTATTTGAACACCTGAGAAAATCAATGTTAATATTTGGTACAGTAGCCTTTGTTTGCAATTACAGAGGTCAAACGTTTCCTGTAGTTTTTCACAAGGTTTGCACACACTGCAGGAGGGATTTTGGCCCACTCCTCCACACAGATCTTCTCTAGATCAGTCAGGTTTCTGGGCTGTCGCTGAGAAACACGGAGTTTGAGCTCCCTCCAAAGATTCTCTATTGGGTTTAGGTCTGGAGACTGGCTAGGCCACGCCAGAACCTTGATATGCTTCTTACAGAGCCACTCCTTGGTTATCCTGGCTATGTGCTTCGGGTCATTGTCATGTTGGAAGACCCAGCCTCGACCCATCTTCAATGCTCTAACTGAGGGAAGGAGGTTGTTCCCCAAAATCTCGCAATACATGGCCCCGGTCATCCTCTCCTTAATACAGTGCAGTCGCCCTGTCCCATGTGCAGAAAAACACCCCCAAAGCATGATGCTACCACCCCCATGCTTCACAGTAGGGATGGTGTTCTTGGGATGGTACTCATCATTCTTCTTCCTCCAAACACGTTTAGTGGAATTATGACCAAAAAGTTCTATTTTGGTCTCATCTGACCACATGACTTTCTCCCATGACTCCTCTGGATCATCCAAATGGTCATTGGCAAACTTAAGACGGGCCTTGACATGTGCTGGTTTAAGCAGGGGAACCTTCCGTGCCATGCATGATTTCAAACCATGGCGTCTTAGTGTATTACCAACAGTAACCTTGGAAACGGTGGTCCCAGCTCTTTTCAGGTCATTGACCAGCTCCTCCCGTGTAGTTCTGGGCTGATTTCTCACCTTTCTTAGGATCATTGAGACCCCACGAGGTGAGATCTTGCATGGAGCCCCAGTCCGAGGGAGACTGACAGTCATGTTTAGCTTCTTCCATTTTCTAATGATTGCTCCAACAGTGGACCTTTTTTCACCAAGCTGCTTGGCAATTTCCCCGTAGCCCTTTCCAGCCTTGTGGAGGTGTACAATTTTGTCTCTAGTGTCTTTGGACAGCTCTTTGGTCTTGGCCATGTTAGTAGTTGGATTCTTACTGATTGTATGGGGTGGACAGGTGTCTTTATGCAGCTAACGACCTCAAACAGGTGCATCTAATTTAGGATAATAAATGGAGTGGAGGTGGACTAACAGGTCTTTGAGGGTCAGAATTCTAGCTGATAGACAGGTGTTCAAATACTTATTTGCAGCTGTATCATACAAATAAATAGTTAAAAAATCATATATTGTGATATCTGGATTTTTTTTTTTAGATTATGTCTCTCACAGTGGACATGCACCTACGATGACAATTTCAGACCCCTCCATGATTTCCAAGTGGGAGAACTTGCAAAATAGCAGGGTGTTCAAATACTTATTTTCCTCACTGTATATATATATATATATATATATATATATCTCTTTAATGTATTTTTATCATGTTGAAAAAGTTTGGTGTGAATAAAATAAACCACTTAGGAGGAGTAGCTAAAGTCTGACATATCCAAAAAATCCACATTCAAACCAAAATATCTGACTTCCTGTTGCTCGGAGCTAATGACTGTAAATTAGAAAGTTGTCCGGCTTGATGAGAACAATATAGGTACTGATTTTTGTAACTGTGGGTAAAAGTAACCCCCCCACTTTTGTCAAAAACATTTTTAAAGTGACACACTTCCTGCTGCCAGTTGGTGGCGCTATAACTTTGACTCACAATAGTTACATCAATCTGATCAGCCTCTTACCACGAACACACTGCTGAAGTTTCATCAAGATCAGTTAATGTGTGCAGAAGTTATACCACTTCGTGTTTCTCTTTTCTCGCCATAAATTCGTGTCCTCGCCACGGCCAAACCGTTCGAGATATCAAAAATCCGTCCGCAATTTAGCATCCTCAATGTCTTGACTTCATGCTGACCGAGTTTGGAGGTGATTGGATGAATTCTCTAGGAGGAGTACATCAAATTCCACAGCATGCGTTTTTCAAACAACCCATAATAGCCGACTTCCTGTTGGGCGGAGCTAATAACTTAGAGTGCGGAAGTTGTTCGGCCTGATGAGATCTATATGTGTACCGAGTTTCATATTAATTCATGCAAGCGTGTTTGAAATATGGACCAAGTTTTCGGACCCCGTTCAAGGGGGCGCTGTCGAGCCCCCCTGCCACGCCCAGGTACCAGCTTCAGTCCGGCCCTGATGGCCGCAGGTTCTAACCTGTGTGAAAAGTTTCAAGAGTTTTTGAGCACGTTAAGGGCCCCAAAAGCCCCTGAAACCTTGAAAAACAAAGATTAAATGGAATAGACAAATCCCCCCCACCCCCTCCACACACACACACACACACACAGAGAGAGAGAGAAAATTCTCCAGAAAATCCACATTCAAACCAAAATATCTGACTTCCTGTTGGTCTGAGCTAATGACAATAAATTAGAAAGTTGTCCGGCCTGATGAGAACAATATACGTACCAAGTTTTGCGATTCTAGGAAAAACTAAGCCCCCATTTTTGGCTAAAGGTGGCGCTACTGAGCCATTCCACCACGCCCATTTCTGAAACTTTGCACATGTCTACTGGATAATAAATGTGATGTGTCTGTCGAGTTTCATGCAATTTCAAGTATGTTAAGAGTCTCAAAAGCATAAAAAAAGAATATTAAAGTTTGATGCGTTGCCACGGCAACAGTATCTAAGATATCAATAATCCTTTCACAGGTTTACATCTGCCGTGTGTCTACATTGTACACATAAAGTTTGAAGCAAATCTGGTAAAAATAAGACAGTGATTTCAAAGCATTTTAATAGTGATGTACTTCCTGCTGCCTGTTGGTGGCGCTATAACTTTGACTCACAATAGTCACATCTGTGCGATCGGCCTCTTACAACGAACACACTGCTGAAGTTTCATCAAGATCAGTTAATGTATGCAGAAGTTATAACACACTTCCTGTTTCATTTTTTCGCCATAAATTCGTTTCCTCGCCACGGCCAAACCGTTCGAGATATCAAAAATCCGTCCGCAATTTAGCATCCTCAATGTCTTGACTTCATGCACACCGAGTTTGGAGGCGAATCGATGAATTCCCTAGGAGGAGTACATTAAATTCCACAGCATGCGTTTCCAAACAACCCTAAATAGCCGACTTCCTGTTGGGCTGGCGTAAAACTTAGAGCACGAAAGTTGTTCGGCCCGATGAGTTCTATATGTGTACCGAGTTTCATATTATTACATGCAAGCGTGTCTGATTTATGGACAAGTGTTCGGATCCCGTTCCAGGGGGCGCTTTCGAGCCCCCCTGCCACGCCCGGGTACCAGCTTCAGTCCGGCCCTGATGGCCGCGGGTTCTGACCTGTGTGCAAAATTTCAAGAGTTTTCGAGCATGTTAAGGGCCCCAAAAGTGGCCGAAAGGTTGACAAAATAATAATAATAATAATAATAATAATAATAATAATAATCCTACCGAAAACAATAGGGCCTTCGCCCTTTCAGGGCTTGGGCCCTAATAAATATAGCTGCGAGCAGCGATTACGGGCCCAAGCCGGTGGCACCGCAACCCCGGAGCCTTTAGTTACCTAAAGGCACCGGGGATGGCGGTGCCGCCGGCTTTGGCCCTCCATCGCTGCTCGCAGCTATATTTATATATATATATATATATATATATATATATATATATATATACACACACACACACACACACACACACACACACATATATATATATATGTATATAAATATCTATCTATCTATCTATCTATCTACCTATCTATCCATATATATATATATATATATATATATATATATATATATATATACAGTGCAATGCATAAGTGAATAAGTGAATTTTAATTAAGGCATTAAGTTCAATTTCCAAAATATGATTTTTTATTCCTCTTTTTAGTCAACTTTAGCATGGGTGTATTCACTTATGCATTGCACTGTATACACACACACACACACACATACATATACATATACATATACATATATATATATATATATATATATATATACATACACGTATATAAATATATATAAGACAGAAAATATTACTTGTCTTACCTTATTCTGATTTTATGATACACTCAAAATATTCCACAACAAATCCTTTAAATTTAATGTAAAAATAAAAACGAAAGTAAGCAGTGTTGGTCTCACGTAACCCTCTCATTAGAATCAAAATGTTTCAATATTTGCGATGTATTTGGATGCTAAACTATTCTTTATTATAGGCTTTGTACTTCACTCGTGTTCCAATATCGATGGAAAAATTCATCCTCTTCACACGCGCAAAAATGTGCTTGGAAACATCACAGTGGAGCTCTGCTTTCTGTGAATGGTACAAATTGTACTACTGACTATTTAAACAGAGCAGTGTAATTTGTTTATGTTAGGTTGACTATTTTTATTATTATATTGTATTAGGGCTATAATGAACAGGCTGCGATGTCAAGATTGCAATTCTGGAATGTGTGTGTGTGTGTGACGCGGTTGCGGTTGAACAGTGGACACAAAAACATAAATAAACTGTTTTAGTTAATTCCTACATCCATAGGAATACATTGAAAATGCTCGCTCTACTCCGCACCATTATCAATGTCTGTGCGGACGTCTGTATTTTACTAGTATATAGTATACTATAGTTAGCGATTTAAAAGCACCCGCTCATGTCACACGTCGATTAACCGATGGGAAAATATCCTCACAGTCATATACCTAATAAATTTATATTTAAATACAATAGGCCTACCTAGTAAAACGTTTTATATACTATTTGGATATCCTTTTGGACACAAGAGGGCAGTATAGCCCTATGTTTGCTTTTTTGTTGAACCAAATAGCACTAAATAGCCTGTTTTTAACTTTTTCATACTTCTTATATTGCAAAAACAGAATAAAATAGGTTTAGTTCTAATATTTGTATATTTTTATATAAAAATAAATGGTGTATAATTAAATTTTTAGAAGTTATGAGATGTTTCCTGCTTCCTTTTTGACATTAATTTAATCCCTCGCCATAGCAAAACCGTTTGAGATATTCAATATCCGTTTACAATTTAGCATCATTAATATATTTTTATCATGTTGAAAAAGTTTGGTGGGAATAAAATAAACCTTTTAGGAGGAGTAACTAAAAACTCAGAGGCTGATTTAACAAACGATCCATATTCAGACCAAAATATCTGACTTCCTGTTGGTTGCAGCTAATGCCTGTAAATTAGAAAGTTGTCCGGCATGATGAGACCAATATACGTACTGATTTTTGTAATTGTGGGTAAAACTAACCCCCCCACTTTTGTCAAAAACATTTTGAAAGTGACACACCTCCTGCTGCCAGTTGGTGGCGCTATAACTTTGACTCACAATAGTCACATCCATCTGATCGGCCTCTTACCACGAACACACTGCTGAAGTTTTATCAAGATCAGTTAATGTGTGCAGAAGTTATAACACTTCGTGTTTCTCTTTTCTCGCCATAAATTCGTTTCCTTGCCACGGCCAAACCGTTTGAGATATCAAAAATCCGTCCGCAATTTAGCATCCTCAATGTCTTGACTTCATGCACACCGAGTTTGGTGGCGATTTAATTAATTCTCTAGGAGAAGTGTTTCAAATTCCACAGCAAGCGTTCTCCAAACAACCCATAATTGCCGACTTCCTGTTGGGCTGGCGTAAAATTTAGAGCACGAAAGTTGTTCGGCCCGATGAGATCTATATGTGTACCGAGTTTCATATCATTACATGCAAGTGTGTTTGATTTATGGACAAGTGTTCGGATCCCGTTCCAGGGGGCGCTGTTGAGCCCCCCTGCCACGCCCGGGTACCAGCTTCAGCCCGGCCCTGATGGCCGCAGGTTCTGACCTGTGTGCAAAGTTTCAAGAGTTTTCGAGCACGTTAAAGGCCCCAAAAGCCCCTGAAACCTTGAAAAACAGGAATTTTAAAGAAATCTCACTCAAAAGACAAATCCCCCCACCCCTCACACACACAGAGACGTAGAGGCAGAGAGAGAGAGGGAGAGAATTCTCCAAAAAATCACATTCAAACCAAAATATCTCTCTTCCTGTTGGTCACAGCTTATGACTATAAATTAGAAAGTTGTCCGGCTTGATGAGAACAATACACATAACGATTTTTGTGACTCTACTTAAAACTAAGCCCCCATTTTTGACTAAAGGTGGCGCTACTGAGCCCCTCACCACGCCCGTTTCTGAAACTTTGCACATGTCTACTGGATAATAAATGTGATGTGTCTGTCGAATTTCATGCATTTTCAAGCATGTGAAGAGTCTCAAAAGCATCCGAAAAGAATATTAAAGTTTGATGCGTTGCCACGGCAACAGTATCTAAGATATCAATAATCCTTTCACAGGTCTACATCTGCCGTGTGTTTACATTATACACATAAAGTTTGAAGCAAATCGGGTAAAAATAAGAGGGAGATTTCAAAGCATTTTGAAAGTGACACACTTCCTGTTGCCAGTTGGTGGCGCTATAACTTTGACTCACAAATGTCACATCCATGTGATCGGCCTCTTACAACTAACACACTGCTGAAGTTTCATCAAGATCAGTTAATGTATGCAGAAGTTATAACACACTTCCTGTTTGAATTATTCGCCATAAATTCGTTTCCTTGCCACGGCCAAACCGTTCGAGATATCAAAAATCCGTCCGCAATTTAGCATCCTCAATGTCTTGACTTCATGCCGACCGAGTTTGGAGGCGAATGGATGAATTTCCTAGGAGGAGTACATCAAATTCCACAGCATGCGTTTCCAAACAACCCATAATAGCTGACTTCCTGTTGGTCTGGCGTAAAACTTAGAGCACGAAAGTTGTTCGGCCCGATGAGGTCTATATGTGTACCGAGTTTCATATTATTACATGCAAGCGTGTCTGATTTATGGACAAGTGTTCGGATCCAGTTCCAGGGGGCGCTGTCGAGGCCCCCTGCCACGCCCGGGTACCAGCTTCGGTCCGGCCCTGATGGCCGCGGGTTCTGACCTGTGTGCAAAATTTCAAGAGTTTTCGAGCATGTTAAGGGCCCCAAAAGTGCCCGAAAGGTTGACAAAATAATAATAATAATAATAATAATAATAATAAATATAGCTGCGAGCAGCGATTACGGGCCCAAGCCGGTGGCACCGCAACCCCGGTGCCTTTAGTTACCTAAAGGCACCGGGGTGGCGGTACCGCCGGCTTTGGCCCTCCATCGCTGCTCGCAGCTATATTTATATATATATATATATATATATATATATATATATATATATATATACATACACACACATACATATATATGTATATATATATATATATATATATATTATTGTTCAAAAGTTTGGGGTCAGTAAGATTTTTAATGTTTTTAGGAGAAGTCTCTTCTGCTCACCAAGGCTGCATTTATTGATTAAAAATACAAACAAAAACAGTAATATTGTGAAATATTATTCCAATTTAAAACAGCTGTTTTCAATTTTTAAATATTTTACATAGTAATTCATTTCTGTGATCAAAGTTGAGTTTTCAGCATCATTACTCCACTCTTCAGTGTCACATGATCCTTCAGAAATCATACTAATATGATGATTGATGCTCAATAAATATTCATTATTATTTTCAATGTTGAAAACAGTTGTGTACAGATTTTTTTTTTTTTCAAAATGCTTTGATGAATGTAAAGTTCAAAAGAACAGCATATATTTCAAATATATATATTTTTAACATTATAAATGTCTTTACTGTAACTGTTGATCAGTTTAACTCATCCTTCATAAATAAAAGTACTGATTTATTTTATTTATTTCCCCAAAAAATAAAATTTTAATTATTACTAACCCAAAACTTTTGAGCGGTAGTGTTTAACGTTACAAAAGCTTTAGATTTCAGATAAATGCTGTTCTTTTGAACTTTCTATTCATCAAAGACTGTACACAACTGTTTTCGACATTTAAAATAATAATGAATGTTTCTTGAGTATCAATCATCATATTAGAATAATTTCTGAAGGATCATGTGACAGTGACGACTGGAGTAATGATGCTGAAAACTCAGCTTTGATCACAGGAATAAATAACAGTTTAAAATATATTAAAATAGAAAGCAGCTGTTTTAAATTGGAATAATATTTTACAATATTACTGTTTTTGTTTGTATTTTTAATCAAATAAATGCAGCCTTGGTGAGCAGAAGAAACTTCTCTGGTATGTGCGCGCCACAGACTGCACGCACGTCCGCTTAGAGTTCCGCCTTTTGCCGTCCGTCAATATTACGTTATTAGAAAAATATTTTTTTAGAGAATCGATTTTTTGACATTTGTGAATCGATTCAGAATCGTCCACGTCCGCATCGCGATGCATCTAAGAATAATTTTTTTCTCCCACCCCTAGATTTCATACAACAGGTTAATAAACAGTTACAATTAAGTCACTTACATTTTAGATGCAATGTTGACTGTTTTTGTTCTGTTTCAGCAGCGAAAATAGTTAAACAAAGATCACGGCAGAACCATCACGCATCACGTGTTTTCTCATAACTGAACGATTCAGCATTTTTAACGAATCGGTTGACTCAAAGATTGAATGATCAATCCATAAACATCTGTCTTAATCATGATCGACTCATTCGAACGAATCGTTTGAACGAATGAATCAATGACTCGCTTATTAAGATGGATGCCTGGCGACACCTAATGGCGGTTTAGTGTTGTTTAAAAGCATCATTCTTTCCCACATGTGTGTGATTTGTGTGTGCAACATTATCATTATTTTTCTTACACTATTATATTAGCGATTTAAAAGCACCCACTCGTGTCACACGTCGATTAACCGGTGGGAAAATATCCTCAGACACATACCTAATACATGTATATTTAAATACAATATTGGCCTACCTGGTAAAAAGTTTTATATACTATTTTGATGTCCTTTTGGACACAAGAGGGCAGTATAGCCCTATGTTTGCTTTTTTGTTGAACCAAATAGCACTAAATAGCCTGTTTTAACTTTTTCATTCTTCTTGAATTGCAAAAACAGAATAAAATGGGTTTAGTTGTGATATTTGTATACTTTTATATAGAAATAAATGGTATATAATTACATTTTTAGAAGATTTTTAGTGTTTCCTTTTTGGACATTATTTAATCCCTCGCCATAGCAAAACCGTTTGAGATATTTATTATCCATTCACAATTTAGCATATTTAATGTAGTTTCATCATGTTGAAAAAGTTTGGTACGAAAAAAAAATTAGTTTAAGAGGAGTGGCTAAAAATTCAGAGGCTGATTTTGCAAAAAAATCCACATTCAGACCAAAATATCTGACTTCCTGATGGCCAGAGCTATTGAATGTAAATTAGAAAGTTGTCCGGCTTGATGAGAACAATATACAAACTATTTTTTCTTTACTGTAGTTAAAACTAACCCCCCCACTTTTGTCAAAAGCATGTTGAAAGTGACACACTTCCTGCTGCCAGTTGGTGGCGCTATAACTTTGACTCACAATAGCTACATCCATCTGATCGGCCTCTTACCACGAACACACTGCTGAAGTTTCATCAAGATCAGTTAATGTATGCAGAAGTTATTCCACTTCCGTGTTTCTCTTTTCTCGCCATAAATTCGATTCCTCGCCACAGCCAAACCGTTCGAGATATCAAAAATCCGTCCGCAATTTAGCATCCTCAATGTCTTGACTACATCCACACCGAGTTTGAAGGGGGCACGGTGAATTTTCTAGGAGGAGTATTTCACATTCCACAGCAAGCGTTTTCCAAACAACCCATAATAGCCGACTTCCTGTTGGGCTGGCGTAAAACTTGACTGGGGTAAAGTTGTTCGGCCCGATGAGATCTATATGTGTACCGAGTTTCATATTAATTCATGCGAGCGTGTTTGATATATGGATCAAGTTTTAGAACCCCGTTCAAGGGGGCGCTGTTGAGCCCCCCAGCCACGCCCGGGTCCCAGCTTCAGCCCGGCCCTGATGGCCGTGGGTTCTGACCTGTGTGCAAAGTTTCAAGAGTTTTTGAGCACGTTAAGGACCCCAAAAGCCCCTGAAACCTTGATTAACAATATAAAAGCAATAGTCAAATCCCCCCCTCCCCTCACACACACACAGACACAGAGAGGGAGAGAAAATTCTTAAGAAAATCCACATTCAAACCAAAATATCTCTCTTCCTGTTGGTCAGAGATGGTTCATGTAAATTAGAAAGTTGTCCGTCTTGATGAGAACAATACACATACCAAGTTTTGTTGCTGTTGATAAAACTAACACCCCCACTTATGACTAAAGGTGGCGCTACTGAGCCCCTCACCACGCCCGTTTCTGAAACTTTGCACATGTCTACTGGATAATAAATGTGATGTGTCTGTCGAGTTTCATGCAATTTCAAGTATGTTAAGAGTCTCAAAAGCATAAAAAAAGAATATTAAAGTTTGATGCGTTGCCACGGCAACAGTATCTAAGATATCAATAATCCTTTCACAGGTTTACATCTGCCGTGTGTCTACATTGTACACATAAAGTTTGAAGCAAATCTGGTAAAAATAAGACAGTGATTTCAAAGCATTTTAATAGTGATGTACTTCCTGCTGCCTGTTGGTGGCGCTATAACTTTGACTCACAATAGTCACATCTGTGCGATCGGCCTCTTACAACGAACACACTGCTGAAGTTTCATCAAGATCAGTTAATGTATGCAGAAGTTATAACACACTTCCTGTTTCATTTTTTCGCCATAAATTCGTTTCCTCGCCACGGCCAAACCGTTCGAGATATCAAAAATCCGTCCGCAATTTAGCATCCTCAATGTCTTGACTTCATGCACACCGAGTTTGGAGGCGAATCGATGAATTCCCTAGGAGGAGTACATTAAATTCCACAGCATGCGTTTCCAAACAACCCTAAATAGCCGACTTCCTGTTGGGCTGGCGTAAAACTTAGAGCACGAAAGTTGTTCGGCCCGATGAGTTCTATATGTGTACCGAGTTTCATATTATTACATGCAAGCGTGTCTGATTTATGGACAAGTGTTCGGATCCCGTTCCAGGGGGCGCTGTCGAGCCCCCCTGCCACGCCCGGGTACCAGCTTCAGTCCGGCCCTGATGGCCGCGGGTTCTGACCTGTGTGCAAAATTTCAAGAGTTTTCGAGCATGTTAAGGGCCCCAAAAGTGGCCGAAAGGTTGACAAAATAATAATAATAATAATAATAATAATAATCCTACCGAAAACAATAGGGCCTTCGCCCTTTCAGGGCTTGGGCCCTAAATATAGCTGCGAGCAGCGATTACGGGCCCAAGCCGGTGGCACCGCAACCCCGATGCCTTTAGTTACCTAAAGGCACCGGGGTGGCGGTGCCGCCGGCTTTGGCCCTTCATCGCTGCTCGCAGCTATATTTATATATATATATATATATATATATATATATATATATATATATCTTTAATGTATTTTTATCATGTTGAAAAAGTTTGGTGGGAATAAAATAAACCAGTTAGGAAGAGTAGCTAAAAACTCAGAGTCTGAAATATCCAAAAAATCCACATTCAAACCAAAATATCTGACTTCCTTTGGCTCGGAGCTAATGACTGTAAATTAGAAAGTTGTCTGGCTCGATGAGACCAATATATATACTGATTGTTGTAACTGTTGGTAAAACTAACCCCCCCACTTTTGTCAAAAGCATGTTGAAAGTGACACACTTCCTGCTGTCAGTTGGTGGCGCTAAAACTTTGACTCACAATAGTTACATCCATCTGATCGGCCTCTTACCACGAACACACTGGTGAAGTTTCATCAAGATCAGTTAATGTATGCAGAAGTTATACCACTTCGTGTTTCTCTTTTCTCGCCATAAATTCGTTTCCTCGCCTCGGCCAAACCGTTCGAGATATTCAAAATCCGTCCGCAATTTAGAATCCTTAATGTCTTGACTTCATGCACACCGAGTTTGGTGGGGATTGGATGAATTCTCTAGGAGGAGTACTTCGCATTCCACAGCAAGCGTTTTCCAAACAACCCATAATAGCCGACTTCCTGTTGGGCTGGCGTAAAACTTGACGGGGGGAAAGTTGTTCGGCCCGATGAGATCTATATGTGTACCGAGTTTCATATTAATTCATGCAAGTGTGTTTGATCTATGGACCAAGTTTTGGGACCCCGTTCAAGGGGGCGCTGTTGAGCCCCCCAGCCACGCCCGGGTACCAGCTTCAGCCCGTCCCTGATGGCAGGGGGTTCTGACTTGTGTGCCAAGTTTCAAGAGTTTTTGAGCACGTTAAGGACCCCAAAAGCCCCTGAAACCTTGATTAACAATATAAAAGCAATAGTCAAATCCCCCCCTCCCCTCACACACACAGAGACACAGAGAGAGGGAGAGAAAATTCTTCAGAAAATCCACATTCAAACCAAAATATCTCTCTTCCTGTTGGTAGGAGATAGTTAATGTCAATTAGAAAGTTGTCCGTCTTGATGAGAACAATACACATACCAAGTTTTGTTGCTGTTGATAAAACTAACCCCCCCACTTATGACTAAAGGTGGCGCTACTGAGCCCCTCACCAAGCCCGTTTCTGAAACTTTGCACATGTCTACTAGGTAATAAATGTAATGTGTCTGTCGAGTTTCATGCAATTTCAAGCATGCTAAGAGTCTCAAAAGCATCAAAAAAGAATATTGATGTTTGATGCGTTGCCATGGCAACAGTATTAAAGATATCAAAAATCCTTTCACAGGTCTACATCTGCCGTGTGTTTACATTATACACATAAAGTTTGAAGCAAATCGGGTAAAAATAAGAGGGTGATTTCAAAGCATTTTGAAAGTGACACACTTCCTGCTGCCAGTTGGTGGCGCTATAATTTTGACTCACAATAGTCACATCCATGTGATCGGCCTTTTACCACTAACACACTCCTGAAGTTTCATCAAGATCAGTTAATGTATGCAGGAGTTATAACACACTTCCTGTTTTCATTATTCGCCATAAATTCGTTTCCTCGCCACGGCCAAACCGTTCGAGATATCAAAAATCCGTCCGCAATTTAGCATCCTCAATGTCTTGACTTCATGCTGACCGAGTTTGGAGGCGATTGGATCAATTCCCTAGGAGGAGTACATTAAATTCCACAGCATGCGTTTCCAAACAACCCATAATAGCCGACTTCCTGTTGGGCTGGCGTAAAACTTAGAGCACGAAAGTTGTTCGGCCCGATGAGATCTATATGTGTTCTGAGTTTCATATTATTACATGCAAGTGTGTTTGATTTATGGACAAGTGTTCAGATCCCGTTCCAGGGGGCGCTGTCGAGCCCCCCTGCCACGCCCGGGTACCAGCTTCAGCCCGGCCCTGATGGCCGCGGGTTCTGACCCGTGTGCAAAGTTTCAAGAGTTTTCGAGCATGTTAAGGGCCCCAAAAGTGCCCGGAACCTTGACAAAATAATAATAATAATAATAAATATAGCTGCGAGCAGCGATTACGGGCCCAAGCCGGTGGCACCGCAACCCCGGTGCCTTTAGTTACCTAAAGGCACCGGGGTGGCGGTACCGCCGGCTTGGGCCCTCCATCGCTGCTCGCAGCTATATTTATATATATATATATATATATATATATATATATATATATATATATATATATATATATATACATACATACATACATACATACACACATACACACACATACATATATATGTATATATATATATATATATATATATATATATATATATATATATATATATATATATATATATTATTGTTCAAAAGTTTGGGGTCAGTAAGATTTTTAATGTTTTTAGGAGAAGTCTCTTCTGCTCACCAAGGCTGCATTTATTGATTAAAAATACAAACAAAAACAGTAATATTGTGAAATATTATTCCAATTTAAAACAGCTGTTTTCAATTTTTAAATATTTTACATAGTAATTAATTTCTGTGATCAAAGTTGAGTTTTCAGCATCATTACTCCAGTCTTCAGTGTCACATGATCCTTCAGAAATCATACTAATATGATGATTGATGCTCAATAAATATTCATTATTATTTTCAATGTTGAAAACAGTTGTGTACAGATTTTTTTTTTCAAAATGCTTTGATGAATGTTAAGTTCAAAAGAACAGCATATATTTCAAATATATATATTTTTAACATTATAAATGTCTTTACTGTAACTGTTGATCAGTTTAACTCATCCTTCATAAATAAAAGTACTGATTTATTTTATTTATTTCCCCCAAAAATAAAATTGTAATTATTACTAACCCAAAACTTTTGAGCGGTAGTGTTTAACGTTACAAAAGCTTTAGATTTCAGATAAATGCTGTTCTTTTGAACTTTCTATTCATCAAAGACTGTACACAACTGTTTTCGACATTTAAAATAATAATGAATGTTTCTTGAGTATCAATCATCATATTAGAATAATTTCTGAAGGATCATGTGACAGTGACGACTGGAGTAATGATGCTGAAAACTCAGCTTTGATCACAGGAATAAATAACAGTTTAAAATATATTAAAATAGAAAGCAGCCGTTTTAAATTGGAATAATATTTTACAATATTACTGTTTTTGTTTGTATTTTTAATCAAATAAATGCAGCCTTGGTGAGCAGAAGAAACTTCTCTGTTATGTGCGCGCCACAGACTGCACGCAAGTGCCTTCCGTCAATTTTTTGCCTTCCGTCAATATTACGTTATTAGAAAAATATTTTTTTAGAGAATCGATTTTTTGACATTTGTGAATCGATTCAGAATCGTCCACGTCCGCATCGCGATGCATCTAAGAATACATTTTTTCTCCCACCCCTAGATTTCATACAACAGGTTAATAAACAGTTACAATTAAGTCACTTACATTTTAGATTCAATGTTGACTGTTTTTGTTCTGTTTCAGCAGCGAAAATAGTTAAACAAAGATCACGGCAGAACCATCACGTGTTTTCTCATAACTGAACGATTCAGCATTTTTAACGAATCGGTTGACTCAAAGATTGAATGATCAATCCATAAACATCTGTCTTAATCATGATCGACTCATTCGAACGAATCGTTTGAACGAATGAATCAATGACTCGCTTATTAAGATGGATGCCTGGCGACACCTAATGGCGGTTTAGTGTTGTTTAAAAGCATCATTCTTTCCCACATGTGTGTGATTTGTGTGTGCAACATTATCATTATTTTTCTTTCACTATTATATTAGCGATTTAAAAGCACCCACTCGTGTCACACGTCGATTAACCGGTGGGAAAATATCCTCAGACACATACCTAATAAATGTATATTTAAATACAATATTGGCCTACCTGGTAAAAAGTTTTATATACTATTTTGATGTCCTTTTGGACACAAGAGGGCAGTATAGCCCTATGTTTGCTTTTTTGTTGAACCAAATAGCACTAAATAGCCTGTTTTAACTTTTTCATTCTTCTTGAATTGCAAAAACAGAATAAAATGGGTTTAGTTGTGATATTTGTATTCTTTTATATAGAAATAAATGGTATATAATTACATTTTTAGAAGATTTTTAGTGTTTCCTTTTTGGACATTACTTTAATCCCTCGCCATAGCAAAACCATTTGAGATATTTATTATCCATTCACAATTTAGCATATTTAATGTAGTTTCATCATGTTGAAAAAGTTTGGTACGAATAAAATAAATAGTTTAAGAGGAGTGGCTAAAAATTCAGAGGCTGATTTTGCAAAAAAATTCACATTCAGACCAAAATATCTGACTTCCTGATGGCCAGAGCTATTGAATGTAAATTAGAAAGTTGTCCGGCTTGATGAGAACAATATACAAACTGTTTTTTCTTTACTGTAGTTAAAACTAACCCCCCCACTTTTGTCAAAAGCATGTTGAAAGTGACACACTTCCTGCTGCCAGTTGGTGGCGCTATAACTTTGACTCACAATAGCTACATCCATCTGATCGGCCTCTTACCACGAACACACTGCTGAAGTTTCATCAAGATCAGTTAATGTATGCAGAAGTTATTCCACTTCCGTGTTTCTCTTTTCTCGCCATAAATTCGATTCCTCGCCACAGCCAAACCGTTCGAGATATCAAAAATCCGTCCGCAATTTAGCATCCTCAAAGTCTTGACTACATGCACACCGAGTTTGAAGGGGACACGGTGAATTTTCTAGGAGGAGTATTTCACATTCCACAGCAAGCGTTTTCCAAACAACCCATAATAGCCGACTTCCTGTTGGGCTGGCGTAAAACTTGACCGGGGTAAAGTTGTTCGGCCCGATGAGATCTATATGTGTACCGAGTTTCATATTAATTCATGCGAGCGTGTTTGATATATGGATCAAGTTTTAGAACCCCGTTCAAGGGGGCGCTGTTGAGCCCCCCAGCCACGCCCGGGTACCAGCTTCAGCCCGGCCCTGATGGCCGTGGGTTCTGACCTGTGTGCAAAGTTTCAAGAGTTTTTGAGCACGTTAAGGACCCCAAAAGCCCCTGAAACCTTGATTAACAATATAAAAGCAATAGGCCTTTATCTCATTTCCTGGTTTCGGAACGTTCGAAATCGCTAAGCAGTGTACTCGCACTTCCGGTGGTTACTTAGTTACACATTTAGATGAAAAGTAGGGCAGTAAACTTAAATAAAATCGCGATATAGACCAGTGTCTGTCAATATTAAACTGCATAAAGACTATTTAAATAGGAATCGTGCATGTTCTGCGTGTCTCTGTGAATGAATGGCACCGACGCGTTTCATTTACCACACACACACACAGTGAGGCACGCATGACGCTCGCGATTTTTTTCAGCCTTACTTATTAACATTAATGCACTTCATCAACACAGCCGCTCTGAGAGTCACTTCAGCAGCATTTTTTAGCTTCATTTGAGAGAAACTATCATCATAAAACACAGAGAGAAGGTCTACACGGCAACCCGTCAAAATAAAAGTTTGGTTAACCTTTGAAGAAATTTTTTCTTAAATCATTACATTTTAAACAATTGGTTATAACAATTTAATTAAACCATTCAAATGGAATCAAGAAAACAAAAAAAAAATGAAACTTTTCGGAGACGCGAGAGCGAAGTAGTCCAGTGATAATTAACATGAAGCCATGGTGAATGCAATAACCGGAAGACGCTGTACACTGCTTCGCGGCTACTTCCGGCGTTCTATTGTGTTGTGATAAAGGCCTATAGTCAAATCCCCCCCTCCCCTCACACACACACAGACACAGAGAGAGGGAGAGAAAATTCTTCAGAAAATCCACATTCAAACCAAAATATCTCTCTTCCTGTTGGTCGGAGATGGTTCATGTAAATTAGAAAGTTGTCCGTCTTGATGAGAACAATACACATACCAAGTTTTGTGATTCTAGGAAAAACTAAGCCCCCATTTTTGACTAAAGGTGGCGCTACTGAGCCATTCCACCACGCCCGTTTCTGAAACTTTGCACATGTCTACGGGCTAATAAATGTGATGTGTCTGTTGAGTTTCATGCAATTTCAAGTATGTTAAGAGTCTCAAAAGCATCAAAAAATAATATTAAAGTTTGATGCGTTGCCACGGCAACAGTATCTAAGATATCAATAATCCTTTCACAGGTTTACATCTGCCGTGTGTCTACATTGTACGCATAAAGTTTGAAGCAAATCGGGTAAAAATAAGACACTGATTTCAAAGCATTTTGAAAGTGATGTACTTCCTGCTGCCTGTTGGTGGCGCTATAACTTTGACTCACAATAGTCACATCCATGTGATCGGCCTCTTACAACGAACACACTGCTGAAGTTTCATCAAGATCAGTTAATGTATGCAGAAGTTATAACACACTTCCTGTTTCATTTTTTCGCCATAAATTTGTTTCCTCGCCACGGCCAAACCGTTCGAGATATCAAAAATCCGTCCGCAATTTAGCATCCTCAATGTCTTGACTTCATGCACACCGAGTTTGGAGGCGAATCGATGAATTCCCTAGGAGGAGTACATTAAATTCCACAGCATGCGTTTCCAAACAACGCTAAATAGCCAACTTCCTGTTTGGCTGGCGTAAAACTTAGAGCACGAAAGTTGTTCGGCCCAATGAGATCTATATGTGTACCGAGTTTCATATTATTACATGCAAGCGTGTTTGATTTATGGACACGTGTTTGGATCCCGTTCCAGGGGGCGCTGTCGAGCCCCCCTGCCACGCCCGGGTACCAGCTTCAGTCCGGCCCTGATGGCCGCGGGTTCTGACGTGTGTGCAAAATTTCAAGAGTTTTCGAGCATGTTAAGGGCCCCAAAAGTGCCCGAAAGGTTGACAAAATAATAATAATAATAATAATAATAATAATCCTACCGAAAACAATAGGGCCTTCGCCCTTTCAGGGCTTGGGCCCTAATAATAATAATAATAATAATAATAATAATAATCCTACCGAAAACAATAGGGCCTTCGCCCTTTCAGGGCTTGGGCCCTAATAATAATAATAATAATCCTACCGAAAACAATAGGGCCTTCGCCCTTTCAGGGCTTGGGCCCTAAATATAGCTGCGAGCAGCGATTGCGGGCCCAAGCCGGTGGCACCGCCACCCTGGTGCCTTTAGTTACACTAAAGGCACCGGGGTGGCGGTGTCACCGGCTTGGGCCCTCCATCGCTGCTCGCAGCTATATTTATATATATATGTATATATATATATATATATATATATATATATATATATATATAAAAATGTAATATATATATATATATATCGGACAAGTAATATTCTCTGTCGTCACTTTAAAAAAAATATATATATATAAAATTCAGAGGCCGATTTTGCAAATAAATCCACATTCAAACCAAAATATCTGACTTCCTGTTGGTCAGAGCTAATGACTGTAAATTAGAAACTTGCCCGGCTCGATGAGACCAATATATATGTACTGATTTTTGTAACTGTGGGTAAAAGTAACCCCCCCATTTTGTCAAAAGCATTTTGAAAGTGACACACTTCCTGCTGCCAGTTGGTGGCGCTATAACTTTGACTCACAATAGTTACATCCATCTGATCGGCCTCTTGCCACGAACACACTGGTGAAATTTAATCAAGATCAGTTAATGTATGCAGAAGTTATACCACTTCGTGTTTCTCTTTTCTCGCCATAAATTCGTTTCCTCGCCACGGCCAAACCGTTCGAGATATCAAAAATCCGTCCGCAATTTAGAATCCTCAATGTCTTGACTTCATGCACACCGAGTTTGGTGGGGATTGGATGAATTCTCTAGGAGGAGTACTTCGCATTCCACAGCAAGCGTTTTCCAAACAACCCATAATAGCCGACTTCCTGTTGGGCTGGCATAAAACTTGACCGGGGGAAAGTTGTTCGGCCCGATGAGATCTATATGTGTACCGAGTTTCATATTAATTCATGCAAGCGTGTTTGATCTATGGACCAAGTTTTGGGACCCCGTTCAAGGGGGCGCTGTTGACTTGTGTGCAAAGTTTCAAGAGTTTTTGAGCACGTTAAGGGCCCCAAAAGCCCCTGAAACCTTGATTAACAATATAAAAGCAATAGTCAAATCCCCCCCTCCCCTCACACACACAGAGACACAGAGAGAGGGAGAGAAAATTCTTCAGAAAATCCACATTCAAACCAAAATATCTCTCTTCCTCTTGGTCGGAGATAGTTAATGTAAATTAGAAAGTTGTCCGTCTTGATGAGAACAATACACATACCAAGTTTTGTTGCTGTTGATAAAACTAACCCCCCCACTTATGACTAAAGGTGGCGCTACTGAGCCCCTCACCACGCCCATTTCTGAAACTTTGCACATGTCTACTGGATAATAAATGTGATGTGTCGGTCGAGTTTCATGCATTTTCAAGCATGTGAAGAGTCTCAAAAGCATCCGAAAAGAATATTGAAGTTTGATGCGTTGCCACGGCAACAGTATCTAAGATATCAATAATCCTTTCACAGGCCTACATCTGCCGTGTGTCTATATTATACACATAAAGTTTGAAGCAAATCGGGTAAAAATAAGAGGGTGATTTCAAAGCATTTTGAAAGTGACACACTTCCTGTTGCCAGTTGGTGGCGCTATAACTTTGACTCACAAAGGTCACATCCATCTGATCGGCCTCTTACAACGAACACACTGCTGAAGTTTCATCAAGATCAGTTAATGTATGCAGAAGTTATAACACACTTCCTGTGTCTATTTTCTCGCCATAATTTCGTTTCCTCGCCACGGCCAAACCGTTCGCTATATCAAAAATCCGTCCGCAATTTTGCATCCTCAATGTCTTGACCTCATGCACACCGAGTTTGATGGGGATTGAATTAATTCTCTAGGAGGAGTGTTTCAAATTCCACAGCAAGCGTTCTCCAAACAACCCATAATAGCTGACTTCCTGTTGCGCTGGCGTTTAACTTAAGAGTGCGAAAGTTGTTCGGCCCGATGAGATCTATATGTGTACCGAGTTTCATATTAATTCATGCAAGCTAGTTTGATCTATGGACCAAGTTTTCGGACCCCTTTCAAGGGGGCGCTGTTAAGCCCCCCTGCCACGCCCGGGTACCAGCTTCAGCCCGGCCCTGATGGCCGAAGGTTCTGACCTGTGTGCAAAGATTCAAGAGTTTTTGAGCACATTAAGGGCCTCAAAAATCCCTGAAACCTTGAAAAACAATTATAAAAGCAGATTTCTCCTAACAGACAAATCCCCCACACCCCACACACACACACAGAGACACAGATACAGAGAGAGAGAGAGAGAGAATTCTCCAAAAAATCACATTCAAACCAAAATATCTGACTTCCTGTTGGTCAGAGCTTATAACTGTAAATTCGAAAGTTGTCCGGCTCGATGAGAACAATATACATACCGATTTTTGTGATTCTAGGAAAAACTAAGCCCCCATTTTTGACTAAAGGTGGCGCTACTGAGCCCCTCACCACGCCCATTTCTGAAACTTTGCACATGTCTACTGGATAATAAATGTGATGTGTCTGTCGAGTTTCATGCATTTTCAAGCATGTAAAGAGTCTCAAAAGCATCCCAAAAGAATATTGAAGTTTGATGCGTTGCCATGGCAACAGTATCTAAGATATCAATAATCCTTTCACAGGTCTACATCTGCCGTGTGTCTACATTATACACATAAAGTTTGAAGCAAATCGGGTAAAAATAAGAGAGTGATTTCAAAGCATTTTGAAAGTGAAACACTTCCTGCTGCCAGTTGGTGGCGCTATAACTTTGACTCACAATAGTCACATCCATGTGATCGGCCTCTTACAACAAACACACTGCTGAAGTTTCATCAAGATCAGATAATGTATGCAGAAGTTATAACACACTTCCTGTTTCCATTATTCGCCATAAATTCATTTCCTCGCCATGGCCAAACCGTTCGAGATATCAAAAATCCGTCCGCAATTTAGCATCCTCAATGTCTTGACTTCATGCCGACCGAGTTTGGAGGCGAATGGATGAATTTCCTAGGAGGAGTACATCAAATTCCACAGCATGCGTTTCCAAACAACCCATAATAGCTGACTTCCTGTTGGTCTGGCGTAAAACTTAGAGCACGAAAGTTGTTCGGCCCGATGAGGTCTATATGTGTACCGAGTTTCATATTATTACATGCAAGCGTGTCTGATTTATGGACAAGTGTTCGGATCCAGTTCCAGGGGGCGCTGTCGAGGCCCCCTGCCACGCCCGGGTACCAGCTTCGGTCCGGCCCTGATGGCCGCGGGTTCTGACCTGTGTGCAAAATTTCAAGAGTTTTCGAGCATGTTAAGGGCCCCAAAAGTGCCCGAAAGGTTGACAAAATAATAATAATAATAATAATAATAATAATCCTACCGAAAACAATAGGGCCTTCGCCCTTTCAGGGCTTGGGCCCTAATAATCCTACCGAAAACAATAGGGCCTTCGCCCTTTCAGGGCTTGGGCCCTAATAATAATCCTACCGAAAACAATAGGGCCTTCGCCCTTTCAGGGCTTGGGCCCTAATAATAAATATAGCTGCGAGCAGCGATTACGGGCCCAAGCCGGTGGCACCGCAACCCCGGTGCCTTTAGTTACCTAAAGGCACCGGGGTGGCGGTACCGCCGGCTTTGGCCCTCCATCGCTGCTCGCAGCTATATTTATATATATATATATATATATATATATATATATATATATATATATATATATACATACACACACATACATATATATGTATATATATATATATATATATATATTATTGTTCAAAAGTTTGGGGTCAGTAAGATTTTTAATGTTTTTAGGAGAAGTCTCTTCTGCTCACCAAGGCTGCATTTATTGATTAAAAATACAAACAAAAACAGTAATATTGTGAAATATTATTCCAATTTAAAACAGCTGTTTTCAATTTTTAAATATTTTACATAGTAATTCATTTCTGTGATCAAAGTTGAGTTTTCAGCATCATTACTCCACTCTTCAGTGTCACATGATCCTTCAGAAATCATACTAATATGATGATTGATGCTCAATAAATATTCATTATTATTTTCAATGTTGAAAACAGTTGTGTACAGATTTTTTTTTTTTTCAAAATGCTTTGATGAATGTAAAGTTCAAAAGAACAGCATATATTTCAAATATATATATTTTTAACATTATAAATGTCTTTACTGTAACTGTTGATCAGTTTAACTCATCCTTCATAAATAAAAGTACTGATTTATTTTATTTATTTCCCCAAAAAATAAAATTGTAATTATTACTAACCCAAAACTTTTGAGCGGTAGTGTTTAACGTTACAAAAGCTTTAGATTTCAGATAAATGCTGTTCTTTTGAACTTTCTATTCATCAAAGACTGTACACAACTGTTTTCGACATTTAAAATAATAATGAATGTTTCTTGAGTATCAATCATCATATTAGAATAATTTCTGAAGGATCATGTGACAGTGACGACTGGAGTAATGATGCTGAAAACTCAGCTTTGATCACAGGAATAAATAACAGTTTAAAATATATTAAAATAGAAAGCAGCTGTTTTAAATTGGAATAATATTTTACAATATTACTGTTTTTGTTTGTATTTTTAATCAAATAAATGCAGCCTTGGTGAGCAGAAGAAACTTCTCTGGTATGTGCGCGCCACAGACTGCACGCACGTCCGCTTAGAGTTCCGCCTTTTGCCGTCCGTCAATATTACGTTATTAGAAAAATATTTTTTTAGAGAATCGATTTTTTGACATTTGTGAATCGATTCAGAATCGTCCACGTCCGCATCGCGATGCATCTAAGAATAATTTTTTTCTCCCACCCCTAGATTTCATACAACAGGTTAATAAACAGTTACAATTAAGTCACTTACATTTTAGATGCAATGTTGACTGTTTTTGTTCTGTTTCAGCAGCGAAAATAGTTAAACAAAGATCACGGCAGAACCATCACGCATCACGTGTTTTCTCATAACTGAACGATTCAGCATTTTTAACGAATCGGTTGACTCAAAGATTGAATGATCAATCCATAAACATCTGTCTTAATCATGATCGACTCATTCGAACGAATCGTTTGAACGAATGAATCAATGACTCGCTTATTAAGATGGATGCCTGGCGACACCTAATGGCGGTTTAGTGTTGTTTAAAAGCATCATTCTTTCCCACATGTGTGTGATTTGTGTGTGCAACATTATCATTATTTTTCTTACACTATTATATTAGCGATTTAAAAGCACCCACTCGTGTCACACGTCGATTAACCGGTGGGAAAATATCCTCAGACACATACCTAATACATGTATATTTAAATACAATATTGGCCTACCTGGTAAAAAGTTTTATATACTATTTTGATGTCCTTTTGGACACAAGAGGGCAGTATAGCCCTATGTTTGCTTTTTTGTTGAACCAAATAGCACTAAATAGCCTGTTTTAACTTTTTCATTCTTCTTGAATTGCAAAAACAGAATAAAATGGGTTTAGTTGTGATATTTGTATACTTTTATATAGAAATAAATGGTATATAATTACATTTTTAGAAGATTTTTAGTGTTTCCTTTTTGGACATTATTTAATCCCTCGCCATAGCAAAACCGTTTGAGATATTTATTATCCATTCACAATTTAGCATATTTAATGTAGTTTCATCATGTTGAAAAAGTTTGGTACGAATAAAATAAATAGTTTAAGAGGAGTGGCTAAAAATTCAGAGGCTGATTTTGCAAAAAAATCCACATTCAGACCAAAATATCTGACTTCCTGATGGCCAGAGCTATTGAATGTAAATTAGAAAGTTGTCCGGCTTGATGAGAACAATATACAAACTATTTTTTCTTTACTGTAGTTAAAACTAACCCCCCCACTTTTGTCAAAAGCATGTTGAAAGTGACACACTTCCTGCTGCCAGTTGGTGGCGCTATAACTTTGACTCACAATAGCTACATCCATCTGATCGGCCTCTTACCACGAACACACTGCTGAAGTTTCATCAAGATCAGTTAATGTATGCAGAAGTTATTCCACTTCCGTGTTTCTCTTTTCTCGCCATAAATTCGATTCCTCGCCACAGCCAAACCGTTCGAGATATCAAAAATCCGTCCGCAATTTAGCATCCTCAATGTCTTGACTACATCCACACCGAGTTTGAAGGGGGCACGGTGAATTTTCTAGGAGGAGTATTTCACATTCCACAGCAAGCGTTTTCCAAACAACCCATAATAGCCGACTTCCTGTTGGGCTGGCGTAAAACTTGACTGGGGTAAAGTTGTTCGGCCCGATGAGATCTATATGTGTACCGAGTTTCATATTAATTCATGCGAGCGTGTTTGATATATGGATCAAGTTTTAGAACCCCGTTCAAGGGGGCGCTGTTGAGCCCCCCAGCCACGCCCGGGTCCCAGCTTCAGCCCGGCCCTGATGGCCGTGGGTTCTGACCTGTGTGCAAAGTTTCAAGAGTTTTTGAGCACGTTAAGGACCCCAAAAGCCCCTGAAACCTTGATTAACAATATAAAAGCAATAGTCAAATCCCCCCCTCCCCTCACACACACACAGACACAGAGAGGGAGAGAAAATTCTTCAGAAAATCCACATTCAAACCAAAATATCTCTCTTCCTGTTGGTCAGAGATGGTTCATGTAAATTAGAAAGTTGTCCGTCTTGATGAGAACAATACACATACCAAGTTTTGTTGCTGTTGATAAAACTAACACCCCCACTTATGACTAAAGGTGGCGCTACTGAGCCCCTCACCACGCCCGTTTCTGAAACTTTGCACATGTCTACTGGATAATAAATGTGATGTGTCTGTCGAGTTTCATGCAATTTCAAGTATGTTAAGAGTCTCAAAAGCATAAAAAAAGAATATTAAAGTTTGATGCGTTGCCACGGCAACAGTATCTAAGATATCAATAATCCTTTCACAGGTTTACATCTGCCGTGTGTCTACATTGTACACATAAAGTTTGAAGCAAATCTGGTAAAAATAAGACAGTGATTTCAAAGCATTTTAATAGTGATGTACTTCCTGCTGCCTGTTGGTGGCGCTATAACTTTGACTCACAATAGTCACATCTGTGCGATCGGCCTCTTACAACGAACACACTGCTGAAGTTTCATCAAGATCAGTTAATGTATGCAGAAGTTATAACACACTTCCTGTTTCATTTTTTCGCCATAAATTCGTTTCCTCGCCACGGCCAAACCGTTCGAGATATCAAAAATCCGTCCGCAATTTAGCATCCTCAATGTCTTGACTTCATGCACACCGAGTTTGGAGGCGAATCGATGAATTCCCTAGGAGGAGTACATTAAATTCCACAGCATGCGTTTCCAAACAACCCTAAATAGCCGACTTCCTGTTGGGCTGGCGTAAAACTTAGAGCACGAAAGTTGTTCGGCCCGATGAGTTCTATATGTGTACCGAGTTTCATATTATTACATGCAAGCGTGTCTGATTTATGGACAAGTGTTCGGATCCCGTTCCAGGGGGCGCTGTCGAGCCCCCCTGCCACGCCCGGGTACCAGCTTCAGTCCGGCCCTGATGGCCGCGGGTTCTGACCTGTGTGCAAAATTTCAAGAGTTTTCGAGCATGTTAAGGGCCCCAAAAGTGGCCGAAAGGTTGACAAAATAATAATAATAATAATAAATATAGCTGCGAGCAGCGATTACGGGCCCAAGCCGGTGGCACCGCAACCCCGGTGCCTTTAGTTACCTAAAGGCACCGGGGTGGCGGTACCGCCGGCTTTGGCCCTCCATCGCTGCTCGCAGCTATATTTATATATATATATATATATATATATATATATATATACATACACACACATACATATATATGTATATATATATATATATATATATATTATTGTTCAAAAGTTTGGGGTCAGTAAGATTTTTAATGTTTTTAGGAGAAGTCTCTTCTGCTCACCAAGGCTGCATTTATTGATTAAAAATACAAACAAAAACAGTAATATTGTGAAATATTATTCCAATTTAAAACAGCTGTTTTCAATTTTTAAATATTTTACATAGTAATTCATTTCTGTGATCAAAGTTGAGTTTTCAGCATCATTACTCCACTCTTCAGTGTCACATGATCCTTCAGAAATCATACTAATATGATGATTGATGCTCAATAAATATTCATTATTATTTTCAATGTTGAAAACAGTTGTGTACAGATTTTTTTTTTTTTCAAAATGCTTTGATGAATGTAAAGTTCAAAAGAACAGCATATATTTCAAATATATATATTTTTAACATTATAAATGTCTTTACTGTAACTGTTGATCAGTTTAACTCATCCTTCATAAATAAAAGTACTGATTTATTTTATTTATTTCCCCAAAAAATAAAATTTTAATTATTACTAACCCAAAACTTTTGAGCGGTAGTGTTTAACGTTACAAAAGCTTTAGATTTCAGATAAATGCTGTTCTTTTGAACTTTCTATTCATCAAAGACTGTACACAACTGTTTTCGACATTTAAAATAATAATGAATGTTTCTTGAGTATCAATCATCATATTAGAATAATTTCTGAAGGATCATGTGACAGTGACGACTGGAGTAATGATGCTGAAAACTCAGCTTTGATCACAGGAATAAATAACAGTTTAAAATATATTAAAATAGAAAGCAGCTGTTTTAAATTGGAATAATATTTTACAATATTACTGTTTTTGTTTGTATTTTTAATCAAATAAATGCAGCCTTGGTGAGCAGAAGAAACTTCTCTGGTATGTGCGCGCCACAGACTGCACGCACGTCCGCTTAGAGTTCCGCCTTTTGCCGTCCGTCAATATTACGTTATTAGAAAAATATTTTTTTAGAGAATCGATTTTTTGACATTTGTGAATCGATTCAGAATCGTCCACGTCCGCATCGCGATGCATCTAAGAATAATTTTTTTCTCCCACCCCTAGATTTCATACAACAGGTTAATAAACAGTTACAATTAAGTCACTTACATTTTAGATGCAATGTTGACTGTTTTTGTTCTGTTTCAGCAGCGAAAATAGTTAAACAAAGATCACGGCAGAACCATCACGCATCACGTGTTTTCTCATAACTGAACGATTCAGCATTTTTAACGAATCGGTTGACTCAAAGATTGAATGATCAATCCATAAACATCTGTCTTAATCATGATCGACTCATTCGAACGAATCGTTTGAACGAATGAATCAATGACTCGCTTATTAAGATGGATGCCTGGCGACACCTAATGGCGGTTTAGTGTTGTTTAAAAGCATCATTCTTTCCCACATGTGTGTGATTTGTGTGTGCAACATTATCATTATTTTTCTTACACTATTATATTAGCGATTTAAAAGCACCCACTCGTGTCACACGTCGATTAACCGGTGGGAAAATATCCTCAGACACATACCTAATACATGTATATTTAAATACAATATTGGCCTACCTGGTAAAAAGTTTTATATACTATTTTGATGTCCTTTTGGACACAAGAGGGCAGTATAGCCCTATGTTTGCTTTTTTGTTGAACCAAATAGCACTAAATAGCCTGTTTTAACTTTTTCATTCTTCTTGAATTGCAAAAACAGAATAAAATGGGTTTAGTTGTGATATTTGTATACTTTTATATAGAAATAAATGGTATATAATTACATTTTTAGAAGATTTTTAGTGTTTCCTTTTTGGACATTATTTAATCCCTCGCCATAGCAAAACCGTTTGAGATATTTATTATCCATTCACAATTTAGCATATTTAATGTAGTTTCATCATGTTGAAAAAGTTTGGTACGAATAAAATAAATAGTTTAAGAGGAGTGGCTAAAAATTCAGAGGCTGATTTTGCAAAAAAATCCACATTCAGACCAAAATATCTGACTTCCTGATGGCCAGAGCTATTGAATGTAAATTAGAAAGTTGTCCGGCTTGATGAGAACAATATACAAACTATTTTTTCTTTACTGTAGTTAAAACTAACCCCCCCACTTTTGTCAAAAGCATGTTGAAAGTGACACACTTCCTGCTGCCAGTTGGTGGCGCTATAACTTTGACTCACAATAGCTACATCCATCTGATCGGCCTCTTACCACGAACACACTGCTGAAGTTTCATCAAGATCAGTTAATGTATGCAGAAGTTATTCCACTTCCGTGTTTCTCTTTTCTCGCCATAAATTCGATTCCTCGCCACAGCCAAACCGTTCGAGATATCAAAAATCCGTCCGCAATTTAGCATCCTCAATGTCTTGACTACATCCACACCGAGTTTGAAGGGGGCACGGTGAATTTTCTAGGAGGAGTATTTCACATTCCACAGCAAGCGTTTTCCAAACAACCCATAATAGCCGACTTCCTGTTGGGCTGGCGTAAAACTTGACGGGGGTAAAGTTGTTCGGCCCGATGAGATCTATATGTGTACCGAGTTTCATATTAATTCATGCGAGCGTGTTTGATATATGGATCAAGTTTTAGAACCCCGTTCAAGGGGGCGCTGTTGAGCCCCCCAGCCACGCCCGGGTCCCAGCTTCAGCCTGGCCCTGATGGCCGTGGGTTCTGACCTGTGTGCAAAGTTTCAAGAGTTTTTGAGCACGTTAAGGACCCCAAAAGCCCCTGAAACCTTGATTAACAATATAAAAGCAATAGTCAAATCCCCCCCTCCCCTCACACACACACAGACACAGAGAGGGAGAGAAAATTCTTCAGAAAATCCACATTCAAACCAAAATATCTCTCTTCCTGTTGGTCAGAGATGGTTCATGTAAATTAGAAAGTTGTCCGTCTTGATGAGAACAATACACATACCAAGTTTTGTTGCTGTTGATAAAACTAACACCCCCACTTATGACTAAAGGTGGCGCTACTGAGCCCCTCACCACGCCCGTTTCTGAAACTTTGCACATGTCTACTGGATAATAAATGTGATGTGTCTGTCGAGTTTCATGCAATTTCAAGTATGTTAAGAGTCTCAAAAGCATAAAAAAAGAATATTAAAGTTTGATGCGTTGCCACGGCAACAGTATCTAAGATATCAATAATCCTTTCACAGGTTTACATCTGCCGTGTGTCTACATTGTACACATAAAGTTTGAAGCAAATCTGGTAAAAATAAGACAGTGATTTCAAAGCATTTTAATAGTGATGTACTTCCTGCTGCCTGTTGGTGGCGCTATAACTTTGACTCACAATAGTCACATCTGTGCGATCGGCCTCTTACAACGAACACACTGCTGAAGTTTCATCAAGATCAGTTAATGTATGCAGAAGTTATAACACACTTCCTGTTTCATTTTTTCGCCATAAATTCGTTTCCTCGCCACGGCCAAACCGTCCGAGATATCAAAAATCCGTCCGCAATTTAGCATCCTCAATGTCTTGACTTCATGCACACCGAGTTTGGAGGCGAATCGATGAATTCCCTAGGAGGAGTACATTAAATTCCACAGCATGCGTTTCCAAACAACCCTAAATAGCCGACTTCCTGTTGGGCTGGCGTAAAACTTAGAGCACGAAAGTTGTTCGGCCCGATGAGTTCTATATGTGTACCGAGTTTCATATTATTACATGCAAGCGTGTCTGATTTATGGACAAGTGTTCGGATCCCGTTCCAGGGGGCGCTGTCGAGCCCCCCTGCCACGCCCGGGTACCAGCTTCAGTCCGGCCCTGATGGCCGCGGGTTCTGACCTGTGTGCAAAATTTCAAGAGTTTTCGAGCATGTTAAGGGCCCCAAAAGTGGCCGAAAGGTTGACAAAATAATAATAATAATAATAATAATAATAATAATAATAATCCTACCGAAAACAATAGGGCCTTCGCCCTTTCAGGGCTTGGGCCCTAATAATAATCCTACCGAAAACAATAGGGCCTTCGCCCTTTCAGGGCTTGGGCCCTAATAATAATAATCCTACCGAAAACAATAGGGCCTTCGCCCTTTCAGGGCTTGGGCCCTAATAATAATAAACAGAGCAATTCCAAGAGGGTCCTCACACCATCGGTGCTCGGGCCCTAATAATAATAATAAACAGAGCAATTCCAAGAGGGTCCTCACACCATCGGTGCTCGGGCCCTAATAATAATAATTAAAGCTGCAAGCAGCGATGAAAGGGCCCTCGCACCCATGCCATCAACACTCGGTGGCTTTAGGAAGACAGAGCATGGTTGGGAAATGTACATTTAAGGAAGTATATATAGTAAGAGTATGTCAAAGTCAGTTACAAAATGTTTTGTATAATGGTGATAATAGCATGCTTCATGACTCAGCTAAGTGTTGCTAGCATGTTTAGTCTGTTTCTAGCATGCTTAGTACACAATAATTATGTGGTTAGTACTGCATTACTGTGTTAACCATGTCAGTTTCTGTTGCCAGTAGGTGGCGTTATGACTATAACTGAATATGACCATGGATGTGTGTTCAGGACAGAACTCTTATCAAACGTGTGAAGTTTGGTGCAAATTGGACATTGCCTTCTTGAGTAACAACAAAGTCATGTTTCATTGAATTAGCATTCTTTAGCACTTAGCTAAGCATTGTTAGCATGTTTTAACATGTTTCTAGCATGTTTAGAACTCAATGGCATTTTTAACATGTTGCTAGAACGGCATCAAAGTGTTAAACATGTCACTTCCTGTTGCCAGTAGGTGGCGCTATTACTATAACTGAATTTGAGCATAGACATGTGTTCAGGCCATGATTCTTATCAAATGTGTTAAGTTTGGGGCAGATTGGACATTCCATGCCTGAGTTACAGCAAATTCCTATTTAATTGCAATAATAGCATGCTTTAGCACTTAGCTAAGAGTTTGCTAGCATGTTTTAGCATGTTTGTAGTATGTTGTTAGCATGTTTAGCACTTGCTGGCACTTTTTTATATGTTATTAGGAGTCCATAACAGTGTTAAACATGTCACTTCCTGTTGCCAGCAGGTGGCGCTATGACTGTAACTGAATATAAGCATGGTCATGTGTTCAGGACAGAACGCTTATCAAAAGTGTGAAGTTTGGGGCAGATTGGACATTCCATGCCTGAGTTACAGCAAATTCATATTTAATTGCAGTAATATCATTCTTTAGCACTTAGCTAAGTGTTTGCTAGTATGTTTTAGCATGTCTCTAGTATGTTGGTAGGATGTTTAGCACCTACTGGCATTTTTTTATATGTTATTAGGAGTCAAGAACAGTGTTAAACGTCAATTCCTGTTGCCAGCAGGTGGCGCTATGACTATAACTAAATATGAGCATGGACATGTGTTCAAGAGATAACTCTTATCAAACGTGTGAAGTTTGGGGTAGATTGTACATTGCCTTCTTGAGTAACAACAAAGTCCTGTTTCATTGAATTAGCATGCTTTAGCACTTAGCTAAGTATTGCTAGCATGTTTTAACATGTTTCTAGCATGTATAGAACTCAATGGCATTTTTAACATGTTGCTAGAACGGCATCAAAGTGTTAAACATGTCACTTCCTGTTGCCAGTAGGTGGCGCTATTACTATAACTGAATTTGAGCATAGACATGTGTTCAGGCCATGATTCTTATCAAATGTGTGAAGTTTGGGGCAGATTGGACATTCCATGCCTGAGTTACAGCAAATTCCTATTTAATTGCAGTAATAGCATGCTTTAGCACTTAGCTAAGTGTTTGCTAGCATGTTTCTAGTATGTTGCTAACCTGTTTAGCACTTGCTGGCTCTTTTTTATATGTTATTAGGAGACCACAAGAGTGTTAAACATGTCACTTCCTGTTGAAAGCAGGTGGCGCTATTACTATAACTGAATATTCTCATGTAGATGTGTTCAGGCCATGACTCTTATCAAACGTGTGAAGTTTGGGGCAGATTGGACATTCCATGCCTGTGTTACAGCAAATTCCTATTTAATTGCAGCAATAGCATGCTTTAGCACTTAGCTAAGTGTTTGCTAGCATGTTTTAGCATGTTTCTAGTATGTTGTTAGCATGTTTAGCACTTGCTGGCACTTTTTTTATATGTTTTTATATGTCCACAACAGTGTTTAACATGTCACTTCCTGTTGCCAGCAGGTGGCGCTATGACTGTAACTGAATATGAGCATGGTCATGTGTTTAGGACAGAACGTTTATTAAAAGTGTGAAGTTTGGGGCAGATTGGACATTGCCTTCTTGAGTAACAACAACATCCTGTTTCATTGAATTAGCATGCTTTAGCACTTAGCTAAGTATTGCTAGCATGTTTTAACATGTTTCTAGCATGTTTAGAAGTCAATGGCATTTTTAACATGTTGCTAGAATGGCATCAACGTGTTAAACATGACACTTCCTGTTACCAGTAGGTGGCGCTATTACTATAACTGAATATTCTCATGTAGATGTGTTCAGGACAGAACGCTTATCAAAAGTGTGAAGTTTGGGGCAGATTGGACATTCCATGCCTGAGTTACAGCAAATTCCTATTTAATTGCAATAATAGCATGCTTTAGCACTTAGCTAAGAGTTTGCTAGCATGTTTTAGCATGCTTCTAGTATGTTGTTAGCATGTTTAGCACTTGCTGGCACTTTTTTATATGTTATTAGGAGTCCATAACAGTGTTAAACATGTCACTTCCTGTTGCCAGCAGGTGGCGCTATGACTATAACTGAATATGAGCATGGTCATGTGTTCAGGACAGAACTCTTATCAAAAGTGTGAAGTTTGGGGCAGATTGGACATTCCATGCCTGAGTTACAGCAACTTCCTGTTTCATGGCGAAACATCGAAATTTGTCAGGCCGCCGAGGACCCGCACTTCGACGAAAACTCAAGATCTTCGCAATTTAACGTCACAAAGGCCTGAAGATTACACTCACCAAATTTGAAGATGATCAGATTAAAACTGTAGGAGGAGTTCGTTAAAGTACGAGGCCTGAAAATGGCAAAAACTGCACAAAAATCTGAGAGGAAGTTCAAAATGGCTGACTTCCTGTTGTGTTTAGGGCTACGCTCCAAGAGACTTTTTTGTAGGTATTAGGTCATTACATGTATGTACCGAATTTCGTGCACGTACGTGGAACGATGCGGGAGGCGCACTCCGTTGAACTTTTATAGGTGGCGCTATCGAGCCATTTTGCCCCGTCCAATTCTGAAACCTATATCAGATGTAAATTTTCGCCAGTTCTGACGTGTGTGCAAAGTTTCGTGAGTTTTCGAGCATGTTTAGGCCCTCAAAAATGCAATTCAATGCGGAGAAGAATAATAATAATAATAATAATAAATATAGCTGCGAGCAGCGATTACGGGCCCAAGCCGGTGGCACCGCAACCCCGGTGCCTTTAGTTACCTAAAGGCACCGGGGTAGCGGTGCCCCCGGCTTAGGCCCTTCATCGCTGCTCGCAGCTATATTTATATATATATATATTTATATATATATATATATATATATATATATATATATATATTTATATATATCTTTAAAGTATTTTTATCATGTTGAAAAAGTTTGGTGTGAATAAAATAAACCACTTAGGAGGAGTAGCTAAAAACTCAGAGTCTGAAATATCCAAAAAATCCACATTCAGACCAAAATATCTGACTTCCTGTTGCTCGGAGCTAATGACTGTAAATTAGAAAGTTGTCCGGCTTGATGAGAACAATATAGGTACTGATTTTTGTAACTGTGGGTAAAAGTAACCCCACCACTTTTGTCAAAAACATTTTGAAAGTGACACACTTCCTGCTGCCAGTTGGTGGCGCTATAACTTTGACTCACAATAGTTACATCCATCTGATCAGCCTCTTACCACGAACACACTGCTGAAGTTTCATCAAGATCAGTTAATGTGTGCAGAAGTTATACCACTTCGTGTTTCTCTTTTCTCGCCATAAATTCGTGTCCTCGCCACGGCCAAACCGTTCGAGATATCAAAAATCCGTCCGCAATTTAGCATCCTCAATGTCTTGACTTCATGCTGACCGAGTTTGGAGGTGATTGGATGAATTCTCTAGGAGGAGTACATCAAATTCCACAGCATGCGTTTTTCAAACAACCCATAATAGCCGACTTCCTGTTGGGCGGAGCTAATAACTTAGAGTGCGGAAGTTGTTCGGCCTGATGAGATCTATATGTGTACCGAGTTTCATATTAATTCATGCAAGCGTGTTTGAAATATGGACCAAGTTTTCGGACCCCGTTCAAGGGGGCGCTGTCGAGCCCCCCTGCCACGCCCAGGTACCAGCTTCAGTCTGGCCCTGATGGCCGCAGGTTCTGACCTGTGTGAAAAGTTTCAAGAGTTTTTGAGCACGTTAAGGGCCCCAAAAGCCCCTGAAACCTTGAAAAACAAAGATTAAATGGAATAGACAAATCCCCCCCACCCTCTCCACACACACACACACAGAGAGAGAGAGAGAGAGAGAGAAAATTCTCCAGAAAATCCACATTCAAACCAAAATATCTGACTTCCTGTTGGTCTGAGCTAATGACAATAAATTAGAAAGTTGTCCGGCCTGATGAGAACAATATACGTACCAAGTTTTGCGATTCTAGGAAAAACTAAGCCCCCATTTTTGGCTAAAGGTGGCGCTACTGAGCCATTCCACCACGCCCATTTCTGAAACTTTGCACATGTCTACTGGATAATAAATGTGATGTGTCTGTCGAGTTTCATGCAATTTCAAGTATGTTAAGAGTCTCAAAAGCTTAAAAAAAGAATATTAAAGTTTGAAGCATTGCCACGGCAACAGTATCTAAGATATCAATAATCCTTTCACAGGTCTACATCTGCCGTGTGTCTACATTATACACATAAAGTTTGAAGCAAATCGGGTAAAAATAAGAGAGTGATTTCAAAGCATTTTGAAAGTGACAAACTTCCTGCTGCCAGTTGGTGGCGCTATAACTTTGACTCACAATAGTCACATCCATGTGATCGGCCTCTTACAACGAACACACTGCTGAAGTTTCATCAAGATCAGTTAATGTATGCAGAAGTTATAACACACTTCCTGTTTCCATTATTCGCCATAAATTCGTTTCCTCGCCACGGCCAAACCGTTCGAGATATCAAAAATCCGTTCGCAATTTAGCATCCTCAATGTCTTGACTTCATGCTGACCGAGTTTGGAGGCGAATGGATGAATTTCCTAGAAGGAGTACATCAAAATCCACAGCATGCGTTTCCAAACAACCCATAATAGCCGACTTCCTGTTGGGCTGGCGTAAAAAGTAAAAGTACGAAAGTTGTTCCGCCCGATGAGATCTATATGTGTACTGAGTTTCATATTATTACATGCAAGCGTGTCTGATTCATGGACCAAGTTTTCGGACTTCGTTCAAGGGGGCGCTGTTGAGCCCCCCTGCCACGCCCGGGTACCAGCTTCAGCCCGGCCCTGATGGCCGCGGGTTCTGACCCGTGTGCAAAGTTTCAAGAGTTTTCGAGCATGTTAAGGGCCCCAAAAGTGCCCGAAAGGTTGACAAAAAAATAATAATAAATATAGCTGCGAGCAGCGATTACGGGCCCAAGCCGGTGGCACCGCAACCCCGGTGCCTTTAGTTACCTAAAGGCACCGGGGTGGCGGTACCGCCGGCTTGGGCCCTCCATCGCTGCTCGCAGCTATATTTATATATATATATATATATATATATATATATATATATATATATATATATATATACATACATACATACATACATACATACATACACACACACATACATATATATGTATATATATATATATATATATATATATATATATATATATATATATATATATATATATTATTGTTCAAAAGTTTGGGGTCAGTAAGATTTTTAATGTTTTTAGGAGAAGTCTCTTCTGCTCACCAAGGCTGCATTTATTGATTAAAAATACAAACAAAAACAGTAATATTGTGAAATATTATTCCAATTTAAAACAGCTGTTTTCAATTTTTAAATATTTTACATAGTAATTCATTTCTGTGATCAAAGTTGAGTTTTCAGCATCATTACTCCAGTCTTCAGTGTCACATGATCCTTCAGAAATCATACTAATATGATGATTGATGCTCAATAAATATTCATTATTATTTTCAATGTTGAAAACAGTTGTGTACAGATTTTTTTTTTCAAAATGCTTTGATGAATGTAAAGTTCAAAAGAACAGCATATATTTCAAATATATATATTTTTAACATTATAAATGTCTTTACTGTAACTGTTGATCAGTTTAATTCATCCTTCATAAATAAAAGTACTGATTTATTTTATTTATTTCCCCAAAAAATAAAATTTTAATTATTACTAACCCAAAACTTTTGAGCGGTAGTGTTTAACGTTACAAAAGCTTTAGATTTCAGATAAATGCTGTTCTTTTGAACTTTCTATTCATCAAAGACTGTACACAACTGTTTTCGACATTTAAAATAATAATGAATGTTTCTTGAGTATCAATCATCATATTCGAATAATTTCTGAAGGATCATGTGACAGTGACGACTGGAGTAATGATGCTGAAAACTCAGCTTTGATCACAGGAATAAATAACAGTTTAAAATATATTAAAATAGAAAGCAGCTGTTTTAAATTGGAATAATATTTTACAATATTACTGTTTTTGTTTGTATTTTTAATCAAATAAATGCAGCCTTGGTGAGCAGAAGAAACTTCTCTGTTATGTGCGCGCCACAGACTCCACGCACGTCCGCTTAGAGTTCCGCCTTTTGCCTTCCGTCAATATTACGTTATTAGAAAAATATTTTTTTAGAGAATCGATTTTTTGACATTTGTGAATCGATTCAGAATCGTCCACGTCCGCATCGCGATGCATCTAACGCCCGTTTCACACATACTCCGTTTGCAGTGCGTATGCGATGCGTATTTTTTTCCGTACCCATGTTAACAGGTTAGAGCTTTCACACTGCACGCGGTTGCAGTCCGTCGATCCGTTCCAGTTGCGGTGCGTATACAGCAGTGCAGAGATCGTTTCCGCACCGAGTCTATTTTTGCTGTGCTGCAAACGCTGAATTAAAGTGACAGCGCATGTTTCGTGGTCAAAATGAACACAGATTGACCTGCAAATGTTGTAATTTCACCATAAATGCGATTGATTAAATAAAATGTATAAATCTCACCATAAATGTATTTAAATAAATACTATGTTTTTGGTAAAGCAAGCTACTATTTACCTCAACAAGGCGACATAATGAACACTTGTCACATTCTTGGAGGTGGAAAAACAAGTTGTGACATGCAAGATTTATTGTATTAAAATTTAAATAAAAAAGAAAAGGCATGAGAATCGGCTGTTCTTATCAATTTTAAGTTTTAATTTAAAATGTTTGCGATTTAATATAAGTACATGGTTAAATATTTGACCACTTGCTTGAGCAACTTAAGTAGAAGTAATGCATTGAATAATAGGCTGCCGTTGCAATTGTGTTTAAACGTGCATACGTCTATTAAAGAGTATGTGTACAAAGATAATCGTAATGCTGAGACGTTAAGACCGCGGGTAAATCAAGGGAAAATACAATTTACTTCAACAAGGCATAATGAACAACACTCGTCTCATTCGTGGAGGTGGAAAAACAAGTTCTTTGTGACATGCAAGGTTTATTGTATAAAGATTTAAATTATGCAAAAGAAAAGGTATGAGTCTGCTGTTTTTGTCAATTTTAAGTTTTAATTTAAAATGTAGGCGATTCGATTTTAATATTTGTACATGGTAAAATATTTTACCACTTGCTTGAGCAACTTAATATATAATTATATAGAAGTAATGCATTTAATAATGTTGTTTAAATTGTGTTTAAACGTGAATACGTCTATTAAAGAGTGTATAGGTGTACAAAGAGAATTGCAATGCTGACAAAAAAACTTTTTTTAAATAAAAGTTGCTGATAACTTCTGGATTTGAAATACAAATAGCGAGTATGTATATGTGTTATAGCCTACAGCAGCGGATCAGTAACGCACTGCAAACGCAGCATATGTGAAAGCACTATTGCATGTGCTGCTCCTGCACTGCATACGCACTGCAACCCGCACCGCACACGCACTGCACACGGAGTATGTGTGAAACGGGCGTAAGAATAAATTTTTTCTCCCACCCCTAGATTTCATACAACAGGTTAATAAACAGTTACAATTAAGTCACTTACATCTTAGATGCAATGTTGACTGTTTTTGTTCTGTTTCAGCAGCGAAAATAGTTAAACAAAGATCACGGCAGAACCATCACGCATCACGTGTTTTCTCATAACTGAACGATTCAGCATTTTTAACGAATCGATTGACTCAAAGATTGAATGATCAATCCATAAACATCTGTCTTAATCATGATCGACTCATTCGAACGAATCGTTTGAACGAATGAATCAATGACTCGCTTATTAAGATGGATGCCTGGCGACACCTAATGGCGGTTTAGTGTTGTTTAAAAGCATCATTCTTTCCCACATGTGTGTGATTTGTGTGTGCAACATTATCATTATTTTTCTTACACTATTATATTAGCGATTTAAAAGCACCCACTCGTGTCACACGTCGATTAACCGGTGGGAAAATATCCTCAGACACATACCTAATACATGTTTATTTAAATACAATATTGGCCTACCTGGTAAAAAGTTTTATATACTATTTTGATGTCCTTTTGGACACAAGAGGGCAGTCTAGCCCTATGTTTGCTTTTTTGTTGAACCAAATAGCACTAAATAGCCTGTTTTAACTTTTTCATTCTTCTTGAATTGCAAAAACAGAATAAAATGGGTTTAGTTGTGATATTTGTATTCTTTTATATAGAAATAGATTTTAGTTCTTTAGAACAATGTATATAATCCTCCCATTAGCAGACCTTTTTAGTTTTTAATTATCGCATTATCAAATCCTCGCATAGCAAAACCGTATTTCATCACAATTAGCATATTTAATGTAGTTTCATCATGTTGAAAAAGTTTGGTACGAATAAAATAAATAGTTTAAGAGGAGTGGCTAAAAATTCAGAGGCTGATTTTGCAAAAAAATCCACATTCAGACCAAAATATCTGACTTCCTGATGGCCAGAGCTATTGAATGTAAATTAGAAAGTTGTCCGGCTTGATGAGAACAATATACAAACTATTTTTTCTTTACTGTAGTTAAAACTAACCCCCCCACTTTTGTCAAAAGCATGTTGAAAGTGACACACTTCCTGCTGCCAGTTGGTGGCGCTATAACTTTGACTCACAATAGCTACATCCATCTGATCGGCCTCTTACCACGAACACACTGCTGAAGTTTCATCAAGATCAGTTAATGTATGCAGAAGTTATTCCACTTTCGTGTTTCTCTTTTCTCGCCATAAATTCGATTCCTCGCCACAGCCAAACCGTTCGAGATATCAAAAATCCGTCCGCAATTTAGCATCCTCAATGTCTTGACTACATCCACACCGAGTTTGAAGGGGGCACGGTGAATTTTCTAGGAGGAGTATTTCACATTCCACAGCAAGCGTTTTCCAAACAACCCATAATAGCCGACTTCCTGTTGGGCTGCCGTAAAATTTGACCGGGGTAAAGTTGTTCGGCCCGATGAGATCTATATGTGTACCGAGTTTCATATTAATTCATGCGAGCGTGTTTGATATATGGATCAAGTTTTAGAACCCCGTTCAAGGGGGCGCTGTTGAGCCCCCCAGCCACGCCCGGGTCCCAGCTTCAGCCCGGCCCTGATGGCCGTGGGTTCTGACCTGTGTGCAAAGTTTCAAGAGTTTTTGAGCACGTTAAGGACCCCAAAAGCCCCTGAAACCTTGATTAACAATATAAAAGCAATAGTCAAATCCCCCCCTCCCCTCACACACACACAGACACAGAGAGGGAGAGAAAATTCTTCAGAAAATCCACATTCAAACCAAAATATCTCTCTTCCTGTTGGTCAGAGATGGTTCATGTAAATTAGAAAGTTGTCCGTCTTGATGAGAACAATACACATACCAAGTTTTGTTGCTGTTGATAAAACTAACACCCCCACTTATGACTAAAGGTGGCGCTACTGAGCCCCTCACCACGCCCGTTTCTGAAACTTTGCACATGTCTACTGGATAATAAATGTGATGTGTCTGTCGAGTTTCATGCAATTTCAAGTATGTTAAGAGTCTCAAAAGCATAAAAAAAGAATATTAAAGTTTGATGCGTTGCCACGGCAACAGTATCTAAGATATCAATAATCCTTCCACAGGTTTACATCTGCCGTGTGTCTACATTGTACACATAAAGTTTGAAGCAAATCTGGTAAAAATAAGACAGTGATTTCAAAGCATTTTAATAGTGATGTACTTCCTGCTGCCTGTTGGTGGCGCTATAACTTTGACTCACAATAGTCACATCTGTGCGATCGGCCTCTTACAACGAACACACTGCTGAAGTTTCATCAAGATCAGTTAATGTATGCAGAAGTTATAACACACTTCCTGTTTCATTTTTTCGCCATAAATTCGTTTCCTCGCCACGGCCAAACCGTTCGAGATATCAAAAATCCGTCCGCAATTTAGCATCCTCAATGTCTTGACTTCATGCACACCGAGTTTGGAGGCGAATCGATGAATTCCCTAGGAGGAGTACATTAAATTCCACAGCATGCGTTTCCAAACAACCCTAAATAGCCGACTTCCTGTTGGGCTGGCGTAAAACTTAGAGCACGAAAGTTGTTCGGCCCGATGAGTTCTATATGTGTACCGAGTTTCATATTATTACATGCAAGCGTGTCTGATTTATGGACAAGTGTTCGGATCCCGTTCCAGGGGGCGCTGTCGAGCCCCCCTGCCACGCCCGGGTACCAGCTTCAGTCCGGCCCTGATGGCCGCGGGTTCTGACGTGTGTGCAAAATTTCAAGAGTTTTCGAGCATGTTAAGGGCCCCAAAAGTGCCCGAAAGGTTGACAAAATAATAATAATAATAATAATAATAATAATCCTACCGAAAACAATAGGGCCTTCGCCCTTTCAGGGCTTGGGCCCTAATAAATAATCCTACCGAAAACAATAGGGCCTTCGCCCTTTCAGGGCTTGGGCCCTAATAATAAACAGAGCAATTCCAAGAGGGTCCTCACACCATCGGTGCTCGGGCCCTAATAATAATAATAATAAACAGAGCAATTCCAAGAGGGTCCTCACACCATCGGTGCTCGGGCCCTAATAATAGGTGCTTTTCAGGTAGGTCTAACAGTATTTTTCAGGTACAGAAATGACATTTTTCATGTCTTCACTGTGCAGATTAAATAAAGGTTAATCCTGATTAAAGTTACAAAAACATTATTCAGTGAAGAGCAGGGAGTGATTTTCTCTTTTGTAGTTTGATTAACATTAAAAACACCGACAGCTGCTGGTTGCTGCCACTTTAAGACCAAAGGTGATGATACACAGGGCAACTTTTTGAGGAGTGTTGCTTGGCAATGTTGCCGTCAACGGGCAACCAGATGAGACACAGGGCCCACGACCCATCTAAATTATCCAGATATATATTCATTGCCCATTTTCAATGGGAAAGTGCCCAAGCAACAATCGCTCGGCAATATTGCCCTGAAACATTGCTCAAAAAGTTGCCGTGTATCATCACCTTAATGCACGGGTCAAATTATGATAGGCTACGAATGCGTTCTTTCTCTAATGCTTATCATAACCAACTATGCTTACTCGTAAAGGGCAGCATTTTGAGAAATTTGTGTGAATTTGCAAGGAGAGGTGAATGAGAATTTTATTATTTGCATGCTGTCGTGCAGCTGCGCACACAAAACTTCTCGCATAGTGCGCACAAGTTTTCTTTCGCTTGAGTGCTTAAATTGGCAAGGCTTAAAGCCCATGTTGCAGGTTAGAGTACCCAGTAAGCCAATGTATAGAAAAATAATGTAGGAACTAGATTTAAATATAAACATACTTATAAAACGCTATTTAGGCTTCTGGAGTCGTTTTTGTGAGAGAATTTTACTTCCGCATTTGAAAACCGCCGAACCGGAAGTGACGTAACGTTGAGGGAGAGCGGTCAAAGTAAACAATAGGAAAGCAATGGATCTCAATGACAGCTCGGGAAGCTGGGAGAATTGTAGCTAAATGTTTACTCGTATGATATATATATAATTCATATAATTGACATATATGATGATATCATATAATTATGAGCCTGATATGAAGCCAAGTGAGCAGGACAGGCCAGGGTTAGACAGAACAACGGTGAGTTGTGGTGTGAGGAGAACAGGGCGAGAGAACAGTGTTAGCTTATAGATGTATTCACGTTAGCCGACGACATGTATAACGCTATGCTCAGATCACAGTACTGTACAGATTATTATCATCATGTATCAGGCAATAGCAAAGCTAGTATTTAGACCCTTACCTGCATGTGTTGTGTGTGTCAGCCATTAGGAGACAGTTTCCAGAGGAAGAGGGACTTTATAAGGCTTTGAATGGACCCATTTGGTGACTATGAATAAAAAAAATTATCACAATCACAACTGTCTTACTGTATAAAATCTTTATATGTAGAAACAGCCAACACAAACATTAAAGTCGGTTTGTACTGATTGAAAATGAATTATAGAACATAATATATTATATTTATAATAATAATAATAAGTGTCGGCTGCAGACTAGTAGTGAGTCTATGATTCAATGACCCATTCCTAAAGACAGTCGCTTGCTTTGTCACTGAATCATTCAATCAATTTGTTTAAACTGCTGATTCATTCGGGAACAAAGACTTGCTGCCCCCTACTGGTGGTTTTAGTTTAATTTTAAAGTCTTATTTCAGTTTTAATATTTCTATATTCAAACTCTATTTAAAACATTAACATCATAACATTATCATGAATTTAAATGCACTTCTGAGCCTCATTAAACCGTCTGTAAATGTAACTAAATGCCACCTTTTTGTTATATGCCGCCTCTGCAGTGCAAAGATGATTTTTGTTGCTATTGATTTCATTTGATTGGTAACTTATTCTTCCTGATTACGTCTTATTATTCTAATTCAATTTATGAATTTGACATAAAAGATGGCATTTAATAAGGTTAAAAAAAATGCCCCGGCAAGTCATTTTATTATCAAATATCGCCTTATAATGGGTAGGTTATTTTGTCATTGATCAGAAGGTGCTCCTAAACTTTTTAATTAAAAATAAATATAAGTGTAGAGCCCTGCATCCAAATGAAGTTTTGGTGGTTGCTGAGTAACATCACATGGTCATGCTGCCCTCTTCTATCGTGTGTTTTTCTCAGATGCAGTCCACTGCAATGCCCTGACCAAAGACTCACCCTCATGTCGTTCCAAGCCCGTAAGACCTCCGTTCATCTTCGGAACACAGTTTAAGATATTTTAGATTTAGTCCGAGAGCTTTCCGTCCCTCCATTGAACATGTACGGTATACTGTCCATTTCCAGAAAGGCAATACAGACATCATCAAAGTAGTCCATGTGACATCAGTGGGTTAGTTAGAAGTTTTTGAAGCATCGAAAATACATTTTGGTCCAAAAATAACAAAAACTACGACTTTATTCAGCATTGTATTCTCTCCCGGGTCTGTTGTCAATCCACGTTCATGACGCTGCTGACGTAAGACACTGCTGACGTGTTATCTGGTGGCGATTAGGACATCCGCGACATGCACACTTACGCACCATTTTAAAAAATATAGCAATACCAAAATACAAACAATGTAGAATAGCTTGAATACAGCGTGCGTCTCCCTCAGACTGTAAACGAAGCTCTGGCGCACCAGATAACACGTCAGCAGCGTCTTACGTCAGCAGCGTCACTGCGGAGTCGTGAACGTGGATTGACAATAGACCCGGGAGAGAATACAATGCTGAATAAAGTCATGGACATGGACTACTTTGATGATGTCTGTATTGCCTTTCTGGACATGGACAGTATACCGTACATGTTCAATGGAGGGACGGAAAGCTCTCGGATTAAATCTAAAATATCTTAAACTGTGTTCCGAAGATGAACGGAGGTCTTACGGGCTTGGAACATAGACTGTAAAAAAAGATGGACGACGCCCCTTCGCTCTCTTCCATTGGTGAGAACTGAAGCCGCCAGAGTCCCGATATGGCGCTGACATATTGGAACTTGAGTCTGCGCAGTGGCGATCTCGGGACCAGACCCGCGCAGTAGCGATCTCGGGACCAGACCTGCGCAGTAGCGATCTCGGGACCAGACCCGCGCAGTAGCGATCTCGCGATCTCGGGACCAGACCCGCGCAGTGGCGATCTCGGGACCAGACCCGCGCACCAGACCCGCGCAGTGGCGATCTCGGGACCAGACCCGCGCACCAGACCCGCGCAGTAGCGATCTCGGGACCAGACCCGCGCAGTGGCGATCTCGGGACCAGACCCGCGCACCAGACCCGCGCAGTAGCGATCTCGGGACCAGACCCGCGCAGTAGCGATCTCGCGATCTCGGGACCAGACCCGCGCAGTGGCGATCTCGGGACCAGACCCGCGCACCAGACCCGCGCAGTGGCGATCTCGGGACCAGACCCGCGCAGTAGCGATCTCGCGATCTCGGGACCAGACCCGCGCAGTGGCGATCTCGGGACCAGACCCGCGCACCAGACCCGCGCAGTGGCGATCTCGGGACCAGACCCGCGCAGTAGCGATCTCGCGATCTCGGGACCAGACCCGCGCAGTGGCGATCTCGGGACCAGACCCGCGCACCAGACCCGCGCAGTGGCGATCTCGGGACCAGACCCGCGCAGTCGTGAGCAGGAAGTAAAGCCGCGAAATCAACGCTCCGCCCTCACTCTCGCAGAATGCACTCAGGGAGAGAGGATTCTGCACACTTTTTAAAAAATTGATTGCAGTACGACAAGAGGCTTGTTAAAATAAAGTAAATACAATCTCCTCAGTCCTCCGAAGATCCCGAAAAAATGTCTGTTGGTGCTTCAGTGACTACTTCGCTCAGAGAACCTGTCAATCACAGCTGTCAATCATGACGTTACACCACCGCATCACGTAACTAACTAAAAACCAACTTATTTTTGAAACAGACACTTGAACTTACATCAGCGTGATAAAAACGACAGCAAATGAAAGAAACCACGGCTGCGTCCGAAACCGCATACTCAATGAGTAGGTACTTAATTTCAATGAGTACTTACTTAACGAGCGCTAAAAGAGTAGGTACTTTATAGCCAAATCTCGTTGAGTATGAATGCGAACCGGACATCTGCCATGTTGACGTTATCATGTGACCTACGACGCGTTATCACACGCGCAACAACTTAAAAGATTTGAACGACACGTTTAATTCATCTATCTGTAAATATCTTGATATTGCTTAAACTTGCTCATTTTGTGGTCTTTTTGAAGAAACTGCTGCCCATTTATTTTGTGAATACATTTAGGGTTGATTAAAGTTCTTATATTTAACCCTACTAATGTGACCCACCGTTTTATCCTTAACGATATTATTTATTTTTATTACGAAATCCCAAAATTGTCATCTCTTGAATGTTGTTAATTTCTTTATTTTATATCCAAACATTTTTATCCACAAGCAAAAGTGGCTAACTGCTTTATGTTTTCCTATTTTTCTTGTTGAATTTAACTCTCCTTTCATCCCTCAGGCCTAGGCCTATAAATAATAATAAAATAAAATAAATGCATTTTTTAAATGTATTATAATGAATTATTTAAGAAAAAATATATTAAGATATTCAACCTTGTACTAGGTTCTTTTTTCCTGTGTAAAAAATCTCATATTATGTATGCAAACCCATGATATATATATATATATATATATATATATATATATATATATATATATATATATATATATATATATATATACCTCATAACATCAGTAACTCAACAGCCCTACCTAGAACGGCTTTCCTCAGCGTTTGTAATGTCTGCACAAAGGGCAGCTGTGCGAAGATTTGCCTTTGGAGAAAACTGTTGATTTTATACTCAAAAAATGTAAGTATCATTAATATTAAAAATTAATATTACCCCAGAATGAATTGCATTGCTATCCCACCCCAAAACATACAATAATAACAACGATAAATGCTGACCAATACTTAATTATATTACTTTTTACTGAAAATATTCAATTCAATAAAACAAACAAAATATAATGTATGTCATATGACATAGCTATGCAGGATTGAATACACTCTACATGTGTATATAGTGAACATATCTACATTTGCATTCAAACAATTAAATAAAGCATTAATTAAATAATTATATTGTATTTACTGACAACAATGAGAAATATTAATAAATTAGTAAAAGAATGAATGAAAGTCACCATCACACAATAAACAAATGCATATACAAGTCAACACATGAAACAAAGCTTTATTCAAACTACAATCATGTATGTAGGCTGAAGGCGCTAAGGTTGTTGCGTGATGTGTTGTGCTTCACAATCTGAGGCAATAGAGAGCCTAAGTCCCTCCCCTTCTGGTCGACCACCATGGGACCTTATTTCGGAAAAATATTGTATGGTAGTCAATGGCGAGAGACAACAAATATTTTGATCTCGTTTGAATTGTGCCCTGATTTACACATATGATGTTTGTCAATTTAAAAGATACATTTTAAAGTCAAGAAAGTCGCAGTTTGATGTAAAACTGTTGAGGTATAAGACTGTGAAAATACGTAATTACAAAGACTACAAACCCCGAAGGCGCACATGCGACGTCATACCTTTTCTCTCAATGAATGAAGCTAACTTTACTGAAGCTAACGTCTGTAATTTTTCTATAGTTTTACATTATAATCGTAACGTTACGCCGTCATGCCTGAGTGTTTTGAGCCAGAATACACACATACGAGCAACGGATCTTGTGACGTACATAGTGCGAGACGAGAGATGTAGTTCATTGAGCGATTTTCACATAAAACTAAACGTTACTCTTCTGTTTTATGACAAACTGCGACTTTCTTGACTTTCATAATTGCCTTTTAAATTGACAAACATCATATGTGTAGTTCAGGGCACAGTTCAGATGGAATAAAAAGATAAGTCATCTCTCGCCATTGACTTCCATACATATTTTTTCCGAAATAAGGTCCCATGAGCCGGAAGCGGAGGGGCGGGACTTAGGCTCTCTATAAGGGCAGGTGGAGTGATGGAGGGTCTCGTAAGGGCAGGTGGAGTGATGGAGGGTCTCGTAAGGGCCGGTGGAGTGATGGAGGGACTCGTAAGGGCAGGTGGAGTGATGGAGGGTCTCGTAAGGGCCGGTGGAGTGATGGAGGGTCTCGTAAGGGCAGGTGGAGTGATGGAGGGACTCGTAAGGGCTGGTGGAGTGATGGAGGGACTCGTAAGGGCAGGTGGAGTGATGGAGGGACTCGTAAGGGCAGGTGGAGTGATGGAGGGACTCGTAAGGGCTGGTGGAGTGATGGAGGGTCTCGTAAGGGCAGGTGGAGTGATGGAGGGTCTCGTAAGGGCAGGTGGAGTGATGGAGGGACTCGTAAGGGCAGGTGGAGTGATGGAGGGACTCGTAAGGGCAGGTGGAGTGATGGAGGGACTCGTAAGGGCAGGTGGAGTGATGGAGGGACTCGTAAGGGCAGGTGGAGTGATGGAGGGACTCGTAAGGGCAGGTGGAGTGATGGAGGGTCTCGAAAGGGCAGGTGGAGTGATGGAGGGACTCGTAAGGGCAGGTGGAGTGATGGAGGGACTCGTAAGGGCTGGTGAAGTGATGGAGGGTCTCGAAAGGGCAGGTGGAGTGATGGAGGGTCTCGAAAGGGCAGGTGGAGTGATGGAGGGACTCGTAAGGGCTGGTGAAGTGATGGAGGGTCTCGAAAGGGCAGGTGGAGTGATGGAGGGTCTCGAAAGGGCAGGTGGAGTGATGGAGGGACTCATCCATGGCACCATCTCCAGGATTCAGCTCTGGGCTCCTCATCCTCAGCACTCACACCAGCCTACTGACATTTCAGATCCTACAAAATGCACAAACATAACACAAAAGCAGTAATTTCAACCGCACAATGTCATTTGATTTCAGTATTATTTAGAAGACAAAACCGTTTTTTTTTCACAAATGCCGCCATCATCTTTCCTTGCAGGTCCTGCTCCACCACAAAAGCTGTGCAGCTAATGCACAGAAATCAAGAATCAGAAAAGTGCTGTAATAGCTCTGTTTGAAATTACAATAATTAAAATAAACTACAACTTAAGATTTAAATAGTTGTAGTTATTCATTTCTGTAATATACTCACTCAAAGCCTTTGATGGCAGCATTCAGCTTCATGAGCCACTCTCCACCGTAACGTCTTTACACCTTCAACAATTCAACAGTTTACTCTACAGTAGTTCAACACATGCAATTTTAACACAAGGAACGTGTTTACTCACATTTGAAAGCACCCGCGTCGCTGATCTCTGCGATGTTTGATAATGACGTATCCTCTCGCGTGGCCTCCTGGGATAGAAGAGTAGCCATCGGTCGAGCACTCGAAAATCTGGCCAGAAGCAGTAAGCCATCCGGGAACTTCTCGCCTCTCTTTTATGAATACTGATGTTTCGAACGTACTGCTTCCTTCACGTACTGTTTTCGCCTACTATATAGTAGGAAAGTAGGCATATTCGGACGCACTTAAGTCCGAATCTCGCGATAATTAGTACGTCACCCAGGTAATTATCGCCTACTCTTTTGGATTCGTACATACTTTTTCGCTCGCCTACTCTTTTTCCCATACTAAATAGTAGGGAAGTATGCGGTTTCGGACGCAGCGCACCTTTGGAAAAAAGATATTTGAAGTTTAATTTAATTGTTTAGTTGGTCTCACGTCCCGTTGAATAACACGGGGAGGCGGGGCTTATGACCTATACTAGGACCAGCCACCGAAGGGCGATCGAGACGCTTTGGCTTCACTTTTCAGGGCTTGTGCGGCACGCTTGGCTTGGAACGACATGAGGGTGAGTCATTAATGACATGATTTTCATTTTTGGGTGAACTAACCCTTTAATGCTGTGATATTATTTCTATTCTATTCTATTCTATTCTTTTCATTCAAATCTGTTATTAAAAAGTGTGTGTGCATAGACAACTCAAACGCAGTGGGCCAGAATTAAATGTTTCAAAGTTAAAAATGTTGATACTGGAAAATGGTATTTGAACTCCTTGATTCTACATTAATGCTGTGATATTTCTATTCTATTCTATTCTATTCTATTCTTTTCGATTCAAATCTGTTATTAAAAAGTGTGTGTGTTCATTTATCCTATTTTTGTAGTGTGGTCCAATAAAAAAAATGCTTTAAACATGAAATCTGTCTTCCTTGTGCTGTTTTACTTTGTTTATCTTGCATAAATAGCGGCTGCTAAGCAATTTTAGTATTAACCTGACATGAGTGGAAATCAATAAAGTTCAGATAAGCCCAAATAAGGAACGGGATTGGAGGCGAGCTTTACGTCCGGTCACTCGGGGTTCCGCAATCGGGCCGCATTAAAACCGAGCGCTCGCAGAGCAATCGGACCTAGATTCATGCCGAGGATCGGGCGAGTGTTTTAGCCTTAATCGGGCCGCTTTCGGCCCGCACAATTTTTGCTAGCTGGGAAAAACAAAATTTAACACAAACTGCATGATACCAGTGCTCTGTGAAAAAGTCAGTAATTATTTAATGCCATATTAGGCGCCGTTCACATATCGCGCCTAAAAACGCGTAGAAAACGCTAGGCGCGCCGCGTTCTCATTTTTCCAAAGCGCTAGGGCGGTTGCGCTCCGGAGGCGTCTGTCGTTGCTAAGCGTGGTTCTTGTCACGTGACCTACGGTGCGCTTGCGGCATTCTGAAAAGTTGAGATGTTTTTATCTCGATGCGGCGCGGACAGCGCTTGGAAAAAACGAGCGTGTCGCACCGCGACCGCGTCGCTTCCATTATGAGCGCGCATACCGCGCGTCTACATTTGAAATAACGAACTTGAGTGCGCAAAAGACGCGATATGTGAACAGGCCCTTACAAGGCTGAGGCATTCTTACACAAAAACAAACAAATTGCACAAACTTTCCATTTGCATTTGAAATTGAACTCACTTGCCTCACTCCGGTAACTGTCCATGCCGGATCTGTCACCGTTGTTTTAAAAAGTAATCACGGAAAGCAAAACAAGGCATTAGCATGACGCATCCAGCTAGCCAGGCCGATAGACCGCTGTCTGATGGAGATAGGCGCGCATGAGCGCGGGCGGGCACGCGCAGCTTGGGGCGCTAACAGAAGCGCCCATAGCTTACTAGATTTTAGCTCGCTGATTGGCTACAGTTTATTATGATTATCTTAAATCAGCAATTGGCTAAGCTGCTCCACAGACCCGCCTCTCTGGGGCGATTTCTCCAGCGCCCCAGAGCTGATGAGACGTGCACGCAGGTGGAGGAGACGTGTTGAAAAAGCAGACATTTTTCATTTCTAGCATATTTTTCACATATACTGGGTGCATTTAATATCTCAAACACACAAATACTGTCAATTTGTATGTATGATTTATGTATATATTTACTTATTTATTTAATGAGTGTGGCCATGGGCGAGGCTAGCCCCTTTTTACCCCTAAAAAGGAGCTCAGAACCCCTAAAACTTGGAGTAAGAAATGTTGTTATTCTAAAAAAATTTTTTTTTATTTTTTGTCTTTGACAAGGTTAAATAATGTTCTTCATCTTCAGTCCGCAGCAGCGCCAAGCAGAGCGCAGGTCAGAAACAGAGGCGCGCGTGTGTGTGTGTGTGTTTGTTCATCTGAGCCTCATTGGTCTTTCACTTCTCGTCAATGTCAGAATATTTGAGATGACCAATCAAATCAAAGTAGGCGGGCTTTATGTTCACAGAAGCTGCTGAGCGCGAATTTTAGCAGCACGACTGACGCTTCAGTTTACGGTCAAGTGCGAGTTAAGAAGATGTAAGTAGCTAAACTAAACATTTTATATTTGACAGTTTTTTAGGTCATAAATGTTAAACGAATGACAAAAATAATTAGAAAACTAATAAACTTTTGTCTATTTTCGCCATTTTGAGCTGAAAATAGGCCTATATAACGTGTAATTATGTCATTGTGAGGGGACAAGAAACATTAACAAAGCCGTTTTCATAGGCACAAGATTAATAATGCATGTGTACATGTTGAGAATTAATATAATGCAATTTGTAGCCTTCAGTAAATTAAAAAAGTTCAGCTTTAGGAGGGGAATTAGAGACAGGGCAAGATCAGGAGACTGAGAGAAAAAGACAGAGTGATGGAGATGAGGAGAGAGCAGGTTTTAAATCCATTTCTTATCCTTTTTTGGACTTCAAACGTCTTGAAATGCACATATCAGAGAAATAAAAATGTTTAACCCCATAACAACCTCAAATTTATGACCTCTTTGATTATAAAGCCCTGTCTACGGCCATGTATTAGGCCTAGATCAATAATGAATGTGTACATATTGTGAATGAATTTAATAAACTTAGTTACCTAGCTTTCCTGGTAGCTTTGTCTGAGAAAATGATTCATGAATCAACCTATCAGTTGACCCTATGTTTACTTTCTTCACTGACAGACAAAAATGAAAAGCCTATATCAGTCAAAGCTCAGCTTTAGGAGGGGAAAAGACAGAGCAAGTTAAAAACAAAGAGAAAAAGAGTGTGATGCTGATGAGGTGTGGAAAATAAACAGCTGCCCGCACATGGTTTTAAAGCTGTTGTTATCCAATTTTTTTGGCCTTCAAAACATCTTAAAATGCACATATGTAGATCAGAGAAATCAACATTTTCTCGGGGGAGCATGACCCCGAACCCCCGTAAATATACCTCACATTCGGTTCCTCAGTGATTATAAAACCCTGCCATATGCATGTTAATGGATGAATGAATGAAACAAGTTAATAATGAGCATTAGACCATAAACTAACTTTTTTTTTTTTAAATCATACCCTCATTGGGGGCTGAGCACCCCTAAAATGAAAATCCTAGAATCATAAATAAAAGAATAATAAATAAATAAAAGAATGATTTAAACTATGTTTTACTTCTGATATAAACATTAAGATTAAATACGCCATTCTCATTAATGGAGTTAAACACTTAAATTACATGAAATCATTACTGAGAAGTAACATTTTTTATATTCAATCAATATAAATATTTGTTGTGGATGCGATGTTTTTGAACACTTTTCCTGTGGCGTGCTGTGTTTTAATGTTTTAACTACAGAGAGAATTGCTTATCATGATAACAGCAGATTGTCTGAGACAATAGTTTTGTGCAAATAATGCACAACAAGGTCTATTGATATAAATCAATTAAACATATTTGGCCAGTGGAAAAGATTGAGAAAAACTTTCTCTGAAATGTATTTTACACTATTTGATTTATTTATTCAAAAACAAGGCAAGGATAGGCTACTAAATGATTTTTATCAATGTAATGTGACGCACATCCGTATTTCATATTTTCCTAATGTCTTGTAGGCTACAGTTAAATATGGTATCACGTGGATGAATAATCATATGCAAATGATATGCAAATGAGGATATACATAGTAAAACTAGCCACTGTAAGCTCCATATATGGTTATTTCGGGGTGGAGACGCATGTGGCGCAATTTTCCGCTGACTGGGATTTATAAAAGGAATCTTGCGCAGGTTCTGGCGTACGAACGGTTTTATAAGTCTGAATATTTTTTGGCATACGCTAGGGCTGGGCGATATGTCTGAAAACTGTATCACGACCAGTGGTGGACGAAGTACACATACCATGTACTTGAGTTAAAGTATAGATACCCAAGGTAAAATATTACTCAAGTAAAAGTAGAAGTGCTGCCTTTAAACATTCACTTGAGTAAAAGTACAAAAGTATTTGCCTTCAAATGTACTTAAGTATCCAAGTACAATGCTTTTTTTATGGCTATAATGTCCTATTATCATTTTTGTCACAAGACTCTTCCTTAACTCAGTCTACATAAAGACTCTAATGTCACTCTTGGCACACCAATCTATTAATAAAATGACATTAATTAGTCAGACACTGATGTCTATAAAAAAAATTCATAAGCACAAAAAATTCCTTTAGAACTAAATGAAATAACAGGACTTGAGAGCAGGTAGTTTCAGTTTAACATTTATTTGTAACAGTTATCCAAGTTTTTATTTAAACTTAAACTTGCAAAACACAGGTTCACATGAGTTTTCCTTTACTTTATCATATCTGAATGTCTCTGTGTATAAATATAAACTGGCCATATCAGATTCACTGTAATAGGAACTAGTGTTTGTGATCAGAAGAAACGCACTTGCCAGTCACAACTGCATACAGTAGGTGTATATAATACTATTTCAGTTATGAATTTCCCCACACAGTCAGGAACAATATTTAGTAATGCTTTTACATGTAATTGTCAGTATTTGTGTATTATTAACTCTATACTGCTTCACATGAAACCTGGTGATACTTGGTAAAAAAATTAAATTAAATAAATGAATAAAATATATCAACTAAGGTGACCTCAGCATAGTGTGAAAATCTCAAAACAAATGACATAACCTGTCATCACAAGTGACATACTAAAATAACAAGCCTCAAATGGCAATGAACAATAGTTGTGGCAGTAAACATTATTAATCAGCATTCCATTAAGTGTACTTTTGGTGAGCATGCTAGTACAGTATGGCACTGATGATCTAACAAAAGTGGCAATATCTTTTATTCAGCTTGAGAAGGAGCTGATTCTCAAAGTTGTGTGAGTCCATTCTTGCCCTCCTGGGACTGAAAATAAGCCCTGCTGTGCTGAAAAGACGTTCACAAGCTGCAGAGGCGGGTAAAGCAGTGTTGAGCTTCAAAGACAACTTACAGACTGATGGGAAGGACTTGAGAATGTCTTTGTCATCAGCTTTGCAGGCAAGGTAGCCATCTAACTGCTTGATACCTTCCTGACCATGAGTAGGCTTCATGCTCGCAAAGAAGTCCTCTTCCTCAGAGCCACTGGAACCATCAGCTGGCGGCTGATTCAAAGTCTCTTCCTCCAGATGCTCCTTGATGTAGTCCAGGCCTGAAATGGACATTCGCATAGATGCTAAGAATTAAAACTTTACTATAATCACACATTTCTCCAGATTAAAATATCAAAAGAACAGTATTTAAACAAACCTAAACAAATTGAGAATGTCAAGATAAAATTTTAGTTGGATATCTTAAAAAAAAACATTTGGCTCAGTTTCTCTGAATCTTTAACTAATGACACTTTTAAAAATAAAATAATCTTACCTAGTTTGACAACGTTTTCATCCGATGTCCAGGACGTTTTAAATTTCGGGACAAGTATTGCAGCCGCAATAAACTCTGGCTCTACCAGCATGTTTCCAAACCGCTGCTGCAGGCCTTCTTGTAGGGCACCAACCAGAGGTTTGCAGTACCTGGAGGTAATGCCAGTTCGGTCAAGTTTCGAGATGAGGAGGGTCAGAGTAGGCAGAAGCCATCCCATCTGAACATCGATTTCAGCCTGAAGAATGTTGAGGGCTTTGGCAACGGGGCTCATGGTCCTGGCATACTCCTCCAGAAAGGCCATTTCAACTGGACTCAGCCTATCACACATTGAAACAACAATTAATAATTTCATGTCATTACAATTTTAAGTGTGTGTGTGTCATTTTACAAACAGTGGAATTACTAGGCCCTCAAGAGTCATAAATTCTTGTACTTCTCCCAGTATCTACTCCTATCCAATCCTTACTGAGCATGGAGTAGTCAAACAACTATTCAAAGTAATGCGTTTAAAAAAACAAACATGGTGTTTACCATTATCATTACTGGAACATGAATTTAAAGAAATAGAAGAAAAAACAACAGCACTTACACTGGCAACTTGAATGAAGTGCAGACGGTTCTGACAGCCCCCTCTCCCTGATCTTTAATTATTCGAAGAATTCTCTCAATGGCGAGAAATAAGGAATTCCACCTTGTTGCGTTGGGGCGGATCAGCTGAATTTTGCAAGTGTCTTCTATAATCTCTGCAGCAGCAGCAGATCTGCCACACTTATTCCATAGTGCATGACACTTAGCGAATGCTGATCGGGACAGCTTCTTGTAGGCTTCATTTGAACAGGCTTTTGCTGCATCCACTGTGGAAACCAAGTTTAATAAATGGCAGGCACATCGATGATGTTTCGGAAGTTGGAATTGTAAGCCATCATCTTCATCTAAAACAGCTGTGACCTCTACAAAGTCCACCTCAACACCATCCACGTCCTCATCATCACCACACATCTCGTCATTGATCTCATCATCTTCAGCCTCACCTGAAGCAGAGTTATTGTTCTCATCTTGCTGTCCATATATACGAAATGCCTTTAAAAAATTTGACCCATTGTCCGTAGTAGTTCGAACAACCTTATTCTGTATGCCGAATTCAGAATGTATGTCATTTAGTGTGCAAGCCAAAACATCAAAAGTGTGCGAACCTTTGAGCTGCCTGCATGCTAGTGCTACTGAGCACCTCTCCAGACTGTTAGGATCAACCCAGTGGCCAGTGACACCGATGAAACCTCTTCTCCTTGAACTCCAACAATCTGTTGTCGTTGCTATGAAATCGATCCCTGACATTGCTTTTTTTAGATTTTTCTTCATTTCAAGTACTGCCTCATCCATCTTACGTCGCAGAGTGGTCCTTGACATGAGAGAGGCGTTAGGCTGAAGTTCATGCAAGAAAGCTTGAAATGATGGCTGGTCCACCACACTAAAGGGTTGTAGAGTCTGGGTCACAAAATTCAACACTGCATGATCAACATTCTTCTGTGTGACTAGCTTGGTTTCTCTCAACTTCAACTGTCTGGAGGTTGAAGGAGCCTCCTCGCTCTCCATTTCTCTTTTCCTTGGCGCTGTTAGGGCAATATATCTCTGCATGTGGCTACCATGTTTTCTCTGCAATAAGGAAACATTCAAAACATTAAGTTAAACCAGAGATCAGTCTCCTCTCTTTGATTAAATAAAATAAGCATTTCATGTGCTTTTAGCATGTCATACGATAGATGTATGCTACAGTGTACATTATTTTCAGAATAGGCTTAGTTAGATCACAGTCTTTGGAAGCTGAACTTTTGAAAATAACAATCACTGTTAATAAGGAGCACTCCACCAGTCAACTGTTTTAGCATCATACATGCACCAATGCTACATTTTCGTATAATGTAATCATTATGTTCCCAACTTGTAATAATTACTTTAATTAGCTCATTGTTTACTTTAAATTAAAATAAGATGTTAGCTAATAACAGCATGATTTTTATTATCTTAGAACTGTAAATTTCTGACATAGATAACTTGGACACAGTCACCTCTGATAACAGATCACTCTAAATTGTAATGTAGACACATACTTTCTGTAAAGGTACTTTGAAACTATATGTATTGTGAAAAATGCTAATACAAATAAATGGAATTGAATACGCTGCATGTAAAACTATTCAAAATAGAATTTATATTCCAACATAACATGTTAACATCGATTGATTGCTATTTCACAATATCAGAGCCCTCAGCTTGAAAAGTTTCAAAAACAAATACTATGAAATACGGTGAAACAGCTAACTTGGCTGACGACGTGTACAATGTTCATGGTGACGTGACGTCTATAATTTTAACATACACAATGAAACAGTTTTCTGCAAGCTATTGTTAGATTTCTTGTTAAAAAAAAATGTGAAATGAAAATGGCTTACCTCTACGTGTTTCCTTAGATTGGAAGGAGAATTCTTGTATGACGAAATTGTACAGGGCCGAGGCAGGCAGAGAAGGCACTTAAAAATGAAGGACTCGTTCTTCTTTTCAATAACTTCAAAAAAAGTGCGTAAATAAGGCCATGGGTGTTGTGGCATGTTAGAGTCAGTAACGTTAGTTTCTTCCATCATTTATCAAGACACTGGCGCTCAATGTTATGCCTGTTGCATTGATGTGATGTCACGTCACTCACGTTGAACCCTATATTCGCGCTGTTGCCAAGGCGCCAACAGGGGCAAGTAAAACAAGTTCAAAACTAAACGCGTGCTGTGATTGGTGGCTCGTTTGACCAGTTAAGTTTTTATCCACTCATAAATAAAAAGGAACGACTGATTTTGAAAATGTAATAGAGTAAAAAGTAAGATATTTGACCTTGAAATGTAGTGGAGTTAAAGTAAAAGTCTCCCCAAATTGAAATACTTCAGTAAAGTACAGATACGCAAAAAAGCTACTTAAGTACAGTAACGAATTACATTTACTTCGTTACTGTCCACCACTGACCAGGTTGTAACACAAATTATATTTAATTCACATATCACTATAGTTATTAATTCCATCCTAACAAACCTGCTCTCTCACTTCTTTAGGGTTAGGGGTTAGTAACTAGTTAGTAGTAATAACTATGTAATAGTCGTAGGGCAAAGGTATGTTTTTCCCCATCAAAGCAGTGGCTCTCAGGTCGGCAGAGGTTGGCTCTCAGGTTGTCAGTCTCATCCCTTTGAGACTGAATGGATTGAATAAGCAAGGTCAAGCTAAGCGCAATGCAAATAATGGTGTCTATGTGTCTATTATATTGCAAAAATATTGCACAATATTATACTACAATAATCTCCAGAAAGAGCACAAAGACACCACTTCCTGAAAAATCACTTCAATCAAAGGGCTTTATCTTGGCTGTATTTTCCATATTTGTCTTGACAAATGAAACATTTTTCCCAATCAATATCTCTTCCTATTTGTTTTTCTTTGGACGCTAGGCTTACAGCTCCCTCTGGATCCATGTTATCTCATCTGAAGGCAAATACATTTTTCACTACACTAGTCTGATTGGTTTCTGAGTGGATCACTACAATGTCCTCTGACATAAGCTGAGGGCTTTGCTATCTAACAAACTTATAAACACTTTTAGCTATAGCAGACTGTAAAATAGGCTGCTGTGCAGCAAATAAATTAAAAACATAATATTTCCATTACACATGCACAAAACTTAATTTACCTATTAGTAAGTAAGCTAGTAATTATGAAAGTAAATTAGCCTAGCTATACACTCACCTAAAGGATTATTAGGAACACCTGTTCAATTTCTCATTAATGCAATTATCTAATCAACCAATCACATGGCAGTTGCTTCAATGCATTTAGGGGTGTGGTCCTGGTCAAGACAATCTCCTGAACTCCAAACTGAATGTCAGAATGGGAAAGAAAGGTGATTTAAGCAATTTTGAGCGTGGCATGGTTGTTGGTGCCAGACGGGCTGGTCTGAGTATTTCAAAATCTGCTCAGTTACTGGGATTTTCACGCACAACCATTTCTAGGGTTTACAAAGAATGGTGTGAAAAGGGAAAAACATCCAGTATGCGTAAAGTGTAAAGTAAAGACATGAAATCTCTTTCCAAAATGAATTAATAACATATTTAATCACAATTTAATGAGGCAATTTATAACTTAATTTCAACACTGGGAGGGAGAGATAGAGAACCAGAGAGAGCGAGAAAGAGAAAGGCAGGAGAGGTTCTGTAGGTGTATGTGAGTGAGCATGTGTGTTAGGGCAAGTGAGTGAGCTACATTCAAGCAAGAGGGAACTCTACCATAGGACTTGGATTAATCAAGATATCACAACAGGCCTTGGTCCATAGGATTTACTCAATATGCCAAAGAGTAACAATTACATAAAAATTAGAAGACAGACTGGACCTTTAGAATGAACAGCTACACAATGTGTAATAATAAAGTGCAATTGTACACTATAATAACAGTATTTCATTAATAAACTAACTTCAACACTGGACACAAACCAAGCACTGTCCAACACACACACACAGAGAGAGAGAGAGAGAGAAAGAGAGAAAAAGAGAGAGAGAGAGAGAGAGAGAGAGAGAGAGAGAGAGAGCATAAACAATTAATTGAATTAACAACAAACATAAAAGTTGCTAAGGCAGGATCACAAGTGCCTCAGCTGTGCGGCCTTTTCTTCGATCAATTTTTCCACTTGGAGAAGTTCTGCTGTTTTGTCCTTGTGCCTTCTTCGAAGAGAGTTGGATTTTGTGATGAGCTCAGCCATCTTTGTTCCTGCCTTTCCCTCAGCCATCTCTGCACACTTGTCGGCTTCATTCTCAAGTGAATGGCACACACTACCGAGTACCTGCCGCTGGTTCCGGAGGTCCTCCAGCTCTTCCTCTGCTGCTTTCCTCTTCAGCTCTTGTGTGGCACTCTCCTTTTTTTCCCGCTCACTATCAAGGTACAGCCTGTATTGTGACCTTGCTGAAGCAGCAGATGCCAAGAGCTCCTTGGTCAGAGGAACTTTCAGAACGCCACCACAGACAATTACTTTATCGCAGATAACTGAGAAGCCTCTCTCCACTGTGGCTTGTCCATGGGACAGGAGGAGAGCACTTTGACAGAACTTGAGCAGGTCAGGGTGGGACGTGCAGAGTTTGGAGTGGAGAAAGACATCCAGACGCTGCCTCAGGGGTTGGAAGGAAACAAACTCTTCTTCTCTGCCCACAACCGAGAGCAAGGAAGTGAACTGCTGAATGATGACATCACCTGCAACGCTGAAAGGGAAATTTAAATACATTTTTTAAATTAACACATACACTGAAAAAAATGTTACGTTGAATTTACTTAATTTTATTACGTCAAGGGGTTGCACGAAATAAATTTATCTAAATCCAGATATATTTTTTAAGTTGAGTGAACTTATATTTTATAAGTTGAGTTTACTTATATTTTATAAATTGAGTTTATTAATCTCTTTCAGTAATTTCAGATCAATTATATTCATAATTTTAGCTAAACTATTTTGAGTAGAATTTACTCAAATTAATTGTGCAACCAGATCAATTTAATCGTTTAATTTCTACATATTAAAATTAATTTTAATCCAATATTTTTTTTAATCTATTGTATCTTTCATTAATATTCAGACAAATAAAGCAAACCCAATATTTTCAACTCTAACTTTATTTTTCTGATCCAAGAGATATTTTTGCTCTCTCAAACAAGAATGCCAGTAATGTAACTTAGTAATCTCCCAAACAAGAGTCTCAGTAATGTAACTCAATAGTCACCATTTCTCAAATTGCTTTCTTATAACAAAATGCACTAGTATCATCCATTAACATAAAATACATTGTACCATTCGTAACAAAAACAAAACAAATGAACCAGATTAGCTGGAAGACAGCAAACACTGAGGAACTTGTGTGAGATTACATTAAACTGCAAACTTACATTGAGTCAATATTCCAAAACATCCTTAGTATAGCTTTAAATGTTCACAATAGTGGCTGTATACATTTATATATATACACAGGAGAACTTTGTAGGAAAGCCTTTTACCACCCATTTGCAAGAGCACAACATATACAAATAACAAAATACACCAGTACTATACAGAACAAAAAATACTATAGTACAAGAACTGTCAACAGCTGCAACACAGTGCGCACTGAGGACCTGATGCTGAAATTACAAAAAACTGCAAACAGTTACATTCAAAAAATACTGTAATAGGAAAAAAAGAATGTAACATAACAAAATAGATTTTATGCTTGGCTGAGGTGAAAAAGTTGGTGTATCAATATGGAAACAGACTTACTGAATAAAATGAAACGTGACTTAAAATGTCCACTGAAGCTTAAACTCCTCTGAGAAAAATAAAAATAGTGGCAAATGAAAACATCACATCTGTGTGGAGCAATGAGGAGGCTGTAACATTCTTACATGAAACTAACAAGAAATGTCATAATTCCACATGGTTCTCCATCGTTTGAACTTTGACTGGAGCTCTTTTAATGACGTCATCTCATTGTGTCCTCTTCTTATGCAATGCCTTAATGGTGCAGACGTCACCAACTGTTTATCTCAAAGCGCTTAACTTCTAATATTTATATGGCGTTAATGGATGGATGGATACATTTTGTGCTGAGTGTGGATAGAAACCTGGCTTATTTCCAGGATTGCAATTTTTATTTCAGGTGAATATTCTACAAAATCCAATGACAACTTTAAATGTTCACACCAGTGGCTATGTATTACAGTCCACCACTCACTTTGTTTTCAGTTTGAAACATCTTCTAGGGCTGCATTTTACATCACACTAAATGTTTTCTATCGCCTCCCAAACCAGATTTAAAAATGCAGCTTAGCGGCGTTCACAAGAGCGGCTGAAGAAATCCTACAGTCCAGCAATGATTTTGTTCTTTAGTCCAAGGACTTTGGGGGAAAGCCTTTCTCCATCCATTTCAAGAGCACTTTTTGAATGAATTCATAGGAGTATTTCAGCTCTTTGGGGTAAGCCATGTTCAATACATAGATGACTCCCAGCATCATTGCACATGCTTGGGCTACAGATCCAATGTTGTCCAGAATGATTTCTCCAACATAAATGCCAATGTCATCATGTGCTCCAATTTCTCCACCCTCCTTGTTGATGACATATACGCCCATGGTGGAATTCTGCAGGTCTCTCTGGATGTCATCTCCTTCGATGTCCTGTATATTTGTAGAATATAAGAAAAACATGAATTTATGTAATAGATTTTAATGACCTAAAAATTCTAAATTTCTTTATATTTACAATATATAATTACACTGACAAAAATATTTTCAATAGTTTTACTGACCAGTTAAATAAAGGTTCATGTGAATTAACAAACCACAGATTTTTGTTTTTATGGAATTGTGAAAAATATCCAAACTTTTCTGCAAATGGAGCAGAGACACAGAAGTCAGAATGGATTGGGAGATGGACTAACACATTGTTGGTTTTGGTCTTTTAATTGAACAATAAGAAAAATAATGAATAAAGCCTGCCTTATTGTTTCAAGAACTAAACTGATGGTTTAAAATGTTTTAGCCAATTACTGAAAATCTCCAGTCCAGACACAGACAAATGTACATCATCCTGTGACAACATCCATGTTGTTTTACTCTGCAGGATTTCATTTCCTCAACATAAAGTTTGTCAGAGTCTGTTAATAATTATTGGATGTCAGAGTTCTTGAATGCACCAGGGTGTGTTTAGAAAATGGTACCTGCTTTGAAATACTGTGTATACTGTGATAGGACTACAGCTGCCATAGTTTTGGTGTCAACACACTGATTTTGTTATGCATCGGGTTTGTTTTTGTTTTTGTTGAGTGCCCCTTTAAATTCATTTTCTTCTAACTAGTGGGTTAGGGACATTAGGATCTTAAAACATTTTATAATACAAGACAGTACATCTGACTGATAAATGCAATTACAATGACTTGCCTTATACTCCCGAATGAGATGCCCATCATCCTCACCAAGGTAGATGCAAAGTGCCTTGAGGACTGCTGCCCTTTTAAGATTGATGTCACTTGTAGCCTGTGTAAAAGGATTACAACTATTAAAATACAATAAATAATAAAAAATGTCTTGAAACTGTAGAAAGTTTCAAATTTCAAACCTGTGGTAACCTCAAAAATATATACACAATGACTTCATTATACATTCTGTAAATGGACTGCCTTCTTTAGCTAAAGAATGTTAGTGTATTGTGACTTAATTTTCATAAAATATCAGGTCTGAATGTGTAGGGCGATAGGGTGACAGTTCAGTCTGCATGGTAGGTGCAAATGTACCAAAAGGTCTCCGTTTTAAAACAAAAATGTAGTAGTGTGGATGTAGCCTTAGGAAACTTGCCCCTTACAAATAATCAAGGCTGGCACTAGACAGGTACATTTCAGGTTTCTCCTCAGTGTATATGATATTTTCTACTAAAATGTAAAAACATGTTTACCTCTTGCAAGATCGCCAGATGTTTGGCTAGTTTTTGGCCAGAAACACCTCCCTTTTTGTTGAAAATAGATGTCAGCTGGGGTAAATGTCTGTCCAACTGAGCCATGAAGGTTGTTTCAAGTGGGACAGTTGTTATGCGCTGGAATTCTGCATTTATCTATTACACACACAAAAAAACAACAACAGAAGACAAAGAGCACTGTGATCAGCCATCGGTGTAATGATATTTTGTAGCTATTAAATAGATATATTCTAATTTTCTTATATTAGGTGTACAGTGTGTTCTAGCCAGATGTATTGCTATCAATCAAGGGTAATGGCAAGAAATCAAAACTGGACCAGCTGCCTGCATCCTTATTTAAACCTTGCTAATATTTTTTTATATTTACAATGGGTCAAAGTGCAATGTAAAAACCCAGGGAGCAAGAATGTGCTTACCTCATCAATGTGAAAAAGTGCAGGCCACCTGGCTTTAAACTCTCCGGCAGCTGGATTTTCCTGCACTACCTCTTTTCTTCTGTAGGAGAATGTTTTTGACATCATCTTTTTTACACATGATGCACTGTTTCTTTGTCTGACATCATTCAACATTTCAAGTCTGACATTTTCTAAGCTTTCATCCGTTTCGCCAGCAGGGTGTGAAGGACAAAAGTTGACTTCAGCCTTTTTAGGCTTCTTTACATTTTTGGCTGGGAGGCAGTCATCACTACGTTTGTTTTTCAAAGCATTTACAGTCACTTCTGGAAAGCCAATAGTTCGCATCTTTGTCCTGTAATTAGCCATTTTATATTTTAGGCTAATCATCCAGCCATAGTAACCAGTGGCAGATGGTTCCTTCAAACAGGGACATTTTTTGATGAGTGCCTCTGCTACATCATCTATTTGGTAATTTTGTGGGTACGCTGTATACTGGAAGATCTCCTCGGCTAGCTTCTCTAAGATGTCAGACTTCAACCCTGGAGTAATCTTCAGTTGAGTGCCAGTTTCTCTGAAGCTGTCATTTCCACGTTGAAGCTGCACCTCTACATTGTATGGAAAGTGAGGAATGGGGAATTCACGTGGCCATGCACGTGATCTCAACTCTGAATGTGGCAGAATGATGGTGTCATCCAAGTCTGTTGTGGGCAATGAGGCCTGTGAGGAAATGGGAGATGTTTGGTTACTCACTGGTGCTCCAGATGATCCAGAAGTGCTGGGAGCATTCTGCATTACAGAAGATGGACTCAAACCCACATCATTTAGGGGGGTTAGAGTTAGGGTTGCCATGTACACCAACTTGATTGTACTTCTGTCCTTTATGTCGTGTACTGATGTAACATTCATGAAATCATTGTTGAAGTCAGGATCCATAAATTGAATACGAAAGTCTGTTTCAATTCCAAATGCTTGGCAAATTGTATTGTGGAACTCTGCCAAAGTTTCTGGCATTCCTGAATGGAGATCAAGTCTTCTATAGTCATTGTCGCCCACAATGACTCTCAACTTCAGATGCTGTGCCATTCTTCAATCTAATTGTTAAAGACAAAAAAAAAAAAGGTAAATCAGCATTTCGTACTATTGTTACTTAGGTATAACTTTTTATGAACCGAACCAGAGCAGGAACATTACCACCACACAATTCCAATCTGTAATGTTATTCTGCACTTGAAAACACAATGAATTTTTACCGTTACTTTCTTTGCGTGGAATGAAGAACACTGAGATATTTTTTTCTTTGTTTGTGGTTGTGTGGTAGTTCTTCCTTTGAACATGATATATTTAAACTGACAGATTTGAACACTAATTTGTATTATTTTAGCCACAAATGTTTTCCTTAACATGTACATTTATATAATGGCAACATGAGGGTAGTTTAGTACAGGGAGATGTCAGATGATTGGATTGGATTTCCCTAAGAAAATTCTTTCTATCATTACTAAAAACAAAATTATTCCTCCTGTAAGAAATGTTAGGCTGCCCTCTTGTTACCATATTTAGTGTATTAGTGTATTAACTCATGCAGCGTATGAACACAACACGAACTACCATAATCCAACCTTGTATCTGTATGAATCGTTTAAGTGTCACCATTCGCCGGCCTCCAATCCTGTAATCTGCCAAGGGGTACTGGTCCAACAAGGCACCAAGTTGAATGAGGGAGACTTCTGAAGTGGGACATAACTCAAATGCCCTAAAATGCTCCCTATACCATGCATCAAGCTTTTTAACAATAAAGCTCAAGCTTTTCTCCACTACAACCATCTGGATAACCTCTGCAAACTCTGGTAAGCCACCTACAGAGCCATGAACAACAACCATACCTTCTCTGTAGTTAACTCCATTAACAGACGCATTCTTTGTGAGTTGAATGCGAGTAATATCAGGGTATTCCAACTGCAGAACCTTCTGCACATCCTGATGCAAAATGTCAACAGAGACAGTTGAGACAGCTGAGACAGTCAAGCTAGAAGTTTCGGTTGTGGTTGACGCCAAGTTATAAGCAATCATGAACTGATGCTTCACCGCCATGGACAAGAGTACGTTTTTAAAGCAGCGTGTGTGACGGACCACCTGCTTAAAAAAACTGTGTTTCGCCTCAAACTTCAAAAAATCTGATCATCTGTGGATAATGTTCCACAAAATGATGTTTCGGCAACAGGTTTAGACCAGGAAAAACCTCTTGTAACCTAGCTCTATGGTCACAAATCTTGGCTTCAAGGAAAGCAATGGATTGTGTTGTGTGCACTGGTGCAACAACTAGCTCAACGATATCTTTAAGGTCCAAAATGACCTGCCAGGCAGGTTCATCTGGGAGCACCAAAAGTCCAATCAAAAGCGGAAGCAATCGCAAAAGACTCCAATTTTCATGCGCATTTCCTCCAATGCTTTTCTTCAGCATGAATGTCCTGGGAATAGCATGAGGACGATTACTTTTGTCTGTCCACTTGTAAGGAAATTTCTGAATGGACTCATTGAGTTTGTCAAGTGTGAAATACTTTTTTGAAATTAACAAGTTGAGGCAGTGTGCCAACTCAACTGGTAATATGCCTTCAAAGATGTCATGTGCAACATCTGGAGGGTAGCCTGTGCAGACATTAAAATGAGAAAGATATGAAGAGAAAACACACTTCCTTTTAACACCGTAACAAGGTTGTGCATTATCCTGTGCTGATCTAACATGCATTTCATGCATCTCTTTGCTTCGGAGAGTAAATGTCCCTGAACTCACTTCGCTCTCCTGAATTTCCGACTTTTTTGCCACACAAAAGCGGCAAATGTATTCACCTGCAAAACTTTCAATAAATCCAGCAATTCCATGTGCCCCCAAATTGTCTGCTACAACACACTGTATTGTGCCTTTAACAAAATCTCCAAGCTGAGCAATAAAAATACCTTGACTTTCCAAAATGGCAAGATCCCTCAACAAGGGCTCTAGTACCTTTTCATAGCCATATTTACTCACATCATCAGATCTGCAGAGTAAGGCCAAATAAATTGAAGACAACGAAGAATGACAACCTGGTGGTAAATTGCTGAGAGTCCAGTAAACGCCACAGATCTTGTGCTTTTTACGAGATGTGCCAAGTGGATTACAAATTTCGAAATCATCCACATAAAAATTCAACAACACTCGCAGCTCACCTTCTGACAAAAAATGGTTATCCTTGAAAAACTGACCATCTCGAAAAGACTCGTATTTCACTTCTCCTCTGCCCTCTGATATGAGGTGATTATCTAATGCTTTGTTAAGAATGTGACCATTAGTAAAAAGCTGCTGTAAAAACTTTAATAGTGGAACATACTGCAGCGTTCTTTTATCTTTGTCATCCAAGATATATTCTATGGGTTCCACAACTTGAAAATTGTCTCTGTAGTATTTTTTGCGCTTATAGGATGTTGCCAAAGGACAACCTTTGCCAATTGACTTATAGACAGGATTAGATGTACACAGGGCCGATGCAAGTTCTTCAATGACTGACTGGTCAATTTGCAGGTTGTAACTATTCAGTGTGTCATGTATCACATTTCTTGTACTACACAAAGATGCTGTGCTCAACAAATATTGAAATTCTTCCAGCAATTCATCAATTGCAGCACTTGGCACATGAAAAATATTTTCCAGCTTTAATAACACTGCAGCAATTTTTTGTTCTATTATGTAACAACATTGGCTATCGAATCATTCGTCGTTGGTTTGAATTAACAAATTCAAATACTCTGTGTTGCTAAAAACATTTCTTCCTGAATACAAAAGCTGGTGCACTTTGAACTCGTGAGTGCAAATCATGCTTCGGCTCCAGCTAGTCGGCGACAAATGGACTTTTACGACACTAATTGCACCTCAGAGACATTCCAAACCCCCTTCCCCTCTCTGGACCACAGAGAGATAACGAAACTTTCTATGTTACACACACACACACACCTTTGTATTAGAACTTAGAAATATCATTTTCATATAAGTACAATGCCATTATGCATGTGTGATTAGTTTTGCTTTATAATAGAGGTGTAGTTTTCTAATGTGTAATCTGGAATCAGCATTCAAGATTGTCTGGCAATTGCCTTCCCCCCACTTGGTTTTTATTGCCCTAACGGAATGTCAAGCAAACTGAGATTCCAGGAGAGGAGTAGGAATAAAGTGTTAATCCTACATTTATGTATAACCACTTAAGAAATGTATAAACAAGGATTTGATTTTCCCATATCAAATTTGTGTATCTGCAATGTTATCGTGTATTAATCAAAACTTTAAAATGTTTGTAAGATGCATACAAGTATGTAACTTTGTGTATTCCCATAATCTTTCATATGACATGTTTTATATCATTTTAAATCTTGAGACTTAACGGAGTTGAATCTCAAGAATAGATTGCAATGATATGATTATTACTATATGAATCATCTTACTAGAGTATTAAGACAACACCATAACTCCCTCGAGTGGGTGTCGCCCCCCAGAGACAAAGAACCTTTTCCCGCTTCAGATCTTTGGACGTTCATTGGTTGTTCGTGCGAACAGAGGCGTCAACCCATATTTTCCATAAAAGACCAACTCAGGAAATCTCCGTGAGCACTTTCACGAACCCGCTTCGTCAGCGAGAAGACCCATGGCTCCCTTTTAAGGGAGCATTCATTCTCCGTTTTCTCTTTTATTTTCTTAAGTCTTTTCTTTATTTTCGTCTTCGGACTCAACGAAGCAAACGCAGCAGGCAACTTCAACTCAAAGAGAAAGACTCTTTTGAAAATCCCGCGACCGCGCTCACGGGAAGACACGAGAGCGCGAGCCCTGTTTTCTTAAGGAAACACACGCACGTTGCTCCTAACGACGCACGCACGACTTTGCGTCTGCAGCAACAAAGAGAACCATTTTGCAAGATAAGTTTATTGAACTTTTAATGTGATTTGATTCCTTGCTGTCTCTCAAAAGGTTACATTGCCTGTGATTTTGCCATGCAGAGATCATCTCGGTGATCTCTCTCATCCTGAACTTTAGTTTCACTTTCTCCCTTTCATCCTCTCCCTCTCTCATCTGTTATTCGTTTAGTCTTGTATTTTGTTTACGTGTCCTGTACATACATATTTACTCGTGTAAACTGTAGTATTTCTGTATTCATTAGTTCCATGTATAGTCCAATTATTAAAATTCATACTTGATTGATTCTGTCTGCCTGCTCATAACTAAAGTCAATGAGATGTTTTCGATCTTAAGCTACAAAGCTGATTTGTTACTTTAAGTAACCTAATCTTATAAGAACAGGAGAGTTGTTTTTATGGCCAGAAAATAGCTTTCTTCAAATTATAAGAAAGAGATAATTTTTGTTGGGAAATTGTTAAGTTAATCTTACGGCCGTTTTGCTGGACAAAGTTTTCCCGTTTGATGATTATTCATTTCCATTAAGGGTTATCTCATAATCGATCTGAAATAGGATTATTAGTAAATGAATGATGAATTATAATTAGTTGTGATTGATTATTCAGATATACAAATCGATCTATTTTCAACTTCGAATAAATTAATGTAACTGTATTATGCAAAATATTAATCATATTCATGATTAATTATTAAAATTCCCTATAAATCATTTGAGCTAATGTTAAATGTACTACTAATGCCAGTGCGGTTACAGTTTATGGTGGAGAACGCGACGCATCTCAAACTTTGTTTATGAGCAATTCAGTTTCAATCTGTTATGAATATTAATAATTTTGTGCACACATTTTATGAAATTATGAAATTGTGAGATAAGTCGCAAACGCGAACTCACTTCTAACTGACCAAGGCAAAAAGCCGAAGTCAGTAACGTCAACGTTACATTTTTAACAGCTGCTAAAATATGCCTAGACATTTTTATCACTGTTAAGTGCTGAGTACCTGCAGTATCAATGTTACAAATGTCCTGTTAGAGACGAAAGAATCGCTCTGCAGTGGAGACATTTCTAATATTTGTTGTAAATCGCTGTGAATGAAGAATTCTCACGTGCGTATAACCGGTATTAATAAATATGTTTTTAAGCGAGATTCCTTAAACATATATGGCCTTGCATGCATGCTATCGTTATTGAATTCGTGGTTAGTCCAGTGATATTCAACAAAACGGTAAACTCCTGGTTAACATTGACCTAGCTAATCAATCGAAAACCTAAATACACAAATCATAAGTGCTATTTTGATAAGTGTGTAATATGGGAGTCTAGCAACAGACGGAAAATTCCTGTTGTCCACATTTGAGTATTTGCGGCGAAGAAACCCCGCCATACTCTCCTGTGCAGTATTAATAGCACCCAAAGGTCCGCCGAGACCTCTGTCTAGTTTGTGATTTGTTGTAGAGAATCAGCGCGTGACGCGATCTGAACGCTCTTAGATTTAAAATCACAGTGACGCGGTTGTAATTCCACTGACTGAACACCAGAGGGAGTCCTTTGTGTTTAGCAGTCTCCAATTACGGCTGAATTCATTTCCCGGTGAATTAATGTCTAAACTCTAAATAACTATTCGCATTTACAGCTTGGCTTGTGCAAGTATTATTTCATGTTTGACAAATTTTCCTGCTTTTGACTGATACATTTACTCTGAGTTTGGTTCAAACCAGATTTGAATTAAAACTTAGATTAAATCCCAGCCATTCACGTAGAGGAAACAACGGCACCTAGTGGCCGCCTCCCGCTAGGTCGGTTCACTCAGCTCTCTTTTCTCTCTCTTCAAATCCTGTCGGGAATTGTTTATTTCCACTTTTCTCTTTTGATTTACTTTATAGTTATGGATGACACTTCATTGTCACCATTAATTATTATGGGATATTATTCTGAGTTCTCCTTTTACATTTTCTTTACATGCTCATTTAAATTTGATTTAAACTAGTTTGAATTTTAAATTTAAATTGAGTTGTCTATTCAGCCACTGATATCCACTTGGAGGAAACAGCACCATCGTGTGGCCTTGTGGATACTAAGTCGGCATCACTATTTTCCTCCTTTCACTCTTTTATATCGCCTTTCTCTCCTGATTATTTTTATAAATAGGACTGATACTTTAGTGTATCTGGATTATTATAGGATATCATTCCGATTTTTACATGTCCTTGCATGCTTATTTCAAATTTTAATTTAAACAAATTTTGAATTTTGAATTTGAATTAAGTTTTCGGTTTGCCAGGTTGAGCACAGAGAGGGAGCACGCCCCCTTGTGGTGAAAACCCACTACTGCGGCCTCCCTCTTCTCCTGGGTACCTCCTGTCATTTCATTTTGATTTTGATTTTCAAATTTTTTTTTTTTATTCTATTATTTTATTTCTATCTTGTTCCTTCCTCTCTCTTTTGGGTTAGGTTATTTTGATAATTACAATCATTATCATAATTCCCTTTTTTGTTTTATTATTATTTAGTAAAGCCTTTGATTTCTATTGCTGCCTACTTAATTACTCAATTTGGTTTGAAAACAACTTAATCCCCTTTAAGTTCACTTGTTCATCTCTTCGTGTGTATTTTAGGTAAGCACTTAGTGATCCCGTGGTGACTTGACAGTCATCGCTGGTGGTTTCCTGCAGGCGAGGTCATCTGTCCGACGCTACCTGGCACTGGCCGTGTGTCTCGGACTCTTCCGAATCTCGTACCTCCGTTTGTGGCACGCCACCCCGACATCAGCAATTTGGCCCGCCAAAAGGTTAAGTCAACGTCAGCGACACACAAGGCAATTTTGAGACAATCACTCGAACTGGGGTCTGCTGAAAGGACCACTCCGAAAGGAGAGTTCCGAGGAAAACTCAATCTTTCCGTGCCGTCTGATGATTGACACCTTGGCGCTGCCACTTTGTGTTTAAAGTCGCAAGTGGTTTGAGTGGGCACACCGTGGTACCGAGAGACGAGGTTGCCCGAGAGCACTGCGGTCAAGTGTTGGAGAACCGTCGGAGAGGTTGACCGAGCCACTGGTTTCCACCTGAGTGGCCTCAATTCACCGCAGGTAAACTAAATTTAGTAAAACCCATTCCACTTACTATAAGCCACAGAACACTAGATATCTCCCGGATACTTTAAGTGTTTGGCCCATCTCTTCTCTAAGCCACACCATCTTCCTAGGTTTTCTACCCCGATAGCCCCACTCACCTGTTGGCCCTATCTCAAACCCTAGCAGCAGGCTTAGGCCTCCTTATTCTCCCTAACACATACTGTGTTACTATTCTGTTTATTTAATTTCAGACCTAGTCATCACTAGTGTTTTGTTTTACCTCAGTCTTTTCTATCCTTTGTTCGGTTGTGATTTGTTTCTTTCATTTTCACCTAGAGACAAGTAACCTATGAGAGCCACCAAGGAAGCTAAATAATAGAGCGACAAACCAAGCAGCCGGTGTCATCACGTGACCTGCGAGGCTACTGCCTGTCAAATCTCTAGTTCGGGTCCTTAGACCCAAGTCAATTGGCTCCGCTAACTGTCTAACTGTGCATCAGTTAGCCCAAAATTCTCATAAACGGCATAGCCCGTATGAGTATAGCTCATTAACCTTAGAACGAACTTGCATTGGTCTCTTTGTGTGTGTGCTGTGTTTCTCTCGCCTACAGCGAAGCCAATATGTCCCGTGCATCCAGTCCCGCGGTCCGTCGGGAGCACTTAGCCAAGGACCTGGAGCATCTGAGCCAAACGCAACTGGACACCGAGCTAGACGAACTGATAACACACGATCCTACCCAAAGCTACAACTACAAAGACGGGGCCAGGATCGTCAGCATCGTCACCCACAACGTCGTCGCCCAGGCGAGGCACAGCGAACGGCGCAACATCGACCTGGAGCAGCAAGCAGCAGCGCTACAGCTTCAAGTGGAGGAGGCCCGGAAGGACCAGGCCCGAACCCAAAGTCGCCTTGATCAGCTCCTCCTCGAAACCCAGAACCAGCGCGAGAAAGAGGACGCCACAGATCCAGAACTACAGAAAGAAGTAGAAAGACTTCGAAATGCCCTGCAAGATCTGCGCCTCGACACAGACCAAAGAGAACAGTTGGAGAGAGAAACCAGAAAAGAACTCGACGAAAAACTCCAACAAAGTGACGCTCTCCTAGAGAGAGCCGAGACTGAACTAAAAGAAGCAGAAGCAAAAGCCAGGGCCTGCGAAAAACATTTGCAAATGGCCCGAGCTAAAATCGGCGAGCTTACTCTGCAGAGAGACGAGCTCCAAGATGAACTTGACACTGTTCATGCAGAACTGAGACAATCTTACAGACTGCAGAGTGGCTGGAACGGAGAAACACACATCACAGAGTTTCTCCTGGCCAGCCACCCCAACCCTTTCAGCCAAGAACCCAAAACTGAAAAGGGAAATGTAAGCCCACGGCTCAAGACATCACCAGCCAGCTTTCAAGAACACCTGTCAGCAGCAAAAGGGGGAGGACCCCTTCAGACAACCCATGCCACTAACCACGGCACGACCCCCCGAGAACTTGACAAGCTAGCTCGAAACATTCCTATGTTCGATCCAGATTCTGCAGAAGGTTGTGACATTCATGCTTATTTAAAAGACATTGACTTTCACTTGCAAACTGTCGCCAACGTGACAGCTTGGGACAATTTGTATCTGTTAAGAATAACGGCTAGCAGTGATGTTCGTAGCTTCCTAGACCATCAAACTGAGGCTGTCAAAACGGACTTCCAACAATTACGGCAAGCTTTGATCCGTGAATTCTCTGATCCAGACTCCGATCAAGGCTTCATCGCTGCTGTAGACCTCAAGCAAGGTCGGCGTGAACACCCCCAGATCTACTACAACCGACTCCGACAAGCCTTCTTCGGAGCACGGAATGAGCCCGGGGTGGAACAGGATGTTACCTTTAAAACTCTTTTCCTGCGGAATCTCCATCCAACCTTATCCCATCATATTGGGGTTTTGGCCGATGCACGGACCATGTCTACCCAACAGCTGCGTGACTTAGCCCATAAAGCTTACACCAAGCAAAAGACTATTTCTGAAAAGACTGTGAAAAACCCCACAATCTATTCTGTCTCTGAGCACTGTTCAGAACTGACTTTAGAGGGTGCCCCACAACACCACAGTCACAGACATTTTTACAGAGAGTCACGACCGTTCCAAACCAGCAGAGGGCAACACAATCGCGGTGGTGCTCGTCCAAAGCACCAGAGCGAGCGCTCTGAAAGATTCTGGGAAGCCGGCCGGCGACCCAAGAAGAACCGATCTCCACCGTCCAGGACAACAAGCCCCGACAGAGAGTGGAACCACTCTCGACACGACACTGGTAAGCTCAAGCCTGAGCTCACATCAGATAACCACAGTGCAGCCACGTCTGAGACAGCAGAGATCCTAAGGGTGCTGAAAGAGCTTCTTCACCAGACACGTCGCAAGAAAGACAAGGACGAGCCAGACATCTTATGCCTAAGCATAAGAACTGAAACCAAACCGTCTGACCGCCATCTGACTGAGCCAAGCACCTCGAACACTGCTCATCATCCACAGACCACAGAGCTAATTGTCACATCACAAGGTGACAGCATCACCAAAGCTCCACAACTGACAGCTGCACACCCTGAACGAGACGGCACACTTCCTCACACCAGGTACCAAAATACCAAGGTACCAGGAAACGCTGTTCTGTCTAACTGCCTCCACAGCAAGCTACACGAGACCGGTCCTAACCACCCAACGACCGTTACACCTGTCCCGATGCCAATGTTTTTGGGCAACCTGATCAAAAAGGGGGTGGCCCAAAAACTCTACCTGAACATCACGTTGGAAAAGGAAGTGAGCATGGAAGCCCTGATAGACACAGGATCAGACATTACGATAATTTCAGTCCAACTGTTCCAAAGACTCCAATTTGAAGCTAAGAGACAAGACCGAACTCTTACACCTCAAACTTGCGAACTGAACGTACAGTCATACTGTCAACATGACATCCGGCTCGAACAGGTAGCTCACATTCACCTGACAATTGGTCCTTTGAGTCTAGTCCATCCAGTGTTCATCTCAAAAATGGACACTTTTCCGTTCCTCATCGGCAGAGACCTTCTAGATCTTTTTGAACCGTTACTGGACTTGAAACAGCTCAAGGTCTGGGCTCAAGTACGAGAACTTCACTCCCTCCAGTCACAGCCAGACGGTCAGGTCACAAAGGTCACGGGAACTTCCGCAGAGCCAGACTTTCAGGCCACAGAGTTCATGGGAACTCCCACAGCCAGCCATGAAGACACAGACTCAGCACCAACTGAAGGTTCGAATCCGCTACCCTGCACCTTACAGCCCACCAAAGACTTTGACACCTGCTGCCTCAAGGTCATGACTGACCTGCAGCGACATGACCTCACTCAAGCCATCGCCAAGCCCGGCGCACTAAACAACAAGCTGTGGCCACTTTCAACCCACCCACCCACCCTAAAGAAAGTGAAGATTACACACAGCATAAGACCTTTACAAGCTCAACTGCCTACCTCAGAGCCGCTTACGCTGGCTCCGCTGTTTGCAAAGACAACCATAACGGACATGCGGGCTTCTGACATCTACATAAAGACTTTAAATGCCCACCTCTCAAACCCCTCCAACCACCCTTGCATTCCATCTGACCTCACTGACAACCAGTGCCTCAGACCACTGCATGACACAACGCACATGCTGCGTGAACAGAAAAACATTCTGAGTTGTGCACCGATTGACATCACAATGCCAAGGCTTGTAATGCCACGGCGCACAAAAGGGGGGTAAACTGCTAATGTTCGTCTATAACGCATCATGTGCTACACACAGCAGCACCAGAGACACTGACGAGACACTGAAGCAAGCGACAAGCCGACAGCAAGATGTGGCAAAACATGGGCCAAGGCGAACTAAACCCAGTCGCCGCCCACGAAGTAAAAAGACTGCCCGGTCCAATCAAAGACAACCCTTGCTGGCTTCTTCCTCCCCTTTCTCTCTCTCTCTCCCTGTTGTTTGTACCAGGTTGCTGCTGGGGTTCGCCATGCTGTACTGTCAGCCAACCAGAGGACAGCTGCCACTGAGAGAACGACTGAGACTCCAGATTACTGACGACAGGACCTACCCCCAGCAAATGCATGGTCGACTCATCCAGCCCTGCCCGGTCTACAGAGCACACTACCCCAGCTCCGTAGCCCAATACATCTGGACAAGTGCCCGACGGACAGAGGACCCCCTCTCTCATGCCGAGGCCAAGGTCGAACACATGCTCAACCAACTAAAGAAAGTGACTGTCGCACAATCGGGACTCCTAAGCACCAACCACCACTCCAGATGGCTCCTGGGAGTGTTGCTCTGAGTCGTAGCTGCCGCCAGAACTCTGTTTAACATTGGTATGTCCAGTGTAAATGCAGCGAACCAGACCGCAAACTCCATGAAGCCTCGGTTTACTGTCTTACAGAGTGACTTTGTCCAGACTCAGCTGGTTACAGCAGTAACGACAGACATGCTGTGGGAGGTTAGCTCCTCCAATGACAGCCTAGCCACAGGTGTAATTCCACCGTACCTGATATTAAGCCTGATGCTAACTGTGCTGGCTTCCGCCATCAACATGCCAGCTGACCCTCTACAAATACACCTGGCCTACTCTCTGGGTAGCGCCATCTCACTCTGCGTCGATCCCGTGCAGAGAGAAGTGGGCTTTCTCCTAAATCTGCCTATCATTGAGTCAAGCCAAGTCCACAGACTTACAGACACTGTCAAGGTCAGGTTTTGGAAAAACAACACCCACATCAAGATAAGCCCTCCAGACGTGGTGGCCTACCACGACAGCGACACACAACTGTACTCAGCTCCAAACCTGCACCTGTGTACTATGACCAAAGACATTCATTATCTCTGCCTTAGCAAACCCTTACTCAGAGACAACGCTGAAGAAATCTACGGGTTGCACCCCCTGGTCAACAAAGTCACCAACACACAAGCAGAGATTGCAGGTGAAAGGTTGCGTGCTAACACACCTGTGCACACCGCCACTGTCACTCACGACCAGCATGACACAACCAGCCGTGTCAACATGCTCAACCAGAAAATGGGACTTCAAGTACTGAAAGGTGTCATCCTACACCTTGATGGCCTGACATGGTACCAGCTTCCCAGCAAAGAGTACCAGACAGCACTGAAACTACCATCCTCTAAGAACTTCAACTTCACCTTAAATCCAGGACTGGAACTCTGGATTGAGAAAAGGGGGGGGTCCCAACTCACTGACCCTGCTCCTGTCAACACAGCCCCCCGAGCACTGTCTCGACGACCTGTTCTGAACACTTCATCTGCGGTCCAAGCAGGGACCGCCGCCGACATTGTGCTGTACATCTCTGCAGGTAATCAGCCACACCCTGACACTAGGTTGGCCTTCATCCTGTACAGAAGACTCAACGAGATGCGATACAGCCAAGCTCACGAAAGCTGTGTCCGAAGGTCTCAGACGGAATCCCCGGAAAAGGGGGTGCCAAGTCAGAGACCACGCCGAACCTCATCGAGCTGAATCCTCAGCTCCAAGAACCACCTGCCTTCCTACCGTCATGATCCACCTGCTACACGACTGTCATGATTCACCTACCATGTGACCATTGTGATGATTGTCGTCCGATGATGTCCACGCAGGGACTTCATCAGACGAAAAGGGGGAATATGTAACAACATTGGCTATCGAATCATTCGTCGTTGGTTTGAATTAACAAATTCAAATACTCTGTGTTGCTAAAAACATTTCTTCCTGAATACAAAAGCTGGTGCACTTTGAACTCGTGAGTGCAAATCATGCTTCGGCTCCAGCTAGTCGGCGACAAATGGACTTTTACGACACTAATTGCACCTCAGAGACATTCCAAACCCCCTTCCCCTCTCTGGACCACAGAGAGATAACGAAACTTTCTATGTTACACACACACACACACCTTTGTATTAGAACTTAGAAATATCATTTTCATATAAGTACAATGCCATTATGCATGTGTGATTAGTTTTGCTTTATAATAGAGGTGTAGTTTTCTAATGTGTAATCTGGAATCAGCATTCAAGATTGTCTGGCAATTGCCTTCCCCCCACTTGGTTTTTATTGCCCTAACGGAATGTCAAGCAAACTGAGATTCCAGGAGAGGAGTAGGAATAAAGTGTTAATCCTACATTTATGTATAACCACTTAAGAAATGTATAAACAAGGATTTGATTTTCCCATATCAAATTTGTGTATCTGCAATGTTATCGTGTATTAATCAAAACTTTAAAATGTTTGTAAGATGCATACAAGTATGTAACTTTGTGTATTCCCATAATCTTTCATATGACATGTTTTATATCATTTTAAATCTTGAGACTTAACGGAGTTGAATCTCGATAATAGATTGCAATGATATGATTATTACTATATGAATCATCTTACTAGATTATTAAGACAACACCAAAACTCCCTCGAGTGGGTGTCGCCCCCCAGAGACAAAGAACCTTTTCCCGCTTCAGATCTTTGGACGTTCATTGGTTGTTCGTGCGAACAGAGGCGTCAACCCATATTTTCCATAAAAGACCAACTCAGGAAATCTCCGTGAGCACTTTCACGAACCCGCTTCGTCAGCGAGAAGACCCATGGCTCCCTTTTAAGGGAGCATTCATTCTCCGTTTTCTCTTTTATTTTCTTAAGTCTTTTCTTTATTTTCGTCTTCGGACTCAACGAAGCAAACGCAGCAGGCAACTTCAACTCAAAGAGAAAGACTCTTTTGAAAATCCCGCGACCGCGCTCACGGGAAGACACGAGAGCGCGAGCCCTGTTTTCTTAAGGAAACACACGCACGTTGCTCCTAACGACGCACGCACGACTTTGCGTCTGCAGCAACAAAGAGAACCATTTTGCAAGATAAGTTTATTGAACTTTTAATGTGATTTGATTCCTTGCTGTCTCTCAAAAGGTTACATTGCCTGTGATTTTGCCATGCAGAGATCATCTCGGTGATCTCTCTCATCCTGAACTTTAGTTTCACTTTCTCCCTTTCATCCTCTCCCTCTCTCATCTGTTATTCGTTTAGTCTTGTATTTTGTTTACGTGTCCTGTACATACATATTTACTCGTGTAAACTGTAGTATTTCTGTATTCATTAGTTCCATGTATAGTCCAATTATTAAAATTCATACTTGATTGATTCTGTCTGTCTGCTCATAACTAAAGTCAATGAGATGTTTTCGATCTTAAGCTACAAAGCTGATTTGTTACTTTAAGTAACCTAATCTTATAAGAACAGGAGAGTTGTTTTTATGGCCAGAAAATAGCTTTCTTCAAATTATAAGAAAGAGATAATTTTTGTTGGGAAATTGTTAAGTTAATCTTACGGCCGTTTTGCTGGACAAAGTTTTCCCGTTTGATGATTATTCATTTCCATTAAGGGTTATCTCATAATCGATCTGAAATAGGATTATTAGTATATGAATGATGAATTATAATTAGTTGTGATTGATTATTCAGATATACAAATCGATCTATTTTCAACTTCGAATAAATTAATGTAACTGTATTATGCAAAATATTAATCATATTCATGATTAATTATTAAAATTCCCTATAAATCATTTGAGCTAATGTTAAATGTACTACTAATGCCAGTGCGGTTACAATTATCTCTGGCTGATCCTTTGACTTATCTAAATCAATGTCATCAGACTGACTTTCATTACAGAATTCTTCACTGTCTGAAACATCAGGCTCTTCAGTTTCAGCTACACTAGTTCCCTGAACTACACCATGCTTAAAATCTCTCAACGTATGTAAGCTGTGCTTCCGACTTTTATGCGACTTGAAGGTGCTGTATACATTGGATGTATATTCACAGCCTTTAAACATACATGTGACTGTCTCATTGTTTTTCAGATGATGGCCTATGTGCACAAAATAATCATGTTCTGTTCCAAGTTCACTACAGCCACATAAATGACAGGAAAATGAAGTAAATATGTCAGAGTGCTTTAAGGTATTTTCGTGATACCTTGACAAATGTGACAAAAGTGAATTCCAAGTCGTAAATACGCATGGACAATTAGGGTATATACACTTAATATGATGGCCAAGCCCAAAATGACTATGTTTTAGTCTGTAATGTTTAAGAATTTCTGATCGCCTAGACACTTCCGCACCACAGTCTTTACACTGCCACATAAACTAGACAAACCACAAAGAGAGAAAAGGGGACAAAAATCAAACATTAGTGATGGTGTCGTAACAGTCACATCCGGGGCATGGTGATCCACTTCAACTTTGATTACATAAAGCTATGCTCTGTAAAGAGAACTAAGGCCCGGTTTCACAGACAGGGCTTAGACTAAGCCAGGATTAGACCATAGATCAATTAGGACATTTAAGTAATTTTTATAGACATGCTTAGAAAAAAACATTACCGATGTGCATCTTAAAACTAAAAAGGCACTGATATATTTTTAAGATCAGTCAGTGCAAGTTTATTTCAGTGGAAACAGCTCAGACTTACATTTTAGTCTAGGACTAGTCTTAAGCCCTGTCTGTGAAACCAGGGGCATATGTATAGTTTATTGTGACTTAGTTTGGGCCATGGAATCTCATATTAAGCAAACAGAAGCTTTACTCAACAGATTAAGGGCGTACTCACACTCAGCACGGAACTTGAATTATATGATGATAAAGTACCAGCGTTGAGATCCCCCCCCATAAATAAAGAAAATGTATACCACACAGTTACAGAACATTTTACAGTTTACAGAAACAAGCTACAGTTAGTCCAAAATGCAGCCGCTAGAGTTCTTACTAGATCAAGAAAATATGATCATATAACACCGATTTTATCATCACTACATTGGTTACCTATAAAGTTCCGTATTAATTACAAGGTATTGCTACTGACTTATAAAGCCCTAAACGGCTTAGCTCCAGTCTATTTAACGGATCTTCTATCGCCCTATAATCCATCGCGCTCTTTAAGATCAATAAATTCAAGGCTTTTGGTCATACCTAGGATATCCAGATCCACCAAAGGAGGGAGAGCATTTTCACATTTGGCTCCAAAACTCTGGAATAGTCTTCCTGATACTGTTCGTTGCTCGGACTCACTCTCCCAGTTTAAAACTAGATTAAAGACGCATCTTTTCAGCCAGGCATTCATATAATATTGTTAATCTCACAGTTTCAAACTACAATCCGGCCTCTAGTTCATAAATGCCAGAGGAGAACTGGCCCCCGACTGAGCCTGGGTTCTCCCAAGGTTTTTTTTTTTCTCCATTAGGTCACCTGATGGGGCCTGCCATTATGATTATGTAGAAACATAAATTCTTGCCGTCAGTGCACATTAACCAACATGATTTCACAGGTGTATTTTGTTAACACATTGACAAGATTAAAACATGCTTACAGCCAGTCAGGAATAACGTTAATGTAATGTTAGGCTTGGCCAGTCTAACGTAACGTAACTTACAAGCCCAGACAGCAAGGAAGGTGCAGCTACAATTAACGTTAACATTCGTAAAACTGTTTTGCTTTTATTCGGCTTCCACAAACTAATAAATAAGTCAAGACAAACACTGAATTCACCAAGCATTTAACACTTAAGCTAAGTTAACTTACTAACCTTACACAACTCACGTGGTTAAGCTAGTCGCTGAAACCTTAGCTAATGTAATTTCTATAAAAAACACACAAACTTAGCATTAGCTAAACACATTTTTTTTCTATAAAATGTTTTAAAGTGTAAACAGAACCCTGTTTAAGTAACAAATATAACACACCAATGATTATATATTGCTTACTTACCGAAAATGCAGAGCTGGATGCAGCATTCAAACGAGTGCGTGATGCAATCCCCCGCCTTGGCGCCTTCAGAAAAAAATGTGTCTGCACATGCGCAGACCGGACAGTATATGGAAATTAAATGAAACGTATTTTTTTCTAATTACTTTTAATTGAATGAAATGAACTTGTTTTAAACAAGGGCAGTGAATTTGAAAATTAATAATAAAAAATACGTAGGATTAAATAACACATTAAAATCAGTGAAATTAACCAGCTAAAAACATGTAACATTTACAAGGGGTCAGAATCATTTTTTTCAGTGTACCAGTCAACTGCGTCATCATCCATTCAACAAAAGTACATACAGTTCATCGTAGACACACAACAGTATCTAAAGCAGTGGTTCTCAACCTGGGGACACAAAGGTCTTGCCTAAATTACAAACTGATCATTGACATTTTCAAACCTCTATTAAAAAGGCAGAAAACCACAAATGAGCACAAGTCCTTACTCCATTTCAATAACCTACCCAGCTCTACTGTCCCTGTACAATATTTTCTTACCAGCTGCAATGCCCCCTGCCAGCTGCTGTCCCTGGATGAAAGTTTGTACTAATGCCTTCATCTGTACGATGCACCACTCTGGATCTTTGACCATCTCTGTGGGATCCAGGCAGGCAATCTGCCTAACAATGGGGAATTTCAACGGGGACCTTTCTTGCAGTTTCTTTATGATTCGAATCAGACTCTGCAAACACTCTCTTCTCAGGCTGAGTACGGAGTGTTCCCCTATCTTGGTTCCTGGTTTGCCCAGGAGTGCCTATTAAGGAACATTATTTATTTAATAATTAATTAATATAATAATTATTTATTAATTTAAGGAACACCCATGTCAATGTTTTCTTTGAAAGGAAATGTTTGTATAATATTAATGATCATAATATTCATAGTGAACAAATTGTATGTAATTGTGATTGTGTAATTAGTGTGATTGTGTAAAACAAATAAACAACAATGAAATTACCTTGATGGAAGATTCAGCCCCCAAGCCTATGTCTACCCTTTTGAGGGAGATCCAGTTCTTCTCATCAGAGATGTCTAATTTAATGAGCTGCAGGGGGGTTAGGTCTTGAATGAGCTCCCTTCTGATGAAGCGCTCAGTAAACTCTGATGATGACAACAAGCAGATAGTTACCAAGCCATTCCATCAATTAATACAGGTTTACATTCAAATGAGTTAATCAAAACCTTTACAGTGATACTCACCAAGAGAAGCTGAGTTAAATCTTTTGCCAAAAATGGCAACACAGGCTCATCTGTCTGGTATTTTTGGAGAAAGGGGTTGAAACTTCTTGCAATGGAGAGGAAGAATTGGAGCTTTGGGATTAAGAGTGGATCCCCCTGTGCTGCCAGGATGGCGTCATAAGAGGCCGTGTTTGGTTTTTGAACCTTCTTATTCTCTGCAGCATTGATGCATTTCTGAATCATAGGCCAAATTTCCAGGACTCTCTCGGCAACTGGCACATTTTCTACCCATCTGTGGCCACAGAAAGAGAGGGGAAAGCAGGACGACCCAGTGGTGATGGTGTAGTCCTCTCTGCGGGCAGGAACGTTGTGAAAGAGGAAATGGAGCGCACGCAGGAGCTTGTCAGTTTTCCAGGCTGTGAAGCCTGCCTTCATGGCATTGTGGAGAGTGTGAAGTCCACAGCTCCCAGCTATCAGGACTTGAGCACCTCCATACAGCTCGGTATGCTCCTTTTGAAGGAGATCGAGGAGCTTGAAGTTTACGCTGGGGCCATCCATTCCCACAGAGAGGAGCCGCCTCATGTTGAGCTGAGCAACACATTCCTGTGAATTATCACACAGAAGAAAGTTTGTTTAAATAACATTTATTGATGAAGTAAACCACATTCAATATACAGACCGACAGTAAAACTGTATACAGTATGCTTCAAATTAAACATTTAGCTTTATTATCCTAATGTAAAACGTAAGTAAGATGTTGAAATACATTTGAAAGAGATAGATATTATGCTTATGTCAAGGACTGCTTTGCCAAAGCATAAGTTAGGCTATAACACTTTTTAATTACCATTGTTTATGTAGAGGATGATTTTGCAATTATACTGCCTTGATTAATGCTTGATTTGCTTTGAAGTGATGTAACCTAAATAATAATAATGCTTTTGTTTAAATAGATGTATGTAACCCTGTTATTGATGTTGAACAAGATATGTATGGTGTGATTTTACTGTTATTAAGAAAACTACTTACTTGCATGAAATGTATGTATTGACTAATTTAGAGAAGGAAGTACTTATGTATTAGAAATAGTTTTTATGATAAATGGAAAATGTACTAGTTAAAGTATGTGTTGCAGACAATTAGGAGAAGAAAGCAGAGAAAGAGAAGACGGAGGCGCCGTGAAGGGATACGCCGTAAACAACTAAGGGCCGTGTCGAAGGAGTTGGCAGAACTCCATTTGATGACGTCAGAGGAGAGTCTGGAACCTGTATTTCGAGGCCTGCGTATATAAGACTGAGAGAGAGACTGAACCGGCGGAGACTGAATAGCGCAGTGTCCCTCGACGCCTGTAACCAGCTGATTGTTGAAACTTATTATTGTAACCTAACTGTAACTTTGATATAACTTTTGTTAACTTTAATAAAACTTATATTATATTATTGGCAAGAGATTGTCTACCTGAGTTATAATTTAAGAGCCTTAAGCAAGAACTGACCACAGGGAAGTCTGCTGAACTAATTGTAAGTACTTTTGGATGCTTATAGTTTTGTCCAGATTCGACTTTCCTTACCTACCTGAGAATAATAAATAAATAGGTAAAAGGTGTAAAGGTTAAAGGACACACCATAAAACACCATATATACATTTTTCCAACATTGTGTTGTAGGCAGAAGTAGGCTAAATGAATAAAACGATCAAATCTATGAAACTGTTCAAATGCAAACAATGTCCCCTGGCCAGTGTTGGGCAAGCAACTTGGAAAAATGTATTAAGCTAATCTATAAGTTACTCTCCATCAATCACTAAATGAAAGCTACCCACCAAACGAAATATAGCAAATGTAGCAAGCTAAGCTACAATAAAATGACAAAAGTACATCACATAACTACATCAAAGCTACTTTATTAAAACATTGAACTAATTTCACTCCAAGCCATGGCTATCTAGTGATCAATAAAACTGTGAGACAAACTAATAGGCAAAAATGTCAAGATAGCTTATTAAACTGTTCTCAATGCTTTAACTGCTACAAAACCATGGCAACACAAACCAACAAAAACATCCTCACATACTGTAGCCAATTCCAAAAACGGGAAGAGTGTATATTGTAGAAGAGCCACACTGTTTGGATGTATACTTCATTTAGGGCACATTGGGAGGACACTTTGTATAAGATCACTAACGTTAACGTGGTTCAACCCACAGGAGCAAAATTAAGACCTGCTCCAAACAGTAGCAGCCTGGCAAAAAAAAAGGGACAAATGACGTTGAAGGTGAATTTAAGGAAAGAGTTTTCCTGAAGTCTGATAAGATTCACTATATGAACTCGCACTTCTCTCCGCCTGCTTTCTCACCGCTGTCTCCTGTGCACGCTCCCCAGCTACCCCGCAGCAGCGTCTGTCATCACCATGGTTACGGCTTCAGCCTAGACCACAGCAGAAACTCCGCTGGGAAATGTAGCTTCTGTGAATGCTACCATGTTTCTTAAAGGGTTAGTTCACCCAAAAATGAAAATTATGTCATTAATGACTCACCCTCATGTCGTTCCAAGCCCGTAAGACCTCCGTTCATCTTCGGAACACAGTTTAAGATATTTTAGATTTAGTCCGAGAGCTTTCTGTTCCTCCATTGAAAGTCAATGGACGGCATACTGTTCACGTCCAGAAAGGCAATACAGACATCATCAAAGTAGTCCATGTGACATCAGTGGCTCGATCTTAAGTTTATCAAGCGACGAGAATACTTTTTGTGCGCAAAAAGTAAACAAAAATAACGACTTTATTCCACTATTCATTTCCTTCTCTCTGGTCTCGAGCTATTTCACGTAGTGTAACTGCGTAGCGCGTCTGTGTTGTACGTCACACGCATCACACATGACCAGCGTCGGCCAATAGTGAGCCTACGTGTGACGTACAACACAGACGCGCTAGTCATTAATGACATCATTTTCATTTTTGGGTGAACTAACCCTTTAATCAGTAAAATAGTTTCACTTCTGAAAAGCTACTTGATGTAGAAAATAGCGACGCTACTGAGAAATGTAGGTAAACTAGTAATGGCGCTGTTTTGAATGCCGCTACTGCCCAACACTGCCCCTAACCAATAAGTATATAAAAATAAACTTACTTTGATGTGCTGCAACAGATCCTCAGCTCTTCCATGTCCCAGAAATTGTGAGCCAAAATACCTCGAGCGGACACAGCCATCCTCCAAAAAACGAATGTGTATGTCCATTTGTTTTTCTTTGACGATTCATTCAGACTCTCATCAAACATAAGTACGTATGGTCCGGCATGATTTATAGCTTCAACCAGTTGCTTCTTAAAATAGGGGGCGATGCCAAATTTGATCATGTAGCTGGTCTTGTCTTTGGCCAAAGCGAACGATTTGGCGATTTGGGAATCCGGGAACATCATGCTAAACAGCTCTCCTATGCCATCATTGGACTTGAACGAGTGGTGTTTCACTGCCAAGTCTAAACACCATAGTACTTCAGCCTGTAGCGTAGCGGTGGTGGTGCAGATCGTCTGTATGCTGGTGGTAGGATTACTGGCACTGCGAGGAGCGAGCAGGCAAGGTTGAGGGAGCAGTGGAGGTTGATGGCGTCGATGTAGCCGTTGGTCCAGCGCAAAACAGCGACAGCGGTAGCTGGGTGTTACGTCCCCGCATCCTGGCTTGGTGGCTAGTAGACTCCCTGTGGGAATTAACCGCCTTCACCCCCATCCAAGTAATATTTATCGTTTTCTTGCAAACGTTGCAAAAAGCTTCTCGGCTGTTTCCAACTACTGGCCTAAGCCAGTCTTTAAACCGAGCGTCCTCCAGCCAGAGGCCCGAACACTTGCACTTGCCCATATTTACTTGGTATACTCACGCGGAGCAGAGGTTTACCGCCAAGCTAAGAGGTTTACCGCCCAACGTACACATCGCGTGACGTCATTCCGTTCACTCAGGTCCGACCTTTCTTTTCTCTGTCTTGAAAACCATATAGACCCAGTTAGATGGGGCTTCGAAAATTTACTACCTCGTCAGATGACGTTTACTACTTTTTACTGGCCTTAATTTGGCATAATTTAATTTACTACCTTTTACAACCCCGCGGAAACCCTGCAACAATGATTACTCTCCCGCTCCTCACTCCTCCTGCTGCCCCTCTGGTTCGCGACAATCTCGACCCCCTCCCCCCGCCTGGCAGAGATGCAATCAAAACTGGAAAGCACCAGCTCTGAAAACTATTTACCTTGCAAAGTTTGAAGTTTCCTCGGGTCGAGAGCCTGTCGACGATCAGCAGAGGGATCCAGCTTGCTGACCCCTCCTTTCAGGTTGGGCTTGAGGAGGACATCCACACTGAAGAGCCCCATCAGTAGCACCCGTGCCATCCCATTGGGGCTGGTACAAGCTTTTGCAGTCTCCCAACAATGTGACGAGACAGTGACGGTTCCATCATTCCCGATTTTCACCTTTTGTAAACAAAAAAAATAAAAAAATAATAAATAAATAAATGAGCATAAGCAAAGAAATAAACAAGGAAAATCACCACAAGCAATAGAATGCAACGAAGGGCAAAAACAAAGATAATTGCCACAAGCAATAGAATGGCAAAAATGGTTTAAGTTTTAATGTTTGTTCGAAATTTACCAATTAATAAATACTTACTTGTGAAGGTCTGCAAGGTGTGCAAAGTGACGCTTCACCTGGGCCGTCACTCTCAGCATCTTTGGTGGGGCGGTCGACAACATCTTTGTTGGTGGTGTTGTTGATGGAAACAACCTTTCTCACGTCCACCAACAACGCTGGAATTTCAAAGAAAAAGTGCTACAAGATTATACAGACAGCAGCCATAGAAGCCAATATGTGCCTGAAAACCACATCTCCAGTTTCCTAATATTAACCCATTTAGAGCTGAACTTGTCCAAGAAGCTACAAATCAATTGACTTATCATTAACACAAACACACAGAAACAGGAACAAGTGAAAGGACTGACACTGACCTCCATGAATGTACAGTTTATCATTCTTGTTTGCACACATGGCTCATTAGACAGTAACAATCAGTATAATGATGATACAGACTGTTGACTAGGGCTGTAATCTCTCAGTCGATTAATCGATTATTGGACGATATGTTCTGGCTCGACCAAAATTCTGATTGGTTTTTTGCCGTGTTCGTTTCATCAGGTGGACAGCACTAATTGCTAATGGGGGTGTTTTCAGAGCACCCCTGTTTCCCAGGTAACAGTCTGTCTTCAGAACACCCCCCTTGTTTTCACGTCTTTTGGATTAGCCCGACCCACCGGAGAAGAGAGACAGATTGAAGAAAGTAGGCTACTAGAAGGTTTGCTGAATATTATTACTTGATCAGGTTTGTTTAATAAATATTATTTTTTTATTAAAGTGTTTAAGAGTAAAAGCTTTAAGTTAATAGTCTATTCGTGTCTCAGCCGCGAAGCTGAGCTCCTGTGTTCAGCCTCTGGCTGAAATTATACTGTCTGTCAGTTATTATAATACATATATGACAAAAACAATTGTCTAAATTATGTTGCATATTCCTCAACAGTTCTTGTGATGATATCACTAGTTGACAACATATCACTATTTTCGTAAATCATAGGCTCTGATATTGCGCAGGTGCACGTGAGGCAACGCTGCAGAGCCGACAGACTCGTGTGTTTCAGACTCATTTCAGTGCAAAATAATTAGGTCAAAAACGATTTAATATACTGCAAATAGCCTACTAGTTTATGTTTATTTATAATTCATTTAGGCGGACAACAAGGCTACCAAGTACTGCAGTGCGCAGCTAATTCATTTAAAGTTTTTTTTTTTTCCTAACTTCATTTTTAGTCGATTTTTAGTTGACAATTTCAGGACTTCAGTCGACCAAGATTTTCTTTGGTTGAGTACAGCCCTACTGTTGACCGATGGTGGTTACTTGTTACTTGAACAATCACATGGAACAAATTGCAACCTCATTTTCCTGCTTATACCGGTGTAAGTGAGTGACAAATATGTTTCTTCAAGGGTCAATTCCTCAGATTTCCCACATTTTCAAAACCCACCTTTTTTAGACTTGCTTTCCCCTCCTAATTTTAATTCTTCATCTTTTTAATTCCAGTGATTTTTGTTCATTAAGTTCTTAGTCTTTTAAATTGTTTTTTCTTAATAAAGTTGTTTGTTTGTTTGTTTATTTTGTAAAGCGTCTTTGAGTATTTTGAAAAGCGCTATATAAATCTGAGGAATTATTATTATTATTTTATTGATTCTTCAAACATGCTCTGAAAATGCATGCGGCCAACCTATCTGACCACATAGGTGGGCAGCGAATGCTTTCTAGATTTAGAAAGTGCATTTAGAATCACTTTCAGGTCTAAATGGATTAATACCATTTGATATAGAGTAATATTTGATGATTTAATACTCAATACTTGCCTTTAACTACCATGCTCCGCAGTTTGGTGTTTTCTTTCTGTAAGGCCTTGATCTGGCTCTGCATGTCTCTGGTAAGGTCACTTTCCTGGCTTGATGATTCTGCTGTGAACTGACTGTCCTCTGACAGTAGTTCCTCCTCCGCCTGTCTTTGTGCAGCAACCTTGGCCTTTTTCTATAGGGCAAAGATGTTCATTTTTAATATTTAATGGATAATCCAATACACAAATGATCCCTAATGTGATATCAATCTTTGCTGTTTAATTACCTGTTTTGGATTTCCATAGCCAGAGTTTTTGTTGCCAGTACTGGTATCTTCATCACCAAAGTCTAGGCATTTTGCTTTTCTCACCCTCGGCATGTTATCTGGATAGAGTTCCCGCTCGGCAGCTCTGAGTGTAGCCTCTTTTCTACATTCATATAGAAGGATAGATTTTCTTAATGCCAATAATCAACACCATACAATGAATGAATAATAATAAATACTACAGAATAAATAAAAAAATAATTATGTGTCCCATTTTCAGACTTCTTTAAAGAGGTAGTGCCATGAATTGTTTTGTTTTTTCAATTATGTATGTGTCTACAGATAGAATTGATTTTAGTCCTGTAAACCACTTGGCCAATGGAAAAAGACCTTGCAGTGATACTGTAGTGATCAACAAACTTAACACTTACTGTCATTTTTTTTTTTTAAATAAATGTTCCTTTGTACATAATCTTGAAGGTAGGGTAAGTGATTTTCTTTTGTTAAAATAATTGTTAAATAGCTCTATAGAGTTCATTAGAGTGTTTGTTCAGTAACAGGAGTCTCCATGTCTCTCTAGATCTTTATTAAACAGAAAATACTTTTTCAGGTAACTTAGGTGACAAATGTCAAACACTCTTTAGCAATGAGTACTATCAGAATATAGCCTAGCCTTTTAACCTTATAACAAAAAACTATTGTTCTGACCAAACAATATCAATTACCCTAGCAGCTACCTTTAATACCCAAAGATCATGTTATAGAAACAAAATCATGGCACTGCCTCTTTAAAAACTATCTATGAAGATCTGGGTAATGCTATATAGCCATTGTAAAGCCAGTCCCTCCAGGATTTCGCGGGCCTTTTTTGTGATTGTTGCGGCCTAAAATGCCTGATGTTGCGGCCACTTTTCTAAAAAGTTGCGATGTTCTTCTGCATTTGTTTTTAGGTTAAAACGGCAAAGGTAGATAGATTTTTACTTAAAGGGATACTTCACCTCTGTAAAGATGAATGTGAATTTAAAATGAGTCATTTATGTAGTAGAAATGTGAAATTATTTTTGAATTTGGAGCTTTCTACTAGACTGAGAAAAGCCAGAAAATGTATTTGTGGCTTATGTGGATGAAAGACAACAACTCCCAGAACGCACTTGCTTCGCTGCCCTACGAGGCCACTCCCAAGCCATGCCCTACTACCAGTAAGAGAGCGCAGTTAAACAACAAGGCTATCTACTAGTGAGTCTCTGTGACGAGTCTGCTCGGGATTTCGAGATCTCCAAAAATGTCCAGGATTCGGCTTTTGCATTCTACAGTCGCCATTCATTATGTTTACTGTGGCGAGCAGGACGGGACTGAGGGCCGTGGGAGAACGATGAGCGGGAATTTTCTTAGCAATGTTAAAACGCACATTGACCCATCACTTGTTTAGCGTTCATGTAAACACTAAATTCAGATTCACCAATCGGAATGAATCCAGTTAGATTGAAACAAAAGGTGTGCATGTAAACAATGAATGGCGACTGCAGAAAACAAAAGCCAAATCCCGGACATTTTGGACGATCTCGGCGGCCGGACATGTCTGGGAAAAAGAGGATGGGAACCCCTACTACTCAGCTTTCTCCACAGAACAAGAGCCTGCTAGCTTAGCTTCCAAAAAAAAAGACGACTGACACTATTTGTACATTCTGTGAGTGAGATCCCACCCTCTATGGGCGGGTTGAAAACATGCAGAACAGCCCCAACTACTGGCTGTAGTCTTTAGCCTCTGGCCAAAAAAATCCTCCGATGACGCAAAATGACGTCATCTAAGGATTTTTTACAGACAAAAAATACATAAATCTCTCGTCTCGGGGGATATGAGGGAGGAAAGCACGGTCATTCGAAAATACTACAGGTTTTCTACTGCTACAAAGCTTAATTCTTAATCCTAAAGTATCCCTTTAAAGTGCTCATATTATACTTTTTGTTTTTTTCCCTTTCCTTTATTGTGTTATCTTTTTTTGTGCATGTTATAGGTTTACAAAGTGAAAAAGCCCAAAGTCCACCCCAAAGGGACTTATGTCCCACAGAAAACACTGCCTTTACTTCAGAGAAAAATGTGCTCACTTTGTAACACACGTTATAATGCTCGCCTAGCTGCAAAACATAATGTTGTATGTAACTTTGAAATGTGTTTTAGCAATTTTGATACCAATCTGAATCATCAAAAATGGAAATGTCACTTTTTTAGAATATTCTATTTTAAAGATAATTTATAAAATTCACAAAGGTTTACGGGTGTTTATTTTAAAGTGGCCAAACAATGTGTTTTATTCTTGTTTTGCATATTCACATTTTTATAAATGCCACCTCTGATGCAGATTCTGTTTTCTCTGCAGTGGAAATTTTTTTTTGTTGTTGATACTAGTCAATTTGATTGGTAAAAGCCATGTAGTGACTTAAAATGTATAGAATTTGACATGAACAATGACAGTTTAGGGGGAAATTACCTTTACAAATGTTTTAAAAAAAATGCAATGAGAATCAATTTAAGATTATTGGTTCAGAATAAATTACTTTTACAACACAAAAATTGAACACTTTACTTAAGTAGTTAGTTATTGCACCACCACAGGATTTTATAAGGGTAGAGATTTTATTATAATATTAGGTCAATGTAGATTACATGAGTGAGTCGCCAGCTGAGGAGAGTGAGGCCCCGTTTACACGTACATGGTTATTTTGAAAAACGGAGACATTTCCCTTCGTTTGCACCCTTCGTTTACACGCAAACGGAGGATTCGCCAATGAAACCGATTCTTTCTAAAAACTCCGGCCAGAGTGGAGATTTTGAAAATCTTCGTTTGCACGTTTGCATGTAAACAGAGAAAAACGGAGTTTTAGGCAGCGACGTCACAGAATGTGACTATTTTCGGGATTCTGATTGGCTAAGGTGGGCTTGAGCTTCTCGTTACACTGCCACCTACAGGTTTGGCATGCTCTTGACAGCATATACACAGGTTCGTGTGCACGATGTTATTTTTGAAAACGAAGAGGGGAGAAATGTCCGTTTATGAAAATAGCCATCCACGTGTAAACGTAGCCTGAGTCTCTCGCTGTGTAGGAGAGTGGACGACGCTTTGCTGGAGACCGCGATGATTGGTCAAAGTTGCAGAAAAGGTGCGGTGATTGGTCAAAATTGCAAGTCGCACTGAATTCACGGGGATTTGTTGAAGTTGCGTTAATAGTTGCAATCGCAACATCGCGAAATCCTGGAGGGACTGTAAAGCATACACACATCATGGGATACATTTACACAATTATAGCTTACGTTAGCCATTGTAAAACAGTCAAATATGGGAAACACATTTTGAAAGATAAACAGAACAACAGACATTCTGTAGCTGTATTTGCTAATACAATAAATGGTGTGAAATAAGTGTGAATGTGTATAAAGAGTAAGACCGACTTACCTGCGAAGAATAGCGGGCCATCCATTAGTAACGTTAGGCTTCTTGTGGTTAACGTTAGTTGTACGACATTCCACAAAATATGCCTTGTCAGTATCAGCTGGGTCAAAATCAATTATCCAGCTGATGGGAATTATGCTGGTTTTATCTTTGTCAGGTCCCTTCGCCCAACTAACAAGGGCAAACCTATATTTTGACATTTTTGTTAAAGAAAATGATCGCCTCCTTGATGCTGGTGTCTCTTTCCCTGTTACCGTCCTCTCGCGCCTGAATCACACCTTCCCGCTCAAGCATTGCGCATGCGCGAGGCCGCGAGCTCCGTGCTTCCGTCCTCCTCGCGCCTGAATCACTTTTTATATATATTTTTTAATGCTTTATTCAGTAACAGAACATACAACAATTAAATACAAAAATAATAATAATACAAAACAATAATCTCGCGCCTGAATCACACCGCAGCCCGTCTCTGATCACACCTTCCCGCTCAAGCATTGCGCATGCGCGAGCTCCGTACTCAGTCGGTGCTGAGTAGACTACTGACAAACGTAGAAAATGGACCAAGTCCGATTGAAAAGGAAATATTCTTCCGGGTTCTGTTAAAAAAAAAAAATCTATAAATATCTTTATAATCTTTCTAATTTACAGTAAAGGGTGAATGTGGTCTCTGCATATCTGCAACTCTGTTTCAATAAAACTGTTATTTGTGTAATGCAGATTTTTGTATTCACTATTTTCTTTAGGTTATATAGCTATGTCATGCATGTCATGCATGTCATGCATGCACATGTCCATGCATATGCTATGGTTGTTTATTTGGAAAGTATAAAATGTAACTATATATATATATATATATATATATATATATATATATACATACACATATACACAATATATGCACATGCATATTCCAGTATATTAAAGCATATAAAGTCATATAAAGACAAACTATTACATGTAAAAATATAGTGCCTTTTTTGGTCTTGATTGCAATATATTTTTTATATGTATCAATATATATACATATATGGTCTATGCATATATTTCAATATATTGGAAAATATAAATATTAAATCCAATATTAGATATAGGCAATAATTACATATAGCCTCACATTCACTCACACATTCATACACCAACGGCGGTGTCAGCCATGCAAGGGGTCATCTAGCTCGTCGGGAGCAGCTGGGGTTAGGTGTCTTGCTCATGGACACCTCAACACTTGGTCAGGTGGAACCAGGGATTGAACCACCAACCTTCTGGTTTGTAAACAACCTACATGAACCACTGAGCCACTGCCGCCCCAGTAAATAAAATAAATTTATTTTTTGCCACCCCATTAGAATAAAACTTCTAATGACTCTATTTGTTCATTTTTTATCACAGAAATCACAACCTTCTAGAGAAGGAGAGCTGCCTCAGTTCTGGGAGACTTTAGAGTACAGCGTGTCTTCTTTGACCATTAATCTTAAAGGAACTGGTATAGCTCTGATCAGTCTATTACAAATATTAACGGTACACTGTAACTGGAATTTCTCACAGAACTCTCTATACAGTAACACATTTCCATTATCATGCAAGAAATGGGCATTAGCCCAAATCCCTTTAGATTTCCATTCCTCAAGATATACAGATTCTCTGCCAAACTTTATATATCTGCTATTCCAAACTGGAGAGTTGTGAGAAGTCATGTTTGAACACTAGTTTCCAGTAGAGCAGCACTTGCTGATGGAAGGCTGGAGGTTTAACTGGTAACGAGGCGCACTCAAAGTCCCAACATAGATAAATGTTTATTCCCCCAGTCTGTTAAAGATAGCATTGGGGACAGTAAACCCGAACGAGTGTCTATTTTGAATGAAGGATTTCAAAACACCATTCATAATGTCTAAATCGATCATATTCACACCACCGTCTTCATATTTTTTAATCAGGTCATCCTTTCTTATGTACTGACACTTATTCCTCCAAATAAATTTAAGATTCACCTTATTTATTATTATAAGGTAATAATATTATATATTAATATTAATAATGTTACTTATATATTATAGTTTAATCATTCGTGTCGATATGGGCAAGGAGAAAGGAAAGATGAGTCGGGACAAACTATCCATTTTAGATAAAAGAACCCTTCCAAAAAGTGTAAGATCCCCTGCAGACATCTATTTATGGACTAACATTTATCTGTTATTCGACACATTCTTATTCTCCATAACATCTTCATCTTTAGAAATAATAATAGCCTTGAAGCTTTAGAAAACTGGTCAATAGAGTGTAAAGCTATTGGATGTTGTATAGTCAGCAAACTGACTTATAATTATTTGTCTATCCAACACTGTTAAACCTTCAATACCATTATTTTTAATCAATATAATAACTCTGCAACCATTATAAATAATAATGGTGAGCTCCCACATCCCTGACGAATCCGCCTTTTACTTGGAAATCTTGAGCAGTGTCACGTTTTGGGTTTGTTCATGTCTTGTTTCCATGTTTGTCATGTGATTCCCTGTTTGTCATGTGATCCTGCCATGTCTTGTCATTGGTTAATTGTCTGATCATTGTTCACAGGTGTCCCTTGTCTTGTCATTAGTCTGTGTATTTAGCCCTCTTGTTTGCCATGTGTCTGTGTCAAGTATTGTTTCCTGTAATCTGATGCGTGTGTGTGTGCGTGTGTTCTTTTCATGCCACGCCATGCCATGTTTTTGTTTCATGTTTTATTTTAGTTACAATAAACTGCACTTGGGTTATCCTTTACACTTGCCTCCAGTGGATCCCTTATTACAGAATACTTGACCCCAAACAATGAACCCAGCAGTTGACATTCTTAGTCTCCGGACAAGATGACCTCCACCACGCCTGAACCTGAGCCCTCAGCAGAGATGGCTGCCACTAATCCTGAGTCCTCAGTGATGGCTACACTAACCATTATGGCCACAGCCATATGGTGTGTGTGGTCGGTGCACACATTTGAAGTTCACGTAACGTCTGCCGAGCCAGAGACTGTTCACTTCACGTCTGCCGAGACAGTTAACGTCACGTCTGCCGAGCCAGAGACTGTTCACTTCACGTCTGCTGAGACTTTTCACGTCATTTCTGTTCCTGAGCCGTTGTCTGTTCCAGCCCATAACCCCATAGCTGTCCCCAAGAAATTTTTTTTGGGGGGGGGGCAGTAGGGTCCTTGATAGGACCATGGAGGCCGCGCCGCCATGGTCCCCTGAACTGTCTGGTCCACCTTAGCCGACTGAACTGTCTGGTCCACCTTGGCCGACTGAACTGTCAGGTCCACCCTGGCCACCTGAACTGTCTGGTACACCTTGGCCGACTGAACTGTCTGGTCCACCCTGGCCACCTGAACTGTCAGGTCCACCCTGGCCACCTGAACTGTCTGGTCCACCCTGGCCACCTGAACTGTCTGGTCCACCCTGGCCACCTGAACTGTCTGGCCACCTGAACTGTCAGGTCCACCTTGGCCGACTGAACTGTCTGGTCCACCCTGGCCACCTGAACTGTCAGGTCCACCCTGGCCACCTGAACTGTCTGGTCCACCCTGGCCACCTGAACTGTCTGGCCACCTGAACTGTCAGGTCCACCTTGGCCGACTGAACTGTCTGGTCCACCCTGGCCACCTGAACTGTCAGGTCCACCTTGGCCACCTGAACTGTCTGGTCCACCCTGGCCACCTGAACTGTCAGGTCCACCCTGGCCACCTGAACTGTCTGGTCCACCCTGGCCACCTGAACTGTCTGGTCCACCCTGGCCACCTGAACTGTCTGGTCCACCCTGGCCACCTGAACTGTCAGGTCCACCTTGGCCGACTGAACTGTCTGGTCCACCCTGGCCACCTGAACTGTCTGGCCACCTGAACTGTCAGGTCCACCTTGGCCGACTGAACTGTCTGGTCCACCCTGGCCACCTGAACTGTCAGGTCCACCTTGGCCACCTGAACTGTCTGGTCCACCCTGGCCACCTGAACTGTCAGGTCCACCCTGGCCACCTGAACTGTCTGGTCCACCCTGGCCACCTGAACTGTCTGGTCCACCCTGGCCACCTGAACTGTCTGGTCCACCCTGGCCACCTGAACTGTCTGGCCACCTGAACTGTCTGGTCCACCCTGGCCACCTGAACTGTCTGGCCACCTGAACTGTCTGGTCCACCCTGGCCACCTGAACTGTCTGGCCACCTGAACTGTCTGGTCCACCCTGGCCACCTGAACTGTCTGGCCACCTGAACTGTCTGGTCCACCCTGGCCGACTGAACTGTCTGGTCCACCCTGGCCACCTGAACTGTCAGGTCCACCCTGGCCACCTGAACTGTCTGGTCCACCCTGGCCACCTGAACTGTCAGGTCCACCTTGGCCGACTGAACTGTCTGGCCACCTGAACTGTCTGGTCCACCCTGGCCACCTGAACTGTCTGGTCCGCCCTGGCCACCTGAACTGTCAGGTCCGCCCTGGCCACCTGAACTGTCTGGTCCGCCCTGGCCACCTGAACTGTCTGGTCCGCCCTGGCCACCTGAACTGTCTGGTCCGCCCTGGCCACCTGAACTGTCTGGTCCGCCCTGGCCACCTGAACTGTCAGGTCCGCCCTGGCCACCTGAACTGTCTGGTCCGCCCTGGCCACCTGAACTGTCAGGTCCGCCCTGGCCACCTGAACTGTCTGGTCCGCCCTGGCCACCTGAACTGTCTGGTCCACCCTGGCCACCTGAACTGTCTGGCCACCTGAACTGTCTGGTCCACCCTGGCCGACTGAACTGTCTGGTCCACCCTGGCCACCTGAACTGTCAGGTCCACCCTGGCCACCTGAACTGTCTGGTCCACCCTGGCCACCTGAACTGTCAGGTCCACCTTGGCCGACTGAACTGTCTGGTCCACCCTGGCCACCTGAACTGTCAGGTCCACCCTGGCCACCTGAACTGTCTGGTCCACCCTGGCCACCTGAACTGTCTGGTCCACCCTGGCCACCTGAACTGTCTGGCCACCTGAACTGTCTGGTCCACCCTGGCCACCTGAACTGTCTGGTCCACCCTGGCCACCTGAACTGTCTGGTCCGCCCTGGCCACCCTGAACTGTCTGGTCCGCCCTGGCCACCTGAACTGTCTGGTCCGCCCTGGCCACCTGAACTGTCAGGTCCACCCTGGCCGACTGAACTGTCTGGTCCACCCTGGCCACCTGAACTGTCAGGTCCACCTTGGCCGACTGAACTGTCTGGTCCACCCTGGCCACCTGAACTGTCTGGTCCGCCCTGGCCACCTGAACTGTCTGGTCCACCCTGGCCACCTGAACTGTCAGGTCCACCGTGGCCGACTGAACTGTCAGGTCCACCTTGGCCGACTGAACTGTCTGGTCCACCCTGGCCACCTGAACTGTCAGGTCCACCTTGGCCGACTGAACTGTCTGGTCCGCCCTGGCCACCTGAACTGTCTGGTCCGCCCTGGCCACCTGAACTGTCTGGTCCGCCCTGGCCACCTGAACTGTCAGGTCCCCCTTGGCCGACTGAACTGTCTGGTCCACCCTGGCCACCTGAACTGTCAGGTCCACCTTGGCCGACTGAACTGTCTGGTCCACCCTGGCCACCTGAACTGTCTGGTCCGCCCTGGCCACCTGAACTGTCTGGTCCACCCTGGCCACCTGAACTGTCAGGTCCACCGTGGCCGACTGAACTGTCAGGTCCACCTTGGCCGACTGAACTGTCTGGTCCACCCTGGCCACCTGAACTGTCAGGTCCACCCTGGCCACCTGAACTGTCAGGTCCGCCCTGGCCTCCAGCACAGCATGCTCCGCCCTCCGCACTGCCAGGTCCGTCCACGCTATGCCACGACCCATGTCCAGTCCCCCTGCACGGGCCTGGCCCACCATCCCTCCCCCAAGACCGCCACCGCTCCACCACCCTCCTTGAACATTTTTTCTTTTGTTTGGGTGTCGGGAGCCACCCTTAGAGGGGGGGATTCTGTCACGATTTTGGGTTTGTTCTTGTCATGTTTCTGTGTCATGTCTTGTTTCCTTGTCTGTCATGTGACCCTTGTAAGTCATGTGATCCTGCCATGTGTTCCCTTGTCTGTGTCATGTTGTCATTGGTTCATTGTTTTATTGTTCACAGGTGTCCCTTGTCTAGTCATTAGTCTTGTGTGTATTTAAGCCCTCTTGTTTGCCATGTGTCTTTGTCAAGTATTGTTTCCTGTAGTCTGCTGTCGTGCAAGTTCATGTTCATGCTTTGGTTTTTGTTTTCATGCCACGCCATGTTTTGTTTTAGTTATAATAAACTGCACTTGGGTTCTCATCTCTCAACTTGCCTCCAGTGGATCCTTATTACAAGCAGGTTCCCTAGAGTTATTGATTACATTATATAACATTTCAATTAAGTTTATAAATCTCACTCCAAAACCAAAATGTTGCAAGGTTTTCAAAATAAAAGGATGCTCAACAGCATCAAATAAAATAAAAATAAGAAACCCACTCTCTTGAACCACTTCACTATAATCGAGTAAATCTAAAACCATTCTAATATTATTATGAACTGACCTTCCTCCCCAAAACCCTGACTGTGTCTCACTTATTATAGTAGAAATACCTTTTTTCAGCCTAGCAGCGATAGCCCCAGAAATGTTTTTATAATCTATGTTCAGCAAAGTGATAGGCCTCAGATTGTCTAAGACTCTTTTATCTTTACCAGCTTTTGGAATCAATGTAATCAAATCTTGATACTTTCAATCGACTCTTTTTTTTTTTCAATACCTTCTTTTAGGGCACAGAATAATAGATTTCTCAAATCTCCCCCAAAAATGATGAGTGAGCCCATCTGTCCCTGAGGATTTGTTTAAAGGCATCTTCTCAACAACTGAACCCAATTCTTCAATTTTAATATCCGAATCGCATTATTGTTCTGAATTTGAGCAAAAAAGATCTGTCTCATAAGAGGAGAAATCTGAGGAATATAGTTTAGACTAGAACTGAAACACTTCTTTTTCAATTATTTTAGAATCTTTGCATTCCTCTCCTTGGATCATTAAACTACTGATAGAGTTCCTTTGCTGTCTTGTTTTTTCTAAGTCACTGAAATATGAAGAGTTCTTTTCACCTTCCTCAGTCCACTCGATCTTATATACTCGATCTGTGCCCTCTCAAGATACAAATGATCTCATTTACTTTGAAGTTCCATCACCTTGTCATTTTCATAATTATTTAAAACATGTTGTTACAACACTGACTTATTTCACAAATTAAATTCCTTTCATATTCTCTTTTTTCTTTTATTAGTTTCTTAGAGAAACGAATGGAAAATTCCTGAATGTAAAATTTCGTAAGAGAAAGGCATTGAACTTCCAATATCCTTTGTTTCTAAATTGCTTAGTTGTGGGTTCTAAAACGAGACCTATGAAACAATGATCTGTTAACGGAGCTTTAGAAATTGTAGATTTTGAATCATATTTTATAATGTTGTCACTGACCGTCCAATAATCAATTCTAGATTTGCTCTCCCCATTTGGTTTAAACCATGAAAAACATTCAACCTCGGGATTTAAATATCGCCAAACATCACTCAAATTATTTTCTGTCATATAAAGTTCAACACTAACATTAAGCCGCCTCTTGTTAAGTCTGGGAGGCCATCTATCTTTCCACTGGTCAGGAACCATATTCCAGTCCCCTCCTACTGAAACATTATCAGATGGACTCCTTCAGCAAGCACTCCTTCACTGTATCTTCTGCAACATAGCGAACACATATGGCAAGCTGTTCAGTATTGCCGTCTCTGGTTCATCTGCCATAACTGAAAACATCCCTGCCTCTTTTAGCTCCCTGACAATATCTGCTGTAACCTCTTCAGCACAGCACTCAATTATCTCATTCTGAGATGCAGGTGATCAGTAGGTGCTGTGTGAAGGGGCTGAATCGGATTTCAAGAAAGGGTCAAACTGTTTTAGAAGATTCAGACACTGCAGAAAACTCCCCTCCCTCATCATGGCCACGGAAGGGAATATTTTGCTTGGCCAGGAATTGTGTCACTGCAACAATACGGGTAAGGTACTCCCGTCTGTGTTTTATTTCTGCCTCATTTGCTGAGTGCAATTGTTCAATTACACTGCCGTGAACAGCACTGGCTTTAAAGCTGTGCCAGGACAGCATGCTTGCTTTATGGGCAGGTGTTTTCTCGCGCTCTCTAAAGAGATCTAGAGATTTTTTCCAGTTTCAAATTTTTACCAAACATCCTACAGGAAAAACAAAAAGCTGCATCTCTAGATATAGACGGTTTCAACGGCAACAACATAAACAAACGTTACTGCGCATGCACGCTTTTGTGGCCCAAAATTAACTTCCGGTAGAATCAATAACAACAGAGTTCATCTGTAGAAACAAGCAAATTACATTAGCTAGCAAGTATGTCTAGCCAGTTTTATTTGGGACTACCAATAGAAGAAAAGAGCCGTTACTTGGCCAAACTTAAATGTGACAACGTTACACTACCAGACCCGTTCAACAAAATGTTGAGGCAAACATTTTTTTCTACAGACCTGTCTGATTCACCGGAGGTCAGTCAGGTAAATATCTTTGAGTACTTAGTCGAGGAGGAATGTGTGTACAACACAAAGGAGGCGTTCAAGGCATATCGCAGCTTGGATGCCTATAACTATTTTCATTCCGGAAAAGTTAAAAACATTCTACCACACATGGATGGAAATACCTGTGCCGTTTACGGGGAAATCGAGGCGGGTCAGACGCTTTCAAAGAGCTACTCCACCTGGATCAGTGCGAAGAAGTCCGGCGAAGTCCAGAGTGGGCATTGCACCTGCATGGCAGGGTGAGTATGGCTGGCTAGCTAACGTTACATTTTACAATAGCATTTAGATACACTTTTTCAATACTTGCATTTATCCCGTTGATAACATGTCTATCTGGATCTATGCAGCAATGGAGAGGTGTGTAGCCATGTGGGTACGGTTCTGGTGGACTCCAGAGTGGCCCATCTGTCACTTCAAAACCAAGAGTTTGGTCACGGGTCACTAAAAAGGGGAGCATTTTAACAATTATTATATTCAATAATTATATCCTAGTCTTTTCAAATATCAGTGTACAATTGATGGTATTTTTTTTTTTTTTTATCTCCTTATATGTTTTCCCCCTGTCTCAAATCAAGCCGTTCGACTGTGTGACGTCACATGGTCGGACGCCCCTCCCACGATTGTTGATTGACAGCAGCGTTTCAACACAGACCCGCCCTCGCTCGTGAGCGATCTGTCAATCATAGTCCGCTCTGTTGATACGCTGGAGCTCTGTCTATGAGCAGAATGGCGTCTAAGCGATTGTGGTGTTCTGTTCTCGGGTGTAATAACGAACACAGCATCATGTTGATTTTCCTAAATCCGAACCGCTGAAGACGCAGTGGCTGAGTTTTGTTTTAGAAGGGAATATTCCCCACGATCAACGTCAATGCTTTCATGTTTGCACGAATCATTTCACACACCAGACTGCTTTACAAACGAGGATCAGCTGGTTTTGCTAAGAAGCTGCTCCTGAAAACAGGATTGGTATCAACTATTCGTGTTCCTGCTGCACCTCCAGAAGAACTGAAGTGAGTGTCACACTTTATTAACCTTTATATTAATATTTATATTAATCTTTGCAAATCGCTAGCTGCACGCTTCACGATGAATGCGGCTAAGGTTTACACTCAGGGTACATTACGGCATGTTTTCTATGTACAACGTTCTCAATATAATTCATAATCCCACATTTATAATGAACAACGCGTTATGGTTATTGTGTTATTGTGTTATAAACATAGACAGTATATAAACTGGACACAGCGACCCCATAGGATTCAACGGAGAAAAGTGAAGTCAGTTAGAAGCTCTTCTTCCTGATGGCTGAGCGACTGCACAGACTCAAGCTGAGCTTGACGACGTAGATGTGCCGTGAGCAACCCGTCTGTCTTCTAGTAGCTGTGCCGAGAGAAATCTGAATCATTCCCTTCCGAATCTCTCAGAGACGGAGAGTGTGAGTAGGAGCTGTACATGAGCTGGAGCAGGAGAAACTTTTGCTAAGTATTCAGATGAATTACTTTGTATTTATGTGTGAGTGTGTGTGTGAGTGTGTGTGCGTGTCTGTGTAAAATCAGCTAAAAAACGAATTTTGTACATTTCTGACCAAGTGGGGACCTTCATGTGTGTGTGTGTGTGTGTGTGAGTGTGAGTGTGTGTGCATTAGCAAGTGTGTGTGTGTGTGTGTGTGAATTTGAGTGTGTGTGTGAGTGTGAGTCTGCGTGTCTGTGTAAAATCAGCTAAAAAACTAATTTTGAACATTTCTGACCAAGTGGGGACCTTAATGTGTGTGTGTGTGTGTGTGTGTGTGTGTAAGTCCGTACTCAGCAGCGCTCCTGTAGGCTGGAGCAGGAACTGCAGTGGCCCATTAACACACGTCGCTCACACTTCTCTATTGTCTGAATGGCTGCTGTCCTAGAGAGGCTCTGAGACTGTAGAGCTGCTGTTTAACTGGAACTTTCTATAACACTTTATAATAACTCCACGCTATTAATCACTAGTTATGCATTAGTAAACAGTTAATTCATTAATAAAGCATTAATAGACATCAAACAGGATTTAGAGATATATGTGGTGTAATATCCCGCTCCAGTGCAGTAGGTGTCGGTGTGCAACTGTTCAGCTGTTCTAAACCCTCCTGTGAAACACACGAAGAAGTAACAGCATCTGGGCCTCGTTTATCATCGCTGCGTCGCACAGAACAGGCCCTGAGAGAGGCGGACGACACTTCCCACGCATAAGCTGTGATTTATAAAAACAAACTTGACGGAAAATGTGCGCACCTGCACGCAAACTGTGACCCATGTGAACGAACATTTTGGAGATGGAGCAGTTTGGCGAACCGATGGTGACCTGGAGTTAAATGTCGTTTTGGTCGCTTTTAAACTGAACATTTAAAGAAAATTATACATATACAGAGAGATAATACAACTATAATTTCACTCACCAAGCCTATCGCATGAAGCAGACATCCATCCAGTCCTACATGTCGCGCTGGGCCGTTCAGTGAAACTGGCGCATTAGCCTTTATCTGACGGCAGAGGAAGGAGAACCGCACATCTGCATTATGAGTCATAATCATAAATACAGTGCATGTTCACAATAACAGTTTAAATAAATAAAAGAATGATTTAAAATATGTTTTACTTCTGATATAAACATTTAGATTAAATATGCCATTCTCATTAATGGAGTTAAACACTTAAATTACATGAAAATCATTACTGAGAAGTTACACAACAGTTTTTATATTCAATAAATATAAATGTATAATTATACATATATATATATATATATATATATACATATACATATATATTTATATATAAAATAAATATAATGGCGTACTTTTAGTAAGGATCCTAGAACGAGGCGCGCGGATTGACAACAAGCGTTACTGAGTTTAAAATATTGATAAATTCTCTTCTTAGTGGACAAGACTGCAAGCAAGTTTAACACATTCTCCATTAAAGTCATTTGTAATTATTAGGAACTTCATATTGTATATTAAGCGAGATAAATGTGAAGTTACAGAAGGCTGTTCTTCTGCTACTCCGAACAGACGAAGAATCTGCCAGAAATTACAATCTTTTGAAGTTAAAACATGAAGTTTTATTGAGAAAGGGTTATTGAACACGAATATGTTTCTGAAAGTTTTCCCCCATTTCCTCTTCAGTTTTAGGCTGTTGTTTATGTGATGTGAAATCGAAAGTATTTTTGAAGCAGACATTTACAGTAGACAGACAGATGAAGCCTGACGTCAATGAACAACAATCTGCTGTTATTAAACTGAATATCTCAGTTCATATATAGCAATTATGATTAGTAGTTATACAGTATGACCGTTATAATTCAGCTTACTTTTACTCAACCAGTTATTTTAGGATCATTTAAAAGTAATGAAATCAACCATCATTGTGAACTTGAAGTAATGATTAAATGACAAACGATTCAACAATTAAAGATTGGGTAAATATGATTGTAAAATGATATTAAACTGCAATAGAGAATATAACAAATCAGCTTCAATTTTCCCACTCAAAGTTTTAAACACAATTTCTGTTCCCCAATGAATTAATATTTAGAGTCAGTTAAACTCATTAAACAATCAGAAATGATTAAGTCCATTCGGTTATTTTACATGGCAATATATTTGTCTGTAACTCACTTTATTTTATAGATAGTTGTTGCTGTTGCTGTTGTTGATGATAACTCAGCATTCTTCATTATTGTCTTAAATAAGATGTTCTTCATCTGTGTAAAATGGTGTCATCTCCAGGTGATGCTGAAGGATTGAGTGTTTCCAGAAAGCAGTGCTGATCAGTTTTCAGTGTCAGTTTAGCTGCAGTATGTCAGAGGAAAGAGGAAAGGACTCTCTCTCTCAGATGAGGCTCTCAGAGAAACACAGGTAAGACTGCGTCTGTTTTCATCACTTTAAACTCCACTGGACTTTATGTTTCCCTGTCAATAACACAACTTTAAGCATTGTTCTATATTTGCACAACTTCAGTTTTTAACTTCTTAAATTAACTCTGACTTTATCTATAAAGCCCTGTTTGCTCTATAGAAAATATCACAGTTAATAATTTGTTAATAACCTTCTAGACGCTGAATTAATCCAAATAAATGACTTTAGTTTTTAGATCATACAATTATTGACAGACATTAGGAAACAACTATACACTTAATTTAATTCAAGTATGCTAACACAACTGTGTCACACAGACATTTCTGCTCTCTATTTCTGTCAATAATCCAAAACTTGAAATGTTCTCTTAAATTAGAGTGAAGTATTTTTTAACATATTTAATCTCTCTCATGTATATTAAAGAAATCGTTAAACTAATGTGAGCCAGTAAATAAAATGATCGTTAACTATTAAACAGTAAATTGTGTGAGTGTGTGTATTTCTGTGGAGGATTAGATAAAGACACAGATGTGTTTCACACACAGTTGATCCTCCTTTACTAAAGTGTTTTCTCTCTCTCTCTGTTCTTTGTGTCATCAGTGTAAGATCAGGCTCACATGTGTCCAGCTCTGTGTCTCTGAAGAGTGATCGGTCTAAAGGTGGAGGAGTACCAAACTTCAGTGAGAAAACACCATCATCTAATAAAAGGTATTTTGTGTGTTTATATTACATTAAGGAGACACAAATTCACTATGGAAAATAGATCATGAAACTAAACATGCATAATATGTTTATCCATCCGACTGTAGTCATAAATGGACAAATGCACAGCTATACTGCATTTAATTACTATTTGCAACATTAAACCTTTTCAAATGAGACTAAAGTATCTCCTGTAGTAAAGTGTTTTCTCTCTGTTCTTTGTGTCATCAGTGTAAGATCAGGCTCACATGTGTCCAGCTCTGAGTCTCTGAAGAGTGATCAGTCTAAAGGTGGAAATCCACCAAACTTCAGTGAGAAAACACCATCATCTAATAAAAGGTATTTCATGAGTTTCTAAATTTTTTTCATAAGTGTTTAAAAGTTGTATCAGTGAATATCAATCATGAAACATTTTCAGATCCAATATTTATCATTATTTATCATTGAATCATTTATCATGATATTTATTATTGAATACTCTGATAAATATTTGATCTGATAAATATTTATCAGAGTATTCACAGCTAATGCTTTTTCTCTTTCTGTGAAATTTTGCCTGGAAAATCAGTATTTATTTTATTTATTTGATTTCAGGCTTCAATATGAGACATTAGACTCAGACGTTCAGACTCACAGGAACCACGAGAATTTCAAAGACAGTCTTCTAGGAATCTTCCAGGTAGGAAAACACAGTTTTATAAATGTTTAATATTTACAACAAACAAATATGTTTTTGAACAAACATTTTATTTAATTCCTCCAGATCCATTTTTTCCTTTGAAGCTCTTATATATATTTTATTTTTCTATTTGTAAAAAATATCAGCTGGTTTACATGTTAGTCTTTTAACTGGATTTTTTTATAGATATAATAGTTATTGAATAAATTGTGTTGACCAAATGTAGATGTACAATTTGGTTTAAATTGTGTCTTTTTTCTTACTTTTGTTTGTAGGATCTTGAGAGCAAAATAATCACATTTCTGAAGAATGAGCTGGAGAAGTTTAAGAAAATATTACACAAAGAGAACACACAATACTTTGTGAAGGACTTTATTGAGAACAGATCCAGTATCAAAGACTCAGCTCTTGATCTCACACTACATTACCTGAGAGAGATGAAGCGAGATGAAGCTGCTGATGCTCTAGAAGGTTAGAGACTCATGATCATCTGTCTGATTGTCTCTTATAAATATAGGAGAGAAAATGAAGACTAAAACTGTCTATTTTCTGTTCCTGTGTTTAGGTGAGCTGTTCCTCATTCCTCAGCTGAAATGTGGCCTAAAGAAGAAGTATCAGTGTGTGTTTGAAGGAATTGCGAAGCAAGGTGACTCCACACTTCTGAATAACATCTACACAGATCTCTATATCACTCAGGGTGGCAGTGAACAGGTCAATACTGAACATGAGGTGAGACAGATTGAAGTTGCTTCCAGGCGTCAGGAAGCACAAGAGATACAGGTTGAATGCACACATTTGTTTGAAGCTCCTGAACAAGACAAGGAGATCCGAACTGTCCTGACAAAAGGAGTCGCAGGCATCGGGAAATCAGTCTCTGTGCAAAAGTTTGTTCTGGACTGGGCTGAAGGAAAAGAAAATCAAGATATCAGCTTCATATTTCCTCTTCCATTCAGAGAGATGAACTTAAAGGAGAAAGAAAAACTGAGTTTGATGGACCTTATAACTCAATTTTTCCCAGAGACAAAAGGACTGAACCTTACAAGAAGGAATCAGTTCAAAGTGCTGTTCATCCTTGATGGACTGGACGAATGTCGCCTTCCTCTGAAGTTTGACTGTAATGAGACGTGGCGTGATGTGTCGTCACCAGCCTCTCTGGATGTTCTCCTAACGAACCTCATGAAGGGAAATCTGCTTCCTTCTGCTCTCATCTGGATCACCACCAGACCAGCAGCTGCCAGTAAGATTCCTCCTGACTGCATCGACCGGCTGACAGAGATACGAGGATTCAGTGACGCACAAAAGCAAGAGTACTTCAGAAAAAGATTCACCGATGAGAATCAGGCCAACACAATCCTAGATCACATTAAACAATCAAAGAGTCTCTATATCATGTGCCACATCCCAGTCTTCTGCTGGATATCAGCCACGGTTCTCCAGAACATTCTGGAGGAGGAAAGAAACACTGATGTGAAAAACACTCAGGCTGATGAGATCTCTAAAACACTGCAGGAATCAAACACTGAAGACACTCCCAAGACTCTGACACAAATGTACACACACTTTCTCCGCTTTCAGATCCAGCAGAGCCGCCGAAAGTATGATGGAGAATACACACCAGATGTTTCCTGGGATAAAGACGCCATCCTTTCACTGGGGAAACTGGCGTTTCATCAGCTGGAAAGAAACAACCTGATCTTCTATGACACAGACCTGGAAGCCTGTGGTATTGACGTCTATAAGGCATCAGTGTACTCAGGCATGTGTACCCAGATCTTTAAGGAGGAAACAGGGATTGTTCTTGGTACCATGTACTGCTTTGTTCACTTGAGCATTCAAGAGTTTATTGCAGCCCTTTATGCACATCTGATTCTGGACATCAACAAGACAAGTGTGTTTGATCATGAGTCTACAGAACAGGAAAACAGAAATGAAACCATGATTGATTTTCTCAAGACTGCAGTGGACAAGGCGCTCGAGAGTGACAATGGACACCTGGACCTTTTCCTTCGCTTCCTCCTCAGTCTGTCACTCCAGTCCAATCGACGACTCTTACGAGGTCTGTTGACACAGCAAGACGGCAGTGACCAGAGCAACAAGGAAATAGTTCAGTACATCAAGCAGAAATTAGAAGATAATCTTCCTGCAGAGAGATCCATCAATCTGCTCTACTGTCTGAATGAGCTGAACGACCAAACTCTGGTGAAAGAGATTCAGACCCACCTTAGCAAAGGAAGTCTCTCATCCGGTGACCTTTCACCTGCCCAGTGGTCTGCTTTAGCCTTTGTGTTGTTGACATCAGAGGAAGAGCTGGAGGAGTTTGAGCTTCAGAAATTCAAGAAATCAGACGAGTGTCTCATTAGATTATTGGCAGTCATCAAAACCTCCAGAAGAGCTCTGTAAGTCTTTAAATATATTTTGTCATGTTTTGCTCTCATCTGAAAAATGTCTTTATCTACATTACTCTATAGTGATTCCTCATCATGAACATGAACTTATCCCTGTAAAGCCTGACATATGAAATAATAGTCAGATTTTTTTTTTTTTGGAGACAGTTTATCAAACCTTTAGACAAAATATAAAAGACCATGTAAAAATGTTTGCATTTTTGTCTTGTATCATATGATACACCACACTTTAATGACTTGTATAGAATTATATATTAGCTCATGTTCATACTTGTGGAAAAAATACATATTTTATTCATATACCCAAACTGGGGGAAAGAATCTAATTTGGTACATTAGGGATGGGACGATTACCGGTTTCACTATAAACCACGATAAAATGTACTGACGGTTAGTAATATCGTTTAAAATTTAATAATCATTAAAACCGTGTTTGATTATCGCGATTTTAGATCCTGTTCAGCCAGCAACAGTCTGACGCAGCACGCAATGTTATTTTTTTATTCAAGAAGGAATTGCGGAAGGCAGTGACCGTGCTCGGGAGATTTTTCAGCCTTTTAAAAGAACCAATTCTGAGGTGTGGTCATATTTTGGCTTTAACAAAAGTACTGAGGGAAACTTAATCGAGGATGGTCACCCTGCAGAACATGCACAAGAAAAAGTCGCTGCAATAGGGGTAAACTTCAGATCTGCCGAGTTGTCTTGTTGTGTGACCATCACCGACTGTTGTATAGCGAACGCAAGGCAAGTTAACTTTGACCTCAATACCAGGGAAATAATTGGGCATAAAATGTTGTTTTAAGTTTAACTATTTTATATCAATCACTTGAAATAAACATGAAGCTTCCGCAAAGAAAAGTTCGCAGCAAGTGGCTTAGCCAAAGACGAACGAACAAGTTCAAACAAGACTATTAAGAGTGACATTTAAGAGATAATAATTCATATTCATTATACACTTATTACACCGTTTTTTTTACCACATAATTACGGGGACATTGAATTGAGATTAATGTTTTAAATCTTACCTGTTTATAAATCCATTCTGTACAGCGTACAAAACAATCGTTCAGACAAGATGATCACAACAATATGATCAAACTCTGTAAACAATAAATCAACTCTGATTTAATTTTCAATACAATTAAAAACGGAGACGCAAGACAGCAAGTTGTATTTGAATGAAACGAGAGAGCGCGTCCATTGTGATACATGATGTAACGTCTGTCAGAGAGTTTGAAGTCTGCCCAGATGAAGAATACAAGACAGTGCAAATGAACTGGTAGTTCCACGAGACTTTTATAGATGTTTTCTCTCAGTTAAGCACACTCGTCACATACATGTCGAAGAGCGAATGTTAAAACGGAAAAGAAAACACTCTAAAACATGCTACAAATCAAAGTGGAAGTAAACACATTATAATAAAACAACGGTCAGCAGTAGAGCGGTCATCTTACTCTTTGCGTGATCAATCTCACTCTCACTGTGCGTGCGCGCTCACATAAAAACAGCATGCATACAATAACGTACGCCATAGAAGAAGTTATCTTAAAGGCACATCAACATTCATGTCATGAACACTACTTAACACTAGGCGGCCGTTACAATGGATGTGCGCGGTGTTATAATGCGTTGCTATTGACGACCGTCATTATAAGGAAGGAAATGCTTTAAAAAGTGCATAGATCTGCTTGTTTTATTTGTTGTTTGTTGATTTTCAAATATAAAACTTGTTGAAATGTCTTCAGTGTGAGCATCAACTCTTTTTGAACACTTTCTTCTCGTTTTAACAAAACCGTGATAATATTGATAATCGCGATAATTTTGGTCACTATAATCGTGATATTAAATTTTCATACCGTCCCATCCCTAGTACAGATATATTGCCAACAATTAAGATGAAATTCTGAAAGGTTATAATATAAAACATTGAGATTTTTATAAAACAGGCTTAAATAAAGTACATATATATTACCACATCATATATTAGTTGTCCCTGTCACGTGTCAGCGTTTGTTTGGACTTTCAGTTCGAGTTTTGCTTGGTTCCTGTTTGCCTTTGTTCTTTTCCCGCCACTCCTTTGTTTCTATGGTTACCGTCATTATCAGTTCAGTTGTATCACCTGTTTAGTCATCATCGTCATTAGTGGTCGACCGATATATCGGCCGATGTTTGGCACTTTTAAAATATCGGCATCGGCCGATACGTTTTTCTGATTGGCTGATGTGTTTGAAGCGGGACTTTTATTTTGACGGGCGGTGCTGAGAACACCAGCGCCTGATCACACAGTGCTCACTCACATTCTCTGTCTTCACTAGTTTACAATCTCTGTCAGTCATATCTAATACTTTGTTAGACAGAACTGGTGAACAAAGAAAGTAAATGGTATGCGAAAAAGTGAAGTGTTGCTTTTATATTATTTGTTGCAGAAAAGGCAAACTGTCATGAACTGCTCCGAGACTCGAAGGTAGATCCAAATGCAGCTTTTATTAAGAGGCAATCCAGACACGTAATCCAATAAACAGGCAGTGGGTCAAAACACAGGTAGGCAGTCCAAACAAACAAACAAAAACAAAACAAGACAAGACAGGCAGGGGTCAGAGGCAAGAGAGTAATCCAAGGAACAGGCAAGAAATCCAAAAACCAAGAAACAAGAAAACCAGGAAAAACGCTCAGAGTTGCAGTGTGACACTAAACAAAACTTCGCAATGATTGAATGAATGAACAAGGAATAAATAGGCTGAAACTAACAAGGATGATGAGACACAGATGAATGCAATTAGTGATGATGAGTCCGGGCAGTGAGTTATGGGAAATGTAGTTAGTGAGAGAGTGACAATAGTCGGGTGTGGAGTGCCCTCTGGTGGTTCTCAAGGGCACTCCAGCTGGTGACCGTTACACAAACAATCAGGCTAAAATACTTTCTCATTTACTGTCAACATTCAGCAGATGCACATCTACATCATTTAAACAAATCTCTGAATATCTAATAACCATTTAATATCTCAAACCTTGCAGATTTAATGGAATCCAGCTGTGATATCTTGTGAAGTGTGCATTTGTAGCCTGATAAATGTGTGACTGCGAGTGACGGTCGAGTGAAGTGAGTGAATGCGAACAGAAGATCAGCTTCACAGGAGACGCGATCGAAAAACTTTAAATCCTTCATATTAAAATATGCTGTGCTATATCCACTGTGTCATATTCATATAGTTTTCACTGTGTGCTGTATGTAATATTAGCGTTACCTTGTCTTTATTTGAAAAAATATGATTACCAGTGTGCACGATATTACCAGATTACTGAGTGCCCTGTTACAGTGTTTGCTTCCTTTTTATTCACATATTCATATATTTTTAAACAATTACTTTATTTGTGAAAAATACTGTAATAGGATTGCAGATTCAAGAAGTTGCCATCTAAGCATGTTTATTTTAAAGATTTGTTTTGTAATTTATTTTAAATGTATAAAATATTGATTAAAATAAATATAAAGTATATAATAAAAATATTGGCTTTACATCGGCTATCGGCCATCCTGCTCTCTAAGATATCGGCATCGGCCATCAAAAAACCAATATCGGTCGACCACTAATCGTCATCTATCTCACCTGTGTTCTGTTAATCAGTGTAATGTGTGTTTGTATTTAAGTTCCATTCTGTTCAGTCAGTCCTTGTCCGATCTCCGTCGTATTTAGTGTGTGAACCTTCTGCCCGTCTTCTATGTACCTGTATTTTTATATTGTGAGTAAATGTTTGCATTGGAACTTTTGATTCTCCTTCGTCTTCTTCTGCCTGCACCACACTGTGACAGTCCCTCTGTATCTCTCAGTAATTAGACATTTTAAATGCTTATTTTTATCAGTAATTCTGTTGTTTAATGTAATAATAATGTAATGTAATATGTAGATTGAGAGATTTACAAATAAACATTTATCAAAAGCCTGTTGTATAATATTTGATGTACACATTTTAAGATGTTTTTTCTACAAAAAAGTTCAAAATGTTTTTTTTTTCAATGTTTTTTTATTTATTTTGTAAAATAAATGTAATTTCAGTAATTGTTATGGATGCTTTTTTACTATCTTTAAATTAATGATATATCACCCATTGATCACCCTGCTCTCTAAGATATTGGTCGTCAGTTAAACTTTATCTTGAACTATTAAAAACAAATACAATTTCATAGGTTCTTAGGTTTAAGTAATCTTAGCTTTACTTAAATCATTAAAGATTTTATATCAAAAAGACATGTGTACATGTGAATGAAGGCATTTTTAGTATTATAGAGAAATTCCTTTAACTTGCCATAAAAGTGTGAACTGTCTCATCTAATAGTGTCAGTGCAGTCAAGTCAATAATAGTGTTGAATATTAAGTGTCCCCAACTAAGGAAGCTAGAGGCAACAGTGGCAAAAACCCAAACTCCATCAGGTGACAGAAATAGAGAAGAAATCCTGTAGCTATAAAAATATTTTTTTCAAACATGCTTCATTTTATCTATTAAATTTGTCGCTGAATAAAAAATACTAATGTACAGGAAATAGTATTTTTTGTAGATGAATGCTGTTTGAATGCATAGTATGCTGTTTATGTAAAAAATAATAATGGAACATGTATTTAATATTTGTACTTAGAAAATGTATTGTATGTGTTCCATCTAATTCTGTGTTGTGATTTATTGTAGGTTAAATGATTGTAACTTAACAGAAAAAAGCTGTTCAGCTCTGGCTGCAGTTCTTGGATCAGATACCAATCTGAAAGAGCTGAACATGAACAATAATAATCTGCAGGATTCAGGAGTGAAGCTGCTCTGCACTGCACTGAAGAATATAAAGTGTAAATTGGAGATACTGAGGTAAGTTGAGCCACAGGAGTCATATGACTAAAGTAAGGTGCAATGACTGACAGGACGATCCTGGAGGCTAAAAGTTATGAATAAGAATTTGATGAAGTTATGAAGGTTTGTCTTTGTTCTATTGTTGTTGTGTTTTTCATTCAAAATAATAATGAGCCACAAACTAAGCAATCCAAAGATCTTTATTTATTTGTTACAATGTGGGTATAGCATATCATCCTTCTTATCAATTTTGTTAATAAAAGTCCAATGTTTAATATAAGTGAATTTATGATTGTACAATTTTATTATTGATGTATTTTCATTAATACTAATGAACCACAAACTAAGCATTTGTTTTAAATTTAGGGGGAAATCCAAAGACCTTCATTTCTCAGTGTTACAATGGGGGTATACTATGCCATCTGTCTTATTTGTTTTGCTGATAAAAGTTTGATATTCAATATAAGCGAGGTTGTCATTGTGCCATTTTATTGTTTTTTTTTTCACTGAGTAATACTGAAGTGACATTAAGCGTTCATTTTGTGCTGCATTCATTTGGTGCTGCACTGTAATGCAAATAATTGCAGGGAATTATAATATTTTGTGGATAAAGTATTTTCTAAATATGTAAATTCTACGTCTTATAAGTTAACACTTAAATTGTGCTGTTTTTGTTTATAGTAATTTATAATTTAGTGATTTAATCGTTATTTGCATACCTAGTGTTGAGTCAGAATTCAGATGATTCTGTTAGAGCTGGTAAATCTGCCACAGAAAGGAGGGGGAGATCTGGTAGAAATCACTTATCTTAATATTTTATGTGACAGGATTAATGTATTTTAGTGCTTTTGAGGGAGCTGTGTATCTTTGATTCTGCTTTCAGCTTTGCAGCTAGTCTCGACTAAACACTTCCTGTAGTTTATGAGTGTTTTACACCACTGTGAAGGTATTTGGGTCCGTTTGTCTCACTCATCCTTGCAAAGCTGCTTCAGCTCAGTGACATTTGCAGGCTTTCCAGCATGAGCTGTGTTTCAAGTCCTTCCACAGCATTTTAATGAAATTGAAGTCTGGACTTTATTGGGCCATTCCCAAACTTTAATTTTCTAATTTTCCATCCATTTTCAGGTTGCTTGTTGTGGATCATTCAGATCATAGACTTTCAGAGCTGTACATTTTTAGATAATTGCAATCTTGAAAGGGATGTTGACATCTAACATATTAAAGTTCACTGAGCCTTTTGTTTGCCTCCATATTCAGGTGTCAGTTTTTGCAACTGACTTTCAAAACATTTGTACAAAGAATAAAATAAAATTCAGTTTAAGGATTTATATTGTTCAGGTTTAACTGATTAATCAGTTGAATGTTTTCCTCTCTGTTCTAGACTCTCTAACTGCAGTGTGACAGAAGAAGGTTATAAAGCTCTGGCTTCAGCTCTGAGATCAAACCCTTCACACCTGATAGAGCTGGATCTCACAGGAAATGATCCTGGACAATCAGGAGTGAAGGAGCTCAGTGATTTACTACAGGATCCAGACTGTCAACTGAAGACACTGAGGTGAGATGGGATCAAATAATTAACTAAATTAGCTATATGCAGGCTAAATATTCATAACTAGTATATTATTTTACTTATATAATAAGCTGGACAATTTGTTGCATCAAAATGATCAAGATCAGATCAGATGCCGCAGGTTCTGTCATGATGATGATAACCGTCAACACAGTTTAGTTGTGATACGAGCTACAGGTCAAATAGACATTATGGGTCAGTATATGTGCTGACATTCAGGAGTATACCTTGATAATTAACAATAATAGTTTTCCATCAAGCCCAGATTCACTGCATCTCTCTACAGCAGGTCTATGAGTCTCCAGATGTCCACAAACATGCAGTTTCACAAGCCAGTTTTCTCTGTGCTGATGTTTCTCACTCCTCCTGCTTTAAAGACAGAAAGATCTTAATTTCACACTCTGTATTCATACTGAAAATCATGATCTAGTGAGCTTTTGCCCTCCTGCTCTGTGAGACGTTTCTGTTCTTATGAGTTTGCTTTAGGACTGAGTGTTGCTCTAGTTTCTTTTAAATATATAGTTATTTGTGTATTTAAATGTTTAAAGAAAAATGTAACATCTAAATAACTAACTTAAGCTTGTCTTTAAAACAATAGTTAAGTTTTGTTTTATCGTATCAATCATTTTTGTAATGCAATGGACATTTAGTTGATACCTGAATTGCCTCTTCTGCAGGTTTGTGAGTCCTGCTGCAGAGGAAGCCTGTCAGTATGTGAATAGAGTTGTGGGTATAAACCCGTTACTCCAGAGAGAGCTGAATCTGAGAGGACATGAACTAGGAGACACACGAGTGAATCAGATCTCTGCTCTACTGCAGGATAAACACTGTCAACTCAACACACTGACGTGAGTATTGCTCATTTATTTATAATATCTCTTTAATTTTATTTATAATGTTAGCTGATGATAATATTTCCAGACGGACAGTTTGATCATGGGTCAATAATTATTTCAGTTTCTGTAGAGGCAGAACAATGTTTTTTTCAGACATCAGGATCAGAACTGTTCATAACTGCTTTCAATTTAATCTTTGTATTTCACAAATATCTAATTTTGGTGCAACATATACTGTAACTTGTAAAAATTGAATAAGTGCATTTTAAAGTCTGTGATCAGTATCTGCTAAAATGTCACATTACAAACAAACCATCGTTCAAAATAACAGCATTTATCTAAAATAGAAAGCTTTTTTAACATCAGCTACTAGGCTTACAGTTCAAAAGTTTGGGGTTAGTACGATTTTTATTTTTATTTCTTATTTTTGAAAGAAACTTGCCTACTTTTATTCAGCAAGGTTGCATTACATTAATCAAAAGTGACAGTAAAGACATTTATAATGTTACAAAAGCTTTCTATTTCAATTAAATCTCTTATGAACTTTATATTCATCAAAGAATCTTGAAAAAAAAACAGTTTTAAACATTAATAATAATCAGAAATGTTTTGTGAGCATATTATTCCCTCAGGTAGATTACATGTTTTCTTGCGTGGCTGGATGTTGGACTCATGAACAATAATCACATTGTTTGCATTCGCCAAAACTGATTTGCCGAAATCAAAACGTGGACAGTGAAAGGGAATTAGCCTACCGTTAGCGCGAGACGAGTCCGGCTTGAAGCGGAAGCGACCAGACGGCAGAGGATTATGTTCACAAATTAAACAATGATTAAGAAAAGCTGTGATTGGATGATGACAGGTGTCGGTGATCATTCTCGAGTGTCGTGATCAGCACTGCTGCTGTTGCTGTTGTATCAGTCAGTGGATAGATCAGCGTAGCAGGCTAGTCAACAAACAGGACAAGGGAGGTCACGCACGGGACAAATAAATTAGGCCCAACATACGGGACGTCCTGGCTAATACGGGACAGTTGGCAACCCTAGCGCGGACAGTCTGTGGCGCGCACATAACAGAGACGCGCACATAACAGAGACGCACACATAACAGAGACACACACATAACAGAGACACACACATAACAGACGCATGATTTCTGAGCGCCAAATTCGAACGGCACCCTCTTTGTTAAAAGCTAACGTATAGAAAATTGGCAATTTCATTGTGACCTATTTAATAGTTTTTGTATGAGAGCTGCTTTCTGTATTGTTTAGTTTTCACATCAATATGCTGTAAACCGATCTGTTACACGTACGTTATACGGCCCTCCACAGGCACAGTGTGTATCAGTGCAATGCCAGTCACAAAAAGCTACACTTTGACTGTGCTCTCTGCAGATGTTCATTCACTTTTTTTGTATAAGCTGCTTTTGATTGTGGTATACAGCAAACATTTCAAGTCATAACTCTTTATTATTTAGTTGTGTATAAGAGCGGCTTTGTATGTCACTAATTACTCAGAATATGCGTAAGTCCACAAGCATTATGTTTGTATGAGAGCTGCTGGTACATCATTCTATATTTGTGAACGAAAACTGTTTGTGATTTTGCTACAAGTACGCTGCTAGTACAGGCACACGTTTATTTTCCTGTTGGTTCTTGTTGGGACATATGCTGGCAAATATAACCTTACAGTTGACTTGCCAAATCACTTCCATTTGTTTTATTAATAAAATTAATATAGGAAGTATTGGAAGTAAATTCTTTATGGGTCATCATAAATACTTTGCTTTAAAAGTACTAAGTTATCACACAAAAAAAGAAAAAAGATGCATCGATAATTGTTACCCTCTGAATCGCAATCGACTCGAATCGTGAGATGCCTAGAGATTCCCACCCCTAGATCTGAGTCATTTACTCTTTCTGTCTTCAGTCTGATTAGATGCAGTATTACAGAGAAACAGAGTCTCATCCTGACTTCAGCTCTGAAATCAAACCCGTCACACCTGAGAGAGCTGGACCTGACCTGGAATACACTAGGAAACACAGGAGTGAAGCACTTATGTGCTGTACTGAAGGATTCACACTGTAAACTGGAGAGATTGAGGTCAGTAACATTCACATACAAGAATCAAAATGCTTGAAATCACTTCAACAGTTTAAACTAAAACACTTTAACATTGTATTTGTGCAAACTTAGTATTTTGTGATCTGGTGAAATAAAGATGAAGATCTCTCTTCCTCTGCTTTATTTGCTTATGAAGATGATGTGACTTTACAGAATAAAGAGTTTTCTTTTCTTCTGTCTTATTTTCTTCTCTCTCTCTGCTAATGTAGTTTAAGAGGCTGTGATATGACAGATGAAGGTTGTTCTGATGTGACTTCAGCTCTGAAATCAAACCCGTCACACCTGAGAGAGCTGAACCTGAGCGGGAATAAACTAGGAGATTCTGGAGTGAAAAACCTCAGTGATCTACTGATGAACCCACAATTCAAGCTGGAGAAACTACAGTTAGTATCATTATACTGTACAGCAATTACAGTGTGACTGAAGTTTATATATTTGAAGACAGCAGGGCTTATGTTTCATTGTTTATAGCAGTGCACTTTCTGGGTTTCCCCTATTGCTCACATTTTTTTATGTGTTTTTTATCTAGTTAGTAATTGTTTAATTTCCAGCATTTGATACAATGTACTGATTGTGTACATGCAGAAATCTACCTTTTCAACAGAGAATAAAGAAGAGAGATGTCAAATAAATAGTTAAAAATGAAAGAGAAGAAACAGTGTCTTCCAGCACACAGAACTAGTGTGACTGGGTTTTAAAACTGCTGTTGCTCTTCAATAAGATGATCATCTAAAGCCGCGTTTCCACTGAAATTACCCAGAACAATCTGTCCCAGGATCTTTTTTCCCCCAGACCTGTTGCTGTCTGTGTTTCCATCGCAGTCTAAAATACAGTGAAGATTAGGCAAATTAGTCCGGTGACGTAGGACTGTGTGCGACTTTCCAGTTCGCGCTGGATTTCGTCCTCCTCATATAAGCTTTTTTAAGACCACGGGGAAACACTCCCACTGTGAGCCTCAGGTCTCCTAGAGTGTTAACCATATTGGCGGCTCTGCTTTGTGCAGAGGCAGTGCTGGGTAACAGCAGAGAGACTCTAGCCTTCACGAGGAAGGACAGTCCAGACCGCAGGGTCATCATGGTCCTGTTCTCACAGTGAGGACATGAACCATCCACAAACACTATCTCAGCACAGTCTTGGCCCAGACATGTGAGATCGTGGCCATCAGATGAGGACAGGGAACAACCGCATCCAGAAACACACGGACGGAAAGGCATCTTTAAAAAGACGCTCAACATCAGTTTTGCTCTTTTAGGGAAACTGCTCTTTATGCTGAAGCGCCCGGGAGGGAATCGCTGCACTTATCCATGCAATACACCAGTGAAACACCACTGAATGTGCTGTAGACCACCAGAAAGAGGGGCTTCCTTATTTTAGAGGCGACTGGAAGAGCGATCATTCAGATTTATATTGTTCAGGTTTAACTGATTTATCAGCTGAATGTTTTCCTCTCTGTTCTAGACTCTCTAACTGCAGTGTGACAGAAGAAGGTTATAAAGCTCTGGCTTCAGCTCTGAGATCAAACCCTTCACACCTGATAGAGCTGGATCTCACAGGAAATGATCCTGGACAATCAGGAGTGAAGCAGCTCAATGATTTACTACAGGATCCAGACTGTCAACTGAAGACACTGAGGTGAGACAGTATTATGGGCTGAAATATGTGCCACCAGAAACTGAATTTGAATCATTTATATTTGAATTTGAATTGCTAAACTTGAATAATTGCATTGAAAAACTGAATTTGAATCACATAATTTTAAATTGTATTGTTTAATTTGAATAATTGCATTGAAAAACTGAATCTGAATTGTATAATTTGAAATTGAATTTATTTGTTTGGAACTGAAGTCCAATACAATTTGATCCTCGCTGAAAATTCAACTATATATACACTCACCTAAAGGATTATTAGGAACACCTGTTCAATTTCTCATTAATGCAATTATCTAAACAACCAATCACATGGCAGTTGCTTCAATGCATTTAGGGGTGTGGTCCTGGTCAAGACAATCTCCTGTTCCCCTTCGAGGGAACTCGCACTGCGTTGTCGTCGTGACGACACTATGGGAACGCCCCCAGCGTAACGCATCTGAAGCATGAATGAAATCTGTCCAATCCTGATTGGTGCTGCGTCATGACGTAGTGGATGACGGCATAGCCGGAAGATACAAAGGGACGCCGGTTCAAACACACGTTAGCTTTTTGCTCTTCAGCTAAAGCGCTCTGTGTTTCTGTGAGTCTTATTTGGTGTTGTTTGTCCAAGTTTCACAAGCATTATTAGCATGGCAAGCGAGCAGTTTAAGAAGTGTGTGCATCCGTGTCCACGTTACATTTCGGGCACGGACACACACCACATGTGTGTGCATTGTCTCGGCGCGCAGCACGCTAGAGCGGCTCTCGAGGGAGCCGCTTGTAGCGAGTGTGAGAAGCTGCCGCTGAGGGTATTGCGCTCGCGCCTCGCTATATTTGATCAGCTCGGCCAAGCTCGCGAGCCTCGCGGTTCTGGGCCCGCTGTTGCCGAGGCAGCACGGCGCCGCAGATCGTGGGGTTCGCAGATGGATCTTTCAGCGGGACATGGGACTGATTCGTCATCTTCCCAGTCCTCGTCTGAAGATCCTGACGCTCTCCCGCCTCGTGTGGAAGCCCGCGATGCGGCTTCTTCCCGCGAGGTAGAGGCACCGATGCTTCAGCTATCTGGCTCTGAGGGGTCAGATGCTGTGAGCATCGAGGCAGGTGTTATGGAGCCCCATCCACCGCTTCATACACCCGCTCAAGAAGAGCTGGTGGAGGTTTTAACCCGCGCTGTGGCCAAATTAAATATTCATTGGCCACAAGAAGAACCTGTAGTCCAGCCATCTAGTAAACTGGATGAGAGGTTCTTTAAGCGCCGGGCTCAGCCTCCACGCCGGGGCCTTCCGTTTTTTCCTGACTTGCACAACGAGTTGTGCAAGTCGTGGGAAAAACCTTATTCAGCCAGGCTCTCCAATCCCCCAGTGCTTGATTTCGCTAATGTATTGGGGACGGCTGAGCACGGTTATGGGAAGATCCCGCGGGTAGAGGAAGCTCTCGCGAGCTATCTTTCTCCCGAGGCCGCATCTTCCCTGAAGGCCCCGGTATTGCCCACCAAGCCATGCCGAGAAACATCTTCTCTGGTGGGCAGAGCTTTTATGGCGGCCGGGCGGGCTGGTAGCTGCCTGCATACCATGGCGGTATTGCAGGCCTATCAGGCTGATCTCCTCAAAGAGCTAGATGAAGGCGAGGGTCCTTCCCCTGATGATATTTTGGAACTGAGGAAGGCTACTGATTTGTCTCTCCGCATCACCAAAGAGACGGCCCGTGCAATCGGCCGCTCTATGGCTGGTCTGGTATGCGTAGAGAGACATCTCTGGTTAAATTTATCAGGGATGAAGGAGAGGGAGAAGCATTTTCTTCTCGACTCTCCGATTTCGCCTTCTGGCCTCTTCGGCGGCGCGGTTAATTCCGTAGTCGAGAGGTTTCAGGAGGTGAAAAAGCAGTCGGCTGCCTTCCATCAGTACCTCCCTCGCCGCCCTGGCCCTTAGTAGATTATCTCGGCGCATGGTCATGCCTTCCGAATATATCTGCGTGGGCCCTGCGTACTGTAGAGCTGGGTTACAGACTGCAGTTCAGCTCCCCTCCCCCGAAGTTCAACGGGGTGGTCTGGACTGTGGTCGGCCCAGAGCAGGTTCGGGTTATGGAACAGGAAGTTCAATCCCTGTTGGTCAAGGAGGCCATAGAACGTGTTCCTCTGCCAGACAGGGAGTCCGGGTTCTACAGCCGGTACTTCATAGTTCCCAAGAAGGATGGGGGGTTGCGTCCAATAATAGATCTCAGGCACTTGAATCGTTCTCTGAGGAGATTCAGGTTCAAAATGCTCACAATTCCAGCCATCGTGAGTCAGATCCAGTTCGAGGACTGGTTCGTCACGATAGATCTGAAGGACGCATACTTCCATATCTCCATCCTTCCATGTCACAGGAAGTTCCTGAGGTTCGCTTTCGGGGGCGAAGCGTACCAATATCGGGTTCTTCCCTTTGGTCTAGCTCTTTCCCCTCGCACCTTCACCAAGTGCATGGATGCAGCGCTGGCTCCGCTGAGACTCCAGGGCATTCGTGTACTCAATTACATAGACGACTGGCTAATATTAGCCAAGTCGTACGATATGGCAGTTCGACATCGAGATGTCGTTCTCGCTCATATCGGGTGCTTGGGGCTGAGACTCAACACGAAGAAAAGCGTGTTGACGCCCTCCCAGAGGACTACGTTCCTGGGAGTAGTATGGGACTCCACGACGATGCGGGCACAAATGTCTCCTGCTCGGGTGGGTTCCATACAGGCGTTGGTCTCCAGAGTGAAGCTAGGCCACAACCTCACTGTGAAGCAGTTTCAAATACTGCTGGGGCACATGGCAGCAGCGTCCAACGTCATACCTTTTGGCCTGCTACACATGAGATCCCTACAGTGGTGGTTGAAAGCCAAGGGGTTTTCCCCGAGGGGAAATCCGTTCCGTATGATCAGAGTAACGCGCAGATGCCTTCGTTCTCTCATCATATGGAGGAAACCTTGGTTCCTGTCCCAGGGACCAGTGCTGGGAGCATCATGTTGCCGGAAAACCGTTTCAACAGATGCCTCCCTCACTGGTTGGGGCGCGGTCATGGACGGCCGCTTTGCGAGAGGTCTGTGGGAGACCCGGCACTCTTCCTGGCACATCAATTGCCTGGAAATGCTGGCGGTCTACAAAGCTCTGAGGAGCTTTTTCCCAGACCTCCGCGGCCACCATGTCCTGATACGCTCGGACAACACTTCCGTTGTCGCGTATCTGAATCACCAGGGGGGTCTGAGGTCGCGCCCTCTATGCAGACTGGCACACCAGATCCTCCTGTGGTCCCAGGGGAAACTGTCGTCTCTCAGAGCGATGTATGTCCCCGGGGACCAAAATCAGGGAGCAGACGTACTGTCGAGGCAGGGGCTGAGGCCCGGGGAGTGGCGACTCCACCCAGAGGTGGTGAAAGCCATATGCGTGAGATTTGGCCCGGTGGAAGTGGATCTCTTTGCGTCTCAAGAGACGTCCCACTGTTCACTGTGGTTCTCTCTCAGGCATCCAGCTCTGCTGGGGCTGGATGCCATGATGCAGACGTGGCCGAGGCTGCGTCTGTACGCATTTCCCCCGATCGCTCTGCTCCCGGGAGTCTTGGAGCGGGTTCGCCGAGAGGGGATCAGTCTACTTTTAGTAGCACCCCGCTGGCCGACCCGAGTTTGGTTCTCGGACATTATAGCTCTGCTAGACGGCCTCCCGTGGCAGGTCCCTCTGAGCACAATATTTCACCCCCGGCCAGAGCTGTGGAACCTTTGGGTCTGGCCCCTGAGGGGGCTCGGTACCTAGAGGCTGGCCTGTCAGCAGATGTTGTCGAGACCTTACTCAGCTCCAGGGCTCCCTCTACCAGGAGACTGTACAGCCTGAAGTGGAATGTGTTTTCCACTTGGTGTAGAGAGCGTGAGGTGGACCCAGTTAACTGCCCAGTGGCTTCAGTGCTGGAGTTCCTCCAAGATCGTTTCTCCGCCGGTCTAACCCCGTCCACACTTAAGGTGTATGTGGCTGCCATTGCGGCTTTCCACTCGCCTGTAGGTGATGGGCCTTTGGGGAAGCACCATCTGGTTGTACGTTTCCTCCGTGGGGCTCGGAGGATGAGGCCTGCGGCCCGTTCCAGAGTTCCAACCTGGGACCTGGCGGTGGTACTTGAAGGGTTGGCTGAGGCCCCCTTCGAGCCACTGGAGTCGGCTGAGGCAAAGAACCTGACCCTTAAGGTGGCCTTTCTCCTTGCTATCACTTCTCTGAGGAGGGTGGGGGATCTCCAGGCCTTGGCTATAATGCCAACTTGCCTGGAGTTTGCCCCTGGCGGAGTTAAGGCCATCTTACATCCTAGACCGGGCTATGTGCCCAAGGTGCCATCTAATGTGGCACGGTCAGTGGTTCTTCAGGCATTCCATCCTCCACCTCACGTGACGGCGGAAGAGGGGAGACTTCACCTGCTCTGCCCAGTCAGAGCCCTGAGAGTGTACCTTGAGAGGTCCTCTCAGTGGAGGAAGTCAGACCAGTTGTTGGTGTGCTTTGGTTCACCCAAGAAAGGGCTGCCTGCATCCAAGCAGACAATCAGTAATTGGATTGTTCAGGCTATAGCCACGGCTTATCAGGTGCGCAATCTGCCTTCACCTATAGCTGTGAGGGCTCATTCTACCAGGAGCATGGCCTCCTCGGTAGCCCTCCTTTCTGGAGCCTCGCTTCAAGATATTTGCGAAGCGGCTGGGTGGGCCACTCCGCACACCTTCATAAGATTTTATAGTCTGCAACTCCCTGTGACGCCTGGCGCCAGAGTGCTCGCGTCCTAAGTGTGCCTGGTCTTCCAGCTTCACACTAGGGTGGCGTGCTTACGGTGTGGCATAGTGGGCATTGCGTTCCCATAGTGTCGTCACGACGACGACGCAGTGCGAGTTCCCTCGAAGGGGAACGTCTCGGGTTACGACTGTAACCCTTGTTCCCCGAGAAGGGAACGAGACACTGCGTCTCGCCGCCACACCTATCACGTTCAGAGCGCTTGCTTCATCGCAAAGTAGCTAACGTGTGTTTGAACCGGCATCCCTTTGTATCTTCCGGCTATGCCGTCATCCACTACGTCATGACGCAGCACCAATCAGGATTGGACAGATTTCATTCATGCTTCAGATGCGTTACGCTTAGTTACGCTTTACGCTTTACGCTTTATGCGTTACGCTTCCCATAGTGTCGTCACGACGACGACGCAGTGTCTCGTTCCCTTCTCGGGGAACAAGGGTTACAGTCGTAACCCGAGACGAACTCCAAACTGAATGTCAGAATGGGAAAGAAAGGTGATTTAAGCAATTTTGAGCGTGGCATGGTTGTTGGTGCCAGACGGGCCGGTCTGAGTATTTCACAATCTGCTCAATTGCTGGGATTTTCACACACAACCATTTCTAGGGTTTACAAAGAATGGTGTGAAAAGGGAAAAACATCCAGTATGCGGCAGTCCTGTGGGCGAAAATGCCTTGTTGATGCTAGAGGTCAGAGGAGAATGGGCTGACTGATTCAAGCTGATAGAAGAGCAACTTTGACTGAAATAACCACTCGTTACAACCGAGGTATGCAGCAAAGCATTTGTGAAGCCACAACACGCACAACCTTGAGGCGGATGGGCTACAACAGCAGAAGACCCCACTGGTACCACTCATCTCCACTACAAATAGGAAAAAGAGGCTACAATTTGCACAAGCTCACCAAAATTGGACAGTTGAAGACTGGAAAAATGTTGCCTGGTCTGATGAGTCTCGATTACTGTTGAGACATTCAGATGGTAGAGTCAGAATTTGGCGTAAACAGAATGAGAACATGGATCCATCATGCCTTGTTACCACTGTGCAGGCTGGTGGTGGTGGTGTAATGGTGTGGGGGATGTTTTCTTGGCACACTTTAGGCCCCTTAGGCCATCCTTAAAAATATTTTGGTTTGCAGTAACAGCAAAAAAAAAAAGAAAAAAAGGGTCGGTAGGTAGGTCTATATTTTTATATATATAAAAAAAAAATATATAAAAAAGTATATTTTTTTTATAAAAAAAATTTTTCACCGATGTCTAGGGGCTGTTTACACCAGGCCACTTCATGCGTTTTCTCAGATCGGATTGCAATCTGATTTATCAAAACGATTCCATTTACACCTGGTTACATAGGCTAAATGTGTGTGTTTTTTTTTTTCTTCAATTCCCGCTATATGCAGATTTAATGGAGTGCACGTCACCGAAAGCAACAGTTATGAGATACATTATTTTATTGATCATCAGCTAAAATTTCTGAATCAAAGCCCGCAATAAGAGAAAGCGAAAACAGCCCTGGTAAGATCATTTCGTTTCTTTACATTTAATGAAGATGATTGTGTGTTAAGCATCTGCGACTTACTTTCACTTTGATTTGCGATAGCACGTTGATGCTCAGCTTCTCATCTGTGGCGATGCGTGTTTCAGTAGTGTCGTCATATCTGACTAAAACGTGACATATAGCCTATAACACGCTCTCACATGTTTATTTTTTAATAAACCATAATTAACAACATATAAAAATGAAATAATCTTTAGAGTAAAGCCGCAGCCATCATTACCAAGCGCGAACCATTGACAGTGAATGAAACGAAGCGAACTTAGCCTGCAGGCCGTAGTGTGACATGCGTAAACCAATGGTGCAAACATAATCATAGATGACGCGCCACGGGTTTTTATTTAAAAGAAAGAACGTAGCTTATGTTTGTATGTAGGTCTAGGCAATTTATATTCACAATACTTAATAACTAATATTATTTTATTGCATTTGTATTAGTTGTTTGAAGAGTTAAAAAAAAATCGGTCGGTCTTAACGCATTTTACAACCGGCAAGTCGGTCGGACTAAAAGGGAAAATAAATAAATAATTGGGTCGGTACTAAATTGACAGGGTCGGTCGGGTTACGGCAAACAAGAATATTTTTAAGGATGGCCTTAGTGCCAATTGGGCATCGTTTAAATGCCACGGCCTACCTGAGCATTGTTTCTGACCATGTCCATCCCTTTATGACCACCATGTACCCATCCTCTGATGGCTACTTCCAGCAGGATAATGCACCATGTCACAAAGCTCGAATCATTTCAAATTGGTTTCTTGAACATGACAATGAGTTCACTGTACTAAAATGGCCCCAACAGTCACCTGATCTCAACCCAATAGAGCATCTTTGGGATGTGGTGGAACGGGAGCTTCGTGCCCTGGATGTGCATCCCACAAATCTTCATCAACTGCAAGATGCTATCCTATCAATATGGGCCAACATTTCTAAAGAATGCTTTCAGCACCTTGTTGAATCAATGCCACGTAGAATTAAGGCAGTTCTGAAGGCGAAAGGGGGTCAAACACAGTATTAGTATGGTGTTCCTAATAATCCTTTAGGTGAGTGTATATATTTATATGGGTCAAGGCGAGGCAAGCACTTCTTCGCCGTTTCATTGCTGGTACTGTGCTCCAAAACGTAGGTGCTGATTGGCCGAAGAGGAGTACTGTGTATCTTCGTCACTGAACTCTATCTATCGATCTGCGATCGATTGCTCTTCCTTCATCCTCCAACTACCCGGATGTCTGTCACAGTAACTTGAAATTTAATTTAGTGATCTGAATCTGAATTGTGAGAACTGAATGTGAGGATATAGATAGAGTTGAATTTTCAGTGAGGATCAAATTGTATTGGACTTCAGTTCCAAACAAATAAATTCAATTTCAAATTATACAATTCAGATTCAGTTTTTCAATGCAATTATTCAAATTAAACAATACAATTTCAAATTATGTGATTCAAATTCAGTTTTTCAATGCAATTATTCAAGTTTAGCAATTCAAATTCAAATATAAATGATTCAAATTCAGTTTCTGGTGGCACATATTTCAGCCCATACAGGATCAAATAATTAACTACATTAGCTATATGCAGGCTAAATATTCATAACTAGTATATTATTTTAGTTATATAATAAGCTGGACAATTTGTTGCATCAAAATGATCAAGATCAGATCAGATGCTGCAGGTTCTGTCATGATGATGATAACCGTCAACACAGTTTAGTTGTGATACGAGCTACAGGTCAAATAGACATTATGGGTCAGTATATGTGCTGACATTCAGGAGTATACCTTGATAATTAACAATAATAGTTTTCCATCAAGCCCAGATTCACTGCATCTCTCTACAGCAGGTCTATGAGTCTCCAGATGTCCACAAACATGCAGTTTCACAAGCCAGTTTTCTCTGTGCTGATGTTTCTCACTCCTCCTGCTTTAAAGACAGAAAGATCTTAATTTCACACTCTGTATTCATACTGAAAATCATGATCTAGTGAGCTTTTGCCCTTCTGCTCTGTGAGACGTTTCTGTTCTTATGAGTTTGCTTTAGGACTGAGTGTTGCTCTAGTTTCTTTTAAATTTATATTTATTTGTGTATTTAAATGTTTAAAGAAAATTTTGACATCTAAATAACTAACTTAAGTTGTCTTTAAAACAATAAATATGTTTTGTTTTATCGTATCAATCATTTTTGTAATGCAATGGACATTTAGTTGATACCTGAATTGCCTCTTCTGCAGGTTTGTGAGTCCTGCTGCTGAGGAAGCCTGTCAGTATGTGAATAGAGTTGTGGGTATAAACCCGTTACTCCAGAGAGAGCTGAATCTGAGAGGACATGAACTAGGAGACACACGAGTGAATCAGATCGCTGCTCTACTGCAGGATAAACACTGTCAACTCAACACACTGACGTGAGTATTGCTCATTTATTTATAATATTACTTTACTTTTAGTTGTAATGTTAGCTAATGATAATATTTCCAGACGGACAGTTTGATCATGGGTCAGTAATTATTGCAGTTTCTGTAGAGGCAGAACAATGTTATTTTCTGACATCATAATCAGAACTGTTCATAACTGCTTTCAATTTAATCTTTGTATTTCACAAATATCTAATTTTGGTGCAGCATATACTTTAACTTGTAAAAATTGAACAAGTGCATTTTAAAAGTCTGTGATCAGTATCTGGCTGTAATAAGATCCACTGAAGGTAAGTTGACTGAACGCTAGTGATGGGCGCTTTCGAAACACGCTTCATGAAGCTATGAAACCTTTACGAATCTTTCGTTTTGAATCAGTGGTTCGGAGTGTGTATCAAACTGCCAAAGTCACGTGATTTCAGTAAACGAGGCTTCGTTACGTCATAACTGTTTCCAAACGTTTGGAAATGTCAATGGTTCACCACTGGGGGGCGATGATCTCTGTGAACACACGAATCACGCAGATTCACTGAGATTGAACAAGGGTTTGTGGGTTTTACCTGATCTCTGATCAGTTTTATACATTTGTATAATGTTTTAATTAGACATTAGTATAATTAAAAGCAATAATAGTAGTTAATAGTCTCTTATTGGCCTGTTTAGCTGAGCCATCCATTAAATACACTGAAGCAGCACTAAAGCAGATGAACTGCCTTTTACAAAACTTGTTTGATTGTCTTCTGCTTAAGGAAATACTTTTATTTTTAAATCTGATCATGTTAGTTTATACAGTTATTCTTTGTTCATGTTAGTTCACAGGGGATTTACTAATGTTAACAGAAAACTTTTGTATTTAAAAATGTATTAGTAAATGTTTAAACTTAAGGTTATTAAATGCTGTATAGTATTGTCCATCATTGGTTCATGTTAACTAATGTAGTTAATGTTAATGTAAGCTCCAATCACCGGCCCAAAGACGGTGTCCGGTGTCTTGGTTCGAAGGGAATTCAGCGTGTATGTCTTTTCGTGCGCTTCTGAAAAAAATCACTTTAATTTATTAAACAGTTGATTTCCAATTTTAATTCTGACTCCATGAATAATTTAATCTGACTCCAAATTTAAGTGACTCTTTGTTTTTTCAAATTTTCTATCTTAACAGCTGATCCTCGGATTAGTTGTGATTTAATTTAGACCAAGGATTATTCTGGGCATCTCATAATTTCAAATATTCGTTCATTACAGACCTAGTGTCACTTTGAGACGTCGCGAATGTGCGCTCACGCTCACAAACTAGCCAGTCCTGAAATAGTCAGAGGGTGCATTGAAAGTGTTTTACCCTATGCTCACTGCAGACTCATAGGTGTAATTTATTATAATATTTGCAGTGTACAACATGCTAAGTCAGGGAATAGTCAGAAATCAGAAGGTCTTCCTAAGATGTGCCCCATGGTCCATTCAAGGTGCCTTCAGTTTGATCTATCCTGGACAAAGATTTGCGGAAACACCAGACTACACTTTTAATCTACTGGAAATAATGATTTCAGAAGAATGCAGAATAATTCAAGGTTAACATGTATTTTTGCCAGGCAGAATTAAACATCCAATAAAAAGAATTAAAAAGAATACATAGTACACAACTGATCAGCATATAATAAAGACATCATTCAAAATGCAATATCAAAAATAGTTTAAAAGAGTCAGCATACCTGGCAATAGAGACACACAGCAACAGTGTGGGAAGTTCTGTTCACAGATGCTTCCTTGAGTGGTTTGCCAATTCCCTTTAAATACCCAAGTGGAACAAAAGAACAATAAACATCTAGCACCCAAATATTTATTCAGCTTTTGCTGGACCCTTTCCCGTGCCCCAAGTGGTCCCGCCTGAGTTTGGGAGATAAAGACAAATGTTATCAGCGATCTTTATTGGGGCATCTCCCACATCAGAAGAACAGGCATTGTTTTCTTTGTTCTGACTGTTCTCCTGCTGCGGGAATGAAACTTCTTTACCATTCGCACCAGAAGTATTTATTTTGACCTCTCATAAAACAACTGGAGACAGTAGGTGTGTGTGTGTGTGTTTTGCATGACTGAATGAGACCTGGAGGGGAGAAGATAGTGTGAGGAGTCAGGAACTCAGCATGGGGGGAAGAGACGAGATTGGAGAAGTTGTGTTTTTAACCACAAATGCCCGTCTTGTACCATCTCTGAGATGTGCCACGTATTACATCATCACGTTGGAAAGGTCACGCGTCACGTCATCAAAAAATGTGTTTTGGGGTTTCATGACCCTTTAAAAATGATATGAAATGAATGTGTAAACATGAATACATCAACAATTTCAACCTTTGTTTTGTTACAGTGTTGGTAGTATATTTAAATGAACAATGTGTAGTCTTTCTCCATGTTACCTTTACCTTGATATCCCTGTTTATTTGTCAGCAAAAGTCTGCTGGATGAAGATGAACACGTTAGTTGATCATCATAGATCTGAGTCATTTTCTCTTTCTGTCTTCAGTCTGAATAGATGCAGTATTACAGAGAAACAGAGTCTCATCCTGACTTCAGCTCTGAAATCAAACCCGTCACACCTGAGAGAGCTGAACCTGAGCAGGAATACACTAGGAGACTCTGGAGTGAAAAACCTCAGTGATCTACTGATGAACCCACAATTCAAGCTGGAGAAACTACAGTTAGTATCATTATACTGTACAGCAATTACAGTGTTAAAACACTTTAACATTGTATTTGTGCAAACTTAGTATTTTGTGATCTGGTGAAATAAAGATGAAGATCTCTCTTCCTCTGCTTTATTTGCTTATGAAGATGATGTGACTTTACAGAATAAAGAGTTTTCTTTTCTTCTGTCTTATTTTCTTCTCTCTCTCTGCTAATGTAGGTTAATCTACTGTGATATGACAGATGAAGGTTGTTCTGATGTGACTTCAGCTCTGAGATCAAACCCGTCACACCTGAGAGAGCTGAACCTGAGCGGGAATAAACTAGGAGACTCTGGAGTGAAAAACCTCAGTGATCTACTGATGAACCCACAATTCAAGCTGGAGAAACTACAGTTAGTATCATTATACTGTACAGCAATTACAGTGTGACTGAAGTTTATTTATTTGAAGACAGCAGGGCTTATGTGTCATTGTTTATAGCAGTGCACTTTCTGGGTTTTTAAAACTAAAACACTTTAACATTGTATTTGTGCAAACTTAGTATTTTGTGATCTGGTGAAATAAAGATGAAGATCTCTCTTCCTCTGCTTTATTTGCTTATGAAGATGATGTGACTTTACAGAATAAAGAGTTTTCTTTTCTTCTGTCTTATTTTCTTCTCTCTCTCTGCTAATGTAGGTTAAGCTACTGTGATATGACAGATGAAGGTTGTTCTGATGTGACTTCAGCTCTGAGATCAAACCCGTCACACCTGAGAGAGCTGAACCTGAGCGGGAATACACTAGGAGACTCTGGAGTGAAAAACCTCAGTGATCTAATGATGAACCCACAATCCAAGCTGGAGAAACTACAGTTAGTATCATTATACTGTACAGCAATTACAGTGTGACTGAAGTTTATTTATTTGAAGACAGCAGGGCTTATGTGTCATTAGCTGCGTTTACATGGACACTTATAATCGGATTGACGACTCAATCGGACTAAAAAACCTTCGTGTAAACACCTTAATCGATCCGATTGAGCTCGATCCGAATGAAATTTCGATCGGATTGAAAGGGGTGGTTTATCCCTTTTGTAATCCGATCGAGAGAACATGTAAACACTTGATCGGATTGAAAACCGAAACTGAAAGGACTGCGCATGTGCGATGACGTTAACTAGTGTAATGACGCGCGGAACGAGCTGTTCTTCCTGTTGAATAAAGTGTCATATTAATAAGTTTCCCGTCATTCTAAAATCCTCATTTCACTCGCGCGTCTGTGAAGTGAAGCAGGACAACGTCCTTGTTTTGGATTCTCATCCACAGACGACTGGTTTTGGCCGCGGGGAGAGGCATTTTTACTGCATGATCAATAAGCAGCACGGCAAAACGGTTAAAATGCTCTAAATTATGACCAGAGACGAATTAATATTACGTCTGCTGTTTAAAACAAATAAAGATCCAATAGAGGAGAATATTTATGCGCGAAAAGCGGGAAACTCTGTATATTCGTGCAGTGTGCGCATGTCAAAACATCAGATCCGATTTGAAACTTGTGACATATAAACGCGCACATCAACCCGATTACTTTATTTATCATTCATGTAAACACCTTGTTCGGATTCATCAATCGGATTGATTTCATTCCGATTGTGTCCATGTAAACGCAGCTATTGTTTATAGCAGTGCACTTTCTGGGTTTCCCCTATTGCTCACAGGGGGTTAAAGTGGGATGTGAGTGTGCCGTACGGACTCTTATTCTGGCTGTACTGAAGACGAAGCGGTTTGACCAATCAGATCAAAGGGCCGTTTCAGCGCCGCCCACATGTGCAAACGAAATATCAAAGCCATAAACCGATTTGTAAACCACAAACGAAAACTTAGAAATCGAGCTGAAATCTCATTTTCCGTTTATTAAACTAAACGAAACACCGAATAAACGATCCGTCTTTTCATTTCTCGTTATTCCATTCCAAACAGGAAATGAAATGATCAGATGATACACGGACCGTGTCGTGTGTTCATTCGTTATTGATTTAATATTGAAAGTAGAGAAACGAGAAAACACTTCCTTTTTCGTCTTTTTATTTTTTCAAACAAACTAAAAACAAGTATTCAGCTTGATTTTTCACTTTTCGTTCTCAGGTAGAAACATTTATAAACAGCTTGAATATTCGATTTTTACACGTAGGCGGGAATGAAACGCTCCTTTCCTCTGATTTGTCAGCCGAAGATCAGACTGTCCCGTCATCAGTTCTTCCTCAGCTCCGCTCAGCAGAATAAAAGTCCTCTGCTGCTGCAGTTGTGCGGATTCTGAACGCGTTTATTGCAACTACTACATTTCATCTTTTCCTCATCAAACACCCAGACTAATGGCTCGACACGACCCGCACCGGGGAAGAGCCTCGACAGGGCTTTCTTATGAGGCTTTCAGTCCTCCAGTGCCAGGGGGTCCGTGAAATAATTTACTATAACCTACTGTGTTTTCCGGACTGTAAACTAAAGTCACGTTTTTATCAGGAAACACGTTGTGATTTATTCCAGAGTGACCTAGGCCTTTATAATGCATTTAACTTAGTTCACATAATCTAAATGTTGACTTTCAGAAGTAGACGCGCCAAGAAGACTATTCGCTGTATTTTGGTTTATATATATATATACTTTTTAGCCACAAATGCCCGTCTTCTACCATCTCTGAGATGTGCCACGTATTACATCATCACGTTGGAAAGGTCACGCGTCACGTCATCAAAAAATGTGTTTCTTGGGTTTCATGACCCTTTAAAAATGATATGAAATGAATGTGTAAACATGAATACATCAATGATTTCAACCTTTGTTTTGTTACAATGTTGGTAGTATATTTAAATGAACAATGTGTAGTCTTTCTCCATGTTACCTTTACCTTGATATCCCTGTTTATTTGTCAGCAAAAGTCTGCTGGATGAAGATGAACACGTTAGTTGATCATCATAGATCTGAGTCATTTTCTCTTTCTGTCTTCAGTCTGTGTGGATGCAGTATTACAGAGGAACAGAGTCTCATCCTGACTTCAGCTCTGAGATCAAACCCGTCACACCTGAGAGAGCTGAACCTGAGCGGGAATAAACTAGGAGACTCTGGAGTGAAAAACCTCAGTGATCTACTGATGAACCCACAACTCAAGCTGGAGAAACTACAGTTAGTATCATTATACTGTACAGCAATTACAGTGTGACTGAAGTTTATATATTTGAAGACAGCAGGGCTTATGTGTCAGTGTTTATAGCAGTGCACTTTCTGGGTTTTTAAACTAAAACACTTTAACATTGTATTTGTGCAAACTTAGTATTTTGTGATCTGGTGGAATAAAGATGAAGATCTCTCGTCCTCTGCTTTATTTGCTTATGAAGATGATGTGACTTTACAGAATAAAGAGTTTTCTTTTCTTCTGTCTTATTTTCTTCTCTCTCTCTGCTAATGTAGTTTAAGCTACTGTGATATGACAGATGAAGGTTGTTCTGATGTGACTTCAGCTCTGAGATCAAACCCGTCACACCTGAGAGAGCTGGACCTGATCTGGAATACACTAGGAGACTCTGGAGTGAAAAACCTCAGTGATCTACTGATGAACCCACAACTCAAGCTGGAGAAACTACAGTTAGTATCATTATACTGTACAGCAATTACAGTGTGACTGAAGTTTATTTATTTGAAGACAGCAGGGCTTATGTGTCAGTGTTTATAGCAGTGCACTTTCTGGGTTTCCCCTATTGCTCACAGGGGGTTAAAGTGGGATGTGAGTGTGCCGTACGGACTCTTATTCTGGCTGTACTGAAGACGAAGCGGTTTGACCAATCAGATGAAAGGGGCGTTTCAGCGCCGCCCACATGTGCAAACGAAATATCAAAGCCATAAACCGATTTGTAAACCACAAACGAAAACTTAGAAATCGAGCTGAAATCTCATTTTCCGTTTATTAAACTAAACGAAACACCGAATAAACGATCCGTCTTTTCATTTCTCGTTATTCCATTCCAAACAGGAAATGAAATGATCAGATGATACACGGACCGTGTCGTGTGTTCATTCGTTATTGATTTAATATTGAAAGTAGAGAAACGAGAAAACACTTCCTTTTTCGTCTTTTTATTTTTTCAAAAAAACTAAAAACAAGTATTCAGCTTGATTTTTCACTTTTCGTTCTCGGGTAGAAACATTTATAAACAGCTTGAATATTCGATTTCTACACGTAGGCGGGAATGAAACGCTCCTTTCCTCTGATTTGTCAGCCGAAGATCAAACTGTCCCGTCATCAGTTCTTCCTCAGCTCCGCTCAGCAGAATAAAAGTCCTCCGCTGCTGCAGTTGTGCGGTTTCTGAACGCGTTTATTGCAACTACTACATTTCATCTTCTTCTCATCAAACACCCAGACTAATGGCTCGACACGACCCGCACCGGGGAAGAGCCTCGACAGGGCTTTCTTATGAGGCTTTCAGTCCTCGAGTGCCAGGGGGTCCGTGAAATAATTTACTATAACCTACTGTGTTTTTCGGACTGTAAACTAAAGTCACGTTTTTATCAGGAAACACGTTGTGATTTATTCCAGAGTGACCTAGGCCTTTATAATGCATTTAACTTAGTTCACATAATCTAATGTTGACTTTCAGAAGTAGACACTCCAAGAAGGATATTCGCTGCATTTTGGTTTATATATATATATATATACTTTTTAGCCACAAATGCCCGTCTTGTACCATCTCTGAGATGTGCCACGTATTACATCATCACGTTGGAAAGGTCACGCGTCACGTCATCAAAAAATGTGTTTCTTGGGTTTCATGACCCTTTAAAAATGATATGAAATGAATGTGTAAACATAAATATATAATGTTACAGTGTTGGTAGTATATTTAAATGAACAATGTGTAGTCTTTCTCCATGTTACCTTTACCTTGATATCCCTGTTTATTTGTCAGCAAAAGTCTGCTGGATGAAGATGAACACGTTAGTTGATCATCATAGATCTGAGTCATTTTCTCTTTCTGTCTTCAGTCTGAATAGATGCAGAATTACAGAGAAACAGAGTCTCATCCTGACTTCAGCTCTGAGATCAAACCCGTCACACCTGAGAGAGCTGAACCTGAGCAGGAATAAACTAGGAGACTCTGGAGTGAAAAACCTCAGTGATCTACTGATGAACCCACAATTCAAGCTGGAGAAACTACAGTTAGTATCATTATACTGTACAGCAATTACAGTGTGCCTGAAGTTTATTTATTTGAAGACAGCAGGGCTTATGTGTCAGTGTTTATAGCAGTGCACTTTCTGGGTTTTTAAACTTAAACACTTTATACTCAATATCTCACAGTGAGTCTGAGTTCACATTATATTTGTGTAAAATTCTTCATATTCATGATTTGTTTGTGAGATAATCTCTCTTCCTCTGTTTGTGTCTTTCTAGTCTACAGGACTGTGGCATTACAGATGTTTCTTCTTTAACTCAGTCTTTGACTAACTCAGAAGCACTGCAGTTTCTAAAAGAGCTTGATCTGAGTTTCAATAAGATCGGAGACTCACAGCAGCGACTCAGAGACGAGCTACGAGACTCAAACTGTGTCCTGAGGTGAGGAAACATCACTGAGATATAATATATCTTCATTTACCTCTGATATGTGAACAAACCTTTCAAACATTCGTGAAAGGAAATTATCATTAAGCTTTATTGCAACAAAGGGTTTGTGTGAGAACAAAATGTGAAGTTATTGAAATGTTTAACACAAAGGAGGAAAGAGAAGAAAAGCTCACTGTCACAGCTTTATACATCAACACCTGCTTTATGAACTGTGTCAGTAGAAGTGAATCATTTCAGTGTGAAAACAGACTTGGTCAGATTGTAGGAAAACGCTGCACTCCTGCTAAAATCAGTGCAGTTCCAGCTTCAGCTCTCAGCGTCCAGCTCACATGAGGAATGTCTCTGTCTCTAGTGTGTTTTTACTGTGACAAGACACACGTCACACTACTTTACACTTACTTTACTCTCAGTTATTTACTAAGAGCCTACAAACATGTTTGTAGTAACAGAGACTCAATAGGAGTCGCACCGACACACACACACACACACACAGACACACACACACACACACACACACACACATATGAACATGATTCATGCTTTACATCCATTATATTTAAAACACAAATATCTATGCAAGATCATGTAGAGTCAGTAATTAATCTGATTACAGGAATTCAATTTAACTTATTTTTACAAAAAAAAACAGTAATTGAAATATAATAATTTGCACTTTGTTCCACTGAACACTGATTGTTTTCTCTTCTGTTCCACTTTACAGAGTAGATGAAGATCGATCGCCAAACATCCCTGATGAAGATCGATCGCCAAACATCCCTGATGAAGATCGATCGCCAAACATCCCTGATGAAGATCGATCACCAAACATCCCTGATGAAGATCGATCACCAAACATCCCTGATGAAGATCGATCACCAAACATCCCTGATAAAGGTCGATCACCAAACATCCCTGATGAAGATCGATCACCAAACATCCCTGATAAAGGTCGATCACCAAACATCCCTGATGAAGATCGATCACCAAACATCCCTGATGAAGATCGATCACCAAACATCCCTGATGAAGATCGATCACCAAACATCCCTGATAAAGGTCGATCACCAAACATCCCTGATGAAGATCGATCACCAAACATCCCTGATAAAGGTCGATCACCAAACATCCCTGATGAAGGTCGATCACCAAACATCCCTGATGAAGATCGATCACCAAACATCCCTGATGAAGATCGATCACCAAACATCCCTGATAAAGGTCGATCACCAAACATCCCTGATGAAGATCGATCACCAAACATCCCTGATAAAGGTCGATCACCAAACATCCCTGATGAAGATCGATCACCAAACATCCCTGATGAAGATCGATCACCAAACATCCCTGATGAAGATCGATCACCAAACATCCCTGATAAAGGTCGATCACCAAACATCCCTGATGAAGATCGATCACCAGACTCTGCTAAATGTGTTATATCGTAGTGTGAAATGATCATGAGAGGAGCAGAAACCATCAGCTGATCCACAGAAGAGTCTCACTACTGTCTATGAGGAGAAATAAATGTGTAAATGTGATTCATAAAGGTGGAAGAGACTCAGACTTCACAATTAAATAAAGCAGCGTGTGTGTTAGCATGCGTATTAGAAACATGTGATATTGAATGATCAATGTTGGTTTAGGATGTATAATAATTATTATAATAATTCATTATTATAAATATCTATTTAGTTTTGTGTGAAATCCAAGTTTTGGAATTGTGAATATATTGTTGATTCTGATTTGTATATTTCATTGATATTTTATGTGAAGTTGTACATGTCTTATATAAAAAAAATATTATTTATAGATTTTTTTGGTCAAATCTATGTTTTGGAATACATTTGTGACTCTGATCTGTTATATACAGTGAGGAAAATAAGTATTTGAACACCCTGCTATTTTGCAAGTTCTCCCACTTGGAAATCATGGAGGGGTCTGAAATTGTCATCGTAGGTGCATGTCCACTGTGAGAGACATCATCTAAAAAAAAAAATCCAGAAATCACAATACAGTGTGGTATTTTTTTTTTCCTATATAAATCTCAAATGACTTTTCCACAAATGGTTTACAGTGTCTTTTTCTTTAACCAATCAAATTTATCAATAAAACAATTTTATAGAAACGTGTCAGTGTCTTTTCTATAAACCACATTCAAGAGTTCCTTATAAAAACTCTTTACAGTGCTTTTCTTCATAATAAGGTTTATTATAAAAACCTTATACAGTGTTTCCATATAATCAGGTTTCTTATAAAAACCTTATAACGTGTCCTTCTTATACAACACTTTTCTTACACAGTCACAATTATACTTAATACCCTATTATAAGCCTATATGAGGCATTAATCATAACAGAATAAATTGCATGTTTACCTAACAATAATCGCATACTATGATGCAAACCCATGATATTTATGTTTTCTTATTTTGTTTTGTTTATTGTCATTATGATTGTTCATTGTTAAAGAACTGGAATCTTTCCCTGATCTTGTATGTAACTATAAGTTATGAGTGACAGGTGCACTAACACTTCATCACATCAGTAACTCGACAGCCTAGAGCAGTTCTCCTCAGCGTGTGTAATGTGTGTAATGTGTGTAATGTCTGCACAGAGGAGACGAGCGGCTGATCCAAGATCTCGCCTTTGGAGAAGGCACACACACTCCTGTGAGAGAAGCATAGTAGAGCGAGTCTATAACACACTGAACACACACTGATGCTTTATAGAGTCTGAACTGAACCTGTGAGACTCAACAACACACACTCCTGTGAGACTCAACAACACACACACTCCTGTGAGACTCAACAACACACACTCCTGTGAGACTCAACAACACACACTCCTGTGAGAGAAGCATAGTAGAGCGAGTCTATAACACACTGAACACACACTGATGCTTTATAGAGTCTGAACTGAACCTGTGAGACTCAACACACACACACTCCTGTGAGAGAAACATAGTAGAGCGAGTCTATAACACACTGAACACACACTGATGCTTTATAGAGTCTGAACTGAACCTGTGAGACTCAACACACACACTCCTGTGAGAGAAACATAGTAGAGCGAGTCTTTAACACACTGAACACACACTGATGCTTTATAGAGTCTGAACTGAACCTGTGAGACTCAACACACACACACTCCTGTGAGACTCAACAACACACACTCCTGTGAGACTCAACAACACACACTCCTGTGAGAGAAACATAGTAGAGCGAGTCTATAACACACTGAACACACACTGATGCTTTATAGAGTCTGAACTGAACCTGTGAGACTCAACACACACACACTCCTGTGAGACTCAACAACACACACTCCTGTGAGACTCAACAACACACACTCCTGTGAGAGAAGCGTAGTAGAGCGAGTCTTTAACACACTGAACACACACTGATGCTTTATAGAGTCTGAACTGAACCTGTGAGACTCAACAACACACACACTCCTGTGAGAGAAGCATAGTAGAGCGAGTCTTTAACACACTGAACACACACTGATGCTTTATAGAGTCTGAACTGAACCTGTGAGACTCAACACACACTCCTGTGAGACTCAACAACACACACTCCTGTGAGACTCAACAACACACACTCCTGTGAGAGAAGCGTAGTAGAGCGAGTCTTTAACACACTGAACACACACTGATGCTTTATAGAGTCTGAACTGAACCTGTGAGACTCAACACACACACACTCCTGTGAGACTCAACAACACACACTCCTGTGAGACTCAACAACACACACTCCTGTGAGAGAAGCATAGTAGAGCGAGTCTTTAACACACTGAACACACACTGATGCTTTATAGAGTCTGTACTGAACCTGTGAGACTCAACAACACACACACTCCTGTGAGAGAAGCATAGTAGAGCCAGTCTTTAACACACTGAACACACACTGATGCTTTATAGAGTCTGAACTGAACCTGTGAGACTCAACACACACACACTCCTGTGAGAGAAGCATAGTAGAGCGAGTCTTTAACATGAACACACACTGATGCTTTATAGTGTTTTGCGGAGTCACGAGGCTCCATCTGAAAGTGGCATTTCATTCACTTCACCCACATCTCAAACTCGACGTCAACGAAGGAAGGGTCACAATAAGAAGCCTGTAACTAATAATGCTGCAGATGCGCTTTCTGGTTTACTAAAACATATGACTGTCTAAAAATATTGTTTTGAATAAAGAGTTTTCTGTCCATTGCTGCTACTCTCAAGTCACATGAGAGAGCAGTGACAAGGGTCTTTGTCCACACATACAAAGGAACTATTGTATCTTCGGAGGAAAAGCCACTGACTGGACAGTCAGGCTGGTACAGGAATAGTATGTCAGACACTTGCTGGGATCAGCAGTTGTACATGTGATATGGCCTTACAGTAAATATGACGAAGACATTTGAATCTGGACTATAAAAGAAGAGACCTGGACAGAATTCACTTTGCTCTTCCTTGCAATCTCCAATCCGGAACGCCAGCAGTTTTCGGATGCAAGAAGCTTTAAGCCTAGCTAATATTACTCTGTTAGTTTAAGTACTCTATTATATTCTGTAACAAGTATTCTTTTCATTTTGATTCTTTTAATAAATATTGTTAAACATTTATTCTAAATCATCTGACTGGAACTTGGAATTTTTGAGTACGTCTCACCTTTCTTTCCTGGACCAGGACGGTCCCAACCGGGGGGAAAACTACAGAGGGTGAGCATGATTTCTGATATAAGAATAATCAGTGTGAACTTTGATTGATTGATAGCCTGGCCAAAGAGGCAGCTTACGACAGGTTTATTTGTTGTATAGCGAACACGGTTGAAGAGTACCTAAACAGGTAGACTTATACTACTTAGGGGACATTTATTATAGTTATAATCCTTATTATCATTATAATAAAATACGAATTTGTAGAGACTGATCGCCTAACTCTTAAAAGCACGACTAAAGGATAGGCTCTTTAGTTACCGCGGGATTATTTATATGTCCTGGTTAGGATGTAAAATAATTTGGAACGGTATCAATCGTGAATAAACTTTTACAATAGAGTCTGAACTGAACCTGTGAGACTCAACACACACACACTCCTGTGAGACTCAACAACACACACTCCTGTGAGAGAAGCATAGTAGAGCGAGTCTTTAACACGCTGAACACACACTGATGCTTTATAGAGTCTGAACTGAACCTGTGAGACTCAACACACACACTCCTGTGAGACTCAACAACACACACTCCTGTGAGACTCAACACACACACACTCCTGTGAGACTCAACACACACATTCCTGTGAGAGAAGCATAGTAGAGCGAGTCTTTAACACGCTGAACACACACTGATGCTTTATAGAGTCTCTGAACCTGTGAGACTCAACACACACACACTCCTGTGAGAGAAGCATAGTAGAGCGAGTCTTTAACACACTGAACACACACAGATGCTTTATAGAGTCTCTGAACCTGTGAGACTCAACACACACACTCCTGTGAGAGAAGCATAGTAGAGCGAGTCTATAACACACTGAACACACACTGATGCTTTATAGAGTCTGAACTGAACCTGTGAGACTCAACACACACACTCCTGTGAGTGAAGCGTAGTAGAGCGAGTCTATAACACACTGAACACACACTGATGCTTTATAGAGTCTGAACCTGTGAGACTCAACACACACACACTCCTGTGAGAGAAGCATAGTAGAGCGAGTCTATAACACACTGAACACACACTGTTATATTTTTAATATGGGAGGGAGTATTTAATATGATGATAAGATGAGACGAAACACATTGAAACACTTTCATGTACATGTAACGAATTACAGTTTAAAATATATATTTATATTTATAATGAATTTTAACGGATTATAATTAATCATAAATATTTTAGTTATTTTTAAAATTTACTGTAGAAGAAATAATAGTACAATTATTTAATCAGTTCATCCAATGAACAGAAAGCATAATCAATCATTAATTTGTATATTATCTTCTTGGCCCAGAAAGTTTAACCTTTTCCAGCTAAAGTAAATAAAGTTCTAGCAGGGTAATAGCAGGTATCGCTAGATCAAGGTGTTTAAGTGACTTCGATATGTGGCAAACAGAGACGAGTAAGTGAGGATAGGAGCAGGCTTCACTCAATGCATATACTATTAAACTTTAAGAGTGCTGGCCTGGATAATTAGAATGTATAAAGTAGGAGAGAGGCCTCACTATGCATAAATATACTTTAATTTGCACAGACGCGTTTCGGCGCATGCTTTCTTCAGTGTGCAACAAGGTAACAATGTAGCCAATCTTATATGCCCACACCCATTGACACACCCATATTAACACCAGCCAATGATGTTAAAGTGATATCCAGTCCAATAATGTCACTAATGTGTCAAACAGTCCATTAATGAAAGACAACAATTGTTATACATACAAAAGAATCAACATATAATACACATATTAGTGTTCTGTTTATAAGAAACAGCTTAGTGACAGATCTTCATTCATCCCATTCGGGATACATGTGTTTGAGTTAAAAATATGCCCAGCCTCTCGCTGCAGGAGGAGGTTCTCACGGTCCCATGAATTTGAGCATATTGACATCATGTCCCGCAGAGTTAAAATGCCTCGCGACTGATGATTTGTCATCATTCTTTCTGATAGCGCATTTGTGCTAAAAAATTCGGGTTTTTAGTTGTCGCTTAGTTTTGCCCACATAAAGCACAACAAGGGCACGTCAGTAAATACACAATAAAAGTAGATAAACATGTGATTCTGCCCTTTACTTTGTATATCCTGCCTGTTTTTGGATGTGTAAATACATTTTCTGTGAGCATGAAGTTACATGCTGCACAGTTCAAACACTTAAAATTGCCGTGTGTAATTTTAAAGGGAAAAGGCGACTGGGGGGGGGGGGGGGGGGGTGCGATCGCACTAACCGCTCTCTCAGGCTGGGTGCTCGTTTATAACAGCTGCGCGGCGGATCCTGGAAAGTGTGACCTATGTCCGGGTCACTTCTTAGAATGTGCCAGTGGCGATGCACAATGTTCTTCAAGCTATTTGAAATCTGACCATAAGTGGATACAAGTGTAACTGTAGTGTTGTTAGAGCTATTCTGATCGATACGTTTGGTCATCAAACCAGCACGTTGGATACTGCGCGCGTGCTCTAGACAATCACGCACCAAGTTATCTGAATATCCCCTGTCAAGGAATCTTTGACATAGTTCCCCCGCTTGTCGCTCAAATACCTCATTGTCATTACAGACACGGCGCACTCTTAACAGTTGACTGTAAGGCAGGCTACGTTTGAGAGAGGGTGGATGGAAACTCTGGTAGTGCAGAAAGAAGTTACGATCCATTTACGATCCCTCCCATGAACAATTCGTCAGTTGAAACGTTCTGCCGGCTGGTAGAACAAGATGTTTTAGTACTAGGTGAGTTATAATCTGTCAAATATAATTCTTCTGAAGGAAATCAACTAATTTCAGGGCAGAAATAGCCTTTCAGTCAATAAGTAGAGGCTTCAATCACTTTCTGGCAGGTGAAATGCTGCATTATAATGGTTGTATTGGCCATCTAAAGGTATTTTAAGAGGTAAAAAGTACTAGGTGAGTTATAATCTGTCAAATATAACCCTCATGAATATAATCAACTAATTTCAGGACAGAAATAACCTTTCAGTCAATAAGTAGAGGCTTCAATCACTTTTAGGCTTCAATCACTATTACCACGGACATAAGCTGATGTTTATTTGCACGTTATGTCTGTTTGATCCACATAAAAGCAGCTGTAGTCGTAAAGAGACTGGGCGATACAGCTTTAACACTGTGTGAAAGTCTCACTAATGACACTGATTTGCGACGTGGATGGATAAGAGCGCTCTCTTCCTGGTTGCGGGGACTCTTATTCTGACGGAACGCAGCTCATTTGGTGGAGTGCTTCAGAGAGCGCACGCGCGCGCGATCCAGTCTTGCATCAGCCGTCATCTTCAGTGAGAACGAGCCGAGAAATCCCCTGACTAAAGTTTTGATCTTCGTTATGTTTCTTTGAGTGTTTAAAGTTGTGTGCGTCCATAGAGAAAGTGAGTATTGCAAATTTCACTGTTACTCGAGCTGAGTTTATTGTTGTTTGCTGAGATAGAGATGTGGAAAGAGTTATGACACAAAATGGATGCTATGTGAAGTATAGAAGTATTTGAGTTTTCATCCAGTACAGTGTAATTATGTATAATTATTATACATGTAAGCTGTGTATTATGTTTCATGTTCTGCTGTATTCAACGGCAACATTGTGTTGATGGTTTTGGGGAAGCCAGTAGTTTTAATGCCATTTATGTTGTTATGAGTGTGATTGTGATAAGAAAGAAGCATTGTTTGTTAGAGCATATCTTTTATTTGTTTGTTACAGACCACACATTCATATGCTGACACTTCTAAGAACATAAAGCAAAGCCCATTAGGATCTGGCTCCTCCTCTTCACCTGCTTGTATAAATAAATCTGTTAAACTGGATTCCTTCTCCGATTTTGGTGTTCTTACCGGCACACCCGGACCAGCTTCACCTCATTAGCAACAGCTAGCACCTTACAGTCCTTAGCCCCTCAGCTACATTTTGGTCCTTCGAGCCGGATACAAGCTGTTCCGGGAACATGCAACAAAACGGTGAAGCATCCTGGGTCCCATCGACTCGACCTAAGAGGCAGCGGAGACCGCCACAGTATCTTGAGGACTATGAGGTTGGTCCAGTGAGACAACAGACACAGGTTTCATCTCGTACAAGTTTGTTACAGCATATGCATGGGCTAGAGGGGTGGAGCTCTCACCATGAGGGAGCGGCTATGATGACGCCCGCTGGAAGTACACATGTCACAAGGTCCCCTCGTCAGGTTCAGTGGGACTCCGATATTAGTGAGCATGATGAAGACTACTCTCCCAGCTATGATACACGTTCAACTGGCCGACGTGCAGAGTGGACAGACACTCCGACACCGTTTGCAGAGGACGAAAATGAGCTGTATGAGATGCGTAGAGAGAACACATCATTATGCCGATCTGAAGAGAACAGGCAGAGCGGCCATGCACAGCTTTGGAGTATTCAAAGGGAAATGCATTCTCCTGTAGCCTCAGTTAGGACACAGCAGGGGGCACGACAAGAATCGTGGCCAGTACCACCCCCTCCTATAAAGGATCACTTTCCGACCCGAAGGGAAGAAGAGGAGTATGACGACTGGCTACCGCCTCCACCATGGCCCTTTGCTGAACCACCGTCAATGCCTCCAGAGGGTGAGGAGACACAGATGGTCACAATGATAGATAGAATGATGAAGGAACTCCAGCTAATCAGAGACAGTGCTGTATCTAACTCAGCAACTAGAAGTAATCTGTCTTTAACCCCTAAGAGACCACCAGCTAGGAAGTTTCATGATACTCAGCCTCTGACTCACTGGTCGCATTTCTACTCACCAGGCATCAGCTCTCCTCCTGTTATGGACTCGGCTAAATCTGGGCATCCACCTAAACACGTACCATATCAGCCTTTATCAGCTATGATGAAGGAAAAGGAATACCATGGGCCAACGCCGAAAATTCCCCTCTTCATCCATAGGGACCCCATGGAATTCTCCCGCCTGAAGCTCGCCCTAATGAATCTGTTGCCAAGGGATGCCACTGAGCTCTTCAAATATCAGGTTCTCGTGGACCATCTGAGGTTGGAGGAGGCTTGCCTTATAGCAGACTCATATATCAATTCGCCTATGCCGTACTCAGACACAATGGCCGCATTGAATGAGAAGTTCGGGCAGCCACATCAAGTTGCCTTAAAGAGAATTGCTGCTGTCATGGACTCACCAGAGATAAGGCGGGGTGATACAGCAGCCTTTGAGAACAGCAGCCTTTGAGAAGTTTGCTTTGCATGTTCAGTCGTTAGTGGGCATGTTAAAGACCCTGGGCTCCGATGGAGAAGTTGAGCTGAGATGCGGCTCACACGTTGCACGGCTGCTCACGAAACTTCCGCCAGAGTTGAGGGCAAATTTCCGACGTCAGATGTTCCATCGACCTGGCTCTACTCATACCCTGCTTGACTTAGCAGAGTGGCTCCAGTATGAGTCGTGGTGTCAAAGTTATGACAACCCATCTGAAACCCGAGTCCAAGGGTCACTGAGCCACAAAGCTGAGAAGCGACACAGTAGATCAGCGGCTACCGTGCTACATGGGGCAGAGAGTTCTGGAGGTAGTAAGGCCACAAAGCAAGATGGTCAGAGTTCCTCAGATTTCAAAAGGAGAGGCAAGATAAAGCATTACTGCCCATATTGTGAGAGTTCAGAACATTTTCTGAATAAGTGCCCTGCCATTCAGAAGTTCACAAGGGAGGAAGTCATAGAGTGGATCAAGGTGAATAAAAGATGCTGGAGATGTGGGAGGTCCCACCAAGCTGCACAGTGTGACCTCAAAAGACTCTGTGACCTGTGCCAAGGAAAGCACTTGAGAGTTCTCCACAGTGTGAACACCCGTCCCGCTGCAGAGCCACCCAAAGTAGAGAGTTGTCTAGTGAACAACGGTACCGAGGTTCTTTACCTGGACCGGCCATCAGCTTCCACTCGTGTCCTATTAAAGGTTGTGAGAGTGCTTCTTCGGAACAAGGACCGTACTCTTGACACCTACGCGGTATTGGATGATGGATCGGAACGCACAATGCTCCTTCCAGAAGCTGTTGACCGACTTGGTTTGCAAGGTAGACAAGAGGATCTTGTCCTTCGCACAATACGACAGGATGTCCAAACATTGAAGGGATCATCCGTCTCATTCTGCATATCATCCCTTGCACATCCCAGAAGAAGCTTTCAGGTTGCAGAGGCGTTCACTTCACAGCGCCTCAGTCTGGCGGATCACTCATATCCCATCTCCATGTTGAAGAGGAAATATAAGCATCTGGCAGACCTCCCTATTGAACCATTCGAGCATGTCAAGCCACTTGTATTGATAGGAGCTGATCACCCCCATCTGCTCACTCCAGTCGAGCCAGTGAGGTTAGGCCCCCCAGGAGGACCGGCAGCTATCCGTACACGACTGGGTTGGACGCTTCAGGGGCCAACTCACCTCATCCAGTGGATAGCATGCGCACAACAGTGCCTCCTTACCAGTGTTTCACCGCAGACAACAGAGTTGATGAGGAATGTTGAGAAACTCTGGCAGATGGATGTGCTGCCTTTACAGAGTGACAAGATGGCAGTAAGATCGAAGCAAGACAAGGCGGCAATAGAGCACCTGGAGGCAAAGACAAGGAGGGTAGAGGTTGACGGCATCCTTCGGTATGCTACTCCGTTGCTACGGAAACAGGACATGCCCCTGTTCCAGGCATCCAAAGAGGCGGTTCTACCGAGCTTGAGGAGTACAGAGAAAAGATTGGCTAAGGACCCTCAACGTGCCAGAGCTTATTGTGAGGCAATCAACCAGCTGGTACAATCAGGAGCTGTCAAGAAGTTGGGCCCAGATGAGATTTCAATGACTGGCGAATCATGGTACATACCCCATCACCTAGTTAGCCATAATGGGAAGAATCGGCTTGTTTTCAACTGTTCCTTTCAGTTTGGTGGACTGAATCTGAATGATGCCCTTCTTCCAGGACCGACCTTGAGTGCATCTCTTCTTGGTGTCCTGCTGCGCTTTAGGCAACAAGCAGTTGCAATTAGTGGAGATATCAGGGGTATGTTCCACCAAGTCCAGCTTCTGCCAGAAGACCGGCCACTTCTCAGGTTTGTGTGGAGAGATATGAAGCGAGAGGATCCTCCTGATACCTTCGAATGGCAAGTTCTGCCTTTTGGCACCACCTGCTCACCTTGTTGTGCCATCTTTGCTCTTCAACGGCATGCTAGAGATCACAGTGTTCCAGGGGATGGTGTCAGAGACTCTGTAGAGCGCTGTTTCTATGTTGATAATTGCCTTCAGAGCATGCCAACTGCAGCTGAAGCCAGAGGATTGGTCGACAAACTCAGGGAGACTCTGGCATCGGGTGGATTTGAGATCCGTCAGTGGGCATGTAACATCCCAAGTGTCATCGGACATCTGCCAAAGGAAGCAAGGTCGGACAGTATGGAGCGCTGGCTCTCACATGATGACACAGGTCTGTCCGAATCAACTCTTGGACTTAGTTGGCATTGGGAATCAGACATCTTGGGGTATAAGAGCCGCCCACTGGATTATGGGATACTGACTATGCGCAACGTGTATAAAGTTCTAGCTCGGCAGTATGACCCTTTGGGTTTCATATTACCTTACACAACCCGCGCCAAGTTGCTTGTCCAAAGCATGTGGGATAAGCACCGTCACTGGGACGACCCCCTCCTCCCTCAGGAGCTACAGTTAGCTTGGAAAGAGTGGGAAGACGAACTCCATCTGTTGACTCGCATAACCTTACCTCGATCTTATGTTCCAGCTCACGTGGGTCAAACGGTTGTCTCTAGACAGATCCACATATTCAGCGATGCGTCAGAAAAAGCCTATGGCTCAGTTTCTTACCTGCGGACCGAGGATGCCCAAGGCCAAGTCTACCTGTCATTCCTGTCAGCGAGATCAAGAGTCGCTCCCCGGCGACGACACTCCATTCCACGTCTAGAGCTCTGCGGTGCCCTAACAGCAGCCCAAATGGCAAAGATGTTGGAAGGGGAGCTGACCTTGAAGATTGATGAGACTATACTTTGGAGCGATTCAACCACGGTGCTTACCTGGCTGCAGTCGGAGTCGTGCCGTTTTAAAGTATTTGTGGGCACCCGTGTAGCTGAAATTCAGGAGCTCACAGAACCCAGCGCCTGGCGTTATGTGGACTCCTCACTGAATCCCGCCGATGATGTCACGCGGGGTAAGACTCTTGGGGAGCTCGCCACACCTAATCGCTGGAGCCAAGGGCCCCCTTTCCTCCTTAAGGGACCCAACGAATGGCCATCTCAATCACCTAGGCTGCCTGATTCAGATTTGTCAGAGTACAGGAAGTCAGTTTCCTGCGGTATTGTGACTAACAGTGATTGGCCATGTTCTCTACAAGGTGGCCAACACACTTGGAAGGATCTGGTTGAGGCTACGGTGCGTGAGCTTCACGGGGCGGCTGGACTGGGTAGCGCTGTTACTGCTTCAGATTATCATCAAACAGAAATGATAATCTACAAGAGAATTCAGCAAGACTGCTTCCCAGAAGAACTGCACCATCTCCAGAAGGGCAAGTCAGTACCAAATAGTAGTCGCCTACTTACCTTGTCCCCAGATTTAGACCCTAAGGAGGCGATCATACGTGTTGGTGGTAGATTGCGGCGGGCTGAAGCGCTCGATTCTGCTTTTAAACACCCGATCGTCTTGGATCCTAGTCATCCAGCCACCAAGCTACTTATACAGGATTATGACACTCGTCTCTGTCACCCTGGACCTGAACGGGTATACGCAGAAATGCGTCGCACTATCTGGATCCTGTGCGGGAGAGAGCGATACTGAACACAAAGCCATTGGGATATACCTCAGCCAATATAGCCGATCTGGATGCAATCACTCCGAACATCCTTTTGATGGGGCGGCTGGATGGTGCTTTGCCCCAGGTGGTATACAACAAGAGTGAAGGCTTGAGCAGGAGAAGATGGAGGCACTGTCAGGTCTTGGCAGACCACTTCTGGTCTAGGTTTATCAGGTATTACTTGCCCACCCTGCAGCCTCGACAGAAGTGGCATACCACCAGTGTGGATCTTGCGGTCAACTCTGTTGTTCTGATGATGGACCCACAGCTTCCCAGGGCTCTTTGGCCAGTCGGCAGAGTGACTAAGGTACATCAGAGCGCTGATGGTCATGTAAGGTCAGCAGATGTCCAGATCAAGGACAAAGTCTACACCAGACCAGTTGCCCGTCTCATCGCCCTCCCAGCTATCCCAGATTCGTAACGGATTCCATCGTAGTGCCTATGGAAGAGGCTGAGCAGTGAGCCTTTCTCAGGAGCAAATTGCATGCAATTTGGGGGCGGCTGTGTGAAAGTCTCACTAATGACACTGATTTGCGACGTGGATGGATAAGAGCGCTCTCTTCCTGGTTGCGGGGACTCTTATTCTGACGGAACGCAGCTCATTTGGTGGAGTGCTTCAGAGAGCGCGCGCACGCGCGATCCAGTCTTGCATCAGCCGTCATCTTCAGTGAGAACGAGCCGAGAAATCCCCTGACTAAAGTTTTGATCTTCGTTATGTTTCTTTGAGTGTTTAAAGTTGTGTGCGTCCATAGAGAAAGTGAGTATTGCAAATTTCACTGTTACTCGAGCTGAGTTTATTGTTGTTTGCTGAGATAGAGATGTGGAAAGAGTTATGACACAAAATGGATGCTATGTGAAGTATAGAAGTATTTGAGTTTTCATCCAGTACAGTGTAATTATGTATAATTATTATACATGTAAGCTGTGTATTATGTTTCATGTTCTGCTGTATTCAACGGCAACATTGTGTTGATGGTTTTGGGGAAGCCAGTAGTTTTAATGCCATTTATGTTGTTATGAGTGTGATTGTGATAAGAAAGAAGCATTGTTTGTTAGAGCATATCTTTTATTTGTTTGTTACAGACCACACATTCATATGCTGACACTTCTAAGAACATAAAGCAAAGCCCATTAGGATCTGGCTCCTCCTCTTCACCTGCTTGTATAAATAAATCTGTTAAACTGGATTCCTTCTCCGATTTTGGTGTTCTTACCGGCACACCCGGACCAGCTTCACCTCATTAGCAACAGCTAGCACCTTACAGTCCTTAGCCCCTCAGCTACAAACACGCTGCGCGCGCTCCCGCGGACGGCAATCAATTTTCGGCGGACCATCACTCTTCGGCACGACACCTGTCAACACCTGACCGGACGCGACATTTTTTTCCCCAGGGCTGCGTTCAGCCCCGACAAAACGTTGCACAACGTTTTTTAAACAGAAACGGTGATGCGTTGAACACACTGTTCTGATGACGCAAGAGTTGCAACTATGGCAGCTGAGAAGGCCATTCTTTGTGTTCTTTGTGAAGAATTTTTGGAGCCTGATGAAGTCGGTATAAATATGTGTTTAATACTACAAAATATGCCCGATGTTACAGTTACTGCACTTGCCGCCCAGAACAAAAGAGAACATCCCAGTCGAGTGAAGGGATTGCTGAAACTGAAGCACACATCTTACCTAATTCAGACTAAAACACATCTATTTAGCCTCACATACTGACTTTATTTGTAGTTCATACTGTTTTAATACCCTGTATTTTCTTTCTCATTTTTAGGAAAAGCACTTAATTACCATTGTTTATTTCTATACCAAATGTCATACACTTGCAATGAAGCTAAAAATATAAACAACTACATCATTATGTTGATATCCTATATTTTTACAATAAAACTTACGACAAACATGTCTTCTAATATCCTCAGTTGTTGCGTATACCGAGCTGCACCTAACCTTTTCACCATTTGTGAGAGATCGAAACATGAAATGATAGTGAAATCTTCTATTGTCTGATTGTCGTTTTGGAAATGTGAAGTGGTGGTCAACATGTGCTGGTCCTCTGCTCACCAGATCAATGCGTACTTTGTCATTAATGACTGTTGGCCAGTCAGCTGGATCCAGTGGAGGAGTAGAAAGAGAGCGAGGTGTGGTGGAAGGCATGGGGGTACTGCTCTCCACTTCAACAGGAGAAAGACCTATAGGGAAGATTAACACAAAAATTTCTTAATTTTAGTAAGTTGACATATCGTCCCCTTGGAATTATAAGGTTCTATCTGCGTTCTGAGCAGTTTTGAGATATTGAGCTTTAAAGTTTTTGCATTCCATTCGACTGTGTAGAAAGAACCTTTTTATTTTCTAAATAAAAAGTTCCAAAATGTACACAACTTAAAAAACAACATCACATAATATAAAGAAGTGGTCACAGAATAAGAATATGTGAATAACTAAATTTTGACAAAAATGTCAGATAGAACCTTATAATTCCAAGGGGACGATATGTTGGATGTTAGTTTTCCTAGCGGTGAATAATTGTTAATTTATTGTCGATGTAGGACTAAACTTACCAGCATTGTCAGCTTGTTGGGTGACACCAGAGCTGGAGGTAGAGGTTGATGGGCCTGCTAATGAAAAAATTAAAATGAAATAAAATAATGAAATAAATTGACTGAATTGAAATTACCTGTGTTCTTAGCATCAAACCTAGAGAATCTTAAAATGCAAAACAATCTGCAAGAGTTTGATGCCATCTTCTTTTAAAAAGTTACTTTAGATAAAATGTCTTTTCAACATTAGCAGCTTTGGAGGAAACTCCATCATGTTGCTCAATAATCAGTCCTTAAAAACAGCTACACGCTCCCCTCAGGACAGATTTCATTTATGAGCAAAGGACAGGACACTACAACAAGTGGGGAATGTATCTTTCTCTATAGGATAAACTAAAACACAGAACTTACCAGCATTGTCAGCTTCTTGGGTGATATGACTGTGTTGTGAACCAGGAATAGAAGTGGTTGATGGAGCTGCAATGAAATAAAGAAAATAATTATACATAAAGTTAGACTTAATTTTTAAAATGCAGAAGGTTATCATTTTACAGCCCCTTTATACTCACCAACAGTTGGAGCTTTGCTTACTGGCAGAATATACTTTAATAGCAGAGGTGGAAGTAACGAATTACAACTACTCACGTTACTGTAATTAAGTAGTTTTTATGGGTACTTGTACTTTTTTGAGTATATTTTTTAATCTGTAATTTTACTTGTACTCAAGTACATATTAAACTAAGTAATCTACTTCGCTACTTGTAAAATCACATTTCGTTACTGAGTAGCCTACAATTTGAATTGATATTCAAATCTTTGACCGGCATTTCGGTAGCCAATAAAAATATTCGATCGTAAACGGACCAATAAAACCCCTGATATTTGGACTGAATTAAAGCCGCCGCAGTCGCAGCAGGTTTTAAGTGAAGGAGGCAAGGAGCTCAGAGTGATTAATGGCTGGACTGAAAGTTTGGAGAAACATTGTCAAAATATCTATATTTTGATACATATCAATACTGAAAAATCTGTCAATACTCATTTTGGCCAAAACACCGATACGATACCAGCTGCGCGTTCTCATTCTCTCATCTCAACGAACGACAGCGAGTTTGACACACCCGCCTCCTCTCAGCACGGGATTGCAGGTAGGCCTATTACGCATAATTTTATTAATACCTGCAAGTTGCTATGGCATATTTTAATGGCAAATGTCACGAGTTTAATATTGTAACGCGAGGGCACATTCATGTGATCGCAGAAAACTGGACGCGAGCTCTCAAATACGAATGAACTGGACTCGGATATTGAGTGTGCGCTCTCGGACTGTGTCATATCATGTGCAATCGCGAATCTCTCCAAGTGGTTCTCACTGCAGACTCAAATGACGTCCAGCTCCAATCTCTCCATGCTCTTGAATTAAACGTTGTCAAAAGTTATGAAAAATCTAGTATTTTTTGCAAATTAAATTCAGTTTGAAATCAAGCTTCCTTGTGCTGTGTGTGAGCTATTGCAACTAACGTTACCCTATTGTAAAGACAAATACACTGAGTGAGTAAATATTTAAGTTAGATTATTGTAATGGTTATTGATCAATGTTTAAATATGTAAACAAAAGCCTAAATTAAAATCTCACCGTATAAAGTGACGTGTCTCTTCAGAAGACTTGAATTAAACTTTTCCATTCAAATAGATTACTGTTACAATGAGTGTTGTGCTTTTTGATGCTTGAGAATAATGAATGCATTGACAAAATGGATGGACAAAAATGTAGATATTAAAATATTAAGTATGTGGTAGTTTTCCCGATGGTATTAAAAATTATAGACTAGGCCTACTGAATACTGACATATTTCACGGTGTCATATTGAAGTTAGAAATTCCAGTATCATGACCACTAATTAATGTCCTTCGACAATAAGGTAAAAGCGTGTTAAAAGTAGCTATTTTCTACATAAATCTATGATTTGGTTGAATATTTATTGGTAATACATTAACTATCGCCAACTAAAAAGTAACTAGTAACTAGTACTCTGAGTAGTTTTTGAGAAGAGTAATTTGTACTTTTACTTAAGTACTTTTTTGACACCAGTACTTTTACTTGTAATTGAGTATTATTTCAGCAATGTAACGGTACTTGTACTTGAGTACAAATTTTCAGTACTCTTTCCACCTCTGTTTAATAGTGCTCCTGGAAAGGGGACATAAGGAGTAAATTAATGTTAGCCCTTTAGTGTAGAAGCCAAACTGGGTTTATATTGTTCTGTTAAATGCTTTAACATCACAGCATGTTATTAGCATGTAAACAACTGTAGCATAACGAAAGTTAATACAAGCACGATTTAGGCTAATGTTAATATAAGACTTTTAGTGCAGATTATCCATACAGGTATGCAGGTTATCTTCCAACCTCTTCTTTTGTCGTTTTTCATGGCCAGAAAGATATTTTCGTTTCTTGTCAGACATCGTCGGAGTCACTGACTGACTGACACTGACCAGGTGACAACGAGTGACATCATAGGGTCAGTCAGGGTCAAGATGTGCGGGGAGCTCGCCATAAAGAACTAAATAAATAACAACTGTGCTTATCATGATGCCTGATAAAGATTGCTGTAGGCCCATTTCTTTTTATTTATTTATTTTATGTTACTTTTGACGTATGATTTTTTTCCCCCCACTAGCTAGCAGTGACTCTAGGGGGCCCTCTGCTGGCCACGGGGCCCTATGCTATTGCAAGGGTCGCTTAGTGGCTTGGCCGGCTCTGCAGCGAGCAAAAGCAGCAGTGAGTATGGCAAGCCAAGTGGTTCAGAATTACGCTATAGAAATAATGTGCGCTCCGTGCAACCAAAACGCGTTTTTTACACCATCATATGGCGAGATGAATGGCGTGAAAAGCAGCGCTTTCCATGCACACTAAACGTTTGACGTTTGTATTTCGCACGTTATTTACGCGTTTGTAATTACAACGCCGTATTTTGCGCGGTCAGATACAGTTTAAAATGCCGTAATTGATGGCGTTTGGCTGTAAACACGATTAATCTATAGCGTAATTCTGAACCACTTGGAGATCAAGCGCGAGAGCGTGGGGAATGATCATGCGCGCACGAGAGCTTGTATTGCGTGCAGAGGAGATGTCATGCACGCGAGCAGGGTTTGAATGAGCTCGCGAGTTCCCGTTTCCTCGCGTGTAGATCTGTTATCCTCTCGCGAATGTCATTTACTGCGCGTACTATTACCATACTATTAGCAAAGTTTAACAATAACTAAATCAGCTATTATGCACAGCTGAGTGAACAACACAGGTTTACTGTGTGTGTGTGTGTGTGTGTGTGTGTGTGTGTGTGTGTGTGTGTGTGTGTGACGCATAAGGTGGTTTTCTGCTGCTTGCAAACGAACTCTTTTGAGGAGACAGTGGATGTCCATTAATTTGTTGTCCTGATTCCACACGCTATGCGCGAATACACTGCAGGCTCACTCTCGCTCGTATCCAGGGTAAATCATCAACACTATCATCCCTAACATGTGTTTAATTTAACTAAATACATAACGATCAGCTGAAACGCATGGGCAGGATACTTTACTTCCTGAACAAGCTCGCACCGAGTCCGGGAGCAACCGAACTCAGAGCGCCTCCTCCAGGTAGTCTCGGGTTCGGGACCCCAGTGCACACCCGGGTCCACATGACAGCGTTCACATTAGCGATTTTTCATGCGAACCGTTCCCCGTTCCGAACTAAACTGCCAGTGTGAAAGCACGTAAGATACTGATGATTCTAATGATGAAAACATTCCCAAAATAAGTAAAGGAATAAACATTTTTATTTTAACAGAGGGGATAAAAACTGACAGCATACCATGAGGGATATAGTGGATCACAATACACACACACACACACACACACACACACACACACACACAGGCGGTGAGAGGACTAGTCATGCACACACACACACACCCCCTCAGCATACATACAGCGTTGGGACTGAGCCATGCAGTGTATTCTTCACACACACACACACACACACACACACACTTTGTTCACTAATACCCAGGACATGCAGTCAAAAAGATTTATGACCTTTTATGACGTGACTTATGAGCAACAGATGTGTGTTTGTCACCTTTTGACCTCCGTTTCCGGACTGTGTGTGTGTGTGTGTTTATGACCCCATATGTTGTGTGATCAGGAAGTGCATGTTTTTCCAGGCTGGTTTTGTCTCTCTCTGGGTAACGTCCACAGGTCTGTGGATTTATGAGCAGAGGAGATATGGTGTGTGTGTGCAGGGCTGCCAACGTTTGAGTTTAGCTTGGAGGGTTTTTTTTTTTATTATTTTTTATTATTTTTTTATATTGACTAATTTGGATACATGTTTATTTTAAATTTTATTAAAAAAAAATAATCTCACCTAATGCTGTAAACATAGAGGGCCCAATCTGCTGGTATTATTAAAGGTTAAAAATATCAAATGAAATTAAATATAATGCAGTTTTTGTTATAATAACAATTATTTAATGACATAAGTAAAAATATAATAAATATGTAATATAGTGCTCAGCAAAATCTCCTCTCTAGCTATTTTTTCTATTCAATTAACCCTTGTGTGGTGTTCATATTTTTGTTACTCAGCCAGTGTTCGTGGGTCTGGTGGACCCGCTGCATTTTTGGGTTTTTAATTCAACACAATCAAAAATGTTATATTAAAATACTCAACAGATGTTTACTTCATCCCAATTACAAGCAATATAAACAGCCCCCTCCCACACACACACACATACACATGCACATGCACATACACACACACACTCACTCACTTGGATATGTGGTGTACGGTCACTCTCCATAGGCATAATGGTTTTTCTAATGTACAAACTGTATAATATATCCCCCTACACTAACCCTACCCCTAAACCTACCAATCACAGAAAACTTTTGCCATTTTTTGAATTTCAAAAAACACCATTTAGTATGTTTTAGTATGAGGACACAGATGTCGTCATAAACCATGTTTACGTTGTAATACCCATGTCATTATACACATTTGTGTCCTCATAAACCATATACAAGAACATACACACACTAACAGCAGGCCCTGACAGGAGGACAGAGTAAAGGTACACAGTACCTACAATTTCCACACTTTTATTAGCCCCGGGTCCAGTGGACCCGAACATCCTGTGTGTAATATAAATGTGTAGGGGGGGTGTACAGTGTGTTTTCATTAAAAATGTGTTCTGATATATATTCCTCACAGAAAATGAGCCAAGGCCAATGAGTCTCAGTTTGAAAAAATAATTAATTGTATCATTTTTCTTTTGATAAAAAATGAAAACGGGTCCAACAGACCCGAACACCATACAAGGGTTAACATGCTATGGTCATTAAATGGCTTTCCTGAGGTTAATGTAACGTTATGTGACTTGTACATAGACTTGCTATTATATATTGACCTCTTTCCGTGGTTGAAAAACACTAATTGGTCGATATTATGTATACTTTCGGTAAGTTGTACTGCATCTTTAAATAAAAAAGCAACAGATGATCGGTTCACGTGCACTTGAACTGAGGCGCTCAGCGATCTGTCAGGTCACATTTACAAGCGCCAAACGTATTTTTGTCTGAATTTCGTAATAAAATTGACGGAATCTAAGAGCTGAGAATTAGTTTAATAAAGTACCTCTTTGCTCCGCAATTTTTCTGTGCGTGAGAAAATAGATGTGTGGCGTGAGAGCGTGTGAAAAGTGTCAATTGCGTCAGTCTCACGCTCAATGCGTGAGAGTTGGCAGCCCTGGTGTGTGTGTGTGTGTGTGTGCGTGTGTGTGTGTGTGTGTGTGTGTGTGTGTGTGCGTGTGAGTAAGGTCAGCAGAATAAGATGTTTATTGCTGAGTCTTCAGGAAACAGTCAGGAGTCACACACGTGGTCAGGAAGCTCCTCTTCAAACACTCCTATTCCCTGAAACACTGTTTTAAATAATCTCTTTGATCGTGTTTAATAGTTATCTCTCAGCCATAACTAACACATTATTTAGATATGTCTGTCATATTACAGGCCCTCTGTCTCGGTCACACACTTAGTCACACATTAACTTTCTGACAAGTCACGTATACAAGCTCATACACACACACACACACGTTCATAAGGGTTAATACCAGTTCTCTGTTGTAATAATGTGGCAGAGGATCATGGGACTCCACACGCAAACCTCATGCATTATATATGAGCTTAATCTCATTACTATCATGTTTCTAAGATTCTATGAATATAAGAAAATGCACACATATAGAACATATGCGTCATTCACAAAGTGTGGTCCATTGTCTGAACTGATTCTTCTGGGGATTCCCTGTAGTGTTTATTGATCAAACACTCTGAACAAATGAATAGTTTGAACTGGCGTGTAGCCTCTTTATTCTCAGAACATACAATACTAACTTGAGTTTAGCTCTCTGTCACTTCTTTTGTGACCCTTTAGGTTTTTGTCCACTCTACTAGGTATTACTGCCATCTAGAGGACCATCATAGGAAACACACCTAATCACCACATCCCCTTTCCTTTAGAAGAAAAATATAAACTGAAATGCATAAAACAATAGAAATAATATAACACAATTATCCATTTGACACTAAACAGAAATTTCAAAACAACATATTTGTTTAGCACATTTCAAATGTAACTGAGCAGAGTTTTTTACAAATTAAGTCGATCAGGTTTCTTTATTATGCGTGATGATCTTCTTATTATAGGAGAGTCATTTGATTCTGCAGGATGACCATTGTCCAGGGGAATGGAAGAAGATGAAGAAGACTGCATGCTGGGTGGTGTTACATCTTCAGGTGAGACCAGAACTTCTTCTCCTTTAATGTCAGTCAGTGTTTGGCTCGTTTCTTGCGTCTTAAGAAGACTTCTGCGATTTCTCCGAAGCACCTGCCCATTCTCTGTTCTGACAACATATGATCTCGGATTCACCTCTTCCAAAACAACAGCTTTCTTGTCCCAGCAGTTGGTATCTTCCACTCTCACAATGTCATTCTTTGATAACACTTTCAGCATTTTTGTTTGCTTGTCATAGTTTGCTTTTTGTCTCTTTTGAAGAGCCTTCTGTTTCTGCTTTATTGCTGCACTGTTCATCATGTCTCGTTTTGTGCCAATCCGGCAGGGAAGTGTCGTTCTTATCTTGCGATTCATTAAGAGCTCTGCAGGAGATGCACCATGTTCCAGAGGGGTTGCTCGATAGCTCAGAAGAGCTAGATATGGATCTGACCTTCCTTCAGATGCTTTCTTCAACAATTGCTTCACAGTATGAACTCCTTTTTCTGCCTTCCCATTAGACTGAGCATGATGGGGACTTGAGGTCACGTGTCTGAAATCAAAGTCCTGAAATTCCTTTGAATTGTAACATGGGCCGTTGTCACTCACTACAACCAGAGGAATGCCATGCCTGGCAAAAATCGACTTCATCTGCTGTATCACACATGCTCTTGAGGAGTTAGACAGCAGAGCTATTTCTGGAAAATTTGAAAAATAATCCACTACCAGCAAATACTCTTTACCATGGAAATGAAACAGATCAGTACCTACTTTCTGCCAGGGATGCTGAGGTAAGTCTGTTGTCATTGGTTCTCTTGCTTGCTTGTTTTGATGCTTCAGACAAACTTCACAAGTACTGACCATTTTTTCAATGTCAGAATTTATTCCAGGCCAATAGATTGAATCCCTGGATCTCCTCTTGCATTTTTCCATTCCAAGATGTCCCTCGTGTATCCTGGAAAGCATCTCTTTTCTCAGTGCTTGTGGAACAACTATTCTGTCCCGTCTCAGAAGAATGCCATCTGCCACACTGAGCTCATCTCTAACATTGTAGAATTGCGAGCAGGAACTTTTGACCCAGACATTGTTCAGATTTTCAATTATAGCCTGGAGAACTGGATATTTTGCTGTCTCCTCAGCTATTTGCCTGAGCTTCTGATAAGACACGGGAAGAGATTCAACAACAAGATTGACATGTGTGTTCACATCATCTTCTGTGGAACTCGCATCTGAAGATGTGCATGTTAATGGTGCACGGGACAGCGCATCAGCTAGGACTATGTATTTCCCTGGTGTGTAGACCAATTCAAAGTCATAACGTTGCAGTCTCATCATTAGGCGCTGAATGCGTGGAGACATCTGATTCAGATTTTTTCTGATGATTGCAATTAAAGGCTTGTGGTCCGTCTCTGCTGTGAATGACGATAAGCCATAGACATAGTCATGAAATTTCTCAAATCCAAAGACGAGTCCGAGACATTCTTTTTCGATCTGAGCATATCTGCACTCGGATTGTGTCATTGTCCTAGAGGCATAGGCTATCGGTTTCCAGCCATCAACATCTGCTTGGAGCAAGACTGCACCTAGACCATCCTTTGATGCGTCCGTGGAGATTTTCATACTCTTAGAGGAATCAAAGTAGGTGAGAACTGGTGCTTTTGTCAAGGTTGACTTGAGCATTCTCCATTCTTGCTCATGCTTACTTGTCCACTTGAACTCAGTTTTATGATTCAACAGTCCCCTGAGCTTCGCAGTTTCTGCGGAGAGGTTTGGTATGAATTTGCCAATGAAATTTACCATTCCCATTATCCTCAGCACACCTTTTTTGTCCACAGGACTCGGCATGTCCAGAATTGCCTGAATTTTGCTTTTGTCAGGTTCAACACCACTTCCAGACAACTTGTCACCTAGAAAAGTCATTTCAGTGACACCGAACAGACATTTAGCTCTGTTTAACTTGAGGCCATATTTCCGAACTCTCTGAAGTAGCTGGAGAAGTCTCTGATTGTGTTCCTGCAATGAGGATCCCCAAACGACTATGTCATCGACATATGCACGAACTGCCTCCAGTCCTTCTATGATATGCTCCATGGCACGATGAAAGATTTCTGAGGCTGAAATTATGCCAAAGGGTAGACAAAGAAATGAATACCGTCCAAATGGAGTATTGAATGTGCAGTTGGTACTGTCTTCATGAAGCTTCAATTGCCAGAATCCCTGTGAAGCGTCCAACTTGCTGAAATACTGTGCATCAGTCATTACACTCGTGATCTCCTCATGTTTGGGAATCTGGTAGTGCTCCCTTTTTATGCTCGCATTCAAGTCTTGAGGATCCATGCATACTCTCAGATCACCATTTTTCTTTTTTACACAGACCATCGAGTTCACCCAGTCTGTGGGTTCCTCCACTTTCTTAATTACTCCTAGAGCTGTCATCTTATCAAGCTCCTTTTTTAGTTTCTCTTTCAGTGGCGCAGAAACCCTTCTCGGAGCATGAACTACAGGGTGAGCATCTTCTTTGAGCTGAATTTTGTAAATGAATGGTAGAGCTCACAGTCCCTTGAAAACATCATCAAATCCGCGAACAATGTTATCTGTAGTTTCCTGCTGTGTTGCTGTTACACCATGACTATTGATACAGTACACTCTTTTTACCAGTCCTACTTCCTCACAGGCTTTGTCACCAAGGAGAGACTGAAGATTATCTGGAACTACAACAAAGAGCAGGTGATGAATTTTGTTCTTGACACATACTCGGAGTCTGCACACACCTAGGGCCCTATTTTAACGATCTGAAACGCAAGTGTCAAAGCGCAAAGCGCAAGTAACTTTGTGGGTGGGTCTCGGCGCTGTTGCTATTTTCCCGGCGGGATAAATGACTCTTGCGCCAGGCGCAAATCTAAAAGGGGTTGGTCTGAAGTAGCTTCATTATTCATAGGTGTGGTTTGGGCGTAACGTGAAATAAACCAATCAGAGCATCATCTCACATTCCCTTTAAGAGCAGACGCACTTTTTCCTTGGCGTATTTCTATTATAATGGCGGATTTGCCAGGCGCGCGCCAGGAGCGGTTCACAGCCGAGGAGAGCAACGCTCTCGTCACGGTCGTAAAAGAGAGAGAAGTGACATTGGGGATGGAGAAACACACCCAAATTAGCTTCGGTTAAACAGGTATATAATAATGTGGGTAAATGTGTAAGCTAGATGTATGCTTTTATAATAAATTGTCTATCTATCTATCTATCTATCTATCTATCTATCGTTTGTAATAATATGATTTGCAAAAATGAAAACTACTGCTTCTGTGTAGATTAGAGAATCAAAGTGTATGCGCGTTGTGCACGCTATACATTATGGTCAAGCATGCGCCCTTAAAATAGCATAATGAACAACGTGCAACGCGCCACTGACTTTAGACTAGTGAAGGATTAAAATTTAATTTACTCTTTAATGCAAGTCAGCTTTAAGTCAGCTGTCTAAACCTTGTAATAGTCAGGGGTTTTGTTAGTCTTTGATCTTCCAACTAAGTGTTGAACTGTGTGTGTGAAGGTTACATAGTCTTAGCTCTCGTGACCATTTGTTGTTTATACCTTTTGGGGAAGTCTTTAATCTTCCTACTCAGAGTTGAACTATATGTGAATGTTACAAAGTCTTCGTTCTCGTGACCATGTGTTATTTATACAATTTGGGGGGTACCATTATCTCAGTTGGGGGTAATTGCCTCTATTGTCTTTAGATGATTAGATTCAGTAGTCATCTCTAAGGCTGTGTGTAAGTTCAGCACCTTTAAGGACAGCCCACTGAATGGCCTATAAGATACCATGTAAAGTTCCCTCAGTTAGATCATGTTGGAAGTTTCTACAGCCGCGTACAGAGGAGTTCTCAATAAAGAATAACTTCTGTTGAACGCGATCCCGACTGTCTCACTGTCTGCTTCGAACAAAGAAAACTTTACAACACTAGGTTTTTTCTGGCCAGTGGCGCAATTGTTTTATGGAACAGTAAAATAGCACCAGGGATTGTTTGCGCCGGAACACGCCTCCTTTTTTGCGCTGAACCGCCCAGGGAGCGCAAGTTCATTCCCTAGTTTAGCGACGTGCTTCTGTGGAGGGAAAAGCGCGCTTTACGCGGGTGCAAAATAGGAATGAAACATGCGTCGGTGTACAAAGTCAATTGCGCTGGGTGCAAGATAGGGCCCATTGAGTCTTTATTTCCTGTCTATTGTAGGTTTTGAGCGACACAGTGTTTCTTTTTATCTGGGGCTTGATTTTCATTTCCTTTATATCACTTATGCTTATGAGATGCTTTGCTCCTGTATCAAGTTTAAGAGGCACAATGGTTCTATTGACTTGTAGTGACACAATCCATTTGTCATCAGATACACAGTTCACATCAGAGTCATTTTTTTCATTTTCTTCATGTTTTTGCTGAATATTTTCTGTGTCTCCATTGATCATGCCCACAAAGAAAGTGTCAGACAACTCTGTCTCATCCACAACATGAACAAATGATGATTGCTTTGTTTTATTCTTTGAAAAGCACTGCTTAGCGAAGTGGTTCATGCCTTTGCATTTTGCACACTGCTTTCCATACGCTGGGCACTGTTTAGGCTGATGCTTTGAGCCACATCTTTTACAGCAGAATAAATCTGTGCCAGTCTTTGGTACTGCTTTTTGACTCTGCCTTTTCATTTTGTGGGTAACAGCGCCAACCACTGGACAGTCAGCACCTGTAGTGCCATCTTTACCGGTGAAAGTCCTAGAATGCAACAGAGCGAGCTCACTCGCATGACAAATCTTAATAGCACTTTCTAATGTCAGCTCCGTTTCTCTGAGCAGTCTTTCTCTTATTTTCTTGTCATCAATTCCAAAAACAATTTGATCTCTGATCATCGATTCAGCTAAGACTCCAAAGTTGCATGTTTTTGCCTTTAGCTTCAAGTCCGTCAAGAATGAGTCAAAACTTTCTCCCTGAGATTGAATGCATGAACGAAACACATACCTTTCATATGTTTCATTTTTCTTGGGTGAGCAGTGCTCGTCAAATTTCTTTATGACCTCATCATATTTTTCTCCATCCGCAGCGTCCGCGAACGTAAAAATATTGTATACTTCAATCGCCTGAGGTCCAGCAACAGTCAACAGCAATGCTATTTTCCGTGAATCCGCCTTACCATCCAGACCAACAGCCTGCATATATAGCGTGAATTGCTGCTTGAATGTCCGCCAGCTGCTATCAATACTCCCGGTGAGTTTCAGCGATTGCGGTGGTTTGACAGCATCCATCTCTGTAGTATCACAGGACAGCTCACTCCTGGTACCATGTAGTGTTTATTGATCAAACACACTGAACAAATAAATTGTTTGAACTGGCGTGTAGCCTCTTTATTCTCAGAACATACAATACTAACATGAGCTTAGCTCTCTGTCACTTCTTTTGTGACCCTTTAGGTAACTGTCCACTCTACTAGGTATTACTGCCATCTAGAGGACCATCATAGGAAACACCTAATCACCACATTCCCCATCCGACACTACGTTGCTGTCTGGGATCAACACTCATCCAAACGCCGGTTGAATTCTCTGGCTCTAGAAAGACTGCATGCCTGTCAGATAACAGTCAGATAACAGTGTGCACTCAATCTCCTCTGGTTGTCCTGCTGGTTTAGCCGCTGCGTCTGCTCTGGCATTTCCTAGAAACAAAATCTTGTTTGTTAGTATGCGCTGTGCATCTGCAAATAAAAATCCTGTCAGGGAACAAAATAGCATACAGCAAATTGGCCAGTAAACTGTGCGATGTCTGTGCGATTTCAGCAAGGTACATACTCACACTGAACGAGTAGATCGCATGCGACGTAAAGCCAAAGCTCAGGATTTATGTGCTCACACTATACGGTCCGAACGTCGAGCTGCGACTGCTCACATTATACGTGTGAAGTATGCGTGATAACCCGGGGTGCGCCAATAGACGATATTGTGTATCCAGAGATATTGTCAAAACAAGCATCAGCTATAAATATTAAGATGATTTAGCATTTCCAATGTATGTATTAAATTATTATTAGTAGTATTGTATTATTAGGGAAGGCCAAGGCTATACTTTATTATTAAATTGATAGGCTATTAAAATTAAATTGCCACGCAATAATTGCATAGCGCATCACCGCTGTCAGGTATTGGGTAGATGATTTAGGAGGCGAACACAAAGATAAATCAAGGGTTTTAATTCTCAAATATAGCAAATACAAGAAACAGGGAGCGTGTGCTCAGAGTACTAACGTGAACACTAACATAAACATTGACCGACAGTGACGAGTGAAAACCAGGAACTTAAATACACACACAGATGAACACAAGACAGGTGATGCAGATGATGATGACGAACAGGTGGGTAATGGAGTGAGTTCAGGTGTGGAAACAAGGAGGATTCTGGGAACTGTAGGGAAGACGAAGACAGAACGATGACAGACGGTGAATGTGACATTACTCCCCTTGGGTGGGCATCCTGGAGTCCGTGACGGGGAGGTTGACCGGGTGCAGAAGGACGGACTCCAGGATGGTAGTAGAGCAGACTGAGGAGAGGACCATGGCGGTGCAGGCTGAGCAGGGGACCATGGTGGTGCAGGCTGAGCAGGAGTTCCAGGGATCCCCAACTGAGCCAGAGGGACCCAGAGCCGAGGCGACACCACAGGTCTGGAGGGCCGAGGCGGATCTGCAGGCTCACGGGACCGAGGCGGAGAAGGGGCTCTGCAAGCCCGTGGCGTAACCAGTGCGAGGGAGGACGACTGAGGAGCAGGAGGGAAGACGGAGCCCGGTGGAGCAGAAGGGATGCAGGGCAGAGGCGCAGCCGGCAGCACGGAGTCCCGAGGTGGAACCAGAGTGACGGCTGACCAATGCGAGGAAGGAAGGAGGAGTGAGCCTGGTGGAGCTATAGGGCTGACAAGACCTGGCGGAGGTGAGGGCACAATGAGCCGAAGAGAAGCTGCAGGGTCGGAGGACCAAGGTGGAGTCAGAGGTTCAGGGGACTGAGGCGAGGACAAGGGATCCACTGACCAGGGCGATGCTGAGGCCTGGAGTCCCAGAGGCGGCTCCACAGCAACACTGGCGGGCAGCTGTGGATGGGCAGCAGGGTTGACAGGGCTCAGTAGAGGCAAAACAGTAGAGCATGAAGACACCAACAGCGGAGGTGGGAGAGGGAGGCTGGGTGGGATCAGCGATGAGGGCTCTGTGCTGGGCAGCGATGAGGGCTCTGTGCTGGGCAGCGATGAGGGCAGGACCGGCGGCGAAGAGGGCTTTGTGCTGGGCAGCGATGAGGGCAGGACCGGCGGAGAAGAGGGCTTTGAGCTGGGCAGCGATGAGGGCTCTGTGCTGGGCGGCGATGAGGGCTCTGTGCTGGGCGGCGATGAGGGCAGGACCGGCGGCGAAGAGGGCTTTGAGCTGGGCGGCGATGAGGGCTCTGTGCTGGGCGGCGATGAGGGCTCTGTGCTGGGCGGCGATGAGGGCAGGACCGGCGGCGAAGAGGGCTTTGAGCTGTGCGGCGATGAGGGCTCTGTGCTGGGCGGCGATGAGGGTTCTGTGCTGGGCGGCGATGAGGGCAGGACCGGCGGCGAAGAGGGCTCTGTGCTGGGCGGCGATGAGGGCAGGACCGGCGGCGAAGAGGGCTTTGAGCTGTGCGGCGATGAGGGCTCTGTGCTGGGCGGCGATGAGGGTTCTGTGCTGGGCGGCGATGAGGGCAGGACCGGCGGCGAAGAGGGCTCTGTGCTGGGCGGCGATGAGGGCAGGACCGGCGGTGATGAGGGCAGGACCGGCGGTGATGAGGGCAGGACCGGCGGCGATGAGGGCAGGACCGGCGGCGATGAGGGCTCTGTGCTGGGCGGCGATGAGGGCAGGACCGGCGGCGAAGAGGGCTCTGTGCTGGGCGGCGATGAGGGCAGGACCAGCGGCGAAGAGGGCTTTGAGCTGGGCGGCGATGAGGGCTCTGTGCTGGGCGGCGATGAGGGCTCTGTGCTGGGCGGCGATGAGGGCAGGACCGGCGGCGAAGAGGGCTTTGTGCTGGGCGGCGATGAGGGCAGGACCGGCGGCGAAGAGGGCTTTGTGCTGGGCGGCGATGAGGGCAGGACCGGCGGCGAAGAGGGCTTTGAGCTGGGCGGCGATGAGGGCTCTGTGCTGAGCGGCGATGAGGGCTCTGTGCTGGGTGGCGATGAGGGCTCTGTGCTGGGTGGCGAAGAGGGCTCTGTGCTGGGCGGCGAAGAGGGCTCTGTGCTGGGCAGCGATGAGGGCAGGACCGGTGACGATGAGGGCTCTGTGCTGGGCGGCGATGAGGGCTCTGTGCTGGGCAGGACCAGCGATGAGGGCTCTGTGCTGGGCAGATCCAGCGATGAGGGCTCTGTGCTGGGCAGATCCAGCGATGAGGGCTTTGTGCTGGGCAGGACCAGCGGTGAAGGCTCTCTAGTGCTGGTGACTGAATTCCGGATGATGATGGGTGGCGTGGTGGAACGGTGAGGGCTGACCCACTCAACCACAACACATGATCAAGATAACTGGCGAAGGTTCCTGGAAAAGCTGCTGCTGGGGTTTGCTGGTGCAGATGATCGTCTAATCCCAACCAAAAGACAGATTTTAAGACCTCACTGGAAAAAAGGCCTCTCCAAAAATAAGCAAAAAAAAATTAATACAAGATATTTTTGCTTGTAATAAGCAAAAAAATCTGCCAATGGAACAAGTGAAAATTCTCTTGGTAAGATTTCTTGAAATAAGACATTATATTTAAGCCTTACAAGATATGAGTGATCTTGAAATTAGCTGGGAAAACTCATTTTTAGCTATATTTTACTAGTATTTGTCATGTTTTGTGTCTCATAATGAGCTTGTCATGCTCAAAAATAGTATTTTCCCCTCAAAAGTAGCATTTTTTTTTTTCGGTCATCCTGTTTGTTTCAAGTGTATTTAACTAATTTTTAGTTCTATAATTGTTACACTGTTCTAGATTTAAGTCACCACCAACTTGAAATAAGATTGGAAACTGGCATTTTGAGACAAAATGTCTTGAAGTTAGCATTCCTGACTCGTATTAGGCAGTGCTCTTTTGCCATAATAAGCCATAATTTACCATCCTGTCATTATCTCAAGTGTATTTACCTTATTGTAAGCTCAACAAAAATAATACTGTTCTAGATTCAAGACATTTTACCTACTAGATTCAAGACATTAACTACTGTTTACTAGACAGAAAAAGTGAAAAATAGACTTGCATTTAACCATTGTTTTTATTTAAACAGCAAAAAGTCCCAGAGGACTGCATAAAAGGGAAACAGCTTCATTTTTCTCAACATTTTGGCTCACAGTATGGAACTGCAATATGAAAACATAGTAGAACATTTTATAGATTATAAATGTAAGATCCCTTAACCCTACTCCACCTAAACATAGCCATTTTTATAGACAATATTAAAAGGATAAAAAGTAATGGACATGTGTAACATTAGGGAAATGGCAGTTTTATTAACAATATAGCATTAAATGATAGTTTGAGCCACTAATCCTACCCCTAAACCTAACCATTTCTTAAAACTACTGTACGTAAGGTTAGGCTACAATTATAAAGAAAGACAACAGACATAACGTTACAAGTTTAATCACAATAATTTATTTAGTGAGAAAATGTCAAAACCGGTACCAAAAGTCGTTCACATGACGATGTGTCGCAGTCCTCTCTGGCAGTGCAGTATAATAGTTTTGTAACGTTATAGAGCAGAATTTAAATTCTTAATCCATGAAAATGTTAATCCGGTTTCGGTTCGCTGTTCGCTCTGTAAAGGCGCGCGCGCTTCTCTGTTTCAAATGTAGAACACAAACTTAAACACGGCATGTTGCAATCTGTGACGAAGCATGCGAGAGCCAATGAGCGTTTGATATCGCTGCCGTAAAACATGTCGTAACGCTTCAGGCGCAATTTTTGAATTTGAATTCAATCGAGCGCGGGATGCTGGGATTTGACGTTTACGGTCTCTGCTGAGAGAAATGATGAAGATCGCTGGATAAAGGGCTGAATTTGGATCTGTTTCTTGCAAACAACACATGGATTCTAAAGATTTGGATTACACCAATCTAATAAAATGGATGTCTTTTGTGAATTTATGTTGTGTTTTTTTGTGTCTCACGCGGTAAATAAACCAAATATTACAAAATGGTTAAACGATAAAAAAGGTATTTTTAAGGTTTTAAAGTGTATTCTTGTTTAACACCATGTAGGCTATTAATCCTCCTAAACGAGATTGCAGCAGAAGCACGAACAGAGCTGTTATTATTTATGAGTAACGTTAAACTATTAATAAATGTGACTGAAAATTTAATTAATAAGACAATTGAATGCAATAGAGTAAAAACATTAATGCCACGATTTTAAGTTAAATAGGAATATGTACAAATTTGTACGTCGGTAAAGCTGTTTATACGTAAATAAATTAAGTTTTTTTGCTGTCTATATGTAAATATTATACATACTCACTGTACTGCATTGTGAGTTGTGAGTTTGGCATGTTGACCTACAGTTTTCAATAAAGCAGATTTGTTGTCTCAATTCAAGTCAAGTCTATTTCTTGAAATAAGACGATTCATCTTTTACAATTAACACAGCAGCTTAAAAACCTTATGACATGTCAAAAAAGCTTGTTTCATCTGAGATATGGCTCAAAACAAGATATTTTCAAGACAGATTCACTTAACAAGATATTCAAGATGCACTGTCTAAAAACAAGCTCCTTTATCTCACTTAAATCTTGGTCTTTAGGCAATTTTGTCTTATATTAAGTGTGATGAGATATTTTGACTAGTAATTAGAAAAATATACTTGGCAAGATTTTGAGTTTTTGCAGTGCTCATCTGACCAGCTTACCCCAGCAAAGAATTCCAGGAAATCGGCGATGTAATTCTCAATTGAAAGTCCGTCTTGAAAAGTGGTGAGTAATGAGTGAGCTGGGTAAACCGGGGTGAGAATGATTCCCATGCTGACTCCTTTCTTGGTCGGTCAATCTGTCAGGTATTGGGTAGATGATGTAGGAGGCGAACACGAAGAAGATACATCAAGGGTTTTAATTCTCAAATATAGCAAATACAAGAAACAGGGAGCGTGTGCTCAGAGTACTAACGTGAACACTAACATAAACATTGACCGACAGTGAAGAGTGAAAACCAGGAACTTAAATACACACACAGATGAACACAAGACAGGTGATGCAGATGATGATGATGACGAACAGGTGGGTAATGAAGGGAGTGAGTTCAGGTGTGGAAACCTTAAGCCAGCAGAAGTGCTGTACGACCCTGTGGTTTCAGTGTTCACCGAGACTGATGATATTCACCTGTCCTCTTCTGCATCAGGACATCAGCTCACTGACAGGGTCACTGAACCTCTACTTTGTGAGACCAGGTCAGGGCGTTCTTTGACTCATACATTTATTATGTCACCAACATGTCCTATTCCGTTTATAGGAAGAGATTTAATGTGTAGTTTGGGCCTGACGTTGATAGCCAATTCTGGGGGAATTAAAATAGTTGAAAACGAACAAAGTTGTTTGTTAGAAACTCCAAAATGGGCTTATGAATGGGGCATCCGGCCTTAAATGCGGTCCCTTTGAAATTATGGGCAAAATATAAATATGACGTGGGGTTAACTGCGGATAGTGAACCAGTGACGATTGTTCCAAAGTGTGATTACAGACCGTGTCAAACACACCAGTGTTCCAGTCACTACGTAAAGAGGGGATAATTGTGCCATAACTCTCCTGTGCTTACATTATTTACATTAAATCTCATATTTAATGTAATTTAAACTGTAATGCAGAGTTAAAGATAGAATAAATAGATACAAATGGTTGTTTCATAAGACACTGCTAGCTATAGAGTATTTAAAATGTATTTAAGCAACAAGGGTATAGTGTTTTGAATAGCATATAACCTATTTATTATTATTATTATTATTTGTTTAATTCGTTTAATTTTGTCCTTTATGAATACAAATAGACTGAAAATATCTATAACTACTCTTTATTTTTTCCACTCATAGTCTGTCTTATATAGTCTTGTTATTTGTTTAATATTTCTGTAATGAAGCATTTATTCGTTCATGAATGACTAAAATATATTAATTTTCTCTCTCACTCGCTGTGCTATAGCCAACATGACAGATTATTAGATTCTAGACAAACTTTAAAACATTACTTTTACTTGAATGGTAGTTTAAGGTTAAACCAAAGTTTTGGGGTGTCATGTGATCATGTGACGTCATTACGTCTCGGTACATTTCAGTCGTTGAAAATTTCTGCTGTCCGCCATTACCTCGCTTCGCAAGCAAAGGACCATCTCCATGTGCGAGTCTGCGAGAAAACTCAATTAAACAAGGTAAGAGCTCGAATGTGTTTTGCTTGGTGACAACATATCTGTTTTTGAGGAAATTAACATTAAGTCAAAGAACCGGGAACTACTTTACAGACGTCGGGGTGTTCTGTGATGGAGTTTAAGAAATATGAACTGGTTAAAATTGTCATCTCGAATTTTTGCTAATCGCATTATGTGGTCGCGTAGTTCAAAAATTACGAAACTTATAATAATCGTGTTTAGATCGCGCTTAATTCAACTGAAGAGCCCCGCCAGTGTCTGGACATGTTTAATCGGTAGCGGGGTCACTGCTAGCCCTCTTCAGAATTCTTTAGGAGTGAAGATATTACTGCGCGTACGTTGAAGTGCTCCTAAGGTGTTATTACGCCTTACAATATAGTACCCCTTTTTATCCGCTTAGAAAATCGACATGTTTACTTTTGTGTAACTATACTTGGATCATGTAACTACTCACGTAACCGTATTTAAATAGGGAAAACGTGGAAGAGCTTGGTCGCTTCTAACTTCACCCCCGTTTGGGTCCATGGAGGAGAGGCTAAATGCTAACAACATCTTTGGACTTTGTGCGTGACTGAGCGAATAGCACCAAGACCAGATTGGTACTCATCAATTCGTCTAAGCTCAGGTAAGAACATATCTCAGTATGGAAAAACGGTGGCCTGTTCCTTTAAGCAGCAAATGCCTAACATGGTTCTTTTTGTATGTTTCTTTCTTAGTTTTCTGGTGAATGTGGAAATGCAAAGACTGTGGTGTTTCTGTTTTACGAAGATCTTAACTTCTTAAACATTATAAGCTTGAGCACAGACACTATGGACGTCGCCATTCCTATCCTTGCATCTATTTTAGTTGTCCATGCACCTGCAAGACTTGGAAGGCACTTTTGACTCATTTGTCCAGATTTCATCAGCCTTCACAAACTGAAGCGACCACATTTAAATGCCTCACTTGCCACTGCAATCAATTCTCAACGTTAAAAGACTACTTGAAACATATTTCGCAGCATCTTCTGAACAGTGAAACAGTAGTTTGTGTCTTTCAGGACTGTTTGTACAAAACAAATATTTATGCCTCATTTCGAACACACAAAAGCAGAAATCATAAGGGCTGTTCAGTGAATGACTTAAAACCTGGAATTCTTGAAAAAACTACATGTTCTGCTAAAACAAATGATTCTGATCATGTCCACATTGATAGCATTCTTCCTGAGCCCGCAGATGATTTCAGGACCGAAGATTTCAATGATACGTCTTTGGATGGGGAACATTTAATTGACTTGAAACATAACGTTGAGCTCAAACTAGCCTCTCTCTTGTTGAAGCTCGAACATATTTATCTTGTTTCTAGTGTTGCTGTTGATGAACTTTTGCAAGAGTTTGTCCATTTGATAAGCGCTGCTTCTGTCCCTCTTATCCATCAAAGTATAGTTCAGCACTTGCGGAATGGTAACAGTCATGTAGATGAAACAGTTGTAAAAGATCTAGTATTTGCTCTTTGTAAATCACATCCAATTACAGCCTCTATTGGAAGTCCAGGCCCTCTTTCCACTGCTTGGAAGAGAAAGGCATACTATAAAGAACATTTTGATATTGTTGAACCTGTGGAAATTGTGCTTGACCGCCAAAACAAAAAATCATTTCAATACATCCCTTTACTAAAATCCTTACAGCAGATTTTAAGTTGTGAAACATTTTTGGATTTTGCCATTAATTTGAAATCTCCCCATCAAATTCAGTCTGGTCAAAGACAGTACAAGTCATTTTATGATGGGAGTAATTACGACGGAAATTTTCAGTTGTCAAAAGAGTGTGCCATTTCACTTTTTTTGTACATAGATGACTTTGAAATCTGTAATCCCCTTGGTACCTCCAGAAAAAAGTATAAGGTCTGTGGGGTATATTGGACATTGGGTAACTTACCTGCTAGCTGTCACTCCTCACTGTCTAATATATATTTAGCTGCACTTATTCATAGCGACGATGTTAAATGTTATGGTTATGAAAATGTATTGAAGCCCTTAGTACAGGATCTTATTATATTAGAACAAGAAGGACTGTTTATTGCCAAATTGGGGGAAAATGTGAAAGGCTTTGTTCATTGTGTTTTAGCAGACAATCTTGGAGCACACAGTATTGCAGGATTTGTGGAAAACATTTCTGGCAGATACTCTTGCAGATTTTGTACTGCAGAAAGATTGGATATTCAAACAAAAGAAGTGAACTCGGGAGCATTTTGCATGAGAAGCAAGGAAATTCATGCTTCTCATCTTAAAGCAATTGAAGAAAAAATATTGGCTAATTATTTTGGTGTAAAAAGGAAGTGTGTGCTGTCAGAAAATCTGTCATATTTCAATTTGACACAAAGCTTTCCCCCTGATATTGTTCATGATTTGTTTGAAGGGATTATACCGGTTGAGATTGCTCTTTGTCTTAATGTATTAATTTCCAAAAAATATTTTGCATTATCCAATTTGAATGAAGCAATAACATTGTTTCAATTTAAATGGACTGACAAGACAAACCGTCCCCATCTTGTGCCCCAAACCTACACAACAAAGAGAACAATTGGAGGAAACGCACACGAGAATTGGAACCTTTTAAGATTTCTCCCTCTCTTAATTGGACTCAAAGTTCCTGCCAATGAACCAGCGTGGCAAGTACTCTGTGAATTGAAGGACATTGTAGAACTTGCTGTTGCACCTTTTCACACTGAGGACTCAATTTGTTATCTAGACTTTAAGATATCAGAACACAGGACAGTATTTCATGAAGTATTCCCTCATGAAAGAATTCTACCAAAACATCATTTCTTGGAGCATTATCCACGACTGATCCGTCAGTTTGGCCCGCTCGTTGCACTATGGACTATGAGATTTGAAGCTAAACATAGTTTCTTCAAAAGAGTAATACGTCATACAAATTGTTACAAAAATGTTTTGTATTCATTAGCACAAAGACACCAATTTCAGTCTGCACATAATCTGCACATCTGTAGGTTTCCTAAACCATCCTTAGAGGTCAGTGAGGTATCAACACTACCCATTGATGTTATTAACGAGGATATAACATGGGCAGTGAAACAGAAGTACCCACAAATGGAGACTGTGAGCCTTGCAAAAAACTTTTTCTACAATGGTTTAAACTACAGGATTGGAATGGTGTTGTCCCATGGATCGCTGGCTGGACTTCCAGAGTTTTGTGAAATTGTTCATATGATTGTTGAACAAGAGACCCTGCTTTTCATTGTAAAAAACTTGGATGTCTGGTACCTGGAACATTATCGAGCTTATGACTTGGTCATGTCTACTACTAGAGTGCTAAAGCTTGTTGGCCTGCATGAACTGACAGATCACTACCCTCTAAATTACTACATGGTTGGTGGATGGCGCCTCATATCCCTGAAGAGATACATCCATGCATAAGGTTGTATAGAGTATATAGGTGTGTGAATGGAATATATATTTTTACTGATTATCTTTTATAAATATATTAGTTTAATGCTGAGCAGTATAAGATGTCTTTGAGCAAGACACTTACAGCCTGTGTGAATATAGTGTGTGTGGGTGAAATGTTGGTCGGAGGGGTTTATGGTGCAGATTGGCAGCCTTGCATCTGTTAGTCTACCCCAGGGCAGATGTGGCCAGAATAGCAGCTTACCATGTGAAAGAAAAAATATGTCAGTGTAGCACTTAAACCTGACACACAGTCTTGTAAAGCTTAACATGAGTGTAATCCATTATTTGTAATAATATTCGCCTTTTGTTCTTGTTGTTTTTAGATTGTTCTGTATTGGGTGACACAGCAGTGAAGATGCCAATCAAGTTGCAAATTATTCTGAAGCCCGATGACACCAGGAAGCTACTTCTGCCAGATGGAATACCAAAAACAATGGAGCAACTCACGGATGAAGTCAGGAAAGTGTGTGGCTTGAATGGGGAATTCAGACTACAGTACCAAGACAAAGACTTTGGAGATGCACTTGTAAATTTGACATCTACAGCTGAACTAGAGGATTTGACAACTATCAAGGTCATCCCAATAACTGATGATTGCAGCCAAAGATTCAATGTCACTGTCTTGGAGGATGCTCAATCTTCAAGCTTCCATTCAGATGACACGGAGATCCTTTCCTCACCATCAAGCTCAGTGTCTACAAGACGTGAAATGTGGCCTAGAGAGTTTACAATCCCCAAGTTTTCGTATGACACTGAAATGCAGTTAGAAAAAGGAAATGCAGAGTATAGGTCAAACAAGACAAGGTTTAAGCACAGTACAAAAACAAAGTCGGATATTCTGGAAAAGGTAGCTGAAGAAATATTCAAGTTCAAAGCTTACCCATCAGATGCTGACTTCAGTGAAGTTGCAGAAGCTCTAATCAAGAAGCATCCATGCCTTTCCGAACCTGGTTCGTACAATGGCTGCTATGGTTGGAAGCAGCGGTTTAAGACAAAAATGACCTTTTAGACAAAAAAACTACCAAACTCAGCTAAAGGGCACTGGGTGTTCTGAGTTACTTGTAAATGCATTGAAGTCCAAAGCCCCAGAGGATGCCTTGCCAGCAAAAAAAGTAAAGAGACCAAAGAGAGGAGAAGCTAACCACATACCCCACATTACAACTGGAGAGACTCGAGAAAAACTGGAAAATGAGAGACACTCACTTTTGACAGAAGTAAAGAAAAGAGACAATCGTGCAGTGGTAAAGGACAAAATGGCCAAAACCTTTTCACTGCGAAGACAAGAAATTGTGGAAAAGGAATTGCGAGTTGAAGAGTTGATAGAAAGATGGCCTGCATTGTTCACAGAGGATGAGGCAATGTAATATTTTGAACTATAAGTAATTGCCTGTAAAGTAGAGGATACTAAATGCCTATTATAAGAAATCTGCTATGAAATATCACAAATTTTGTTCAAAATGACATGCATTTTAATTTTTTTTTGTAATTTTGTATTTCAGAATGTATCTCACATGTAGCTGTCATGTAATCATTCTTCTGTGTTTTGTTTTATTTCATATTTTTAAGATCAACGCTGAATTTATCAGGATTACAACTGTTCCACTTCAGACAAGATTCCTGGCTTCTTTGGACAAGCACCACAGCAAGCTGATCGAGCTCATCAGAAGGAAGGGAAGAGTTATCAGAGAGAAGACCCAGAAGATACTTAAAGTTCTTGATCTGGTATGTACTCGGGTATGTTGTGTATATATAGATAGATCTAGATTCATTTGTATGCCTATCCTTTGATCCTTTGTTTGCCTTGTAACTTGTATTCTGAATTAGAAAGTTACAATTGTGGGTTGAAATTAGTTTTAAAAATTAAAATTAAGTGCCAATTTACTGGATATGGTAAATACACTCCAGTTGAGTGACGCTCTCATGGTTTTATTTCCCTCGTAAAAGTTATCATATGTTGGTTATGTGTCCAATTTTGTCACTTAAAGGAGCTATCCCTTACGAAAAAAAAGTATACTTCAAGTTCATTTTATGAAGTATACTTGAGTAATGTTCAAGTATACTTTATGTAGTAAGTATACTAATGTCAATATGTACTAGTAGTAAACTTGTAAGTGTACTATTTTAATACCGCTTGGGACTAAATTGGCCCACTTGAAGTATATAAAAGTATATGTTTAAGTATACTATAAGTGTAACAGTAGTAAACTTTAAGTGCACAACTCGTTCATAATTATGATTCTCATTTGTACTGCAAGTGAACTTATGAGTATACTAGTAGTTTACTATTTTAATACTTGTAGCAACTTTGAAGTATACTCTCAGTAAACTACTAGTTTAGTAGTTCTCTTACGAGAGGTTCTCTCGTATTGCGTAAGTAGCTTACGCTTCGGGAAAGTTCTCTTTCTTCGAGATCTGAAGCCAAAAAATTATCCTTAATTTTGCATTTATTGTCAACGCAGTGCAGCGGCAGGCAGACCAAAGCAAGCTGTATAAGCGTGCTCATTGGCTGCCAGGCGGCAACTGCTTAAGCCTACCAGTGAGCCCGGCGTTACGTCACACCCAATGAGGGCGCTTCGCGCCCTCCACACCCTTCTAACCGTCAAGAAGGGTGTGGCCAGTGTGTATATATTGAGGGCTCACAGGCTGAACTCTGATTTTCTTGTCTTCAGCGAAGCTCTTCGCATCGCTGGATCTTGAGAAGCCGCCGCCGTCGAAACCAGCGACCAGCAAGCTTAGGACAGCGCCTGAGGAAGCCGGCCGCCTTCGCCGCCTTCAGCCATCCGTGCCTGCTACGCTATCCGGCGACATATCCTTTTATTACTGCTGTGTGTGTTCGCCCTGCGACCCACACTTTCTCTCACTGTTCTAAAAGAGCACGAGGCGTTTTTGTCAAAATGCCTAGTTTTTCCTGCGGCTCGTGCCGCGCCCCGCTCAGCAACGGAGACCGCCACCTCTTCTGCGCTCTCTGCCTGGGCCGCGAGCACGCCGCCACCGCACTCTCTACGGGCGGCTGCCCCGAGTGCGAGGAACTTTCAATGTCGACCCTGCGGGCTCGACTTGAAGTTTTCGACCAAGCTGTCGCTCCGCCTGTCCCTGCCGGGCCGCGCAAGAAGAAGCGCCGCTCGCAGAGACCACCGGAGACTGTTGTGACTGAGGAGCTCGCCGGAACCTCTCCCTCGAGCTTCTCTCTCGCCCTCTCCGCCCCCCCTCCCGGCCGCTCAACCGCCGGCTCTCGCCCCGCCGCCGCCGCGTCAGGGGATGAGGCGAATGAGATAGACACTCTCCCTCTGTTCGAGCCGCGCTACTGCGCCGCTCACAAGGGATGGCAGAAGCGGATGGTCTCGGAGCGAGCTTCCTCTCTCTCTGTTCGAGCCGCGCAAACTGCGCCGCTAACAAGGGATGGCAGAAGCGGACGGTCTTGGAGCTCTCTTTACGTTACAAGAAAGCTACTCCGTCCTCGCGCGTCACTCACCGGCGAAAAGGAGAACAGAGTGTTTTCGTCCCGCTGTGGCCGGACCTACCTCCATTTCTCAGTCCAGAGACCCGTGTTCGATCCCGGCTCTCGCGGCAGTTAATAATTTATGCTGTTCGCTTCCCCGAGCTCGCGGGCAGCTTTTCTTACATACAGAAAGCGAACCCGCTCTCCCCCTTGTTGGGCCGCGCAGATTGCGCCGTTCACAAGGGATAACAGAGCGGACGGTCACGAGCAACGTTCAGCGCGCGCGCCTCACTCACCGGCGAAAAAGAGGAGAGAGAGTGTTTTAGTCCCGCTGTGGCCGGACAAACCGCCTATTCTCACACATTTCTCAGTCCCCTCTTAAGTTCAGGCGGCTGGAAATATTACTATTGCAGTAAACGAGCCTGTTTTTATATACGCACGCCTGCAAACGAACATGAGGTCGCTCTCTTATATCTTCGCGCTAACTAAAAGGTAATGTGTTCTCCCCTGTGGTTCAGTGGCAGAATCATAGGCTTTCGCGCTAGAGACCCGTGTTCGATCCCGGCTCTCGCGGCAGATAAAAATTTATGCTGTTCGCTTCTCCAAGCTCGCGGCCAGTTTTTCTTACATACAGAAAATGAACCCGCCTCTCGTACCACTCCTACTCATGGTGCTCGAGTATTTATGAGCGTCTAAACACGAGGGAAGAAAAGACGGTTAAGTCCCGCTGCGGCTGGACCACTGTCAAAGCTTCACGCTCTGTCAGTCCCCGTTGCCACGGCTACTGCAGATGTTTACCTCGCAGTCATCGAGCCGGTATATCTACCCGCTCGCCTGCGCGCAACCACCGTTCTCACGGCGACCCAGAGAAATCTCAAATGAGCATAATGTCTGGTTGCACGGCTCACGCCGTATGTGTTTCAAATGCAGTGAATGTGCCCACGTTTCCGTGTTCACCCCTGCACACAAGCACTATAAATCCCGTGTCTCTCACAGAGCCCACTCTCATAAAGCAGGCAGAAGCCGCTCGAGTGTTAAAAGTAGGTCACGTGTCCACCTCACCGTGCCCACACCTACTCACTGCCCGCTCTGTCACACGGCCTCTCACGACCGGTCATGTTTTAAATGTAAGTCCTGTGCCCGCCTTCGAGCGCTCACACATACTAACGAACATTTCGCCCCGACGCCGCCCTCGTGCGTCGCGCCTCACACTATATGTTCCCCGTCCAAGCCACCGGGACACCGTGTGTAAAACGGCCAGCTATCGCTGCGTGCGATCCGCCGTATCTAAGCACCAAGAGCGCGCGCGCTGCGCCCACCCCTCCGTTTCGAGCTCTTGAGCCCGCGACGCGCGGCGATCAGAGCCCGGAGGCCATTCTGCCCCTGGCTTCACACTCAAAAGCGTGGGAAGCTATTCCAGGTGCATCAGAATGGGTGCTAAGCACAGTAAAAAAGGGCTATACTCTGCAGTTCGCTCGCCGCCCCCTGCGCTTTCAGGCGTGTACCGAGACGAGAGTGAATGGAGAAGTAGCACATCTACTTCGAGCAGAAATAGCTACACTTCTGTGCAAAGGGGCTATAGAACCGGTTTCCCCTTCTATGAGCGAGTCGGGCTTTTACAGCCGTTATTTCCTCGTTCCCAAGAAGGACGGAGCTCTCAGACCAATTTTGGATCTAAGATGTTTGAACAAGGCTCTTATGAGAAGACCGTTCAAAATGCTCACAACCGGGCAAATTCTCGTGCAAATTCGCCCGAGGGACTGGTTTATATCTCTCGATCTAAAAGACGTGTACTTTCAGATCCAGATAATACCCCGTCACAGGCCATTCTTGAGATTCGCCTTCGACGGTCAGGTATATCAGTACACCGTCCTGCCTTTCTGCCTGTCGTTGGCCCCCCGTACATTTACGAAGTGCATGGACACGGCTCTCGCTCCCCTGAGGGGTCGGGGAATGCGAATTCTGAACTACTTGGACGATTGGCTAATTCTAGCACAGTCAGAGGCCGAACTCATCGCCCACAGAACAGTGCTTCTAAGCCACCTGGACAGCCTGGGGCTCAAGGTCAACTGGACCAAGAGCTCATTAGTGCCCAGTCAATCAACCTCTTTTCTGGGTTTGGATCTGGACACTGTGGCAATGACGGCCCGCCTGTCGACACAGCGCGCGCGCTGCATTCGACACCTGGCCGTGTCCTTCCAGCCGGGCAGCACCGCACCTCTCAAGACATTTCAGAGGATGCTGGGTTGTATGGCTTCAGCTGCAGCAGTGCTTCAGCTGGGTCTGTTACGTATGCGCCCGCTACAACGCTGGCTGAATGCCCGAGTGCCTCACAGAGCCTGGGCTTCCGGCGGCATTCGAATCAGAGTGACTCAGAGCTGCGTTTTCAGCACTGAAGCCCTGGTTAGCGGCCGACTGGTACCAGCGGGGAGTGACAATGGGAGCCATCTCACACCGCAAAGTTATCTCGACGGACGCTTCCACCTCAGGTTGGGGCGCTCTTTCGAGGGCAAACCGGTCTTTGGCCTGTGGTCAGACCAGGAGAAATGCCTCTACATAAACTGTTTGGAGATGATAGCGGTCGAGAACGCGCTCAAGCGCTTCCTCCCATTCATACAGGATCACCATGTGCTAGTCCGCTCGGACAACATGTCCGTGGTATCCTATGTGATCCGACAGGGCGGTGTCAGATCCAGGAACCTGTGCAAGCTGACAGAACGCCTTCTCGTGTGGGCTCACCGCTCATTGCGCTCGCTGAGAGCCGCGCACGTGCCGGGCCACCTGAATGTCGGTCCAGACAGACTGTCCAGAGACATCATTCCCCCGGGAGAATGGTCCCTGCAACCCCAGACAGTCCAGTTTCTCTGGCGCCGATTCGGCAGAGCGGAGGTCGACCTCTTTGCGTCGAGAGACAACGCTCATTGCCCGAAATTTTTCTCGAAAAGCGAGGACGCGCTGTCCCAGACCTGGCCCAGCCTCCCGCTGTACGCTTTTCCCCCGATCTCCCTGTTACCACAGGTTTTAACAAGGATGAGGGAAACACAGCACCCAGTGCTCCTTATAGCCCCGCGCTGGGAGAACCAGATTTGGTACCCAGAGCTGGTGAGGCTGTCGCACTCACCCCCATGGCCGATCCCGGTGAGAAAGGATCTCTTCTCTCAAGCCGGTGGGTCAATCTGGCATCCCCACCCGGAGCGGTGGTCTCTGCATGCATGGGTAATCAACGGATACCCGTTGACCTGCCAGAAGGGGTCGTGAACACGATCACGCAGTCTAGAGCTCCCTCCACGAGACGGCTCTATGCGTCTAAGTGGTCTGTGTTCTCTAAATGGTGTGCTACTAAGAGCTTTGATCCACGCACATGTGGGGTTCCGCAAGTGCTCTCCTTCCTACAGGAGCTGTTGGAAAAGGGCAGGTCCCCTTCCACGCTCAAAGTGTATGTGGCGGCTATTGCAGCGTTCGCTGAGACGACGCGCAGCCGGGCAATCGGAAGGAATGAGCTTATTATCCGTTTCCTCAGAGGAGCCAGGCGGATGAATCCCCCGCGGCCCCCCTCGGTTCCTATTTGGGATCTGTCCTTGGTCCTGGAGGCCCTGAAGGCTTTTCCTTTGAACCGCTTGAATCTGGGGATCCTAAGTACCTTTCGCTCAAAACCGTTTTTCTGATAGCTCTGTCTTCAGTAAAACGCGTGGGGGATCTGCACGCGCTATCTATTAGCCCTGCATGTCTTGAGTTCGGACCGAATGACTCTAAAGTCATTCTCAGACCGAGACACGGGTATATTCCCAAAGCGATTGGTACCCCCTTTAGGGCACAAATCATCTCCCTCTCGGCTCTGCCAATATCAAATCAAAATCAAATCAAGTATATTTGTATAGCGCTTTTCACAATACAGATTGTATCAAAGCAGCTTCACAGTATTAAAATAAAATAATACAACAAAGTTTGTTTCTAGTGGAATTTATTGATTGATAGAATAAAATTAAATATCCCCAAAATATCCCCAACTGAGCAAGCCAAAGGCAACAGTGGCAAGGAACCGAAAAACTCCATCAAGTGACCTAATGGTGTCCTAAAACTCCATCAAGTGACCTAATGGAGAAAAAAAAAAACCTTGGGAGAACCCAGGCTCAGTCGGGGGCCAGTTCTCCTCTGGCATTTATGAACTAGAGGCCGGATTGTAGTTTGAAACTGTGAGATTAACAATATTATATGAATGCCTGGCTGAAAAGATGCGTCTTTAATCTAGTTTTAAACTGGGAGAGTGAGTCCGAGCAACGAACAGTATCAGGAAGGCTATTCCAGAGTTTTGGAGCCAAATGTGAAAATGCTCTCCCTCCTTTGGTTGATCTGGATATCCTAGGTATGACCAAAAGCCTTGAATTTATTGATCTTAAAGAGCGCGATGGATTATAGGGTGATAGAAGATCCGCTAAATAGACTGGAGCTAAGCCGTTTAGGGCTTTATAAGTCAGTAGCAATACCTTATAATTAATACGGAACTTTATAGGTAGCCAATGTAGTGATGATAAAATTGGTGTTATATGATCATATTTTCTTGATCTAGTAAGAACTCTAGCGGCTGCATTTTGGACTAACTGTAGCTTGTTTATTGAGGATGCAGGACAACCGGCTAATAAAGCATTACAGTAATCTAGTCTCGAGGTCATGAATGCATGAACTAACTTTTCTGCATCAGAAACTGATAGCATATTACGTAGCTTAGCAATGTTTCTAAGGTGGAAAAAGGCTGTTTTTGTAACATACGAAATATGATTTTCAAAAGACAGGTTACAATCGAGTATAACACCCAGGTCTTTTACTGTAGAGGATAAAGTAACAGGACATCCTATGATGTCAAAGTTGTATTGTGAGAGGTTCTGTGGGCGTTTTTTTGAACCGATAAGTATTACCTCTGTCTTGTCTGGATTTAATAATAGAAAATTACGCGTCATCCAATCTTTTATATCTTTAACACACTCTGTCAATTTGGATAATTTAGCGTTTTCATCCGGCCGTGATGAAATATATATTTGAGTGTCATCAGCATAACAATGGAAACTAATTCCATGTTTCCTTATAATATTTCCAAGTGGCAGCATATATATTGAGAATAACAGAGGGCCCAACACAGATCCCTGCGGCACTCCATAGTTTACTGGAATTATGATCGATTTTTCTCCATTTAAATAGACAAAATGGTAGCGGTCTGATAAGTATGATCTAAACCAGCTTAATGCTTGTCCTTGAACACCAGTATAATTTTGTAGTCGATCTAAGAGTATTGTATGATCTATAGTATCGAACGCAGCACTTAGATCGAGTAAAACTAGTATTGAGATGCAGCCTTGGTCAGAAGCTAAGAGTAAATCATTTGTGATTTTAACGAGCGCAGTTTCAGTGCTATGATGCGGCCTGAATCCTGACTGAAACTTTTCATAGATATCATTTTCTTGCAAGAAAGAGCCCAGTTGAGTGGACACAACTTTTTCTAGTATTTTAGACATAAAAGGTAGATTTGAAATGGGTCTATAATTTGCTAGATTATGCGGGTCTAATTGTGGTTTCTTAATGAGAGGTTTTATAACTGCCAGTTTAAATGTTCTTGGAACATGACCTAAAGATAAAGACGAGTTAATAATATTGAGGAGAGGCTCTTCCACTACAGGTAACACTTCCTTCAGTAGTTTAGTTGGTATAGGGTCTAATAAACATGTTGTTGTTTTAGATGAAGTGATAAGTTTATTTAACTCTTTTTGTTCTATAGTTGTAAAGCACTGTAATTGTTCTTGCGGGGGGAAAATTGAGGCTGAATTATAAGGTGCGATTGAGGATTGAACGTTTACAATTGTGGTTCTGATGTTTTCTATTTTCTCAGTGAAGAAGTTCATGAAATCATTACTACTAAACTGTAACGGGATATTTTGTTCGGGTGACGTCTGTTTATTTGTTAGTCTAGCCACGGTGTTAAATAAAAACCTAGGATTGTTTTGGTTGTTTTCTATTAGTTTGCGGAGATGCTCAGCCCTGGCCGCTTTTAGGGCCTTTTTATAACGTGACATACTGTCTTTCCACGCGATTCTAAAGACCTCTAAATTAGTTTGTTTCCATTTACGCTCTAAATTACGGGTTTCTCTCTTTAGAACATGCGTAGTATTATTGTACCATGGTGCTTTAATTTTCTCTGTGACCTTTTTTAATCTAACGGGTGCAACAACATCCAATGTTCTAGAGAGAATGGTGCTCATAGTGCTTGTTAGTTCTTCTAGTTCATCTGTTTGTTTGGGTTCAGGCAGCAGCTGAGACAGATCAGACAAGCAACTCGAGAAATTATCTATGGTGGATGGAAGGATTGTTCTGCCTGGTCGAAAACGCGGCGCCGCATGACATATTACAGCAGTACGTAATATGCAAGTTACCAAGTAATGGTCAGTGACATCATCACTTTGTGGAATGATATCTATATCGGTTGGATCGGTTCCATATGATATAATTAAATCGAGTGTGTGATTAAGACGATGAGTTGGTCCGGTGACGTTTTGTTTGACCCCAAAGGAATTTAATAAATCTATAAACGCAGCCCCTAACGCATCATTTGGATTATCTACGTGTATGTTAAAATCTCCAACAATTAATGCTTTATCTACATTGACCAATAGATCTGAGAGAAAATCTGCAAACTCTTTTAGGAAATCAGCGTAAGGCCCAGGCGGTCTATATACGGTAGCCAAGGCTAGAGATAATATGGATTTTTTTCTAACATCTAAGAGCGTAACATTTAGTACAAGTATTTCAAACGAAATAAACTTATAACCCGTTTTCTGAGTAACATTGAGAATATCTCTATAGACCGCTGCAACACCGCCGCCACGACCAATCAGACGGGGTTCGTGCTTATAGGAGTATCCTGATGGAGTAGACTCGTTTAGACCGAAATAATCATTAGGTTTAAGCCAAGTTTCAGTAAGGCAAAGTACATCGAAGCTATTATCCGTGACTATTTCATTTACAATAACTGCCTTAGGTGTGAGTGATCTAATGTTTAGAAGACCTAGCTTTAGAAATTGTTTTTGGTTACTAATAGCAACATTTTCTGGTTTAATAACAATTAGATTTTTTCTAGATCCTGCAGTAGATTTATTATTTTATCTCACTAAACGAGGAATAGACACAGTTTCTATGCAATGTTCTACACTATTTATATCAGTTAATTTGGTGCAGCAGAGACTATGATTTGAACTTTTGGTTACTAGTCAAAAGGTATTTAACATTTTGGAGATGTTATCTGACAGAAGATCCGATCCGAATCTGCTTGGGTGTAAGCCATCAGCACGGTAAAGCCTAGGACGCTCCCAAAACAGATTCCAATTATTTACAAAGAGCAGTTTCTGCTCATTGCACCATGACATTAACCATTCATTTAGCGCGAATAATCTACTAAACTTTTCATGACCTAGTCGGTACGTGGGAAGCGGTCCTGACACAATGATCGTTATATCAGGCGATGTGCTGCGTACCGTATCGATCAGATTCCTGAAGTCTTTCTTCAGAACCTCTGTCTGTCGCAGCCTGATGTCGGCCCCTCCGCGTGCAGGACCACAGTTCCGACGCGCTCGTTCAGAATCTCGGGAACGTGAGCAGCGATTTCAGAAACACGAGCACCAGGAAAGCAGTGACTATGCACCTTACTTTTATTTAACGTAGCTTGTACGTGTCGAACGATGGAATCACCGATGATCACAGCATCGCGTTCTGTTTCGCGAAGAGGGGAGAAGCGGTTTTGTGTGGATATCTCGAAAACCGGGAGGGTCGGAGAGAGTTTTCTTGGTCTAGACCTGACTCGCGTCTTCCGCTGCGGAAATATCCAGGCTTCGTGGTGGCATGTTGGAGCCGGCGTAAACGAGACCATAGCTGATCGCGGCCTCGACGCTCGTGACCGATGCTGAGTAATGCACGGAGTAGACGAGGTCGGAGTCAGCGGGTTAGTAACGTTGATCACTGATTTGTGTGCATCGGCGCGTGATGTTTCAAGAGCTAACCGCCGGTCTATCAGCTCGGCTTTTCTCACTAAAAGGTCGTGGATCTGTTTCTCAACAGCTTCCAGCTCAGACTGCAACGCGTGTAGCTCAAATGTGTCCTCACCTGCACCAAAAGGTAGACTACTTACATCTGATATATTCGCCATTTTAACAGATGGACAGTAAGTTAAGTTAGCAACGACGCTACCAGTGATGCTATCAATATTAATACTAATTTATGACTGAAGTCTTGGATATAATCCGTCTTTTTAGTGGTACAGGTGTAGAGTAGACGCACGATAGGCGAAAAAATGTTTGTTTGTAAGTGAGTGTGGAGAAGACGCGTTCAGCCGTGATCCACAGGAGTAACCTATAAGAGTATCCGACGTTGGATCACTAATAGGCTTGAGGCGCGTCTGCTCAACAGTCCGCGTTGTAACTATGAGGTGAGGAAAAATAGAAAATGTTCGTTGTAAGTGAGTTTAAAGAGAAATCAAGAATTATAAATCAATCGATGGAGCTCCAAAGACAACAACGCGTTCAGACGCGACGCATGCGCATTCGAAACAGAATGCGCTTTTTCTCTCTGTTTTGGCCAATATCCGATAACGGGGACAGTGATAACCTCCTATGCCCTGTAAGGGCGCTGAGAGTTTACATCACGTGTTCCGCCGCTTTCAGGCGGTCCGAGCAGCTCTTTGTTTCTTTTGGCGGACGCACCAAGGGTCTCGCCGCCTCGAAACAGAGCCTGCCCAGGTGGATAGTGGACGCGATTGCAGCAGCTTACGCCTCCAAACACCTGCAGTGTCCTTTGGGTGTCAGAGCCCACTCCACTAGAGGCATGGCCTCTTCGTGGGCCTGGTCCAGCGGAATTTCGATTCACGATATTTGTATGGCGGCGGGCTGGGCCTCCCCATCTACATTCGTGAGGTTTTATAACCTGGAAGTTCCCGCCCTGCAGGCTAAACTGTTATCAGTATAAGTGGCATGTATGCTGCCCAGTCGCTTATGTGCAGACTATGTCGACATACTGGTTAATTTTCTGGTTGGCACCAGGGGAAGGATTCTTTTCCACAAATAGACCAGTGTTTCTGCTCTATTCCCTTTCCCTATACGTGTTTATGCACTGTGTGGGCCCGCGCTGCCGGCCACACCATTTCCACTGATGTATACAGACCGGCTATGCCGCTCTATCATTTATGTGAAGTGAAGTGCTTAGTACAGGCGTGGGCCCAACCGGCCACCTGTTTCAACGTTATGTTTTTCCCCGGTCTCCCTGGGATTCATGTGTTGGATGCTCGGCGCGCACGGCGTTGACAATGGGTTCCCGAAGCGTAAGCTACTTACGCAATACGAGAGAACCTCTCGTAAGAGAACGTACTCGGTTACCTAATGTAACCTCGGTTCTCTCTAGAAGAGGGAACGAGTATTGCGTAACCTGCCGTGACGCGCCACAAGCTTTTGCGCTTCAGACTATGAAAACCAGAGTTCAGCCTGTGAGCCCTCAATATATACACACTGGCCACACCCTTCTTGACGGTTAGAAGGGTGTGGAGGGCGCAAAGCGCCCTCATTGGGTGTGACGTCACGCCGGGCTCACTGGTAGGCTTAAGCAGTTGCCGCCTGGCAGCCAATGAGCACGCTTATACAGCTTGCTTTGGTCTGCCTGCCGCTGCACTGCGTTGACAATAAATGCAAAATTAAGGATAATTTTTTGGCTTCAGATCTCGAAGAAAGAGAACTTTCCCGAAGCGTAAGCTACTTACGCAATACTCGTTCCCTCTTCTAGAGAGAACCGAGGTTACATTAGGTAACCGAGTACGTTTTATACTACAAGTTTTCTTTTAATGTACTCTCAGTAAACTACTAGTTTAGTAGTTTTATACTACAAGTTTTCTTTAAGTGAACTTAACATCATACTTATAGTTTACCATTTATATATTATTTTTACTCTTTTAGTGTACTCTCAGTAAACTACTAGTTTAGTAGTTTTATTCTACAAGTTTTCTTTAAGTGAACTTAACATTATACTTATAGTTTACTATTTATATACAATTTTTGCAGTTGCAGTAGGCCTATACTACTATGTTCAAATGTTATTTTTTATACTTGAAAAATACCTTTAACTCTACTTTAATTTTAAAAACATTTTATTAGCTTCATGCATCCTTTTTATCAACACTTGAATGTCAGTAAGTTTCATAAAGAAAGGCAACATTTTAAACAAAATAGTTGAGAAAATCACATTTTTGTCAAAGACTACGCCTTGATCAGATCCAGAACGATGATCAAAACACAGGTGGAGTAGATCGAGTCCAACACCTCCAAAGCTTCACAGTCGTTTTCTCTTCATGGGTTAGGCCTACGCTTCATTTCATTTGGAAACATTAAGCAGTTTTGATTTACAAGCTGTTTAATGTTTGATATCACATTATTTTACATTTGAGTGAGCAATCTTCTATCACTTGTTTCAGCTTCTTCTCCTGTGTTTTGATCCGGAGAATCTGTACTAGAAGATGTGTCATAGCGCCCCCTACCGTATAACAGTGAAAACATGGATAGCTGGAAAATTCAGTCAATGATGGGGAAAAGTTTAATTAAAGTAAATATGTACACTACCAGTGGACTAGCCTACGCAAAAATTCAGATACGCAGAATTAGAAACATATCTGTTTTATATCAATATTTTAATCAATATTTTCAAACAAAGTTTCATAAAACTGTATATGAAAAACGATGTAAAAAAAGTATATTTAATAGGCTACTCAATCAAAAGAGTTAACACAACTACAAGCCAAGTATACTTTGAATAATTATCTCGATCAAAAGATTGAGTACAAGTATAGGCCAAATATACTTGGACTTTTCTCTCAGTATAAGTCAAGTACACTTAAGTGTAATTAAGTATATTTTTGAGAAGTATATAAAATGTAGACTGAAAGTATGCTTTCTTCTTTTTAGTTGAAAAGAAGTATAATAGAACACTTGAATAAACTTATTTTCCATGCTTATTTTATTTACTCTATATTAAGCTATTCCACCCGAAAGTTTGTTACTATATAAAGCTGAACATGTTAGTTTATAAGACGGTGTGTAATATTATGTTTTTAAAAATGTATTTAATAAGCTACTCAATCAAAATAGTAAACACAAGTACAAGCCAAGAATACTTAGAATACTTAATTATACTTTTAAGTATATCTCGATCAACAAGTATAGGCTAAATATACTTAGATTTTTCTGTCAGTATAAGTCAAGTATACTTAAGTGCAATTTAAAGTATATTTCTGAGAAGTACATAAAGTATATTTCTGAGAAGTATATAAAAAGTAGACTGAAAGTATACTTTCTTATTTTTAGTTTAAAAGAAGTATACTAATAGAACACTTGAATAAACTTCTTTTTCGTAAGGGATATCACGCACACTTTTTTTTAAGTCGATTCATGCGTGTTTGAGTAATCTTCGTGGATCCTGCTTGCTGAGCTGCAGCCCCTCCAAATATCTTTAAGAAAACTCTAGATAGGACATGGTAACCGTTAACATGGCAAATGTGGCCGACATTTTGTGAGTGGCTGATTAGCTGGATTCTTATTTTAAGTAATTTAAGAAGAGGGACAGAAATGTCAATGAATGAAGGTCAAAGAAGAGATCCAGTGGTAATGCTGGAGTCCTAACAACACAGGGAAGGGCATCTGTCTTTATCAGGACATAATTCTACTGAACATGATTCTACATAATTACACCTATTATTATTTTCCTATTAGTATTGTTAGATCGTTACCTTGCCAGCAAGCTGAATTCTCGCTGTATTTGTGAGTTTACAAACACACGAGAATCCATCTTGAACCGCTCCCGCCTTCACCGTTCGGACAGAACCAAAATTGGTTCTGGCGAAAAAGACATTGAACAACACGTAACACAAACACACATAACTTTTTTCAAAACTAAACATTGAATGGATTTGCAGTGTTCTTGATCCAATCAGCAGCAAATGCTGCTCCAAACATGCGAGTGTTGCTTTTTTTGTCACTTTTTTGTGGCATTTTTGTCGTGTTTTTGTCTCGTTTTTGTGGCTTTTTCATTGCTCTTTTTTTCATTGCTTTATTGTCACGTTTTTTTGTCACGTTTTTTTTTGCTTTTCCAGTATGTTTTTGTGACGTTTTACTCGCTTTTTTTGTCACATTTTTGTTGCATCCTCGTTTTTGTCGCCATTTTGATGCTTTTTTTAAAGCTTTTAGATTTGGGTGATGCCAAACTGGAGAAAATGTGCTCGGTTTAGGTGGGGCTTAAGAGGTTAAATTTATGATTTGATGCTGGGTCAAAATGCAAGGCTATTAATAAAATGTTTAATGTCAAGTTTGATACAAACTTCCTGAAATGGGCAGCACTTCCATGAAGCCATAGCGCCAGAAATTAAGTAATATTTCAGTGCAAATGCGAACTATGTTGTGCCAAAGGTAACTTTTTATCATTTGTATATGTACCTATAGTTGACTGTGAAAGACTTAAAGCAGGATAAAGCTCCTTTTATATTGTTCCTGCAAAACATCACAGTTATGTCTTTTCATGCTACCTTTATACTTTAAGACCTCAGGTAAAGACCTAAATGTGATCACAATTACTGTAACTCTGTCCCCATCTTAGTCTTGTCCATGTTTCCGTTTTAAAATGTAAAAATATGTATTTGTATGTGTGTGTACTCATCTAGAGCCTTGAAGTCAATATAAAAAGAGAGTGTCTGCTGAAGTGTCTAATTCTCTACTTCGGAGAAGACCTGGACCAACTCATTAAGGAGTATCTGGTGAGTAGTTTTGCATGAATCCATAAGCTTTTATAATGATAAAGCACATACGCACAGATAAACTTTAAATTTGCTTGCCACGTGCTGCTGCTCTTTTTCTGCCATGCACATAGCAGCGGGATAGATGCTTAGCAGTGTTTTATTCCAATTGTTAAATCACTTACTCGGCTAGCCCACAGAAACTCATGGACAATTCTGATTTGATACTTTGTGGACTGGTTGGAACAAAATGTATCCATTATATCTACTGTATCAGAGCAGCAGCAGTCAGGCACTGAAAGCCTGGATGTAGCATTAATATTACACCAACATATTATGGAACTTGTGTTAGTTATGTCCAAATTATGTAGTATATAAAAAAGTTGTGTCATTTGATGTGGAAGTAAATAATTTTACTATTGTAAAAATGTCAGTCCACAAAACATGTTGGTCCTATTTTTGAAATAACATGCTCAGTGCCCTATCATTATCACCAGTCAGGTGTAAAAAACAATTATAAACATTTTTATCTGATTTTGCAGCAGTTAAATTGTTGTAATAAAAAGCTACTTGGTTTTTTTTTTGGTTTTTTTTTAAATATCTGCAACAAGTAACAGGAAACATACAATTTTATTTTTTTGCACATTTCAATCCCAAAGGGGGGGTAGGATGCATCGGACACATTGCCACCCTTGCCCATGTGGAAGCAAAAGAAAATGTTGCTGGGAAAGTGCTAATTTGGTCATATTTTGATGAGAAAATGCTTCTTTTTTTTTTGCATCAGTTCATTACATTTTGAATTCGCTAGAGACCAAAACCAAGTCGTCAGCAGGGCGTTTTACTTACAATTTATAATCATCCTACTCGAAAACTTGCTTGTCTCTGGCAATCAGACGACTGTGAATCTTGTCTTGTGTATATAATATAAACCAGCTTAATCTCATCATCAACATTTTTTTATTTGATTTTGGCCTGTGTCTGTGTCCTTTATGTCGGTACATTGGAAACCGGTTTCATCAGAATAACTTGTAGCTCGTCTTTTATCAGGTTGTCCAGAGGGATGAAGCTGAAGCAGAGCTTGCAAGTTCCACAATGGCTGTGTTCGTCATCAGGGAAGAGGGTGATTCTCTCCAACCACCACATGACATTGGTATAGTCATTGAAGGTGAGAAAGTCATGAGCAGGTTGCCATCAGTCGCACATGCATGTGCCATGTTATTTGGCCTAATTTATGTGCTGAACTTGAGCTATCCAGGTGAGCTGGAACACACCTTTGATGCACTACAAAAGTTATTTATGGAGATTGAACCAAAGAAAATGACGCGCAAAGTTCTCAGCCTCAGTGTTAAGCTGTGAAAGTAAAGTTGCCAAGAGAAATACATTTGGATATGTTGTATTTGGTTCTGTTTTAGAGCTTGTACTCAAATACATTGCAGGTTAATGAATCACTGTTCAATGAAAAACACTTTAAACTGATGTTAAACTCAATTTATTGTGAAGTTGTTTTGTGGTATAGATATTTGGGCACATCGTTAACATATTAAAATGTTTAAACAGTTTTACAGTTATTAAAGGCTATTGCATTACATTTCTCAAGTTTTACATATTTTACTGCTTCATTGATTGGTAATGTGCTCAATATTGATGTGGGACTCTTAAGCACTTGTTTTTATTTAATTTTTTTGTTAATCTAGCCAAGTTTGTACAGTGTAGAAACTGTATTGCACTCAATTGCTGTTACAAAAAAAGGTCAAACCATATTTACTGTCAAAGCTGTGGATGTTACATGATCTGCGAACATGTTTTAAAAGATGTAATGCTTGCAGAATTAAATTTCAGTCCTTTTGAAGTTAATTTTTGTGTCTTTATTTAAGGAAAGTGAGCTACAGACCGAAACAAGGTATTTTCATTTTATCTGAAGTACAACAAAACTTGAATATGGGAGCAACTTTGGCTTTTTTATTGACACACGTTCTTTGTAACAAACGATATTATTACTTCGGGTTAAAGTAAAACGTTGTGTTGGAAAAAATTTAAATTTTGGTTTGACATTAAATCAAAACTAAATCTAAGTTTTAACTAAATCATAAATACAATTTGAGAAAATCTAAAAAAAATAGTTGTAACAAATTACATAAATTTTTTTAAGTTAATCCAAAGAAAGAGTAGAAGTAGAAGAAGAGGATACGTCATAAAGAGGAAGAAGAAGAAGAAGAGGATACGTCATAAAGAGGAAGAAGAAGAAGAAGAAGAAGAGGATACGTCATAAAGAGGAAGAAGAAGAAGAAGAGGATACGTCATAAAGAGGAAGAAGAAGAAGAAGAAGAAGAGGATACGTCATAAAGAGGAAGAAGAAGAAGAAGAAGAGGATACGTCATAAAGAGGAAGAAGAAGAAGAAGAAGAAGAAGAGGATACGTCATAAAGAAGAAGAAGAAGAAGAGGATACGTCATAAAGAGGAAGAAGAAGAAGAAGAAGAGGATACGTCATAAAGAAGAAGAAGAAGAGGATACGTCATACTCGAACATGACGGAAAGGATGACGGACGAGAGTGTTTTCAAATGTGAGTATTACAAACCCAATGATCGCATGTGTTGAACTACTGTAGAGTAAACTGTTGAGTTGTTGAAGGTGTAAAGACGCTATATAGTATGGTAAATTTGTGATTTTGCTGTAAATCACATTTTATTATGTATAGCTAACAGAGGAGCTCCAGTAAGGACACATACGTCTCCAAAGTGGATTTGCATACATTTTAAACTGTATACATCTTAAACACAATTACTAAATGTCTATTTAATATCTGGCAAGAAAACCTTCTATAAGAATTGCAGATTACTACGTCTAATAGATATGAAATAGATCTGAGTGATGTATGTGTACTATTGTTTAGGAGAACTCACTGTTGTCAACACTGTTTTCATTAGACAAATGTTTAATACATTTACATAAAGTAACTAAACATAAGTAATCCATTTCCTTTGTCCATTAGTACTGTTGAGAAATTGTGGAACATTTATGATCAACATGTAAATGTAGTGTTGAGCTCATAAATCACAGAGGTAACGTGAATCTTATTATAATAAAATAAAATAAAAAATCATTTTTGCAGGATCTGAAGTGTCCGCAGACAGGGGTGAGCACTGAGGATGAGGAGGCCGGAGCTGATCCTGGAAGTGCTGCCATGGATGAGGCCCTCCATCACTCCTCCATCACTCCATCACTCCTCCATCACTCCTCCATCACTCCATCACTCCTCCATCACTCCTCCATCACTCCATCACTCCTCCATCACTCCATCACTCCATCACTCCTCCATCACTCCATCACTCCTCCATCACTCCTCCATCACTCCTCCATCACTCTCCATCACTCCTCCATCACTCCTCATCACTCCATCACTCCTCCATCACTCTCCATCACTCCTCCATCACTCCTCATCACTCCATCACTCCTCCATCACTCTCCATCACTCCTCCATCACTCCATTACTCCTCCATCACTCCTCCATCACTCTCCATCACTCCATCACTCCTCCATCACTCTCCATCACTCCATCACTCCTCCATCACTCCATCACTCCTCCATCACTCCATTACTCCTCCATCACTCCTCCATCACTCCTCCATCACTCCTCCATCACTCTCCATCACTCCATCACTCCTCCATCACTCTCCATCACTCCTCCATCAGTCTCCATCACTCCATCTCCTGCCCTCGTCGCCTCATGTGGGCCGGATGTTGCTGTGGCCTCTTCATCCTCTTCATCCTCAGTGAGGCCAGAGCCAGCAAGAGCCAGGAAAAGGGTGAAAGATCTGGAGGACCTGATCCAGGAGATGGAGGAGAGAGAAGAGGAGAGAGAGTGGAAAGCAGCTGAGAGGGAGGAGAGACTGGAGAGAAATGGAGGAGAAGGAGGACAGAAGAGAACGGGAGAGACGAGAGAGAGAGGAAAGACAAGAAAGAGAAGAGAAAGAGAAGAGAAGAGAAGAGAAGAGAAGAGAAGAGAAGAGAAGAGAAGAGAAGAGAAGAGGCCCCGGGAGGCAAGCGAGAGAGAGGAGAGAAAAGGAAACAAAAGAAAGGGATGAAAGATTTCTTAATGTCCAAAAAATAAATTCTATGACAAAAACATCTTATGATCATTTACACATTTGGGTTAATGTGAATTACATTATATGTATACACACACACACACACACACACACACACACACACACACACAGTACTGTGCAACAACAACAAATGGTGGCCTAAGACTTTTGAACAATACTATGTCTATAAATTATTATTATAATTATTAGTATATTTCTAGGCATTCACAGTACATTATAGACTTCTAGAAGTTTAGTGATACTTTAAGATTGTGATAAAATTCATAAATTAAATATTTATGAAGTGATGAATAATTAGTAAATGTGTGGTGTAATGTAAAAAAAAAACACTTTAAAACAATAGTTTTACTGGAGTGTATTATATGACTTGTAAACGCACACAGAGCTCATGCAGGGCTACTCAAGTCAGGTCATGGAGGGCTCAGTGTCAAAAAGTCTAAGCTGAACTTGAGACTGTTTACACACACTACCTTGAGTTCTGCATTAACCAGGGTTAGTGAACCCAAGCAAATAATCCAGTCATTATTTACTCCCCTTCATGTTGTTTGATCCCTCTGTTTTCTTGGTTTGTTTTCCTGAACACAAAAGGTGATTTTGGTCAGGTTTGTACTGTTGGTTTAATACAGTACCAGTCAATGGACTTCCAGAAGCTTCAAAAGCATCATCAAATAATGCCAGTGCGCTTCTGAAAGTCCATGGACTGATATTGTATGAAACCAGCAGAACAAAAATCCCCTTTTGTGTTTAAACAATAAAAACAGAGGCATCTAACAGCATGAAAGCAAGTCAATAATGGCTGTATTTATATGTTGAGGTGAACTAACCCTTTCACCCACCAAAGAGAAATGGTAGTAAATGTATGCATGCATTTTGTATTATAGTAATACGAAATAAGCAGCTTTGAGCGTTTATGCCCGAGAAATCAATCACATTTATGCATTTGGCAGATGTTTTTATCCAAAGTAAATGGTAAAATGGTAAATGGACTGCATTTATATAGCGCTTTCACAGACCTATGGCCACCAAAGCACTTTACATATAGCCTCACATTCACCCATTCATACACCGACGGCAGTGTCAGCCATGCAAGACCATCCAGCTCGTCGGGAGCAGCTGGGGTTAGGTGTGTGAGAGAGAGAGTGTGTGTGTGTGTGTCGGGAACAGCTGGGGTTAGGTGTGTGAGAGAGTGTGTGTGTGTCGGGAGCAGCTGGGGTTAGGTGTGTGAGAGAGTGTGTGTGTGTCGGGAGCAGCTGGGGTTAGGTGTGAGAGAGAGAGAGTGTGTGTGTGTGTGTGTGTGTGAGGGAGCAGCTGGGGTTAGGTGTGTGAGAGAGAGAGTGTGTGTGTGTCGGGAACAGCTGGGGTTAGGTGTGTGAGAGAGTGTGTGTGTGTCGGGAGCAGCTGGGGTTAGGTGTGTGAGAGAGTGTGTGTGTGTGTCGGGAACAGCTGGGGTTAGGTGTGAGAGAGAGAGTGTGTGTGTGTGTGTGTGTCGGGAGCAGCTGGGGTTGGGTGTCTTGCTCATGGACACCTCGACACTTGGTCAGGTGGAACCGGGGATTGAACCACCAACCTTCCGGTTCGTAGACAACCTGCATGAACCACTGAGCCACTGCCGCCCAAAGTGACTAAATGCATTTATTACAGGGACAATGACCCTGGACCAGCCTGCAGTAAAGAGCCTCGCTGATCGACCAGCAATCTTCTGCTAACCAGTTCAGTGGTTTAGCCCACTACACCACAGAGGTAAAGCTCATAGAATATTTGCATGTAATTGTAAACCTATAAAATGACATTTGGCACGAAACGGAATGCTGACAACATGAATTGTAAAACATTTTAATCTTCTTAAATGTTTTAAAGGTAGTCGTGCTCATGTTTGGAGCAGACACAGATCGTCCCGCACATGTTCTCCCACTCTTGCTGCAAGGTTGTGGGATCAGGGGGCTGTCATCAAGGTCTTCCTCATCCTCTTTAAAATAAAGCGATGTTTTATGTGGTATTGACTTGTATGTATTTATTTATTGTGATGATTTCTTTTATTCATTCATTTACTTATTTTTATTAATGTTTCATATTGTTGTCAGTAAATAAAATATAATAATTTCATTCATTTACTTATTTTTATTAATGTTTCATATTGTTGTCAGTAAATAAAATATAATAATTTCATAAGTTCATGCATTAATCATTGCTTGAATAAAATTGTATGTCTTCACATCAGCTGCATTAGTCTAGTGTGTATTCATGCGTAGCGATGTCATATGACAATACAACAGTTTGCTTGTTTTACCAAAATATATAATTTTCATTAAGAAAATGTTATATAATTAAGTGTTGGTCAGCATTTGTCATTATTATTGTGCATAAGTGTTGGGGTGGGCTAGTAACGCAAGTCATTCTGGGGTAATCTTCATTTAAGTAGTAATACTGGCTTAGTTTGAGTATAAATCATCAGTCTTCTCCACAGGCGAGATCTCCGAGCAGCTGCCCGTCTCCTCTGTGCACACACTCGTCTAACTATTGCAGACATGCCAACCCTTTCAGACGCTGATGAAACCCGTTCTGGTTAGGTTGTACTGATGCAGTCAGATGTCGGTGCACCTGTTGCTCATAACTTTTACATTGTTGCGCTTCTGATGATGTCATAGGTCACATGACAACGTCAACATGGCGGATGATGTCCGGATCGCATTCATACTCAACGAGAAGGGGGCACGGCAAGATGGGGGGGCGCGGCAAGATGGCGGCCATGGTGGATGTTATTTTTTAGCTGCAAAAGCCTTGGGGTGTTTTTTTTCCAAATAGTCATGAAGGGAGAAATACATTTTACATTTACACAATTTTATAGACTATGCTGCATGTATTTTACGTTGGATTTGTGACAGGATTAGTTAAGTGATTGACAGTTGTGGTGTCCTTTCAGGGGGGAGTAGGGTCTATTTAATGCGGGTTGGCTGTATCCTGAGATGCGTCACGTCTTTGCTCCGCCCCCTCGTGCGTCATTCACTGGAAGCTCAGGTATGTGATTGTAGCGGCTGGTTTAAATCCTGTGTTTAGAACACTACTGATGTTGTCATCTCTTCAAATTGTAGCTTTCCCTTAGCACTTTTCCGACGGTGCACTTATCAGTTCAGAGTGAGTGTCTGCTCACCCTTCAGGTACGTGCTATCTCTGTATTCAGCGATTGGGTGCGGTATAGTGGGTCGCTGTTACTATTAACGTGTTGCTTCCTGTACCCCAGCTAATCGGCGGTTTTGATGAATGCTCTAAACAGTAGCCTGTGGGAATTATATGTGAGGGATATCCTCTTGTGGTAAGTGTTATGTAAGATGGCTGGAAAATTGTAGTAAAACGAGCATTAGTAACATCTCGCTTCCTTTAAGGCTTTCGTGAGGCATGGGTCTCCTCTCTCGTCCTTCGGACCGTTCTTTTTGCTCGTCCTTCGGACCATTTCTCTGATCTTCAGCACGATCTCCCTCTCGTTACCACAGTAATTGCACTTCGTATAAACCTGAGTTCATTTTAAGAACCACAGTGTTTGCGCTGTGATCGCGCCGTGGGGCAGCAAACACGTCAACAGGATTTGTATTGTCTACTTCCTTCCTTTTAGAGTGACAGCAAGAGTTACAATTTCTTTCTAGAGTGACAAAGTTATAACGTTAATCTGACTGACTGTTAGTGTATGAAAATCAGTGTATGTGTGTTGCACCAGCTCTATTCTTTTGTCATTCGTTTCTTTAGTTCAGCCTTGTGTATTTTGTTTAGATTTATTTTGTTATCTAAGTGTGTGTGTCGTTGTTAATCTTGATTATTGTATGTGTAATTTGGCTGTGATATTTTCTTTGTTTATTATTTTGGGGTTTTACTAAACTCAATTGTTAAGTGGTTTATTTATTTTGCTTATTTTATTCCTCCCAGGAACTGAGGTGGCCAGGCGGAAGGACCTTCTCTTGCAGTGTTGTAGTGGTGGTGTTGCAGTGGGTGACACTTTTGAAGTGCCTGCATGTGTGATCCAAGTGCACGGTGATGTGTGTGTGTGTGTGTGAGTAGGATTGCGCTTTTGGAAAAGCCATTAAGTGGTCCTTCCGCCGGTCGACTGGTTGGTTGGTACATCTATTGTTTTGTTTGAACCTTCCTTTCTTGAGACTCCTCCTACCCTTGTGGGTAGAGGACTGTGTTGGTGCTGCCATTTCATACTGCTCTCTGTTATTTCTCTTGTTACGTGTCATTAAATGTAGCGCTGGGCGCCTTTTTAAAGCAGAACATTTTAACTTTTTGTACATTAATAAAGTGTTTATTTAATTATTTTGTACTTGTGTCTCTGACCTCCCTGGCACACACGAACCTGTGACCTAGTGTCCATTACTGGGTTATTTAGATATTCCCTGATTGATTCAGGGTGGCGTAGTCGACAATTATCACCGTAAGCTAGAGTACTTATTGAGAGCCCCTACCGCTTCATGCCACAGATTATTATAGACGATAGAATTTGGAATCGTTCCCCCTCAGTTGTTGGATATCGATTTCCTCTCACGAAATGAAGCCGAGTACTGTCAACAGCTCTGGTGGTGCCATTAAACGAAAAGAGAAGACTGCTTCTAAAGCATCAATATCGGTGGAGACAAATGTAGCAGGAAGGGTTATGACCCCTCCTACTTGTCATGGTTTGGCCAATGGCCTGGCATCCGGTGCGTATAAGAGCATGGGTTACCGGTTCCTTAGTGTGCGTCACTATCCGGGGCCGTGACGTCACCCAGGCGCCCTGCTGCTTTTTGCTGGAGTGCAGTGTCAGGTGTTGCTCGTAAAAGATCGTTGAAGCTGCTTATTCACTGTCAGTGCTGTTTGCCAGTCTGTGTGCTTTCTGGAGAGTTCAGTATGGACATTTGAGACAGGTAAGGGAAGCATTTGTATGCGACGGTGTTTTGTAAATGAAGTTTTGCTTTGGCTGAGCGGGTAATCTGACTAATCTGTATGCTTAACGTAGTATAAGATCTATCTGCGCTTTCTGCCAACGAGTTTTGTCGGAGACATCTGGCTCCATCCACCGCATAGTTCGGGGATAGTAATCCCGGGACAGCACGTTTTGTGAGTATACTGCTCGAGCATGAAGCCAAGGGAGAGGGAATCGCGGTGTAACACCTTTTTGTTTTGTTTTTAGGCACGCGATAAGGACAATAGAGGCGTCCTGCATGAGAATTATCTGCCCGTTGCTTCATCATAAAGTGCTGTTTGCTCTGCTCCTCATCGGCTGCTGTTCTGTTTTGTGTTCTGTTTTAAGTGAACTCTTTCAAGTGAACTGTCTTGAGTGAACTGTTTCGAGTGAACTGTCTTGAGTGTTCTGTTCCGAGTGTTCTGTTTCGAGTGTCCCGACTCGAGTGAACCGTCTCGAGTGAACTGACTCGAGTGAACTGACCCGAGTGTCTCGAGTGAACCGTCTCGAGTGAACTGACTCGAGTGAACTGACCCGAGTGTTTTCGAGTGAACCGTCTCGAGTGAACTGACTCGAGTGAACTGACCCGAGTGTCTCGAGTGAACCGTCTCGAGTGAACTGACTCGAGTGAACTGACCCGAGTGTCTCGAGTGAACCGTCTCGAGTGAACTGACTCGAGTGAACTGACCCGAGTGTTTCGAGTGAACCGTCTCGAGTGAACTGACTCGAGTGAACTGACCCGAGTGTTTCGAGTGAACCGTCTCGAGTGAACTGACTCGAGTGAACTGACCCGAGTGTTTCGAGTGAACCGTCTCGAGTGAACTGACTCGAGTGAACTGACCCGAGTGTCTCGAGTGAACAGTCTCGAGTGAACTGACTCGAGTGAACTGACCCGAGTGTCTCGAGTGAACCGTCTCGAGTGAACTGACTCGAGTGAACTGACCCGAGTGTTTCGAGTGAACCGTCTCGAGTGAACTGACTCGAGTGAACTGACCCGAGTGTTTCGAGTGAACCGTCTCGAGTGAACTGACTCGAGTGAACTGCCCCGAGTGTTTCGAGTGAACCGTCTCGAGTGAACTGACTCGAGTGAACTGACCCGAGTGTTTCGAGTGAACCGTCTCGAGTGAACTGACTCGAGTGAACTGACCCGAGTGTTTCGAGTGAACCGTCTCGAGTGAACTGACTGGAGTGAACTGACCCGAGTGTTTCGAGTGAACCGTCTCGAGTGAACTGACTCGAGTGAACTGACCCGAGTGTCTCGAGTGAACCGTCTCGAGTGAACTGACTCGAGTGAACTGACCCGAGTGTTTCGAGTGAACCGTCTCGAGCAAACTGTTCCAGTGCACTGTTTTCTGTGAATTTTGTTTTCAGTGATATGCTTTGAGTTTCTTTTGTTTGCTTTTTCCTGTTTATTTCTTTAATTGATTTATCTTTTTGAATTTGTATATTATTTTGGTTTGATTATTGTATTAGTGACTTATGGTTATATCATTTTGTTCTTGTTGCATATCACTGTTTGATGTCTTTTTCTTTTGTTTGTTGGCAGGGCCTGGGCACCCGGGGGCAGACGAGTGACCATTTAGGTGGTGACGTCCTCACTGTGTGTCTTGGTCTTCTCTGACATGAGTCGTTGAGTGTGTATTAGTGTGTGTGCACTGTGAATAGAGTAATTTTCATAAGGGTGATATCTTGAGACTGCCTCTGTGGGTAAGCCCAGGTTCCTCTGCTGCCAACGATAGAATTAAGCAAATAGATGAGAGTGATTGCTGGTCAACGCCTTTTATAATCATTATGTCTTTTAATAATTAATAAAATATTTTTCATTACCTATGTCTCTGATTCCAACAGTGATTAGAACCTGTGTGTGTCTGTGTTTAGAGGTTGTGTTAAATTCTTGGGGTGAAATTCCCCAGGTGGCGTAGTCGGAAATTATATCAATTTGAGCCAACCCGCGCCCGCTCTGCTACACAAAGAAAAGTCAAGAAGAAGGGATAAGCAGTGACATTGAGATGGCAGATCTCAATATTCAGCAGATATTCATATGCCAGATGAGTTTGACACGCCAGAAAAACCTTGCTCCAAAAAAAAGAAAGACGAACCGTCGCTTCTTGAGATGCAAGAGAATATTGTAACTCTCTTATCCAAGAAAATTAATGAGAGTTCGGGTCACCTGGAGAATCTGATTCGGGAAAATACGCTCAGCATCGGAACTTTGAAAAAGTCAATTGACTTCGCACTGAATGAAGTTAAAGACTTGAAAGACGAAATGAAAGTGGTGAAAGAATTCACTAAATCGCACGAGCAGAAAGTTGCTGAGCTTGAACGAAAAGTTAATGAAGCAGAAAGATATCGGAGAAGATGGAATTTGAGGCTCCACGGTGTTCCCGAGAAAACTTTGAAATTTGCGGTTCAGTTGCTCCAGAGTTAAAGGAGAGATGCCAGGTTGATGTGGACATTGTTCATAGACTGGGTCGAAAAGAACAAGGAAGAAGCACAAGAGCGACGATAGTTCAGTTCACGAACAGGTCTACTCGGGATCTACTCTGGAAAAGAGCGAAGAACTGTGAATTCCTTCAAGCACAGCGGTTACGGTTTACAGAAGACTTGACGGCGTTGGACGTGGAGAGACGAAAGCTCCTGTGGCCCATGGTGAAAGATGCCAGAGAGAAAGGTCGCAAAGCTTATTTTGTGGGGAGTAGAGCCTTTGATGATGGCGTTGAAATTTTCCCCCAAAAAAGGTTTGGTTCTGATGGTCTCTGACCTAATAATTAAACTGAGGATTTGTGAAGGATTGGATTTTATTTTATACAGGAGTATGGAGAGATTTAAAAGATGATGGAAGTGAACCGGTTTTCATAGCAGAGTGGGCTGGATCAACCACGGGTACAAGATACCGACTTCTCGCGGATTATTTCAATAAACACCCAGAGGATTACCTTTACATACTTTGCAGTGATTTTGGAATGGATGTACCCGAATGTTCGTGACCTATTTCTGAGGATGAGCATTTAAAATAGCCTACTACGATTTAAAATTCATGTTTCAATGGAAGGTTTACCTGTGTTGGAACAGATTTCTTCTAAAATCACGTAGCTTTTTTTAAATGGAGCGACGCATTTGGATCTGCTGATGGATACGCACCAATAGGATTACCGGCTGCAGCGAATGGATACCCACAGAAAAGCATCGATTGGCTGAATAAATTGTGATTATTTAATCCTTTCTATGTAAAGTATTTTGAATTGCCAGTGTATAAAATGTGCTATATTAATAAACATGCTATGCCTTGCTTCGCCTATGTCACAGGAGAAATTATATTTAATTCACAACTCTATGCTCTCATACAGGCTAGAACTGACTCACACAAACAAAATACAAATTGTAAAATACAAAGGTGTAGTATTTAAAACGTTAGGCCTATCAGAAAAAGTTAGAATGTTTTCCTTCACATACAGATTTTAAAACCTGTTAAAAAACAAAAAAAAGTAAACGTTAAATCATTTAAAACAAGTTATAGAATGTCTTTCACGAACGACTTTTAAAGATACCAGAAAAATGGTAAATTATGTTTTTTAAACAATGTTTCAAACGTGAGCAACATATCAAACATATCAAACTACAACAGTTAAAAAATACATAAAGTGAATAGTTTTTAAGCAAAACTTTTTAACAATACGATTTGCTACTAAGTTTTATTTAGTTTTTAGCTAAAATATCTCTTAGCCTACACGGTTCCATAGGCATCCTTGCGCTCCGAAAGCACAACACGAATGAGAAATAGACTGGTCTGTGAAGCGAGTCTCCGCCCACCTAACACTCACCCCCAACGCATGAGAATACACGCGTGCAGAGGCAGCTACACATTTAAATGGTGGTAAATGATTAAACATAATAACTCTAGGCGCACACGACGTCACTCGTCAACATGCATGGGGATTTATTCGTATAAAAGTACACAAACAAAACATCCAACTCGGTTCACAAAGTGAAAGAGGCAAATAATAGGAAGAGAACAAAAGTCGGTAGAGCGTTATCTCTTCTCCTGCACAGCTCTCGCATCTCATACGGACATACCCTCTACGTACATGAGCAGTTGTCATTCTACCTCAAATTGCCGTAAATCCTCCAAGTGACCGTTACAATGTGTATGCATTAAACATATCATGCAACAGTAGTTAAAATATGTCTCAAACTATTTTTAAAAATATGAATACAACTCTTGCTTTACAAAAACTGCTATTACTCTAAAACAAGACACAAAATTGTATATTTCATTTACCCCTACAGTTTTTCCCAGTTAGGCATATAGTTATTTCTTTTTTATTCTCTATTTTTACAGACCTAAAATCATGATGCTTTAAAGTATGGATTGGAAGTAAATTACCAAAGACACAAATGACTTCGAACATTTATACAGTAGTGTGTTGCAAAAGCAGAATTCTATCTTCTTTAAATAAAGATTAGTAGTCCTTATGGGGGACCTTATGTCAAAATGATTTACGACTTTGACCTTTGACCTTTTGGCAGGTTGAACTTCCGGTGACCTTTATGATTGACGGGTTGAACTTCCGGAATGCGGTCATGGGATTAACCTATTGACCCTGCTAGCCTATCGATCATGTTTTTGACAGTTAGTTTTGAACTATGACCTAGCTAGGACTAAATCATAGTTTTGACGGGTAGTTTTGTCCTATATTAATAGAACAGATGTTTTTTGCCGTTTGTTTGAACTTTGTCCCAGTTATATGTGTGTGTGTGTGTGTGTGTGGTTATTGTGCCTGCGCCCCCACCGCAGTGAAAGTGAGAAGTGTATGTCACACAAAATAATCTCATCCTTTAAAATAAAAACATACAGTGAAACCAATTATTTTAGTTTTAGATGAATAAAAGTATATAAAATAAAAAGCTACTAAAACCAATTATTTTAGATAAAAATTACATAAACATTCTATCTTTTATATAATTTATATAATTTATATAATCTAAAGCAATTTAACTAAGGTTGAAAATATTCTGTTCTTTTAAAAGCTTACTAAAACCAATAGTTTTAGCTGAATAAAAGTGTATAAAACATTCTATCCTTTATATTCTATCCTTTATATAATTTATATAATATAAATTATATAATCTAAGGTTGAAAAAAAACATTCTATCCTTTAAAAGTATATAATGGAATGCTTACACAGTATATCTTACAAAAAAGAATAAAAATAAAAATCTTCTTACATGTTTGTAAGTCGGACGGTCTCTGACTTCAGTGATCAAGATATCAGGGGGTGAAATTATAATCCTAAAAGTTTAAAAATGTTTTAAAGTTGTAATAATGCTTTTAAAATCAATGAATTATTAAAAGTGGTAAAACAAAAACACTCCTTTCCTGTATGAGCTCACCAGCGTCTATGCACGCCCCCTCTCCGTCTGAGCTCTGACCCCCTCCTTTGCATACTCCTTTGCATCGTGAAATCTCACACTAACAAAAGTTGAAAACATACCTTTAAAAGTGTATAATATAAAATAAAATATCTTGCTAAAGTTGAAAAACATACCGTTCCTTAAAAGTATAATATAAATATCTTATTGATCCAATTATTTTAGTTTTAGATGAATAAAAAATGACTGAGTTAAAATTAACACATCAATGTCCATACCACTGATGCCCACAAAAATAATTAAACTAAAGTTGAAAAACATACCTTTAAAAGTGTATAATATAAAATAAAATAATTTTACTAAGGTTGAAAAATATTCTGTTCTTTTTAAAAGAATATAAAATAAAAAGCTTACTAAAACCAAGTCATTCAGCTGAATAAAATCATCTTACCTTATTTTAGAAAGTTGAAGTATACCATTGATGTCCACAAAAAATGCAATGTATGAATGGATTCAAAATTGTTTTACACAACTGAATTCACATAGTCATTCCTGAATGACCTCACACTGTTTCAAAACATAAGGAGCGCGTGTCTGTGTGTGTGTGTGTGTCTGTGTGTCTATGCGCGCGTCCTCTTCCTGCGAGCTCTGACCCCCCTCCTTACAGTGTAACTGTCAAGTGAATCTCACACTAACAAAAGCTGAAAAAACATTCTGTTCTTTATAATCTACTAAAACCAATTCTTTCAGTTTTATAAAAAATCATCTTACATGTTTATAGAGAGTTGAAGAAGCTCTTAACACATCAATTCCATACGAATGGGTCACAAAAATAATTTAACTAAAGTTGAAAAAAATATTCTGTTCTTTTTAAAAGTATATAATGAAATACTTATAAAATCTACCGAACCAAGTATTTCAGTTTTAGATAAACAAAACTGTCTCAAAACATAGCGCGTCTAATGTATGTGTGTCAAAAAGTAAAGGAGCCGTGCGCGTTTCTGTGTGTGCATGTGTGTGTGTGTGTGTGTGTGTGTGTGCATGTGTGTGTGTGTGTGTGTGTGTGTGTGTGTCTGTGCGCGCCCCTTCACATGTGAGCTCTGACCCCTCTCCTTCGCATACCAGAGCACGGTGAAAGTGAGGAAGGGGTTTCCTAATATCACACTAACAAAAGTTGAAAAACATACTGTTCCTTAAAAGTGTATAAATAAAATGGTTATAAAAATATACTGAAACCAATTATTTTAGATGAATAAATAAAATTCATCTTACATGTTTAGAGTTACAACTCTTGAACTTACAAGTTCAAGAAGCTCTTAAAGACATAAATCACAGAGTGGTTCTCTCTCACACCAGCGTCTCTGACTCAGAGGGTTGTATTCAGTGATGGGATGAGACATTTTGAATGCTGTGTTGGGGGTAAATTAATTTCAAAGTTTAAATGATATCTTTTTAAAAAAATATTTGTTTCATAACATATAGATGTCCATACATCCTATGAATGAGACTGCAGTTGTAATAGAAAAGACTTTTTTTTTCCTGACTCTGCTCCTTCGCATTCCTGAGCACAGTGAAAGTGATAATAATGTTTTAAATTTCACAAAAATAATATAAAATAAATACCTTGCTAGAAATCTACTGAAATGCTTGTAAAAAGAATAAAATTCATCTCACATGTTTAGAGAGTTACGATTCTTGAACTTATGTGTTCAAGAAGCTGTTGAGAGCCATAAATCACAGAGTGGTTCTCTCTCACACCAGCGTCTCTGACTCCTAGGGTTTATTCAGCGATCAGAATGAGACATTGTGTTAGGGCTAAATTTATTTCAAAGTTTAAATGATATCTTTATAAAATGTAAATGTAATGTATAAAAAATGTATAAAAAAGTCTCTCAAACAGAGGCCCTCGCTCGTGTCTATGCTGCATTCTGACATCCCCTCCTTTCATTTCCAGAGGTAACAGTGACACTGTGAAGTGTATCTCACACTAACTAAAGTTAAAAAACATTCTGTTCTTTATAAGTATATAAAAAATATTCTCTCTCTCATCTAAAAGCATAACCTTAAAAAGTTTGCATTAGATATTTTAAAAGATTGATTAAATTAAATCTTTAAAGTTTCAATACATACTCATCTTCTATTTATCTGTACTTATGTATGATATAAATTATTATTTTTTGCTTAACGGTGACCTAAAGTATAATTGTTATTAAACAATGTCTGTTCAAAAACTGTACTTGGTCGTCTTAAATCTCATTTATACGAAAAAGATTCAACCAGCATTTTTTGTCCATGTGGGGGTTTCAACTTTTATGGTGGGGCTTTCCATAGCTATCCCGTACATCTAAACAGAACCATCACAGAAAACTACATTTTCAAAATGTAAACAAAAGTTTTAGCTAAATAAAAACACCTTATTTCCAGAGAGGCAAAGTAGTTCTTTATGCAATGATAAAAACGATCCAAAAAAGCAAATAGTTTAAGTTGTCCTATAACAGCCCCAGGCCCTTCAGTGATAAACTACAGTGTGAACTGAAGCTTCAGGATATAGGGCGACAGACCAGATGAGTCTCGGGGGGAGTCTCTCTGCATTCCAGACTACATCCAAAGTTTACACTAATTTCATTTAAAAGTTTAAATCAAATCTTTAAAATCATATCTTCTTAGAAGATTTATGTATTATTGTTACTAAGCAGCGTCTGTCCAAAAACTTGAGATCTTAGATCTTTTGTCCATACAACATGAAACATGTTGTCAAAGTTTGTCACAATGTTTTTAAGAAATCCTAGGACTTTACATTGCTCTTATTTAGACAAAGTTGTATCATTTGGAAAATCATCACACAATTTGAGAGATGCAATGTGTGATAAGTAAAAATCACCCATCGTATAAGATCATTTTTACTTGTATCTCCCGAACTAGGGTGAAACCCTTTACTGAGAATATACCACCGGCCATCTACTCAAAATATATGTAGAAGTTTCAAATGTTAGCATTTGTTGATGGTGGTCGCATGAACAGACTTTGGGGAGAGCTATATCAGGAAGCTATGCCCTTTGACCTCCTCGATTTTGCAGGCCTTTTTGTTAAAGATTTTAGAAGATTCCCATCTAGCGGTGAAATTCTATTTTGCATTTAAACGAATAGTGCTTTCTAGCAGTTCTCCCATCTACTCGCTTTTTCAACTTTGGTAAATGTGCCAAGAATCTATGACAACGTGTCTTCCGATAGCGCTTCATCGAGTTTAATTGTACATGTTCTACCGTTATGATGTACTTGTTACATGTTCTACCGTACATGTTCTACCGTTCTATATAATGATTTACACAACCGAGCAATAGACCGTACCTTTGACTTACCCGTCGAGAAGAAAGTAGATTCCTAGATAAAAGCTATCCCGATATTTATTTACATACCGATAAATTAAATTTGAATTTAATTAAAACTTCTCCTGTGGCTCGGCTTAACTATGATCCAGCATTATATTGTACCGTGCAGTGCAGCCTTTCAAATGTGGCGGGGGCAGTATCAACGCCTCCCATATGGTCTAGCGGTTAGGATTCCTGGTTTTCATCCAGGCTGTCCAGGCTGCTACTCAATAGTCGAATAATCATCAATAATAATTTTTAGTAATTCATAGTCTTAGAGGCCTACACGAACTGCAGAAACAAGCAGAATGTGTGAAAACTCAGTTTCAGTACCAAATCATTTTCACAAATACAATTATATTGAATTCAGAAAATTTCACTATGGAATACTTTATCTATCATAATTTCAATTTAGTACGTCATCATTTCAACTTTTCATCTCATAATTATGACGCATAGTCATAATTTCAACTTTTTAAGTCATCATTTCGACTTTTTGTCAATTACGCCTTTTTAATGTTTTAAAGTCATAATTTGGTTGTTGACTATAGTAGTGTTGCACCTGCATGTCCACTAACTCGCTTGTGAGAGTCAGAGTGTGTAAAGTAAGCTCTCATTAGTGTTAGTAGAGTATTACTGGACTGGTAGGGTTAGAATAAGTAATATTACAATAAAATATCTGTTGGTGGGCATCGCGATAAAGAGTTAGCAGATATTAAGCACATATTAAAATTAACATTTTTCAACCGAGCGAGTCTGCGCATGAGAGGCCTTCTTCAACTTTTTAATTCAGAATTACAATGACGCCTTTTTAATGTAATGCTTAAAACGTTTTTTAGTCATAATTTGGTTGTTGACTATAGTAGTGTTGATGATGAAACGTGCTAGTGCTTTTTGTACCTCTCTGGTATTATAGTGTTTCAAGATGGCGGAACGACACGGAAGCCTCCTTGGACTTACCCGCCCCATGTAAATAACAGATAAGAAATGATCTGATTTTAAGAAAGATCATTTTACACCCATGAGGACATATTTATGAATAAAGATGATGATTTTAGCTAATAAAATACCATTTTTTTCAACCGAGCGAATCTGCGCATGAGAGGCCTTCAGAAGTCATAACTTCAGCGGTTTAGGCCCGTTGGCGAAAACACTGCATGTGTAAGGTAGTTTTCCAGATTTTCACCCAAAATCAAATACTGTATGACGCTTTTCAAAGTTAGAATAAAAAGTTAAGTGTCACAAAGTCTGACACAAGGCCATTAACCGGTTCTTTTTGTTTTATAAATGTACTTTGCTTATTTCTACAAATATCAACCTGATAAATATGAATACGATTAAACAAGATCATTTTTAAGAAAAAACATTTTTAAGAAAAATACAACTAAACCATGATAATGTTTAGTTTAGATGTGGATGATTAAGTTTCAGGCGTAGTGCAACCAGATTTCTCTAACATCTCACTCACAACGCAAAACGTTGTAAATAAACATTTTCAAACTGTAATTTTATTTTATTAATATTATGTTGATTTAAAGTTTTTGTTATTAACTAATACCTTTATCTTTTAACTAACATCTAACCCCAAATAAACAGATAATGGAATGTTCACAATCTACATTGTTAGATATTCTCCTATGTATCTAAGTAGTTGTGCTTAAATCTTTGGCTGTATTTTGTCACACCGTAGTGATACAAAGTTCCAGACTTTGGTAAAACCTGCAGGTAAAATTCCACAAAAGTAAATTCTAATTCTTCATCATCATGAGCCATTTAAAACAAATACAGGAAAGCCACTATAGTGATCCGTTTTAGCTTTTGAATGTCTGTCATTGACATCTTGTTTCTTTAGTTTTTGTACAGTTTGCAAAAAGTACATAGACTGTGGTCAAACATGTTAGGAATGTATCCTATACATTAGAGGTCCTTCTACACGATAGGCCTTTAACCGGTTCTTTTTTGTTTTATAAAAAAAAAGAAAACAAAAAATATGACTAAAAAAAATGACTAAATCTTTCTGCGATGCCTACGAAACATCGACGTAAAAGATGAGTATGGCTGTTTTTCTGTTACCTATTACGCTATAACTCGTCTAACTATTACACTTATTTTGTTATTTTGTGTGTGTGTCGCTAAACAACGGTTAAGCTAATGAATTACGGTTGATACGTGGTATTTTTACGTGAATTGATTCATTTTTTTATTCCGACCACACTTTGACACCATTGTTTTATTCGGCAGAATGCCGAAATGTTTTAATCTATCGTCAATTTCAATGGTTAGATAAATCATCTAACTATTATATCTAACAAGCACAGTCGCATTAGAGTCAGATTCTTGTTTATTTTGAACATTGTTATTGAACCGTTTTTCAATATTATTGAAAATAATTGTTAAATAAAAGCGCTATTGTTCTCGGCCTCATCAAAGTTCACATAGTTTTCACAGGAGCGTACCGTTTTTGAACAAGACTTTGTTTAAAAGATTTTGTTTGCATTTCTTCTGAAACACCCTGTTTTGAAATTGTTTAACATCGCTAGCGTAACACTTACCGTACTGCCGGTTGTGATTGTATGGCGTTTTCTTTACACTTTTCCTACAGTTAGCTGTAATGTTAGTGAACTCTAGGTCTTCTCTTTGTTCATATACGACGGTATTCGCATGAATTGGCTTGAATTGTATCTTGATTTGATACGAGAGACATTTATTATATTATATTATTATACCATAAATAGCGCTAGAATGTATATTTTAATATTTTAATCTCTGGTTCTATGTTTTTAAAGACAAGGACGCCTCTTTCTATAAGCGACCCTCAAAATCTGTGCATACAACAAAATTACTTTTGTCTCATTGTTTGAAGAAAAACTCAGCGGGTGCTTGATCACTATTGAATCTATTAAACACCCCTGAATTCGGTAATGTTATCACATTTTAATTTCAACTAACTTACTTTTCAAATAACATCTTGTTGGTCAAATTAACTTAAAGCCTGCGCAAAATTATTCTTAAAAAACATTAACTTAAAGCATGCACATCCTAACTACTTTCTAAATGTTTGTAAATCCAAAAACTGTTGTCACTGGATCGAGTGAAAATAATAAACTTCTCCTTTGTTTTTATGCATCAAGTTAAATGTAAATTTGCAAATCCAAATGATAGGAAAACTTTATGATAGGAAAGTACGGACGGCGTCTTTGACCAATCCTCTACATATGGGGCACTTGCGCAGAGAAGGCGCACATTCTTTGCACACAACTAGGTGACCACAGGGGATGAAGACAATGTTTACTTCCTTATCCATGCAAACTTTGCATGTGCGCTCCTCTTGAAGTCTTCTTAACTGTTCCTCCATAGGCAAGTCTGAAAGATCTTGACTCGGGGATGCAGCTTCATTTGTCTGGGCCGTCAGGCCACACTCAAATTCCATCTCCAAAGCAGGATTGTTCTCTTGTTCTCTCACAAATTCTCTCGAGTCACTGTCTCCATGAGTCAATAGCCGCTCAAATAGTCTTGGAAATCTTGCTTGAATCTGATGAACAAACTCTTGGCCCTTTTCTTGCAGCAGGTATTGACATCTTGGAAACCACTTGGCATGTTCTACCCATGGATCATCACCAGACTCCCAACATCTGAGTCCACCATCGCATGAAAAGCACTTCACGTCATCATTACGACCAACATAGTAAAAACCAGCCTTAGCCAATTGGTCTGGTCGAACAGTTATTCTTGAGGGCCAGTAGACAAATGTGAGCGACCTTTCTTCACACCGTTGCATTGCCGATGCATTGAAAAGGCTAGATAAAGGTACATTATCTGCACGGTCACCTCGAATGAAGGGGCAGTTGGGGTAATGTCTCTGGTGCTCTGATACTGCACGATCTCCCGGTTCCCAGTTGCTAAGCTGGCCTCCACAACTGAAGCAAGCCACTCTGTCGCCCTGACCAAGGTAGTAGAAACCACTTTTGGCAAGCTCGGCCGGACTTACTGGTGCAAGAGTCCAATTCTGAAAGGTGTCAAGGCGTTCCTGTTCCCGACGCATGCCAGGATTGTGACAAGCCGGAGGTTGCTGGTGAGACATATCCATGTTTAAGTAAACTCCTCCGTTTGGCCTGAAACGGATGTCGCAGGGGTGGAAAGCTCTCAGTTGCGAAGCGGGGAAAAGGGTGAAGACATAAAAATGGGACCACAGGGCGTGTCCACTCAAGCCCTTCTCTCTGCCGGACTAGTGTCTAGTCATCCATGGCAGAACGCATCATCTTATTAAAAAAATGTAATGAGAACAAGAACAACACCACAAAATGTCCTTTCTTCTGTACACGGCGGGCAAAACAGTTGTATCATTTGATACAACTGTATTGCCGCCTCGGGAATATGGTAATTAAAATGCAGAAAACAAATATTGAAATATTGAATTATTCTAAATATTATGAGCTCAGACATTTTTTACCAGAATTTTATTTCAACATTATACTTTCATACATTGAAGTAAAATGACAATAACGACATTTACAGATGGTCTAACCAGAATAAAAAATCTCTGCAGGCTATCATGTTTTGCTCCAGGCTATAGTTGACCAGACTTTCAACTAATTCACCAACGTCAGTTTTTGCATTTTTTGACACCAGTGACACACAGAGATCCGTTACAAAAGTCCATATAGCGAGTATTTCTGTGATTTCGAATTCGTCACAACATCCACCCAACACATCCAGAACTTTTCTGAGGATTACGCCGTTCGGCTCTTTGCCGTTAAAAAACATGGGCGTTACATCAGGCCATGGCTTTGTCAAGCCTCTTACGACGTCCATTTCATTTTTGAGATTTGTCACACGTTTGGTATCCTGCGCACAATCTTTTTTCATATCACGCGCAGCGTCGATGATCCTGTGCATCAAGCCAACCATTTGGCCTCTAAAATAATCTTTAAACATAGAGTCCAGCATATCTCTTAAACGACACTCTTTGCCCGTGGCACACTCACACACCGGAGGATAATTGTACCCCGTATCGCCAGAACTCAACGGGGAGTCGCTCTCCTTTAGGTTTTGCGTCGCCATTTTTTCAGCTTTTCGAAGAGTCTACTGAATCTCCTGCAATGTTCCTGGAATCTCCCTTGCGGTACAATCGTGCCTTGTGCGTTAATGCGCAGAAGTTTGTGGGTCAGAAGTTTGCGTCAGGTTCAGGACTTTCAACTTTTGTTGCAGTGGCGCAGCAGTCCGAGGCTAGTAGAGCTAGAGTAGAGCGTGTAATGTCGTGAAATATTTATCAGGCTGGGGTCCACCCACCCTGTTGTGTAGAATGTATGGAGGTTGGCCTCAGGAAAGCCATAAATAACTAGTTCCTGCATAACCAACAAGTCCTACATGTCGCCAGAGAGAAGTTTGAATCGTTCGAGTCATACACACAAGTGCAGCGATGGAGCGCGTGAACACGAGCAGTGTGAGAGGATTCCTGAGATCTTGCGACGATCTGACTGAGAAGATTCGCTGTTTAATACAGAAGAAACTCATCAAGAAGTACTTGAGCAGGTATAAAAACCTATTTTATTTGTGGATTAAAGAATAGAATAAAGAATAGCCATTTCTATAATAAAAGTATTTCTCTCACTATGGACAACCAATCCCATGCATGCCAAACTATCATTTGGCATAACTAATCATTATCAACATATATTTTTTTGATAAAAAGAGTTCCAAATGGCACTTATTTTTGACCCACTAAGTGCTCCAAAGTTCACTTTGTCCACAAAAAAAAAGGAACTTAGTCTTAATTTAACGAAGGCTATGGATGTTAGGTAAATACGTTTATTAAATTGTACACATTCATTCATGTACACATGTTATGTGTTTCTTCTCCTTTCACATTAAATCACAATTTAGAAAAAAAGAAATTAGAAACAAATTGATTATTTTTGTAGTTGTTTAACATTTCTCAAAACATTTGTCAAATATGAAATGTTTAGTTTAGCTACTTGCACCTTATCTCGCACTTTGACCGTTATCAGCTATTATCAGATACTATTGTCCTAACATAGACTATTGTTTTAACTCTGGTTTAACCTGCTGTTCACCGGCCATCATGTGCTCTAACACCTGCAGCATCAGCCGGTTCATTGACTTTGAACTGGTGTATGAATGTGTTTATTTTATGTTAACTTTATTTTTGCTGTACATACATTTGATTCTTCTAACTGCTTGTCTTTGGTTAATACAGCTGGAGAAGAACAACAGGGAGGTTGGAAGATACAGTAGAGGAACTACAGAATAAATATGGAGAGAAAACAGCATTAAAAAGGATCAAGTCCATAGTGAAAAAAATCAGAAAAAAGAATATCAAACGTAGGAAAAGATTTATAATTTTACTTTGTTAGTAGTGAATATGTTTCTCAATCTTCAATCTTCTTAAAAAAATTTTTTTTTTTAACAGATGGTGACGTTCAGACGCTGAGCATTCAAACACATTCTGGAAACATGACAAACCAACAGCCTAACAACCATCTACAACGACAGCATAATAATACTAATAATAATAATAATAATAATTCTACATCATTCGGACGGCTATTAATTCAGATCCCTAATCAGCTTACCTTCACAATTGACCAGAAGAATGGTGGGACAATAGTTGCTCCAATCATGGTAGAAAAGACAATATATGGTGATGTTAACATCAGTGTGGTGAGTGTCTGATAAGTTAGTCCATAGAGTGTGGAACTTTGCATCACTACGGTGTGACAAAATACAGCCAAAGATTTAAGCACAACTACTTAGATACATAGGAGAATATCTAACAATGTAGATTGTGAACATTCCATTATCTGTTTATTTGGGGTTAGATGTTAGTTAAAAGATAAAGGTATTAGTTAATAACAAAAACTTTAAATCACCATAATCAATAAAATAAAATTACAGTTTGAAAATGTTTATTTACAACGTTTTGCGTTGTGAGTGAGATGTTAGAGAAATCTGGTTGCACTACGCCTGAAACTTAATCATCCACATCTAAACTAAACATTATCATGGTTTAGTTGTATTTTTCTTAAAAATGTTTTTTCTTAAAAATTATCTTGTTTAATCGTGAATTCATATTTATCAGGTTGATATTTAGAAATAAGCAAAGTACATTTATAAAACAAAAAGAACCGGTTAATGGCCTTGTGTCAGAACACAACAGGTTATTCTAACTTTGAAAAGTGTCATACAGTATTTGATTTTGGGTGAAAATCTGGAAAACTACCTTACACATGCAGTGTTTTCGCCAACGGGCCTAAACCGCTGAAGTTCTGACTTCTGAAGGTCTCTCATGTGTAGATTGAAAAATGGTATTTTATTAGCTAAAATCATCATCTTTATTCATAAATATGTCCTCATGGGTGTAAAATGATCTTTCTTAAAATCAGATCATTTCTTATCTGTTATTTACATGGGGCGGGTAAGTCCAAGGAGGCTTCCGTGTCGTTCCGCCATCTTGAAACACTATAATACCAGAGAGGTACAAAAAGCACTAGCACGTTTCATCATCAACACTACTATAGTCAACAACCAAATTATGACTAAAAAACGTTTTAAGCATTACATTAAAAAGGCGTCATTGTAATTCTGAATTAAAAAGTTGAAGAAGGCCTCTCATGCGCAGACTCGCTCGGTTGAAAAATGTTAATTTTAATATGTGCTTAATATCTGCTAACTCTTTATCGCGATGCCCACCAACAGATATTGTATTGTAATATTACTTATTCTAACCCTACCAGTCCAGTAATACTCTACTAACACTAATGAGAGCTTACTTTACACACTCTGACTCTCACAAGCGAGTTATAGTGGACATGCAGGTGCAACACTACTATAGTCAACAACCAAATTATGACTTTAAAACATTAAAAAGGCGTAATTGACAAAAAGTCGAAATGATGACTTAAAAAGTTGAAATTATGACTATGCGTCATAATTATGAGATGAAAAGTTGAAATGATGACGTACTAAATTGAAATTATGATAGATAAAGTATTCCATAGTGAAATTTTCTGAATTCAATATAATTGTATTTGTGAAAATGATTTGGTACTGAAACTGAGTTTTCACACATTCTGCTTGTTTCTGCAGTTCGTGTAGGCCTCTAAGACTATGAATTACTAAAAATTATTATTGATGATTATTCGACTATTGAGTAGCAGCCTGGATGAAAACCAGGAATCCTAACCGCTAGACCATATGGGAGGCGTTGATACTGCCCCCGCCACATTTGAAAGGCTGCACTGCACGGTACAATATAATGCTGGATCATAGTTAAGCCGAGCCACAGGAGAAGTTTTAATTAAATTCAAATTTAATTTATCGGTATGTAAATAAATATCGGGATAGCTTTTATCTAGGAATCTACTTTCTTTTCGACGGGTAAGTCAAAGGTACGGTCTATTGCTCGGTTGTGTAAATCATTATATAGAACGGTAGAACATGTACGGTAGAACATGTAACAAGTACATCATAACGGTAGAACATGTACAATTAAACTCGATGAAGCGCTATCGGAAGACACGTTGTCATAGATTCTTGGCACATTTACCAAAGTTGAAAAAGCGAGTAGATGGGAGAACTGCTAGAAAGCACTATTCGTTTAAATGCAAAATAGAATTTCACCGCTAGATGGGAATCTTCTAAAATCTTTAACAAAAAGGCCTGCAAAATCGAGGAGGTCAAAGGGCATGCTTCCTGATATAGCTCTCCCCAAAGTCTGTTCATGCGACCACCATCAACAAATGCTAACATTTGAAACTTCTACATATATTTTGAGTAGATGGCCGGTGGTATATTCTCAGTAAAGGGTTTCACCCTAGTTCGGGAGATACAAGTAAAAATGATCTTATACGATGGGTGATTTTTACTTATCACACATTGCATCTCTCAAATTGTGTGATGATTTTCCAAATGATACAACTTTGTCTAAATAAGAGCAATGTAAAGTCCTAGGATTTCTTAAAAACATTGTGACAAACTTTGACAACATGTTTCATGTTGTATGGACAAAAGATCTAAGATCTCAAGTTTTTGGACAGACGCTGCTTAGTAACAATAATACATAAATCTTCTAAGAAGATATGATTTTAAAGATTTGATTTAAACTTTTAAATGAAATTAGTGTAAACTTTGGATGTAGTCTGGAATGCAGAGAGACTCCCCCCGAGACTCATCTGGTCTGTCGCCCTATATCCTGAAGCTTCAGTTCACACTGTAGTTTATCACTGAAGGGCCTGGGGCTGTTATAGGACAACTTAAACTATTTGCTTTTTTGGATCGTTTTTATCATTGCATAAAGAACTACTTTGCCTCTCTGGAAATAAGGTGTTTTTATTTAGCTAAAACTTTTGTTTACATTTTGAAAATGTAGTTTTCTGTGATGGTTCTGTTTAGATGTACGGGATAGCTATGGAAAGCCCCACCATAAAAGTTGAAACCCCCACATGGACAAAAAATGCTGGTTGAATCTTTTTCGTATAAATGAGATTTAAGACGACCAAGTACAGTTTTTGAACAGACATTGTTTAATAACAATTATACTTTAGGTCACCGTTAAGCAAAAAATAATAATTTATATCATACATAAGTACAGATAAATAGAAGATGAGTATGTATTGAAACTTTAAAGATTTAATTTAATCAATCTTTTAAAATATCTAATGCAAACTTTTTAAGGTTATGCTTTTAGATGAGAGAGAGAATATTTTTTATATACTTATAAAGAACAGAATGTTTTTTAACTTTAGTTAGTGTGAGATACACTTCACAGTGTCACTGTTACCTCTGGAAATGAAAGGAGGGGATGTCAGAATGCAGCATAGACACGAGCGAGGGCCTCTGTTTGAGAGACTTTTTTATACATTTTTTATACATTACATTTACACTGTAAGCAATTGCTGTAAATTTACAGCCAATTTTCAACACTAAAATACTGTTTTCATATTAAACAGTTTAGTACTGTAGTTAGCAATGCATTGTGGGTTGCTTAACTTGGAGCAAGAGAACAGAGGCCCTAAACAGTATCCTGATGTTTTAAATTACAGGAAATTACAGTATTTTTTAGAAACTGCGTTGACTGGAGAATTTGGAGCACGGTCAGAAGTTTGATACAACGTTAGTCTTTTAAATTGAGCCTACTGCTTTTGTTTTGGTAAAATTTCTTTTAAAAAAAATACAGAAATAATTTGCCATCAACTCCTGAAGTGACTTCAGGAACGATCATTTGGAAAGGAGATTTTCCAGAAGAGGACGCACAATTTAAATGACGTGCATGCTACACATCATCGAGTGTTCTTCATCAACATCCATCGGCTCTTCTACAAATTAAAAGGTAATTAAAATCTTATTCATATTGCCAAGAATGTTTGATATCAAACTGATTCTCAGGAGCTTGTCTTGTTAGGGATTTTAACATGTCATTATCAGCGAGGCTTAGATTTGAATAGCCAAAACAATATTACTTTTGGGTGTTTTTTTTATTATTTTTTTTATTTTGAAACATTAGTCGAACGTCTGCATCCGAGAAACAACACGTGTTAACCGGTAAGAGAGGCAATCGGCAGATGGAGGCAGCAGGAAAATATCATTAGCAATAATTAGCTTACATCTTGCCCGGTGATTAAGGATTTATTTCAACCAAACCATAAGATTACTGGAACATCGGCTAACCGATGGTTTTGGTGAGTTTTATTTTGTTTGTGTCGACTTTTAATGCAATGTGTTTTACAAACAGTTAACAAGAAAATTAAGCTAACGTTAATTGTAGTTCGGTTAAAGAGAGACACTTGAATCCTCAAGGCTTTGCATTTTTCTGTTTAAACGGAAAATTGGTGAAAAAATATTGCCTTTCTGGACTCTTTGTGAATGCATTTTGTTTATTTATATGTCGCTGCGCGTCTCACATTGCCTAACGTTACTTCTCCCAACTGTTTTAGAGAGTTTTGTCAAACCGTTTGGCTTCATCTGTGGCTTTTCTTTCACAATCTTAACATTGCAACTCGGTTAAGGTTAAACATTTCTGCGTGAAGACTGATACGGTGTCACTAAAGCCAGCAGCCGTAATCAAGACTAATCTGGCAGTAACAAAATGTTCCCTTGTCAGATCTGTTGCCATAACTGTGCCACAATAGTGACATACATAAGGCACATGAGAATTCATAAAAATACACCTAATTTAACTTTTAAGTGTGTTTTGCCAGATTGCAGTCAGACTTTTCAAAACTTTTCAACTTTTAAGTGTCACACTTACAGACATAACAAACGTGTAGTTAGGCCTACTTTGTCTGGTGTTGAACTAACATGTCATGTTGATATCTGCAGTGCAAAGTGTGAGACTTTGACGTTATTTTACTCTCATTTGAAAACGCACATTAGAGAGGGGAAAACAGTCGCTTGTCCTTATAAACACTGTAGCAAGAGCTTTACAGTTTTATCAACATTCACATCACACATGAGTCGTAAACATAAAAATGGTGCTGAGGAAAATTTGTCTGAGTCCGTTTTGAATCCTGGCGTTTCCCATGAGAGTGAACAAGATCAGTCTGATATGCAGATTGATCCTCCCAGTGATGCAGGTGATGAACAAGAGATTTACCCAGAGATTGCTGATGAATCACAGTTCTTTAAAAATTTAGCCCTTTTTTATTTGAAATTGCAAGCCAAGTGTTTGCTTCCATCCTCTGTCATCCAAACAATTATTGAAGATTTTCAGGAAATACATGATATAAGCCAGTCACATTTGCTGTTCAAACTAAAAGAGAAGTTGATTACACTTGGGATTTCTGAACCTGACACAAACAATGTGATTGATGTCATGAAAACTGAGGATCTCTTTAGGACCTGCAACACTCAGCCACTGAAAACTGATCAGAAAAGAAAAACAGTTTTCAAGAACAGCTTCAACTATGTTGAGCCAGTTCAGATCTGTCTAGGTCAGAATGAGGCAGGCAAAGAGTGTTTTGCCCAGTATGTTCCTATTAAACAGACAATTGGTTCTCTATTCCATTGCCAGTCAGTGCAGGAACAATATAAGCAAGTACACTCCAGTATTGGTTCTAAGGATATTCTTAAGGATGTGTGGGATGGCAAAAATATGGCTGAGAATGTTCTCTTCCAAACGGAGAGCTCATCACTGAGCTTGATCCTGTATCAGGATGCATTTGAAGTGGTAAACCCACTGGGATCTGGAAAGAAAAAACACAAGATACTTGCAGTGTATCTAACTCTTGCAGATTTAATGCCACACAACAGATCCAGCACTGATCAAATGCAACTTGTTCTTCTCTGTAAAGAAAACGATTTTAAGTATTTTGGTCAAGACTTGGTTATGGGCACCCTCGTCAATGATCTTAAAGATCTTGAGCTCAATGGTGTTACCCTGTCTGATGGAAAGGTCTACAAGGGAACTTTGTGTGCCATTGCAGGTGACAACCTAGGCTCACATAACATAGGAGGGTTTGTGGAGAACTTCAGCAGGAGTTCACACTTCTGCAGATATTGTGATATCAGCAGAGAAGCATTCCATGCAGATCCTCTTATCCAGGGCACAAAACGCACAGTGCAGTCATACAGTGGTCATGTTCAGAGCAGTGAAGGACAGTCTACATCTAGTGGAGGTGTTAAATTTGACTCTGTGTTTAATACGCTCAAATACTTCCATGTATGTCAGCCTGGGTTGCCTCCATGTCTTGGCCATGATCTTTTTGAAGGTATTGTATCCTCTGATCTGGCACTGTACATTAACCATCTTGTTAAGGTGGATAAAATGTTTAGCTATATTGAGTTGAATCGACGAATAAATCAGTTCAAGTATCTCTGTAGGGATGCTAATGACAAACCGTGTGAGGTTAATCCAGAGGGTGGAAAACTTGGGGGACATGCTGTGCAGAATTGGTGTTTGCTGAGAATGTTGCCCGTTTTGATTGGAGACAAAATAAAAAATCCAGGTGACAACAAAGTATGGCAGTTGGTTTTGCAACTTAGAGAAGTTGTGGACCTCATTTGTGCACCTGCAATTTCAAATGGTCAGATAGCCTACCTAAGAGTTCTGATTGATGAATATTTGCATTGCCGAATACAAACCTTTCCTGACAACCCACTGAAGCCCAAACATCATTATGTCAGTCATTATCCTGAGCTTATTATCCAGTTTGGGCCACTTATTCGCCTATGGACTTTAAGATTTGAGAGCAAACACGCATATTTTAAGCAGTGTTTGAGAAAATTGCGCAACTTTAAGAATCCATGTTCTACCCTTGCAGAGAGACATCAGCTTCTGCAGGCCTTTCTGAGTGCTGGTACCTTCTTCCCTCCAGGTGTTTCAGTGGAGAGGGGCACACAGTTTTTCTCAGATGACTACAATGATGTAATCATAGAAGCAGTTGCACATCACAATTTTGACTCCACAAACACTCTGATAGCCAATGAAGTGACTGTGAAGGGGACAAAATACAGAAAGAACATGCTCATTGTGATTGATGATGATGATGAGGGGCTTGTCACTGGAAAAATCAAAGTGGTTCTCGTTCATAAGGATTCAGCAGTATATTTTATTGCTGAAAAGTATCGTGCCCTGCGTATTCCTGACATGGGTGTTTACAGCCTCACACTGATGCAGAGAAGCTACTGTTGTATTAATCAGGAGAATCTGCTAGATTACTATCCCTTGCCTGAGTACACTGTCCATGGCACACCACTGATAATTCTTCACCATTCTTTCCCTCTAGTCCAGAATGATGGCGAACATGAGTGAAGAAATCAAAGAGATCATCTGCAAGACCTTGCCAAATCTGTCTGAAGAAACCCAGTTACAAATAATATCAAAACTTCAGAGCTCTGGCTTGGAATCAAAAGAAGACTTAAAATATGTACAACAGGAAGACATTGCTGATCTGTTACCTGTTATCCAGCGCAGGAAACTCCTGGATGCATTCAAGTTAGGTATGGTTAATTTAGTGTGCCATTCTCTTGTTATATTCTCTTGTTTATTCAGTTGTGGAATTTCTTTTTTCTAAAACTACATAATGCACCTTTAAACTTTTCAAATATGCCTAATATAAGGAGAGTTAAGTAGACTTTTGGCCAAATGTCTGCAGTGACTCTGATATAGTTTATTAGTTATGTGCCCTAATTCTTTTTTTGTTTGTTTGTTTTTTTAGAAACTGAGGCAGTTACATTGGATCTTCAAGTCATTCCAACTTCGTCACCACTGGCGAGTAGTGATTGGTCGGTGTCTGGGTCTTCATCACCAACATTATGCACTCCGCCTAATTCTAGCTCATCACAGCTATCGACCATTTCATCATGTTCAAGCCAGGGAAGAAACAGCGAGCCAAGCAACAGACCTTCCACATCTCAGATAATGAAAACATGGCCAGAAACATTTCAGGTCCCTTGGGAACAAATGCCACAGGAAATTCGTTCTGCTATTGCAGATGGCAAGAGACCTAAACCAGTTGAGCGACGCCAAATGGTACGAGTACTCGCGGATGAAATGAGAAGGTATGAAGCTAACCCCACTCGCGCACAGTGCCTAACTGTGGTTCGAAATATCATCAGGCAGTACCCCAAGAGTTTTGCTGATATTGCACCAGATGGGTCACTTCTGTGTGGAGGTTATACATCACTTTTGATTCAATTGAAAAACCGCATTGAGAATGTGAACCGTGACGGAAGCTTCTCATGCCACCGATCCTCTACAGGCAAGAGGGGTCCAACTGACACATATGGTTGTACACGTTTTCAGCCAGAGCTACCCCCAGAAGAAACCGATGACACTGTGGAGCAGCACCGCCAGAGACTGGAGGAGATTTACAGACAAGAGGGTGCAGGTGGAGCAGAAAGAGCAGAAGTTAAAAATCTAATGGAGCTCACATTCTCTCTACAACGTCGCCATATAAATACACTTCCACCACCTGACATTGAAGATATGAAAAGCAAATGGCCTTTTCTTTTCATGCCAAGGTATATATACGCACATTTTGAGTTGCTCACAGACATCAATGTGCTTCGTAGCTTGGAACTCAGTATGGAGGAATGTGGAAGAGCCATCACAGAATACTTCAGGGGAAAACCTACCAACAAAGATGTCAAGGATATCCTCTCTAATGGTGAAGATAATGAGTTGGCACTTCGTGTTGTTCAATTGCTCATGGCACACTTTGGAGAGGACCTAACCGGACTGATCCTCCTTACAGATGTAAGTTTTATTTTTTATTTAGCCACAAAAGGGTGCATACTACTTTTTAGACATTTGCAGTAGAACTCCCCAAGACCTGTACAAATAAAATTAAATAATAAAGTTACCCTTTACCCAATTTTGAATGGCAAATCTATTTAGCAGTTTGACTGTTGGTACTTCAGAAGCCTACCTCATTCACCTCTAGGTTACTCTCACCTAGTGTTTACTAATTATTGACCTTTTTACAATTTTTCTTCTTAAAAATCGTATTATGGTAAGCATAATGTATTTGTTCCCTAAAGGTGTCTGCCACTGCAGCTGACGTTGAGACAACTCTCAGTCTTCCTGCAAGTCCACGCCTGATACTGCCTGGTATACATTTAATTTAAATTCCTTGATAGACACATTATATACAGTATCATATCGACCATTCATCTTAGGTTTACAAATGTTTACACAAGGTAACATGCATTCCCATGTTGTTATGACTTAAAGTTTCAGGTGCAACAGGGCAAGTCACAATTAAAGGTTGGATGATCACTTTTGAGGGGCGTGTAATATCTGAGGGCATCACACCAACATTTGCAACGGGACTTGCTGCTGTGTTTGCAATCTACTATATATTCAACCTTCAATATCAAGATGAGGCAGCCTGCACTCTGGAATTCATTCAGAGGTAAAACCCCTTCATTCCTTGTCATCATTATATGGATATATACAATTAAATTAATGTGTATGTGTTTGTATTTTTGCATAAAATGGTATTAGTACTGTACATTTCAAGCCACAAAACACACACACACACACACACACACACAGGGTATTTTTTTGGACTATAGGCTTTATCATAATTCCATTTGTCATAATGTCACTTCTATATGTCATTCAAGTCCACTCTATTTGTGCAATGAAGAAAGACAAAAAACAATTGCATTTAATTGAATGTACACAAAACAGTAAGTTGTTGCAACCCCACTCTGATTTTAGACTATTTTGATTTCAGGCGCTTCATTGGTATAAATCCAGAGAGAGGGACAAAGGCCAAAAGGGGCAAGGTTGTCTCCAAGAAGAAAGGTGTGATCGTCCAGAAGAAGTCTTCTGCAGTCAATACACACGTCGCCATGCTACTGAAGAATCTCCTTGACTTTGAATGGAACTTCATATAGATCGGTGAGCTCTTTAATCTCACTCTCTTTGTTTTGACAGTCTGGCATTGACACATTAAGCCACAAGAGAACTGGTATTATTACTTCATAAACATTAGCTTGGAGTGTATACTGTACTTATTGTATAGTTTATTTATTATTATGATTATGATTGTTTGCTGTTGTTTGACAGTGGCAACACTGGAATAATGCTGCAGAGAGGAACAGCTACCAAAGTGATGGTCATCTCTCCTGGATCCACAAGAACTAAAACGTAAAAACACAAGCCTACCTCACAGGACTATTTTCAGAGGTAAAAACATAAGCCTACCTCAAAGGACAATTTTAAGAGGTAACCTGCAAGTCTAGTGGCACAGATGCCTACCTTACAGTTTCATCCCTAAATGTTTTTTTATTTTTTATTGATGCATATTATGCATATTGTCAAAATGTTCTGCTGTACTATAATAGTTTCAAAATGGCCTTAATGCACATTTTCAAAATGTTCTCAAGTTTGTTTTCGAAATGTTGCCAATTCTGCATGTTCAAAATGTTATTATGAAAGTATATTTTTACAGACAATACATTGCATTTTAAGAGGAAAAACATGCGCCTGTGGGCTTTTTTTCCCAAAAACATTGCCAAAGATGCTTGTATGCTAAATGTTCTTACTTATTTAATCAAAAAGGTCTTAATGTTGTCTTAATAGTGCAGTTTTCCAAGAGAATTTGTTAAGTGTTCAAACTTATGTCTTAAAGGGTTAGTTCACCCAAAAATGAAAATTCTGTCAGTAATCACTCACCCTCATGTTGTTCCAACCCCGTAAGACTTTCGTTCTTCATCGGAACACAAATTAAGTAATTTTTTATGAAATCTGAGAGCTGTCTCACTCCTCCATAGGCTCCTAAGGGATTAAAAGTTGCCGGCCCAGAAAAGTTATTAAAGACATTGTTAAAATAGTCCAAGTGACTACAGTGGCTCAACCATACGTTTATCAAGTGACGAGAATACTTTTTGTGCGCAAAAAACAAACAAAAATAAGGACTTTATTCAACTATTCATTTTCTTCTGCGTGGGTCTGAGTATATTCATGTAGTGTAACAGCGCAGCGCGTCTGTGTTGTACGTCACCACGTAGGCTCACTATTGGCCGTAGCTGGTCGTGTGTGATGCGTGTGACGTACAACACAGACGCTCTGCGCTGTTACACTACATGAATATACTCAGACCCACGTAGAAGAAAATGAATAGTTGAATAAAGTCCTTATTTTTGTTTGTTTTTTGCGCACAAAAAGTATTCTCGTCACTTGATAAACGTATGGTTGAGCCACTGTAGTCACTTGGACTATTTTAACAATGTCTTTAATAACTTTTCTGGGCTGGCAAGTTTCAATCCCTTAGAAGCCTATGGAGGAGTGATCCAGCTCTCAGATTTCATCAAAAATATCTTAATTTGTGTTCTGAAGATGAACGAAAGTCTTACGGGGTTGGAACAACATGAGGGTGAGTGATTACTGACAGAATTTTCATTTTTGGGTGAACTAACCCTTTAAATAAGATAAAAAAGTCATCTATAGATCATGCCCTTCCCGTTTGGTAAAGGGTTAGGGGCAGTCTCTGACGAGCAATCTAAGAGTTTAAGTTTATTGCCATAGTCTAAAGCAGACACTACTTTTCCATTTGTTGTATTCATGTTGATATTAACATTGCTCTTTGAAATAAAGGTATTTGATTTTGAAGTTTGTATTGCTTATTGTGCATAATATTCACAATAATGTATATCTTAAGCAACTGTCTATAGGCCTGAGAATAATGAAGTTTATTGCAATCAATACTGATTGCAATAAAGACTTTTAGTAAACTGATAAATTTAGTTATTGTATTATCTACTGTGCCTGTCTAAAGTAAACTGTGAAAAGTTAAAGTAACAACCTAAACAATATTGTAATTTCCAAATAATCACATATTATTCACCAAATATGCATTTGTTTTACTGTATTAGACTGTGAAACCATTTAACAGTGTGACTACAGAAATATACTGTATTTCTGGTTTACAGACTACAACTGTAAAATTACGGTATATTGCTGGCGTCTTTGCTGCCAGCTCTTTACTGTAAATTATAGAAATACAGAAATATACCATTTTTCTGGTTTACAGACTACTACCGTAAAATCATTTTACGTATGAATACCGTAAAAATAACGGTATACTGCTGGCGTCTCTGCTGCCAGCTCTTTACTGTTATTTTACAGGAAATTTTTTTACAGTGTACATTTTATAAAGATATCATTTAAACTTTGAAATAAATTTAGCCCTAACACAATGTCTCATTCTGATCGCTGAATAAACCCTAGGAGTCAGAGACGCTGGTGTGAGAGAGAACCACTCTGTGATTTATGGCTCTCAACAGCTTCTTGAACACATAAGTTCAAGAATCGTAACTCTCTAAACATGTGAGATGAATTTTATTCTTTTTACAAGCATTTCAGTAGATTTCTAGCAAGGTATTTATTTTATATTATTTTTGTGAAATTTAAAACATTATTATCACTTTCACTGTGCTCAGGAATGCGAAGGAGCAGAGTCAGGAAAAAAAAAGTCTTTTCTATTACAACTGCAGTCTCATTCATAGGATGTATGGACATCTATATGTTATGAAACAAATATTTTTTTAAAAAGATATCATTTAAACTTTGAAATTAATTTACCCCCAACACAGCATTCAAAATGTCTCATCCCATCACTGAATACAACCCTCTGAGTCAGAGACGCTGGTGTGAGAGAGAACCACTCTGTGATTTATGTCTTTAAGAGCTTCTTGAACTTGTAAGTTCAAGAGTTGTAACTCTAAACATGTAAGATGAATTTTATTTATTCATCTAAAATAATTGGTTTCAGTATATTTTTATAACCATTTTATTTATACACTTTTAAGGAACAGTATGTTTTTCAACTTTTGTTAGTGTGATATTAGGAAACCCCTTCCTCACTTTCACCGTGCTCTGGTATGCGAAGGAGAGGGGTCAGAGCTCACATGTGAAGGGGCGCGCACAGACACACACACACACACACACACACACACACATGCACACACAGAAACGCGCACGGCTCCTTTACTTTTTGACACACATACATTAGACGCGCTATGTTTTGAGACAGTTTTGTTTATCTAAAACTGAAATACTTGGTTCGGTAGATTTTATAAGTATTTCATTATATACTTTTAAAAAGAACAGAATATTTTTTTCAACTTTAGTTAAATTATTTTTGTGACCCATTCGTATGGAATTGATGTGTTAAGAGCTTCTTCAACTCTCTATAAACATGTAAGATGATTTTTTATAAAACTGAAAGAATTGGTTTTAGTAGATTATAAAGAATAGAATGTTTTTTCAGCTTTTGTTAGTGTGAGATTCACTTGACAGTTACACTGTAAGGAGGGGGGTCAGAGCTCGCAGGAAGAGGACGCGCGCATAGACACACAGACACACACACACACACAGACACGCGCTCCTTATGTTTTGAAACAGTGTGAGGTCATTCAGGAATGACTATGTGAATTCAGTTGTGTAAAACAATTTTGAATCCATTCATACATTGCATTTTTTGTGGACATCAATGGTATACTTCAACTTTCTAAAATAAGGTAAGATGATTTTATTCAGCTGAATGACTTGGTTTTAGTAAGCTTTTTATTTTATATTCTTTTAAAAAGAACAGAATATTTTTCAACCTTAGTAAAATTATTTTATTTTATATTATACACTTTTAAAGGTATGTTTTTCAACTTTAGTTTAATTATTTTTGTGGGCATCAGTGGTATGGACATTGATGTGTTAATTTTAACTCAGTCATTTTTTATTCATCTAAAACTAAAATAATTGGATCAATAAGATATTTATATTATACTTTTAAGGAACGGTATGTTTTTCAACTTTAGCAAGATATTTTATTTTATATTATACACTTTTAAAGGTATGTTTTCAACTTTTGTTAGTGTGAGATTTCACGATGCAAAGGAGTATGCAAAGGAGGGGGTCAGAGCTCAGACGGAGAGGGGGCGTGCATAGACGCTGGTGAGCTCATACAGGAAAGGAGTGTTTTTGTTTTACCACTTTTAATAATTCATTGATTTTAAAAGCATTATTACAACTTTAAAACATTTTTAAACTTTTAGGATTATAATTTCACCCCCTGATATCTTGATCACTGAAGTCAGAGACCGTCCGACTTACAAACATGTAAGAAGATTTTTATTTTTATTCTTTTTTGTAAGATATACTGTGTAAGCATTCCATTATATACTTTTAAAGGATAGAATGTTTTTTTTCAACCTTAGATTATATAATTTATATTATATAAATTATATAAAGGATAGAATATAAAGGATAGAATGTTTTATACACTTTTATTCAGCTAAAACTATTGGTTTTAGTAAGCTTTTAAAAGAACAGAATATTTTCAACCTTAGTTAAATTGCTTTAGATTATATAAATTATATAAATTATATAAAAGATAGAATGTTTATGTAATTTTTATCTAAAATAATTGGTTTTAGTAGCTTTTTATTTTATACACTTTTATTCATCTAAAATAATTGGTTTCAATGTATGTTTTATTTTAAAGGATGAGATTATTTTGTGTGACATACGCTTCTCACTTTCACTGCGGTGGGGGCGCAGGTCTCTGACACAAGCCATATAACCACACACACACACACACACACACACACATATAACTGGGACAAAGTTCAAACAAACGGCAAAAAACATCTGTTCTATTAATATAGGACAAAACTACCCGTCAAAACTATGATTTAGTCCTAGCTAGGTCATAGTTCAAAACTAACTGTCAAAAACATGATCGATAGGCTAGCAGCGTCAATAGGTTAATCCCATGACCGCATTCCGGAAGTTCAACCCGTCAATCATAAAGGTCACCGGAAGTTCAACCTGCCAAAAGGTCAAAGGTCAAAGTCGTAAATCATTTTGACATAAGGTCCCCCATAAGGACTACTAAGATTCATCTTTATTCATGCTTTAATTTCTTTAAAACAGTCTGATGACATGCAATATTTCTGTGGTCATCATCACTGCATCTTCTGAACGGTCTTCTCCAGGACCCAGGTGTACAACAGGTGGATCAACAATTTCTCTTGAGTCGCTGTCTCCATTAGTCAATAGCTGTTCAAATAGTCTTGGAAATCTTGCTTGAATCTGATGAACAAACTCTTGGCCCTTTTCTTGCAACAGGTAATCACATCTTGGAAACCACTTGGCATGTTCTACCCATGGATCATCACCAGACTCCCAACATCTGAGTCCGCCATCGCAACAAAAGCACTTCACGTCATCACGACGACCAACATAGTAAAAACCAGCCTTAGCCAATTGGTCTGGTCGAACAGTTATTCTTGAGGGCCAGTAGACAAATGTGAGCAACCTTTCTTCACACTGTTGCATTGCAGAGTTAGATACATTGGAAAGGCCGTCACCAGATAAAGGTACATTATCTGCACGGTCACCTCGAACGAAGCGGCAGTTGGGGTAATGCCTCTGGTGCTCTGATACTGCACGATCTCCCGGTTCCCAGTTGCTAAGCTGGCCTCCACAACTGAAGCAAGCCACTCTGTCGCCCTGGCCAAGGTAGTAGAAACTGCTTTTGGCAAGCTCGGCCGGAGTTACTGTAGCAAGAGTCCAATTCTGAAAGGTGTCAAGGCGTTCCTGTTCCCGACGCATGCCAGGATTGTGACAAGCCGGAGGTCGCTGGTTAGACATATCCTCAACTCCACGGGGGGGGAATGGGACTGGAGGGGGCCAGGTTTAAGTAACCCACCTGCTCCTCCGTTTGGCCTGAAACGGATGCCGTGGTGGTCGATGTTACGGCTGTCACAGGGCTGTAGGATGGCTACGTTGCGAAGCGGGGAAAAGGCAGAGTGAGAGGACGACAGGAGGTTTGCGGTGGGGGGTAAACTCTGGATGAAGACATAAAAATGTGAGCACAGGGCGTGTCCACTCAAGCCCTTCTCTCTGCTGGACATCCCATGACTAGTGTCTAGTCATCCATGACAGAACACATAATCTTATTAAAAAAATTTAAGCATAGAATTGTGAATTAAATATAATTTCTCCTGTGTGTTTCATGATAAAACGTGACTTAGCCTATACAGTCCGGAAAATAGGCTATAGGTTATAGCAAATTCAGACCAACTGCTGGTCTACACAGAGAAAAATCCCTTTCTAGGCTCTTCTATTGTACCGAGCCATTCGTTAGTCTAGTTGTTTGATGAGAAAATGAAATGTAGCCTATAGTTGCAATAAACGCGTTAAGTTTTGTAAGCTCCGTACAACTGCTGCAGCGGACTATTATTACTAGAATATTAGAAATCTAATACTCAAGCTGTTTTCTCATTTTTCTACTCTTAATATAAAATTTAAAAAAACGACTGAACGAAAGATACATGGATTATCTTGAACCACCACCGCGTTTGTGGCAGAAAACTACTGCAGTGCAGCCAAAATGCTCTGTTCGACTTATCTGAGATCCTTTACTCTTCCCTGTGGATGACCTGTGACCTACTTTCTGTAAGATCTGAATTTTTTAACTTGAATTTTAGAACTTGAATTTTAGAAAACTGAATTTGAAGTTCCGAATTTCTTCATCTTGAAAACTTGAATCTGTATTTTTTTAAACTGAATATTTGCAGTATACGAATTCAGAACAAAAAAACTAGCTGTTTGAAAATACATGTCTATAAAAATCAGCCATAAAAACTAGTGGTCGACCGATATATCGGCCGATATTTGGCATTTTTGAAATATCGGCATCGGCCGATAAGTTTTTCTGATTGGCCGATGTGTTGAAAGCGGGACTTTTATTTTGACGGCGCTCCGGACTTTTATTTTGACGGGCGGCGCCAGAAGAGAACGGCAAGGCAGCTCCTCAGAAACAGCGCTCACTCACATTCTCCGTCTTCATTAATTTACGATCTCTGTCAGTCATATCTAATACTTTGTTAGACAGAACTGGTAAACAAAGTAAGTAAATGGTAACTTATGCGAAGTAAGTAACATAAAGCGTTTGCTTTTATATTATTTGTAACAGAAAAGGCAAACAATCAGGCTAAAATACTTTCTCATTTGCCCTCAACATTCAGCAAATGCGCATCTACGTCATTTAAACAAATCTCCGAATATCTAATAAACATTTAAATTCACAAACCTTGCAGATTTAATTGAATCCAGCTGTGATATCTTGTGAAGTGTGCATTACTGTCTGCAAGTGACGGTCGGTCCGTGCGAAGTGAGTGAATGCGAACAGAAGATCAGCTTCAGGAGACGCGATCGAAAAACTTTAAATCCTTCATTTTAAAATATGCTGATATATAACCAGTTGCCAACTGTGTCATATTCATATCATTTTCACTGTGCTGTATGTAAAATTAGCGTTACCTTGTCTTTATTTGAAAAAATATGATTACCAGCACGAAATTACCAGATTACTGAGTGCCCTGTTACAGTGTTTACATACTTTTTATTCACATATTCATATATTTCTAAACAATTACTTTGTGAAAAATACTGTAATAGGATTGCAAATTTAAGAAGTTGCCATCTAAAGTATAAAAGCATGTTTATTTTAAAAATTTGTTTTATAATTTATTAAATATTGATTAAATTAAATATATATAAAAATATCGGCTTTATATCGGCCATCGGCCACCCTGCTCTCCAAGATATCGGCATCGGCCATCAAAAAACCAATATCGGTCGACCACTAATAAAAACATTTCAATTTATTATCACCAAATGTTCAATATTCGTTTAAAAAAAATCAAATTCAGAACTATTTAAACTACCACCTAAAATTCAATTTTAGATTTCACTTGTAAATAATTCAAATTTACACAATTCAAATTCAAATCATATTGTCATATTTTAAGCTCCATAGGTTTCCTCCCCCATCAGCTCTCTCTCTCTCTCTCTCTCACACACACACACACACACACACACACAGAGTGGCGGGGAAAGGTCTAGTCTTGGTTTCCTCTCCCATCAGCACACACACACTCTCTCACATTATTCCAACGCTCCTCTAACACAGAGATTACAGAGCAGTGTTTGATTGATGACCGTCAAACATTCCACACACACACACACACACACGGGGAAAGTACTGGTCTTGGTTTCCTCCCCCGTCAGCTCTCTCTCTCTCTCTCTCTCACACACACACACACACTAAGCCCGGACAGTCAGTGTCCATTCATCAGAGCTTCAGTTCGTCGGTATAAACACAGATCAGATCCTCCTGATCACCACACACACACACACTGGAGAAGAAGAGCGAGTCTCCTGCTGAGATGATGAAGATGGAGTTTATTAAAGAGGAGTGTGAAGACATGAATGAAGGAGTGAGAGATGAAGACACTGAGGAACAAAGAGGTTCGTGATCTTTCTTCAGTAGCGATAATGACTGTAACTGCGAGCGTGTGTGCGCGTGTGTGTGTGTGTGAGAGAGGGATTAAAGTTCTCCGTCGCTGCGCCTGTCCATATGTCTTAAATTCACTTTTCATAATTTTAAGGCCGTAAATATGCTTACATTTCTCAAATAGTGTAATACGTTTCCGCTTGAAAACGAATATTTTTCTCCGTTTTGTCCTTCCGTCCACACTGAGAAAAGGAAGCGTTGATGATCAGGAAAGACGAGGTGTGTTCATCCTGCTGAGGGGATGTGATAAAGCCTGGAGTGGAGCGGAAGCACGTTCCCCTCTGCACTCTAAGCGTTCTGTATCACTCCGCTCTGACTCCACTCCGGGTCTTCCATTCCCGCTCACGGGAAAACTCGTGTTCAAGTTATTAATGTTTTTTTTTATAGTGCTGGGAAAACATTAATCGCATCCAAAATAAAAGTTTGTGTTTGCATAATATATATATGTGTACTGTGTATAATTATTTTGTATAAATACACACATATTTGCATGTATATATTTAAGATTTTTATTTTTTATATATATAAATTATTTATATTTATATATAATATAAATTATGTATAAATGTATATACAGTATATACATGCAAATATTTCTTAAATAAATACATGCATATGTATGTATTAATATACAAAATAATTATACACAGTACACACACATATTATGCAAACACAAACTTTTATTTTGGATGCGATTAATCCCGATTCATTTTTTCCCAGCACTATTTTTTTTAAATATTTTTTTTATATAGGCTATATATCATGAATGTCTGAAATTATAATACTATATGTAACATTTATAATACTATATGTAACTAAAGTATTCTAAACATTTAATAAATAAAATTACACAAATATGTCCAAATTTAGTGAGCACGCCTATAGAGAGAAATGCACATTTTATACGGATTACACCAATATTTCCCTGAATATTGCATTCTAGAGCTGGGTATCGATTCAGATGTTCCAATTCGATTCGATTTCGATTCACAAGCTCTCAAATCAATTCTATTTTGATTCTCCAGAGCTCACAAAAATGATTGATTGACAGGTGCCCTGCCCCTTTTGGCATAGGATCAAAGGCATCAAAGAGATCAAAGGGATCAAACGGTTTTTGAAGTCTTTTGAACCCTGCGATTGACATAAAGTTTTAATCGTTTGAAGACACTGTTATAATAATATGTCATGGTATGACAGAAAGTTTTTGAAGCCTTTTGAACCTTGGTATCACAGGATACTCCTACATATTCCTGAGCGTATCTGGGCTGTGTGAAACTGATAAGAAAAAACTGTGGAAGTTTATCTCACACAAACGTTGAAAAACCATTCAGTTCTTTAAATGAAAATAAACGATTATAAAATAAAGATCTTACTAAAGCCTCACACAAAATATTGAAATGAGTCTCTCAAAACAGCACCGTCTCAAAACATAGGGAGCGCGCGCGTGTCTGTGTGTCAGCAGGGCTAGTGGAGCGTGTGTGTGTGTGTGTGTGTCTGTGTGGCAGCAGGGCTAGTAGAGCGTGTGTGTGTGTGTGTGTGTGTGTGTGTGTGTGTGTGTCACGGGATTCCCCTGCCACCCTTCGCATTTGAGCTCTGACATATGAAAAAATTATTGCATCACAATAAGTGTATTGTGATTGTCAAACCATTTTAGTAACTAAACTGAATTTTATTAGGTTTAGTGACAACATGTTACAATGTTTACATGGTACAATTTCTGGTAAGCTACGCCTTTTTATTATTTCAATTCAATTATTGTGATTTGATTTAATATTGACTCATGTGGATAAATATTAGGTACACAAGATAGGCGTACATTTTTCTCAGGAAAAAAACATCTCACCTAATGCTGTGAGCATGCAGAGAGCCCTATCAGCTGGCAGTAGGCTATTATTTAAGGTTAAAAATAACTCAAATTAAATATAATGCATTTTTTATTATAATAACAACTTTATTTAATGATATAAGTAAAAATATAATAAATATGTAATATAGTAGGCCTACACATATTTAGCAAAATACTCTCTAGCTCTTTTTTTCTAGCCAACTTTTTTTCTAGTCATGGTCATTAAATGGCTTTCCTGAGGTAAATGTTATGTGTAGTAAGTACCCTATACCATGTGTCAAAATTTGAGTGATGGCTTCCGGTTGACCTTCCGGCCTATATTGTTATGGATTGACCTATTGACCCTACCTATCCCTTCGATCATGTGTTTTGACAGGTTGACCTTCCGGTGTCTTTCCGGCATATGTTGTTATGGTTTTCCCTATTGACCTTGCTAGTCTTTGATCATGTGATTTTGACAGAAGCTTTTGTCCTATTTGAACCTTTTTAGCCCCAGATCATGTGATTTTGACGGGTGTTTGTATGACAGAAAGTTTGAAGGTGCTGTTATATATATATATATATATATAGGAAATGTGTCAGCATCTCCTCCGCATTCCAGAGCACATTGTGAGTCCCTTTGGAAAATGAGAAGAAAAAGACAGAGTATTGTGCCTGTATGTGTGTGTGTGTGTTTGATTGTGTTTGTGCGCGCGTCCTCTGACATGATCCCCTCCACATTCCTGAGGTAACAGTGAAAGTGAGAAAAAGAGAGTTGCCCTAATCATGTTTTATATTTCACACAAATAATATACAATAATATCTTACTAAAAATCTACTGAAACCATTTCATTAAGTTTTAGATAAACAAAAGAATAAAAAATCATATTACATAAACATTCCGTTCTTAGGCCTATAAGTGTATAAAATAAAATAGTTATCTTGCTAATTTAACTAAAGTTGAAAACCATTCAGTTCTTTATAAAAGTATATAATGAAATGCTTATAAAATAAATATCTTATTGATCCAATTGTTTTAGATAAACAAAAGAATAAAAATCATATTACATATATATAAATTAAAATGGTTATCTTGCTAATTTAACTAAAGTTGAAAAACATTCTGTTCTTTTAAAGTATATAAAATAAAAAATCTACTGAAATTTCAGTTTTAGATAAAAATAAAATTCATCTAAGTCCGCTGACTGAAGATTTCATGAAGCACCAGCCAAATGGTATGTGTGTGTGTGTGTGTGTACGTGTGTGTGTGACAGGTTCCGGCAAATTAGCGTGCCGCCATCTTTCTGAATTTATTTCAAAGAATAATCGTAAAAGTTTAAATATGATCTTTTAAAATTAAAAGCCTGTTTAAATAAAATCTTTAAAGTTTGAATACATACGCATATTCTATTTATCTTCTTAAAAGACTTATGTATTATTTTTACTAAACAGCGTCTGTTCAAAAACTTTAGATTGTTGAAAAACTGTACTTATGTGTCTTAGATCTTATTTATACAAAAAATTCCAAACAGTATTTTTGTCCATACAACATTTTGTCAAAGTTTGTCACAATGTTTTGTTGTTGTGTTGTTTTTAAGAAATCCGAGGACTCCACATTGCTCTTATTTAGACTAAGTTTGTATCATTTGGAAAATCACCACACAATTTCAGAGACACAATGTGTGATAAGTAAAGTTTGTCTTGAGCGAATATTTTATTTTACTCGTCTTAATTCACAGCATGATCTTACTGGTAGCTATGATCTATTACACGTATAAGATCATTTTAACTTGTATCTCCCAAACTATCCTTAATCAGTGTGGAAACACACAAGATGAAACCCTTTACTGAGAATATACTATCGGTTATCTACTCAAAATATATGTAGAAGTGTAAAATGTTAGCATTAGCTGATGGACAGGCTGTGTGTCTGGTGGCCGCATGAACAGACTTTGGGGAGAGCTATAGCAGGAAGCATGCCCTTTGACCTCCTTGATTTTGTAGGCTTTTTTTGTTAGAGACCCTACTAGTTAGTTCTACCAAAATAATTTCTCTCATCTAGCGGTGAAATTGTATTTTTGATGAGGTCGGCTAGTGCTTTTTGTCCCTCTCTGCTATTATAGTTTTTCAAGATGGCGGAACGACATGGAAGCCTCATGGACTTACCCGCCCCATGTAAATAAAGATAAGAAATTATTCGCTTACGAGGATAAGTCAGATCATTGGCAGAGGTCATTTTACACCAATGAGGACAAATTTTATGAATACAGACAATGATTTTAGCTAATAAAATACATTTTTAAAAACTCCTGTACCTTTAATTTCAGATGTTTAAATTACAAAATACCATTTTTCAACCGAGTGAATCTACACATGAGAGGCCTTCAGAAGTCATAAGTTCAGGGGTCAACGCAGGCCCGGCTGCAGAATGAAATGACTGAGGGGGCATGTGAAATTGTTAAGGGGGCTTAACTTTATACCATCAATGAACAATACACACTGATAACTTGCTTAGTAAAAAAAGATAAGCCAGCGTCATTTATTATGCATATATTAACCCTTTCACGCTTAATTTTAATATTCTAACTGACTCCCCATAGTGAGAATTTAGAACGTTCCCCCTTAATGTTTCCATGGCAACGCGTCATATTTGTCACGTGACACACCGCGGATGTATCGCTTTTTTTTCCTTTTCCCTTTTTTATTCAAAATATTCACAAACTTGCTTACCATGTCATCAACTATCTGATATTCCGATTCTCAAAAATGTGTTTGTGAGTGTGTCTGGTCATTTAAAAACCTTTATAATCTTGATCTTGATCTATAACGTGAGATGGCTGTTTCTTTGCGCCGCAGTTCAGAGAATATTGGCTGTGAGTCATCAATTTCTCCCGAAATACATGCAAGAAAGTGGAATAGAAGAATAGAGTAAACTACTTTATAGTTACTTCCACTGTGTTTGTCTGATATGAATAACACACGTCGGCAAATTATTTGAATAGATTGTTATTGCTGCTTCCACAGACATCAGTGTGTATTTTACAAACTCCAAATGTTTTGTTTTACTAGTGCTTAATGTGTATTTAAATGTCTGAAACCTAAAATAATCATTGTGAGGTTGAAAACACTGCATAGTTGTGATATATGACAGCGCTGAGCACGTCCGACTCTGGCTCAGTGCCAACCAACGCCGCGAAAGCACAGTTTGAATCTGGCAGTTATGTCGTCACTGAACACTCTAAATCCCACATGTGGGACCGTACTCTCAGGGGCACAGAAATAAAAAATCCCATATATGGGACTGTACCGCTCAAAAGGTTAAACATTTCATTAGTAACCATGAATACAAAAATGAAACTGAGGGGGCACAAATCAGATCTGAGGGGGCAATGCCCCCTTTTGCCCCCTCGTGGCGCCGGGCCTGGGTCAACGGCTTAGGTCAGTTGGCGAAAACACTGCATGTGTAAGGTAGTTTTCCAGATTTTCCCCCATAATCAAATACTGTATTACACTTTTCAAAGGATAATCTAGCTTTAAAGTTTGAATAAAAAGTTAAGTGTCACAAAGTCTGACACAAGGCCATTAACTGGTTCTTTTTGTTTTCTAAATGTATTTTGCTTATTTCTACAAATATCAATCTGATAAATATGGACGTAATACACGATTAAAAAAGATAATCATGCTACCAAATACGCCTGACACAACATTTTTTAAGAAAAATCAGTGTTTTAAAATACAACTAAACCATGATAACAGATGATTTTTTTATTTTTTTTTGTCAGTGTTACATAAATTCATGTTGATTACTAAGTTTCAGGCGTAGTGCAACCACGCAATGTTAAATTTCTCTAACATTGCGATGTCTCACTCACAACACACAACTTTGTGTTGGGTGATCCAGGCATATACCTTTACTAAAATAAGATATTATGGAAGTCATTTTCAAACTGTAATTATACCATATTTTATTTATTAATATTATGGCTTCATGTTGATTTAAAGTTTTTGTTTGTTTGTTATTAACTAATACTTTCATCTTTTAACCAACACTTCAACATCCAGCACAAAATTAAAGAGATGTATGAGCTAAGGATGTTCTCTGACCCCAAATAAACAGATAATGGAATGTTCACCATCTACAATATACAGTTAGATATCTCCTACTTAGTATCTTTGGGTATATTTTTACACACCATAGTGATGCAAAGTTCCACACCCTATGGACTAACTTTAAAGCATAATCTTTATACAGGAATCACACATGTCCTTACAATCCATGTAAGATTCAAAAGACCAAATCACTAAGAAAAGAGCCGTTTCCAAATGCCGGTTTTATTACTCCGCTAGATTTAGTCATCTTGTTCAGACGACACTGTTTCACATTTTGTATGTTGGACTGTATGTGTTTTAGGTGAAGACGTTTCTTTGAGAGCCGTCAACATTCAGTTTTTATAGAAATAAATGACAATTAAGAATTTAAGTGATAGTCTTTCTGTTTGACTAAATTGATACTACATTTAGTGCAACTTTCCCTCTATCTACGAATCACACAAACTGTTTTACACTTAAACTATTACAACAGAATCACATCCGACTATTGCACCGAGAGAGGCATATTCATCAAAGCTTGAAGCTGTTAAACAAAGCTCCACACTTTGGTAAAACCTACTGATAAAATTGCACAAAAGTTAATTCTAATTCTAATTCTTCATCATCATGAGCCATTTAAAACAAATACAGAAAAGCCACTATAGTGATCAGTTTCAGCTTTTGAATGTCTGTAATTGACATTTTACCCACTAGTCAATTACGCTGTTTTTGTACAGCTTGCAAAAAGTAGATAGTCACAGAGCGTGGTCAAATATAGGAATGTTAATATAGGAATGTATGAAAAACATGAACAAATATTGCATAAAGATAATTAAATGATGGTCCTTCTACACGAGAGTGTTTAAGACTAAAATCATATTTCTTTGAGAACATCTTTCTGCTATGTCTACGAAACATCAACGTGAAAGATGAGTATTTCTGTTTTTCTGTTACCTATAAAACTATTACACTTCAAACTCGTCTAACTATTACAGTTAAAGAGGTGCATTTCGCAGCACAGTCATAGATACACAGTTATTTTGTGTGTGTGTGTGTGTGTGTGTCACTAAACAACAGTTAAGCTAATGAATTACAGTTGATATGTGGTATTTTTATGTGAAAGGAGGGTTGATTCATTTTTTATTCTGTTCACACCAATACTTTTACACCAGAGTTTTAGGCCCGATACAGAAAACAGACGTTGTGTTTTATGTCTTAATAATAGTTCTTCTTTTTATGATCTTCTTTTTATTCGGCATAATGCCAGAATGTTTTAACATACCGTAAATTTCAATGGTTAGATAAATCATCTAACTATTATATCTAACAATCAACAGTTATATGTGAAACAAGCTCAGTCGCATTAGAGTCGGATTCTTGTTTATATTGAACATTGTTATTGAACCGCATGTTTAACAGCGCTATTGTTCTCGGCCTCATCAAAGTTTTTACCGGAGCATACAGACTCTGAAACAAGACCAAATATTAGCACGTAACATTTTGGGTACATTGTTTTTATCCATCTTTCCATTTCTTCTGAAACACCCTGTTTTGAAATTGTTTAACATCACTAGCGTAACACTTAGCATATTGCCGGGTGTGATTGTAATGGCGTTTTCTTTACACTCTCCCCGGATATCTGTTTCCTACAGTTAGCTGTAATGTTAGTGAACTCTAGGTCTTCTCTTTGTTCATGTACGACAGTATTCACATGAATTGTCATAAATTGGTAAAATTATGGTTTAAACCATCATCTTCACGTGAGACATTTACATTATATTATTATACCGTCCTAGATTTAAATAGCGCTAAAATGTATATTTTATATTTTAACCCTTTATGCGGATATAGAATGCCGCACAAGGTTCTCTGACATATCTTATCGTGTAAAACATCTATGTAGATCTAGCTATGTTTTAAAAATACCGGGAAACAAAGACAAGGACGCATCTTTCTATAGCGACCCTCAAAATCTGTGCATGACAAAACACATGTATGTGTACAATGATTTATCAGAAAATTACTTTTGTTTGAAGAAAAACTTCAATCAGCTGGTGCCTGATAACTATTGAAGTTATTAAACACGGTAATGATGTGTTTAATGCGATATGGATATCACGTTTTAATTTTAACTCAATACATTTGAATGCGCTAAAGGTCTATGAACTTTAACATCTTCATAGTCGGTAAAATTAACTTAAAGCATGCGCAAAATTAAATGCATCCTAACTACTTTCTAAATGTTTGTTACAGAACTTATGGTGAACAATTCACATATGTTTTAAACGTGTAATGTTTAATCAGATTTTGTCACTGGATTGAGTGAAAATAATAAACTTCTCTCTGGCGACATGTAGGACTTGTTGGTTATGCAGGAACTAGTTATTTATGGCTTTCCTGATGACAACCCCCTATTCAGCCCCTCCAGCAGGACGGGCTGAGCTGTTGTCCTGATAAATATTTCAGGACATCGCACGCTCTAGTTCTACTCTAGCTCTACTAGCCGCGGACTGCTTCCGCCTCTGTCAGAGTGCAAAGGTCCTTATTTTCGCTCCGACGGACTTCAGTGCGGCTGAGATTGCCGGTTGCTGCTCCAGAAATCTGTCGAGCTGTTCCACCTGATCACCACGTACATTTTAAGTCTGCGACGGGGCAAGTTCAATAGCGGCTGTTTTTCTTTGAAAACTCTGTTAGCGTTAGCGCTCCTGTGAAAGAATGTCACTATGCGCCTAACTCGACCTAGCAGCTGAGAGATGGCCAGAGGTTTCAGCGCAGCTTGCGATGCTAGATTTATTGTGTGAGCAAACAAAGCAGCCGATATGGAGCAGCTCCATCATCTCCACGGCACGAATCATATTGGGAGCGTTGTCGGTCACAGTGATCGGGTCCTTCTCAGTAAGCCCCCACTCTTCCAACGCATCTGAAAGCAATGCACATATATTTGCCCCTGTGTGAATATCCAAATACCGGAGTAAACATGGCTGTGAACGACTTTTGCAGATTATGTGAAGTAAATCTACGCAGCCACGGTACAATCAGCGTCTACGTCGCGGCTCTCAGCCCGCCCTCTGTTCGTTGATTGGCCGGCTGTTCTGAGGCCGGAGGAAAACGGGGAGATAGGTCGCTATCTCAGACTGAGTACAGAAGCGAACTGAGATTGAGCGGAAGTACGAAGTCTGACGTAGTCAGACTACTGCATTACAAATCACGCATATAGCTTTGTTGTTGTCAAGTCAAGTGAAGTCAAGTCATCTTCATTTAGCGCTTTTAACAATGTAGATTGTTTCAAAGCGGCTTTACAGAGATAAACGTATAATTTATGGTAACAGAGATTGTTTTGGCTTTATAGCGGTTCTTTAATAAAGTTATTTTCCAGCTAAAGTTAGTTTTGATTGATTTGCTTCCGTCTCAACGATCATTTGTTATTAAATTAGGGGCCGCTAAGACAACACTATTCTCTCTACACAGACTTTAAACGCGAACCTGTGAGAAACGCTGATGGTGGTCACATGCGCATTAAGAATGGGTTCTATAGTTATGTGCGTTTGAATATATGTGAGCAGGTTTGGAATTCCCTACAAGCCAAGCCTAAACAAAGTACTGGTCTTTCCTTATAAATTTTGATACAGAATTTTATTCTATTTTATCAATTTGGGGTAGATACGCGAATTGAGTTTTCCCGACAACGCTTTATCCGTAGAGTGGAAAAGGGATCCTCCATAGGGAGAGACTAGTTGGCACTTCATCACTGCGTTGACATCGGGTCCAGGCGAAGGTCCTTCGTCAGATCTGGATACGGCCCGGATCCGGCAGGCTGCAGGAAAACCTCGGGATAAACAAAGACACTAATATTAGCGTAGATGCCATTCTTCTCATGATGTAACGAGTACATCAGGATTCATGGGAAGTGTTCCCGGTTCCGGCTGGCCTAATCTATGCAGCCTAACATTGAATTATAGAAGTCTATAATGTGTTATGTGAATGCTAGGTCAAAGAGATGTGTCTTTAGTCTAGCTTTGAACTGACAGACTGTGTCTGCTTCCCAACCACACTATCGTCATCATCTTGCTTGCGAAATCTAAAATGCTTCTATACCTCTGACTTTTTATGTGATGGTGGCATCAATGTCGACAACGCACCTGAAACCGCCATTTTAAGCACTGAATGAATGAATGACAGGCTCGCCTCTCTTCTTGGTAACATCGCGCAAGGCAAATAAGAGGGTGACATCTAGTGGAGAAGACTAGTAATTAGATTAACGTTAATCTTATGTTCAATGTTTGCGGAAATAAATATGGAAAAAATTCAATTCGTGGCCTTTGAGAAATGATTTTGAATAGACCACGTTTTATAAAACGATTAATGGAAAAATCTATTTTTTTTTGCCCAGCCCTTCAAATGTGTGAAACCATTACATTCTTGTGCATATTGAATTCAGTTCATTCAACAAACTACAAACCTGGTTTACAAACTCAGTGTCTTGGTCAGTGAGTATTCTCTTTGGTGCTCCAAACCTGTAGAACAAAAGTAATAATGCAGCGTGAGACAACATCTGCAGATTTATGTGGAACTGCATATGCCTCAGACCCTTTAGTGTTATAGTCAACGAGGACACAGATGCACTCGTTTCCCCGGTTGGTTGTGGTGACTTTCCCCACTAAATCCATGCCTAGCAGTTCCAGAGGCGTATCCACCTTAGAATTAAAATAGCACAATAAATACATTTACATTATGTGAAGTCATGAAATACCAGTCTCAAAACCCATGCACATCTGTGGACAAGCTTACACATATTGGGATGTACTTGGGCTCCTGCTAAATTGGCATCAGGCACACTGCAAAACCTGATGTTCAGAAATAAGCACACCTCTTTTTGTCCAACCACTTTTTTTCTCAAACCCATACCATTTTTTGAGGAGATGTAGTAAAGTTGGCCATCTATTGAAATAGGTTTATTGTTAGTGAAATATATAAAATAACATGCAAGGAGCTTCTGAAGGCCCAAGGAAAAAATAGGCTTATTTATTTATGTATTTATATTATACTTTATTTTTATAGTTTTATCACATATATACAAAAGACAAAAATAATAAAACAAACACACCAACTAACAAAAACCCATGAACAATCTGGAATGCCTTAACATTACAATTTGTTGAATGATCCATCAGTTTTTCAGACCTCGTCCTGTCGTTGAGATGTAAATATAGTCCGTTTCCCAGTTATTTGTACATTGATCCTCTTGAACTCCTATCTTATGAGTCAACCGTTCCATTACGCTTATTTCAGACACTAGTTTCAGCCATTCGTCTCATGTTGGTGGGTCCGGTTTGTACCATCTTTTTGTAATGGCCTTTTTACAAGTTGCTAACACAGGTATCGGTCTTCACAATGTTTCCTTTCATATTACCAAAATACAGCACTGTACATGATGTAGGTATATCATAACCCAGGATTTCAACAATAACCAAGTGAACATCCTCCCAAAACTGTGTAATAACAGGGCAGAGCCAAAAGACATGCGAATGGTTTACATTTACTGCTCCACACTGTCTCCAACATGGTTGGGGCACTGACAGAAATTTGCTCTTAATTTTAGGTGTAATGAAACATTTTATTCAATTTTTCCAACAGAATTCCCTCCATATACGCAAGGATGTGGTAGATTGTTGTGTATTCCATACCAGGGCTCTCAAGTTTTATCAAAAGCTTGGAGTGAGATCACATGCGGTTAGGGGAGGAGCCCTAATGGTCATCATGACAGTTTAAACAAATAGATTAGGACACTTTTCATTCATAATATACATTAATTCATTACAACTATACACAACTAATTGTTTAAAACACTGTTACCCTAATAAATAAGATGGACTCACCATGCGTAAATTACGCAGAAACTGATCACGTCAGAGTCACTTTCCTGCAAACTCAGCAATAAGATCTTTATAATCCAGTTTTGATGCAATGTCCTTTACAGTGGATGGCAGGGCGAGCCCGCACAGTCTCTCCTGTGACATGGAGGTGTGCAAATAATGTTTAATTAGTTTTAACTTTGAAAAGCTTAGCTCGCCCGATGCCACGGTTACTGGATCCTGAGCGCAGTCTCACAGTTAGGGAAAGTTCCTTCAATCCCTCTGAGGTAACGCAGTGTTTTTATTGCTGTAGTTGTTCCCTTTGGGATTATCTCTCGTAGTATCCTCAACTCCTGCATTTATATCCTGAGATTCGGACGTGCTCAGAGCATCACGCAGTCTTGTGCAGTGTCTTTGCAGGTCAGTCTCCTCCATTTGACGCAGCTTGGTCAGATCAAAGAGAAATCCAAACATGTTGCCAAACTCCTGCATTTGTTTAAACCGTGTATGGAGAGCTGCATTGAGGGCCTGGTCCACTATCACATTAAAATAGTCTGTTATATATACCTGCTCTGGGTCTGGAGTTTATTCATTTTCATCACGTTTGCGTTTCACTCGCCGTGTTGCTTTTATTACAGGTTCAGTGTCCATATCAGAAGCAATCTCTGTCGCAGTAGCTATTGCAGACACAAATCCAGTATTTTTGCATGAAGTCTAATCCATCAAGCTGCATGTCCTTTGACTGGAGCGTCTTGCTGACGGTGTTCACGGCAAACAGAACATCATACCATAGACATGATGAACTCAAAGCTTTGCATTTCATTAGCAAGCGACTTTGCTTCACTTTTAATTTTGGGGTCGCTACAGTCCTCTGACACTTCGAGCAAAGCATCCTTAATGTCACTTGATTGATAGCGTATTGCTTTTACACTCTCTACCCGACATTCACATTTTGTTTCAGACAGAGGTTTTACCGTGAGATCCAGGACTTTTACTTTGAGTATTTCCCATCGTTTAGGAGAGCCTGTGAATATGGTATAAAGTCGTTGTACAATACCAAAAAATTACATTGCTTTTGGACAGCATTTTTCCATATCTCCCAGTGTTAACTTCAGGTTGTGGCAACCGCATGGCATGAAGTAAGCTCGGGGATTGAGACGCAGAATATGGGCTTGCACATATTCGCCCCGTTATCGTATTCTTGGCCCCGACAAGTCATTTATGCTCAGTCCATGGGCCTCTAGTTCCGCCAAGAGTGCATTTGATGGTCCCTTTCCAGTTTGGTCGTTCACTGGGATGAAGTCAATGAAATGTTCTTCTACATTCACTTCTAATGATGTCATATTGACAAAACGAAGAATCAGCGACATTTGTTCCTGATGGCTCATATCTGGTGTGCAATCAAGTAGCACAGAGAAATATTTAGCTCTCTTCGTGTCATTCACAATAGAGTTTTTGACGTTTGTGGCCATAAGAGAAATTAACTCATTTTGGATCTGAGGTCCCAGATAATGTGCATGCGTCTCCTTATTTCTTATGCGTCTGACATGTTCTTGCATAGTGGGATCAAATTTGACATTCATCTCTATTAATCCCAAAAAGTTACCATTGTTCTCAACATAAAGCTTTGCATTTATTCCTCGAAATGCCAAGTTATGCTCAGACAAATTGCACAGCTGCTAGGATGCGTGTTAAAACGTCCTGCCAATGTGCCTTTTCTCTGTTTATCTCTGTTTGATGAGACTTGTCTATAGCAGTGTGTGTATCTAATCTTCGTTTTGTCTCCATCCATTTTGCAGCATGTGTGATATGATCAGGGGACGTTTCGTGTTGTTTCAGCAAAGTACTCAAATGTCTCCAATCATTATTGCCATCATTAGCTAATTTTGGCCGACTTGTACTGTTGTTAAACAGATTGCAACAAAAGCAAAATACAGAATCTGTTTTCTTCAAATAAACAAGCCAGTCTCTGTTAGCTTTTTCACCATTGGGCAACTTTCTTACATATAAGTCATGAGAAAAGTGTCGGTTTTCTTGATTGACGGGGGAAATCAAAGTTGGAAACCTTTACCGGGCCTTTTTCCGCAAGTAAATCCACTGTTTTGGTATCCAGATGCACGGGCCAATTGCTGGCATCGTTAAAGGGATACTCCACATTTTTTGGAAGTAGGCTCATTTTACAACTCCCCCAGAGTTAAACTGTTGAGTTTAACCATTTTCGAATCCATTCAGCCAAACTCCGGGTCTGGCGGTACCGCTTTTAGCATAGCTTAGCATAGATCATTGAATCGGACAGGACCATTAGCATCTCTCTCAAAAAAAATGGCCAAAGAGTTTCGATATTTTTCCTATTAAAACTTGACACTTCTGTAGTTACATCGTGTACTAAGATCGACGGAAAATGTAAAGTTGCGATTTTCTAGGCTGATATGACTAGGAACTATACTCTCATTCCTGCGTAATAATCAAGAAACTTTGCTGCCGTACCATGAGTCCAGCAGGCGTAATGATATGACGCAGCGCCTGAAAATAGTCGACCCTATAGTCTACCGAGCTGGGGACTATTTTCAGACGCTGCGTCATATCCTTACTTAAAAATTGCGACAAATGTTGGTGATGGGCAGCAACCTTGTCTGGTAGATCTTTCTAAGTGCATACTATCAGTTAGACTACCATTCATTTTTATCCTTGCAGTCGGCTTTTGATAAAGTGTCTTAATGCATTGAACAGCTTTCTTATTCAATACAATTTTCTTAAGTGTCTGGTAAAGAAATGCCAAATGAACGCAGTCAAATGCCTTTTCAGCGTCAAGACTTGAGGCTGCACTGGTATTGTTATGCTTAACATGTTCAATAATCAGGGCTCCAGACTGCGACCAATTGGTCGCATTTTGTGACCATTTTTTCTGCCGGTGCGACCAGATATTTATTTAGGTTGCGCTGGTGCAACCACAACATTGCCAAGCACTGAATGCAAAAAAAAGAAAGCGTAACGAAAATGCGCTACTTATTTATGCTTCACGAACCGTTTATTAGTTTGGACCAACAACAGACAGCGCAGAGAACTTGCCAGTTGCGGGCCGATCTCGCGACACTGTAACTTGGAGATCCAGTGAAGAAATCAATTGAATTCGCCTCAGAATTAATAACATCATCACTGCGAGATCCACTGAGAAAGAAACCAGGAGAAACAATTATAGAAGGCTTTCAGTCCACAGATCAGCAACATTCACCATGGATTTAGGCTAATGTAGTAACTCTAACCATAACTATGGTATTGTGACAGAAATAGTCAAACGCTTACAAGTACTACACATCTTTTTCCAGCACTTCTAAACTAATATCATAAATAAACGTTATTTTTAATGTGATGACCAACACATACATCCTTCAAAGATTGTACTAAAACTAAAATTTTAAGATGTAGGAATTTTTTTTTTTAAACGCTTATTTAAAAAAAAGAAAAAAAAAAGAAAATATCCATTGTAAACAGTAGGATGCTTATTGGCTATTTTGACTCCCTAATAAAAAACATTTTCCACTCGTTTTGCTTCTTATTTAATATTAAGACATTATGAATGATACTAATTAATTTCATCTAGCCCCACTCAGCAACGGGGACCGCCACGTCATATGCGTTTCCTGTGCCGCGCCATAAAAAGCGCCGTGCTCAGCGGGTCCCGGAACCTCCTCCAACCCGCAAAAGATTGCCGGTTCGCCCGCCGTCTGCCGTTGCTTCCGTCATGGATGACGACGAGGAAGTCGCATTTGTGGTGGATGACTGCTGCTCTTTCCTGGCGTCGGGCAGCGAGGACTTGTCGAGCTCTGTGGATCTGGCCCCCCCCGCTCGCGAGCCTTCTGGAAAAAGGGCCAGCATTGAAGCAGAGCTGATGCGTCTGCTCACGCAGGCCGTAGCGAGCCTCGGCCTTGAGTGGTCGGTGCCCGTGGAGCCTGCACACAACCGGCTGGATGGATGTTTCCTACGAGGGGACCGCATTTCTCCGTCTTCAAGACCCGCACCTTTTCTTCCTGAGCTTCATGAAGAAGTCGCTAAGTCTTGGAACGCCCCCTTCTCAGCCAGAATGCGTACCTCTGTCTCAGCAGCATTCTCCGTGGTGGACGGTGCTAAAGATAGAGGATACCATTCTCTTCCTCCTGTAGAAGAAGCTGTAGCGGCCCATCTTTGCCTGCCCTCCGCTGGACGGTGTGCTAAGATAGCGCTACCGTCCAAAGCTTGCCGCACGACTTCAGCCATGCACAGTCGCGCTGACACCGCCGCTGGACAGGCTGCATCTGCGCTACATTCAATGGCCATCTTACAGATCTTCCAGGCCGACCTTCTCCGTAAATTGGATGAGGAAGGACCGGGAGCAATCAGCGTGCCGGACTTGAGGAGCGTCACGGATCTAGCTCTTCACGCCACTAAGTCCGCTGCACAGGCCATTGGGCAGAACATGGCCTCTCTCACCGTAGCAGAGAGACACTTATGGCTGACGCTCTCTGAGATGTCGGACTCGGAGCGCACCGCATTCCTCGACGCCCGCATCTCTTCTGCCGGCCTCTTTGGATCATCTGTCAAGGACTTCGCAGATAGATGATAGATCGCTGAGGTGCAGAAAACGTCACAGGCCATGAAGCAGCAGGCCGCACAAAACGCAGCGTAGACAGGCCCGGGACTCAAGACCACACTCTCGCTCTGCTGGCCGCCGTCCCCCTCCGCGCAGGCTCCGGCCTTAGATTGAGATAAAGCCCGAGGCCTCAAAGTCTTCCTAGTCCGCCTAGGAAAACGACGGTGTTCAAGTCCCACTGCAGCCAGACTTCCACCAAAACTTCTCGCTCGTTCATTTCCAGAAAATGCAACTGTTCCAGTGTATTTTGCAGAAAACAAGCCGGTACCACAGCCCGTTTGCCTGCACACAAACGCCGTTTTTACGGCGACCCAGAGCTTTGTGCATGGGCAAAGCTCCCCGGGGTATCAGAATGGGTGCTGAACATTATAAATAGAGGCTATTCGCTACAGTTCTATCGACATTCCCGCCGTTACGCGGCGCAAATTGAAACTACGGTAGAAAAGGAAGTAGCACATCTACTTCGAGCCGAAATAGCGAAACTGTTGAGCAAAGGGGCCATAGAGCCTTTATCTCAAGCTCAGAGCGAAGGGGGTCTATACAGCAGATATTTTCTGGCACCGAAAAAAGACGGGGGTCTCAGACCCATTCTAGATCTAAGACAGCTGAACAAAGCGCTTTCGAAACGCCGGTTCAGAATGCTCACAACCAGGAAAATCCTCTCGCAAATTCGCCAAGGGGACTGGTTTATGTCAATAGATCTGCAGGACGCGTATTTCCATATACAAATAGCGTCACGTTACAGGCGATTTCTGAGATTCGCCTTCGAGGGCCAGGCATATCAATACACAGTCCTGCCGTTCGGCTTGTCCCTAGCACCCCGTACATTCACGATGTGCATGGACGCGGCGCTCGCACCCCTGAAACTTCGGGGAATGCGAGTTTTGAACTACTTGGACGATTTGCTGATTCTAGCTCGATCACACTCAGAGCTCATAGAACACAGGACCATATTACTCGAACATCTCGAGAATTTAGGTCTCAAAGTCAATTGGGCGAAGAGTTCACTGTCTCCCAGTCAGAGAATATCCTTTCTGGGCACAGAACTGGACTCGCTGTCTATGACAGCACAAATATCGCCACAGCGCAGACGGAAAATATATTCAGCGCATGACGGAATCCTTCCGCTGCGGCACTATAGACCCGCTCAAAAAGTTTCAGAAGATGCTGGGTCTCATGGCCTCAGCATCATCAGTACTTCAGTTGGGTCTGCTTCGCATGCGCCCACTGCAAGTCTGGCTAAAAGCACGAGTAGCATGGGCCGCCAGTCTTTTTTGCCTCAAGGTCGATCAGAAATGCGTCTCAGCTCTGAAACCTTGGAGAGCGACCGATTGGTACCGTTCAGGTGTAAGCATGGGGACTTCCTCGAGTGTGAAGGTGGTGTCTACGGACGCCTCCACCTCGGGATGGGGAGCGCTGCTCGAGGGCAGACCGTTCTTTGGCCAATGGTCAGAACGGGAAAAGCTTCTACACATAAACTGCCTGGAAATGATGGCAGTCGACAACGGGCTGAGGCGTTTTTGTCCCCAGATAAAAGGACACCACGTCGTGGTCCGTTCTGACAACATGTCGGTGGTAGCCTATATAAATCGCCAGGGAGGTATCAGGTCTCGAAACCTTTACAGGCTGACGGAGTGCCTCCTGGTTTGGGCTCAGCACAATCTGCGCTCGCTGAGAGCAGCGCACGTGCCAGGCCACCTGAACATGGGACCAGACAGACTGTCCAGGAACAATGTTCCGGCAGGAGAATGGTCTCTACCAGTGATGTGCGGGTCAATGTATAAACAAACCGCACCCGACCGACGTTTTCAACTAACCCGCCCGCAACTCGGACCACAAAAAACGAAAAAGAAAATATTGTACCCGACCCGCTTCCTGACCCGCATTTTTTTAAAAGTAGCTATAATGCTCATCGTAGCGTCTTAATATAACTTAATATTCTAATTTTGTTAAGAATTATAAAAAATCGTCAATATAAGCTCATAATTTGTACTAAAATAGTCTAAATGTTTAGTTTTAAAAACAATTTTAAAAAGCTGGCTATGTCTATTTTTTTTTATTTCTGCGCAAGTTCAGCAGACAGTGAGGTTCGGGTTTGTTCCGATCAGAGCTCGTGAGCGGAGAGCGCATTTCTGAATATTCCGCTCCGCTCACGGTCGCTCGCCCAACCCAGATGGTCTGCTGGTTCGAAAATATGTGGAATAAGGGCTGCCTCCGACTAATTTTTTTTCTAGTCGACTAGTTGTTCATTTAAGCCATTCATGGACAAATCGCCCCTTTATATTAAATTAATTACTTAAATAGGCTAGCCTACAGGAATAAGCGTAATGACCGCACGCATAAAGCTTGCCACAAAGAACCGGTTAAAGTAATGATTATGAATGTGTCTAAATTAGCAAGGAGACATTTAATTGTTTAGTAATAAACTGGTGTTTTCTGTGTCGCTGCAAAGATGAAGTTGACAATGCGGAGATTGCGGACTCGCCATGAAAGCCAGAGAGAAATGCACATTTCATATGGATTAGCCTACATAATCAGAGAGTATAGCCTATTTATTTTGGTTTGAATATTTTCGTTTAACCCATTTGTGCCCAAATTTTTCTGAATGGTTTCATGCATATAATCCTGTTAATAGTGTCCTATGTGAACATGTTCTGCATTTATTTTCCCCAGGTTTTTTTTTTCTTTCTTGAAAATCATATTTGAATGTGCGGCAACTATAGTTGCCGGTGGGCAAATATGTTGTATGCACCCCTTCAATGTAAAATATGAATAGGAGGAGAACATTTGGCATTTATCTCAAAATAACTGCTTTCAACAGATCAATCTTTATTCATAAACAAATTTATTATGTATAAAAGTCGAAGAACATTTGATGCAGACCCAAAAAAACTGCATCTAGTTTATAATCTCTTGAATATGAAAACACAACAAACAACAAATCCATTTGCCTTAACCATTGTGCTCTGTTCAGGGTCTTTTTGACCCACATTTCTGACTTTCATTCATGGGGATAACATGGATAATTTGACATGGTTTAGTGTAAGATTTTTGCCCATCTTTTGGAAAATGCTGTTTTAAAAGTAACAAATTATCACTTTAACCAGTAGATGGCTGCAGAGCACCACTATTTGCTATTTGCTTTTTGACTAACTGAAAGACATCTTTTCACAAGTTTTTCCAGTTATACTCATCTACATATAATGAAATCACAATTATAATAATAAAAGTTACTTTTTGTCAAAGTTTAGGCACTTTTTGTATTGAAAAAAAAAATCAGTTTTTCAGTAATGTTATATTATGGTTAGAATCAAATGAATTTGATCAATGGACAAAATTCATGCTCAAAATCAGAAACAACACAGAACACACATTAAATTTGTAGAATTATATGAAAAACAGATGTTTGAAATAAATGATAAACTCTAAAAACTCCAACTTTTCTCTTTGTAACATCCTGATCAGGTTTGATTCTAATCATAATGTAACATTATTGAAAAAAATGATTTTTTTTCAGTACAAAAACTGCCAAACTTTGACAAAAAGTAACTATTAACTGTTATAATTGTGATTTCATTACATGTAGATATGAATCTAACTGGAAAAACTTGTGAAAAGATGTCTTTTAGCTTGAAACTTTTAGTACTTTTAGAGCTCTGCAGCCATCTACTGGTTAAAGTGATAACTTTATATATTTTTTTTACTTTTAAAACTGCATTTTCCAAGATATGTCAAATTATCCATGTTATCCCCATTAATGAAAGTTATAAATGTGGGTATTTTATAAGGCAATTTTTTTTTTTTTGGAGAATTTTTCTTTTCTTTTTTTGAACATTTTATGGAGTAAAAATGTCCAAATGTAGAGTAAAAACATTAATAAACTGAGTAAAATTACATCTATTTAAAATATATATATTGTTACAAAATTACATTTTGTTGCCTGGGGTCTTTCAGACCCCAAACAGCCTGACTGTAAACCGCAAACGAACAGCGCACAAGGGTTAAAGTTGTGGAACATAGTGCAGAACAAAGTGCAGCCATAACAGGGCATTGTGTATCAAAAAGTTAAATGAAAATAAATAAATACAAATAAATAGAATGAAGAAAAAATATATCTATATAGAGATGTAATTTAAAGGGTTAAGTTATGTTTGTGCACTAAACAAGACCAATAAACCTGATTTATTAACCTATTAACATAGTATACCCCATTTTCCCATGATATATGTACTTACAAGGCATTTGCCCACCGGCAACTATAGTTGCCGCTTGGACTTTTGACTAAGTATACAAAAAACTATAGATCTCTTGTAAGATTTGTTTTGTTTGGATGATTCTAGAGACCTTCATGATTATGTAGATATATATATGTAAACAAAAAATACTTATTAGTAACATGAAAATGACCTTTCTTTGGGAGGGTTTGCCTTCGCCATGCTTCCTGGAAGTAGGGCTAGGAAGTTGACAGCCTCATGTGACAGGGAGGAAGTGAATACCTTTTTTTTTTTCTTGAAATCCTTTATTTGGTTGTTTGCTTGCATGTCATTGAGAAATAAAACATGGACAACATCTAGAAAAATATTTACAAAAGGAAAATGACAACTATGCACTGCGGCAACTATAGTTGCCGGTGGGCTTAAATGGGTTAAAAGTAGACATTTCAAGCTTTCTGTAATATATAGCCTATATTTATCAAATCTGTGAGGCACAAGCTGAGTTTCGGCGCCCTCCAGTTCACATGCAGTGATCGTACCGGCGCCTTATTTTGTCTGCTATATATTTGCTTCTTATTTAATAAATACGGGCAATTGATTGATAAAACATTGATCAAAATTAAGATACAATTTATACAAAATGAAAATCTTTTAAAAAGAGTTTTCTATAAAACAAAACTTAATGAAGTCGTCAAAATCATGTTTTACCAAAAACAGCGCCGTTGCTAGGAGGGCGCCAGCGCCTCTGCCTCTCAGCGCCTCTGCCTCGCGAGTGGATGATAGCCCTGAAGACGCCTAGCAATGATATACCTTTAGTGGTAGTATACTTTTAGTTAAGTTATCGCAGCGCGCTAAGAGACAATGTTATCGGAAAATGCAGCCCAGGTATATGCATAATGGAGATTCCAAAGCTCTCTTCTTTGGTCAGAACCATGGAGAGCGATCGCAGATTTACTTTAACAATGCAACACAATATTTAAAGAGCATCAAGCTATTAAAATCTATATAATGTATACGCACAGATAATATAACAGTAGGCTATATTAGTCAATATTTTTTTATTAGGTTAAGCAGTGATTGGATAACGTTTTTTTAATTTATTTTTATTTAACGTTTTTAATTTAAGGCCCACCCACAATTGGTCTGGCTTAACCAAAACTGGAATCCTGGTGCCGTGCCTGGTTGGTCGTGCCAGTTTTATGGTTATCAAATGTGTAAATAGCATCGCAAGAAGTAGCCTACACATGACAAAGCCAGCACTTTGGTCATCATCTTTCATTAGTTCGGCAAATGTCTCCCACACTTTGCTCTTTCTATTTGTGTATTTGCGGAGCTTCCACTCCCCAGTCTTCACCTTTTCTCTTGCCGCCTCCATCTCTACCTGCAGACTGAGCTTGTGCGTCATCTTCGTGCCAGTTATTCAGCCAATAAAGTGTAAATTAAATTAAAAACGTATTCATCGAAAATTGTGTCTAGAACTATATAAATTACAAAGGTTTAATTGGCATCTTTATTTCAAACTAGGGCTGTAGTACTCGAGTCCGGTCTTGGACTCGAGTCCGGACTCGAGACCGCTTTTCTATGGTCTCGGACTTGTCTCGGACTCGCTGGTATTCGGACTCGGACTTGTCTCGGTCTCGGCCACTGGTCTTGCCAAATATGGCTTTTGGTCTCGACCGAGTCCAGGTTTCTTTATTATGTTCCCAGTAATCACACATACGTCGCCGCGATATTAAAACAATATATTATTGGAGGGAAAGTGAAACACTGGCCACCTAATAAGTATTTCGGCTCTTTTTCGTGAGCCGGCTCGTTTCACTCAGCTCACTGAAAGAGCCGGCTCTTTTGACTCACAAACAGCTCTTTAAAAAATAAATGTGATAAACTCGCTGAAAGTCCACCGCTAGTGCAACGTGAATATTCACATTTTTAATTGTCCATAACAACCCGAAAACTAGCCTGCTTGCCTTGCACATCTAATTAATGGGCAAAGTTTTCCGACTTTTTTTCTTACCTTTCTTTCTTTGCCTATTCCATGAGTGGTAGGCACAATGACTGGCTGTTTTAAAATATAGCTAATATCGAAACAAAATAACCCAGCTCATAACTTGCAGGTTTGCTTAGTGGCAAACTTTGCTTCAGCCGCCACCCGCCCGAATTTAATTAAAATATTATTTTTCGTCACGTCATCCGCCCGATCCGCGGTTTATCCGCATCTCTTGTGTGTGTGTGTGTGTCTGTGAGTTGTCTCGGTCTTCCCTCATGCAGTTTAATTGGTTGACATCGCGTGTATGATTGACAGGAACAGAATGTAAGGCTGATCAGACAGTCGAAACGAATGTGTTAGGCCTAGGCTATATAATTATTATTTTTTTGTTGTTCTTTGAATTAGTCAATTATTTTAAATAAAATTAAAATTATTCATTATTTCATAATGATTTAATTTCTATAGGCTAGCCTATATTTTTTAGCAGACTTTTTTTTTCCTGTCCTGGACTCGGTCTTGACTCGGACTCGAACCTTTTTGGACTCGGTCTTGACTCGGACTCGGACGGGTAACCGCGGGTGACCGCAGGCACCCGCTCATTTCGGATCAACCCGCGCATCACTGGTCTCTACACCCGCAGACAGTCCAACTGCTGTGGAAAACATTCAGCAGAGTGAAGGTAGACCTGTTTGCGTCTCAAGAAAACGCTCACTGTCCGGTGTTTTTCTCCAAGAGCAGGGATGCGCTGGCCCACGTCTGGCCCAGCTGCCCGCTCTATGCTTTCCCCCCCGTCACGCTCCTACCTCAGGTATTAGAGCGAATCAGGGAAAACGGATGCTCAGTGCTACTTGTGGCTCCACTCTGGAAGAACCAGGCTTGGTTCCCAGTTCTGATGCAGCTGACAAGCACTGCCCCATGGCAGATACCAGTGAGGAGGGACCTCCTCTCTCAGGCCAAGGGCTCGATCTGGCATCCTCGCCCAGAGCTGTGGTCCCTACATGCGTGGGCCATCAACGGGTACCCGCTAACCTCCCGGTGGGAGTGTTAACCCTCTGGGGTCTGAGCTGTTTTCTGGGCCCTGGAGGTGTTTTGACATGCTCTGACATTTGTGGTTATTTCTGTTACTTGTGACATTTTCATGGCTAAAGTCTAATTACACTGTATTCAGCACAAACTCTGCTACAATAATATATCAGCAGCATGTATGTAAAAGTTTGTAGTTTTGAGATAATGACATTTATGCGTGGTTTGTGAAAATACAAAAAAAAATTCTCACTGAAATAAGGCCATGAAACCCATACTGATTATTTCTTCACAAGACTTTTGAAAATTGTATGACGTAGCCTAGAATATTTGATCTAAAACTATGTGAAAATCACCCTGACTGCTCATTCAGATAAGACAATATATTGATTTAAAAATTTTACAACATGTTTTGTGTGAATAAGCTTTATGCGGGAGGTCATTAATATGTATTGTTTTCACACCTGAGAAAGACAAAGACCCTCCCCTAACGGCCCTATTAGGAGCTATCAGGCCCTGTCATTCTTAGCAAACTTGCACAATGAATGAGGATATTTAAAAAAGAATGGCTGTTTGGATTTATTTACAACACAACATAATCCAAAGATACACAACAAATGACAAAAAAGCACTTACTGAAAACAATGATCCAAAGACAGAGACCTTTGTGCCATTCCTAAAAACATTGTACATACCTTTCATTTCCAAGGTGTTTGATATTAACCCCCTGAGGTCGGCGGTATCGCCGGCGATACCAGCTCGCTTTTTTTTATCAGTGTAAAAGAAACTCATAAATACTCTGTTGACTTTGATTTTCCATAGGAGTTTCATACATCAATCGATTCTGTTAAATGTGTATTATTTTTGTGTATACTCACAATAAAAACAAAGTGTTGTGCTTTTTGACAAATAAAGAAAAATAAACACGAAGCGAGTTCTGCCTTCTCTCTGCCAGTGAAGTCCATTCTGAAACGCGTCCGAAAATGAACAATAACTCAGCGAATACTCAGTCAAACAGGCATACAGACACACAGGCATGAAGCTTGAATTCTCTTCTTTTAAATGAAGTAATTTATATAAAAAACAAATATTCTCATCTTGTGAAATCTGTATTAAAAGAGAGCGATTCCAGTCGAGCTCATTACAGCTCATTCAGATGTAATGTGACGCCCACGGAGAGCGCGCGCTATTCAAACGCAAATGTCTGAGGCAATCCGCACAATCCTGTGAACGCCCCCATATCAGCTCGAGAAAACACAAGTTTATTCAGATCATTACTTGTTTACACCGTCTCGCAGCGCTGTGAGGAATAATAATAATGTAAAATGTCCCTCAGAAGTGCGGGTATATCGAGGAGCGAGCTGAGGAATGCTGTAGTAAGTTTTTTTTCCTTCTTACGTGAATCGGGTTTCTGTTTATGAATGAATGAACGGCAGAGATGTGCGCTGTTTACCACAGCTCGCAAAAAGACGCATGTGTGAATGAATGATGATGTTTTAGCAAACTGTATTGCTATACTGAGATGAGTAAAAATCGACTGAAATATGTTGAAATAAAATGTATGCTATTTGTATAAGCAACGTATTAAACTGTTTATTAACATTTTAACATTTATATGCAAATTAACATTTATATGCCCTAATATTTCATGAAAACAACGTTACAGTCAGGCGAAATATGAAAGACAACATTTTGTTGACTAGATTTGGGTACAGTTTTTACTGTAGAATATACTGCCACATCAAATAAGTTTTTGTTTAGCAATTTCTATATATATAAAATACTATTTTTGTCAAAAATAAAGTCATCAACTAAGATGTTAGCTGTTCCAATGTTGGCTATATTCAAACTAATGAATACATAGATAAAATGTAGGCCTATAATCATTTTTTTTTTTACAAAGAAAGAGTACACTTGAAATATTGTTGAAATTGTAATTATTGTTGTAATTGTAACCTTTTTAATAAAATAGCAAAACATATTTACAAGATAGATGTAAGCAAAATCTTAAATGATCAATATAAGTCTTCTTCTAAATATATCTTTTGTCCTTGCATTGTGGCTCAGTCAGTGTCACACCTGAATGAATGGCTCATTATGCAGAGTGGGTGGGACATTGTATTCTAAGGTGTAAACCACTCCTCGTTCACGCCCCCCTCGCATATTGGCTTTCCAAGCAAAACCTGTTTTACATCAATTTAAATCAATGTTTAGTTTTATGTGAACGATAAAGCAAGACTATTTTCACATAATTTTGAGGTAACACTTTATTTTGATAGTCCGTTTGTTGAGACTTTACTAGTTATTAGTAGCCATTCAGTAGCTTGTCAACAGTGCATCAGTTGACATTCAACAACACTGTTTCAACTGACAAGTAACATATGTTCAACTTACTGCCTATAGACTATAAGGTACAATTCAAGTGTTAATCTACAGATTTTACAAAAAAGTGCCTGTTGACTGTCAGTGTTATTTTGCAACAGGTTATTAACCAATTGTCAACTAACTTTCAATTGTCAACTAACTTTCTGTAGATTGAGTACCAACAACTCAAGATCAATCTGTCAGTTAAATGTCAACAGTCATGTCAGCATATGAAGTATATGATACTGTATATCCTACTCAAGGGGTCTCATGTGCATCAAATTAATAATTATTTTAGCTGATTTAAAACTGTTTTTAAAAAATTGTTAACCATTTGTAGATAATCTGTTGATAGTCAACTAAAGATTAGATCTGTTGCTTGTCAACAAATAAATTGTTTATGATCAGTAGACTATTAATAGACATTCTCAACTAAGTGTTAGTAGATACATTTTAGGACTATCTAATTAAAGTGAAAAACAGTTTATATCAGTAGAAAGTCTATAACCTATCAACAGATTAATATATTGTTTATGATCAGTTGACTATTAATAGACATTATCCACTAAGTGTTAGTAGATACATTTTAGGACTATCTAATTAAAGTGAAAAACAGTTTATATCAGTAGAAAGTCTATAACCTATCAACAGATTGTAAACATACTTTTTTTGTACGTTTGGATAGATGCTGAAACGTATGATACAGACATGTCTGCAACGTAGAATTATTACTAATTCACAGCTACAAAACGTTTACGAATCATAAAGATATCTGTATCATTTCCCTTATACTGTTTTATAGATAAATGTAAGTTCCCTTAACCCTACTCCCAAACCTTAATATACATTACTAATTTTATACAGAATATAAAAAGAATAAAACACTTTATGGACAGAGATGTGTAGGGAAATGCCAGTTTTATTAATAGCATTAAAATATATTTCGAGCCACTAACATTAACGTTAATCCTACTCCTGCCCCTAAACCTACCCATAACCATTTCTTAAAACTACGCAGGCTAAAATTATGAAGAAAAACAACAGATGTGTAATCATAATAATTTATTGCGAAAATGTAAATCGGTACCAAAAGTCGCTCAAATGACGATGTGTTGCAGTCCTCTCTGGCAGTATATAATAGTTTTGTATAAGGGACAGAGCAGAATTTAAGTTATTAATCCATGAAAATGTTAACCCAGCTTCCCTTTGCGTGAAGACGGCGCGCGCGCACGCGCTTCTGCATTTCAATGTTGTTTCAACTGAAACACGGCATGCTGCAATCTGTGACGAAGCAGGCGAGAGCCAATGAACGTTTGATATCACTGCCGTAAAACATGTCGTAACGCTTCTTGAGGGCGCAATTTTTGAATTTAAATTCATCACGAGCGCGGGATTTGACATTTACGGTCGCTGCTGAGAATGGAGATGGAGATCGCTGGATGTGGATGAAGGGCTGAATTTGGATCTGTTTCTTGCTTGCGTATGGATTATAAAGATTTGGATTACATCTAACGTTACGTTAGCTAATAAAAAAATATGTATTTTGTTAATTTATATTGTGTTTTGGTGTATTATGGTTCTATAGGAGAAAACGCCTTTTGTGTCTCACGTAATATTAAATAAACTAAATGTTACAAAATGGTTAAACGATTAAAGAAGGTATTGTTAAGGGTTTAAACTATAGTCCTGTCTGTTAATCCTCCGAAGCGAGTTTGCAGCAGGAACAGAGATTATTTCTTAAATGAGTAACTGTTATAACGTTAAACTGCATTTAATAAATGCGATTTTCTGTAAAACTTACTGTCATGAAAGGCTAAATGTATTAATTAATAATTATTGTTATTTGTTGTTTATAACTTTTGATCTTGGCCTCGGGCATTTGAAATGATGTAGACTATTGAGAGTTTTCTCATTTTGAATGCTCAATATAATGTTTTTCACATAATCAGATGGTTCAGATGTGATCGTGATATCCTAGTAAATAATGGGTTGTATTATTTTTTTTATTTAATAAAAGTGTTTTTTTTCTTTCTCTGACGTGCTGGCCATAGTGTTTGTTCTAACGTTACTTCAGTCAGGTTAGGTATGCAATCTGTTGATATCCGACGTTTGGCCAGTCACTTGGAAGGAACGATCTAGTCATCCGCTTCCTTAAAGGAGTTAAGAGGCTGAATCCTCCCAGACCTCCCTCAGTCCCCATCTGGGACTTTTCTACGGTTTTGGAAGCCATGAAAGGTGCCCCATTCGAGCCAATCCAATCAATAGATATCAAACACTTGTCTTTCAAGACAGTGTTTTTTCTGGCTCTCGCTTCGGTAAAGTGTATAGGGGACTTGCAAGCGCTCTCAGTGAGCACGATGTGTATGGAATTTGGGCCAAATGACTCGAAAGTCATACTCAAACCAAGGCACGGGTACGTTCCTAAATCCCTCAACACACCGTTTAGGGCTCAGGTGGTTTCCCTGTCGGCCCTGCCGATCTATAACGAGGAAAAGGACGCGAGCTTCCTTTGCCCGGTCAGGGCATTAAGGGCTTATGTGTCTCGCTCCACTGTCTTCAGACAGACGGAGCAGCTCTTTGTTTCGCTCAGCGGACGTTCTAAGAGACTTGCTGCGTCGAAACAGAGTCTATCCAGGTGGATAGTTGATGCCATAGTGCTGGCTTACACTTATAAGGGCCTGCAGTGCCCGTTAGGTGTCAGAGTGCACTCCACAAGAGGCATGGCCTCGTCGTGGGCTTGGTCTAGTGGGATTGCCTTGCAGGATATCTGTATGGCGGCAGGCTGGGCCTCCCCGTCTACATTTATAAGGTTTTATAACCTAGAGGTTCAACGAGGTCATCCTTCATAGTTTACATGACATCATTTTTAAATTCACCCAGGTCCTGTCTCATATCTTGCTTGAAGTCCATTAGCTCTTTGGACAGCAGAGTCAGACTTTCAAGCAGAGTGTTTTGGTTAACAGTAACTTTAGCGTTAGTAGTACCTGAGGCTGCTTCTTCGCCACCATCTTCGCCATGCCTAGTATCCACATCCGAGTTTACTTGATTTTTATTCATCTATTTGTCGTTCTTAAGACTTCTTTGCATTCTCCGTCCTCTCATACTCGAGTTTAGATGATTTTTATGTTTTTTTCTAGTGATCAGAGGCATTTTTCTAAACTTGACTGTGAGGCACACACCACTACACGTCCATCTCGCTCTCTTGCACCACCGGAAGTCAGGATAGGTTATTTTTTATGTTCTAGTTGCAGGCAAGTCAATAATAAGAAGGCTATAGTCCATGGACAAGTATGGGCTTTTTGTTTGTATCAAGGCTTGGTGTATCGCCTGTCTGTGGAGTTATCTCCGCTGTCTAGAATAATTATAATTTAGAATAGATTACTTGCCATCAATTTGGAATTTGGAGAAACGTCTGTGAATGACACATTTGTGGTCTTTTTTTTATGCCAAGTGGGTATGTGCCTTGAGGTTTATAGTTCATGATTTCCTCATACATTTTTGGATTCATTGTTGGAATGTGCCAGCAAGAGTAGAAATTCAAGTGGCAATGTTGTGTGGTCATCTCCCCAATTTATAAAACCATTTATTAACTTGATTAATTGATTGATTTAATTAGAGCCCTCTGAAATTTTGAGTCCACAATTTAACTATTCTGATTTCTCAAACACTTTTAAAGTATGGTTTTGTCCAGGTAACCCTTCCCAGTCCATAACTTCATATTCTTATTTGTGAGATCTTTTACAGTACACTTTTTGTCAGTTAACCCTTTCCTGAATGCCTAACTTCCCTGTTAGAAATAAAAGTTAAGTATGAAAATGTCTTCTTTTCACATTCTGGGCTATCGGACATCACAAATCACAAATCAAGCGGTTAATATTAAACTGGTTTCAGTCTTCTAAGTGACCAAAATATTTAGCTAAAGGCATTATAATATTAAGAGTTTTCAGACCAGAGAACCGCATCACTTGAATTTACAAACCTTGAAGAATCACATGCGATATTAGATAAATCAAGAATTTCTGCCTGAATTTCAAACTACAAGCTGGGGTCACTCATTTCATTTTCATTGTCAATTTAATTGAAATTCTGAAAATTTTAATTTAATTTGTTCCTTTCAGATTTGATTAAAGTGGAAGAGGAAAGTGAAGTGGAAAGTGAAGAACTGATTGAAGAGGAAAGTGAAGAACTGAGTGAAGTGGAAAGTGAAGAACTGAGTGAAGAGGAAGAACATCAGAAATCTCAGAATATCACAACTAGAGGAACATCTTCTAGTCGCTCAAAGACCAAAAAGAATGTTTCACAGAAAACAACTCAAAGATCAGGAGCTAAAAGGCCATCATGCACCTGCCTTCAGTGTGGAAAGAGTTTCACATGTAAAGGAAGCCTTAGGGATCACACAAGGATTCACACTGGAGAAAGACCTTTCACATGCAGTTACTGTGGAATAGGGTTTAAACAAAGCGGAAGCCTTACAGAACACATAAGAATCCACACTGGAGAGAAGCCTTACACATGCAGTCAATGTGGGAAGAGTTACAGACAGAAAGGAAGCCTTGGGATGCACATGAGAACTCACGCTGATGAGAAGCCTTTTACATGCCCGCAGTGTGGGAAATGTTTTACACAGAAACAAAACCTTAACCTTCACTTAAAAACTCACACCGGTGAGAAGCCTTTCGTCTGTCCTCAGTGTGGAAAAGCTTTTAGTCAGCCGTCACAGCTGAAAGTCCACGAGGTCGTTCACAGCGAAGTGAAGATGTATCACTGTGCTGAATGTGACAAGAGTTTCACCCAAATGTGTGGCCTTAAAAGACATTTAAAATCATTCATGCATAATAAATACAGGTGCCTGGAAAAATTCATGATCCCAGCTGTAGCCTCAGGTCATGGTTTTCCCTCGGGAGCAAATGTGTCCCAACAGAGCAATATAATAGGGTTGTCTACTAAAACACATTACTTGCAGTGAGAAAGGCAGTACAGGGGACATGAATGTATTAGTTCAGAATACAAACAAATAATTAAAGCACGTCTGGTGTTGTGAAGGGATGCTTTTCTTTAATGTTCAGCAGTACAAACACTTTTAAATGAATAAAAGTACATGTGTGGTACCATTCAAAAACAAGGTCTGTTAATTAATTCTACACCTTAGTAGTTTAATGTCTTAAAATAAACATGTTTGCACTGAGAATTGAGAATATTCACTTGTAATGATGTTAGGAGTCTAAAAGAGGATGCCATGATGTTGGAAAAGAAAACCAATCAAAACCAAAAATGTATTCATTTATATGCCTCTTATAGATTTTTACAATTGATAACACAGTTTATGAAGAAATGAACTTTTCTCACAGCTATAAACACAATCTGATAACTACACCCCAATCTGTACAAACCTCAGACTTCCATATTTCAGTCAAAAGCATATTCACTTGTAAGATCGTGACACACAAATACACAGACGACTCCACTTCCATATTTAAATATTTACTCCACTTGAACACAAGCCTCAGTCATCAGTGTCCGAGCGTCCTATGTAACGATATTAGTTCAAAAGGGAAATATTAATAATAATCAATAATTACTAATTATGATTAATTAATATTTGGGTCAGTTAATTAGATTAACTTTGAGGTAAGCCAATTAATATTACAATCAATTAATCAGTTCCAACGATTATTCATTTATTTTAAGAAAAGTGTATCTTTCATGGTCACTGAAAAATAATTATTCCTTAGCATGTACAGTGCTTAGAGCATGTAACAAGATCAATATCGTAAAAGGGACTTTGTATGCAAGCAGAGACACTTAGAAACCACATCCATATTGTGCACAAGTTTTATTAACTAACTCACAAACATAACTAACACTAAACAAACAAACATACATACATTCATCCATCCATACAGCTGATCATTTTCAGAGCACCTCATTAAATTGATATACTTGCATGGTCAGTTGCAATCGTGGACAATTCTTGAAGTGGTTGAAAAATGAGTCCTGCTTAGCCCCCCCAAAATGCTCTGGAATGCATGTTCATTTCATGTTAGTCAGTTCATCAATAAATTAATGCAGGAGAGTCTGTTCTAGAATTGTAGCAGAGGCTCTGTCCGCATTGCTAAAAGTCCTAAAACTCCTCATCTGATCGTCGTCCGGGTAACTAAGACCGTCTTGTCCTGTGTGGGGGATGGGACGCAGATCCCAGAGAAGTTTGAAAGTTTTTATGGTACATGTACCAAATGTGTGTCTGATTTGGTCTCATTCATTACACCTACATGTGTTTGGATTGTGGGGAAACGGGAGCACATGGAGGAAACCCAAACGCTTTTAACAAATTGTTCCAAAGCAGCTTTACATTGATAATAGGAAATTAAAGTAACAGAGATTGTTTTGGCTTTATAGCAGCTCTAGAATAAAGTTATTGTCCAGCTAAAGTTAGTTTTGATTGATTCACTTAGGTTATTAACTTACTAATACAACACCTGCTAACACAACACCGTTTTAACAGAAAACTCTGCTCTGCTCGAGTCTCCTGGTCCTTCCCCAACTGTTGGAGCAGAAATCAGGGCTCACGCGGAGCAGGTCTGTCACTGCTGTTCCACATGACCCATTCAGTCACACCTATTGAATAACACTGAGAAGCGTGCCCTTTCCAGGGGAGAGGAAAGCTATGGAAGTCACATCCTGCATGCAGGGAGGTATCATGTGGAAGTTACACATATGGACTGGGCGTTTCCGGGCAGTACAACATATGGACTGTCACTGAGTGGCTCCAGCCTATAGCAGGGGGGAGGTGACACCGGTTCCACCAATGCATACCTGTGTTAGGCCTGGCCTCTGAAGCTCCGCCACGTCTAACTGCCGACAGGTGTGGAAGAACTCATCAGAGTTCAGCTAACGGGGAACTCACCTGGAGCAAGAATGGCACACGTATCCGGTCCATAGGAAGGGAATGGCGCTGCAAGCCGACACTTCGAGCACCTACAGTGTTGACTGGCTATGAGAAGAGAGCACTTCGGAGACTACTGGCTCGACACAAGGGCTATAAAACCTAGCAAACGTTTTTAGTGTGTTGCGCCTAGCCAGCAGCTCTTCAGATATGTCTGTCAGCGAGGCACCCTGTGTCAGCGCCCAGGAAGAAACTACACTCCGAGTGGAGTGGGCATGCAACCTGAGGGGGCATGGTGCGTCTTGGGATTTGTACGCCAAGATAATGGCATCCACTATCCAGTGGGCCAACCTCTGCTTGGAGACAGCCTTTCCCTTCGGCTGGCCTCCGTAACAGACGAAGAGCTGGTCTGAGGTCCTGAGGCTATGCATTCTTTCCACGTATGACCCACGAACAGGACAAAGAATAGCCAGGGCTGGGTCTGCCTCCTTCTAATCTGGTCGTGTTTTCCCAAGGATTTTCCGTCTACTGCCTTGTGATGTGCACCAATCGGGGCAACATACACTTTGAGCCTGGAGGGAGACAGTTTTCCCTCCAAGCCATCTTGGAGGAAGGAAACCACAGTACTGACCAAACATCTTCGGGGGTCTTCGTAAGCGTAAGTGTGCCTCGTTGAGGATGCTCTAACGGAAGTGATAGTGTCTACGACTGCGTGTGGTAGATCACTTAAGTCCTCCGCGTCCCGTCCAGGGACCAGACATGGAGTTTCCAGAGGTCTGGACGCAGGTGGCATACAGTGCCCCGTCCCTGAGAAAGCAGGTTCTTCCTTTGAGAGGAGCATCAGTTCGGGAAACCAGGTCCGGTTGGGCCAGTAAGGCACGACTAGCAAGACCTGCTCCTTGTGCTCCCTGACTTTGCACAGTGTCTGTGCGAAAAGGCTCACTGGGAGAAATGCATACTTGCATAGGCCCCGGGGCAGCTGTGTGCCAGCGCATCCTTGCAGAGGGTCCCCTCGGTCAGGGAATAGAACAACCGGCAATGGGACGAGTCCGGAGAGGCAAACAGATCTATCTGTGTGGCCCTGAAGTGATCCCATACTCTGCCGGGGCCACAGGCTGTCGTGAGAGCTTGTCGGCGGCATGATTGAGCGGAACGGTTGCAGTGTTGTCCGTGCGGACCAGCACATGCTTGACGAGCAGCAAGGTGTACTGCTAGCAATTCCAGGCAGTTGATGTGCCAATGCAGTTGTGAGCCCGTCCAGATCCCCGCTACTACATGCCCGTTGTACATGGCCCCCCAGCCAGTGTTGGAGCCATTTGTGGTGAGCACAGCATGCCTGGACACTTGTTCTAGGGGCTCTCCTGCCCGGAGAAATTAAGGGTCTGACCATGGGCTGAGGGTTTTGCGACAGTGTAGGGTGATAGTCACACGGAGCATGCCACTCTGCCATGCTCATCTCTGGACTTGGATGTGAAGCCAGTGCTGAAGCGGCCTCATATGAGCAAACCCAGCGGCATTACTGCAGCTGCCATATGCCCCAGGAGCCTTTGAAAAAGTTTCAGTGGGACTCCTGTCCTGCTCTTGATAGTATTCAAGCAGTTCAACACTGACCGGACACGTTCCTATGTAAGGTGTGCTCTATCACACCCTTCGCCAGTAGGAATGCGATCTCTGTCCGCATGACAGTGGCCTGTTCACTCAACACCGAAGTGTAGTGGACACCCCCTGAACCTGGGTGGGCACCGGATGAACTGAATCGTATAGTCTGATGGTACGGAGGAGCCAGCTGGAAGTGCTGTCCAGGCTTCCACAAACCGAGTCAGGGGACATGGGGCACCACAGACGTACCCGCGGTGGGGCAGCGAGGTGGAAGACAGGGACCCGATTTGGAAGGCATTGCGGTCCCAAGTGGGGTCTGAGTGTGCGGTGCATTTATCACGTCAAGTCAAGTCAAGTCTATTTATATAGCGCTTTTCACAACATAGATTGTATCAAAGCAGCTTCACAGTATTAAATTAAAACAATACATCAATGTTTGTTTCTAGTGGAAAACGTCCACGTTTGGTAATGCTGATCAATAGTATTGTTGATTGATTAATTAAATTAAATATCCACAAATATCCACAACTGAGCAAGCCAAAGGCAACAGTGGCAAGGAACCGAAAAACTCCATCAGGTGACCTAATGGAGAAAAAAAAAACCTTGGGAGAACCCAGGCTCAGTCGGGGGCCAGTTCTCCTCTGGCGTTTATGAACTAGAGGTCGGATTTAACTGTAAGATTAAAAGTATTATATGAATGCCTGGCTGAAGAGATGCGTCTTTAATCTAGTTTTAAACTGGGAGAGCGAGTCTGAGCAACGAACAGTATCAGGAAGACTATTCCAGAGTTTTGGAGCTAAATGTGAAAATGCTCTCCCTCCTTTGGTGGACCTAGATATCCTAGGTATGACCAAAAGCCTCGAATTTAGTGATCTTAAAGAGCGTGATGGATTATAGGGCGATAGAAGATCGGTTAAATAGACTGGAGCTAAGCCGTTTATGGCTTTATAAGTCAGTAGCAATACCTTGTAATTAATACGGAACTTTAAAGGTAACCAATGTAGTGATGATAAAATTGGTGTTATATGATCATATTTTCTTGATCTAGTTAGAACTCTAGCGGCGGCATTTTGGACTAACTGTAGCTTGTTTATTGAGGATGCAGGACAACCAGCTAATAAAGCATTACAGTAATCTAGTCTCGAGGTCATGAATGCATGAACTAACTTTTCTGCATCAGAAACTGATAGCATGTTACGTAGCTTAGCAATGTTTCTACGGTGGAAAAAGGCTGTTCTTGTAACATCTGAAATATGATTTTCAAAAGACAGGTTGCAGTCTAATATAACACCCAGGTCTTTTACTGTAGAGGATAAAGTAACAGGACATCCTACTATGTTAAAGTTGTATTGTGAGAGGTTTTGTGGGTGGTTTTTTGAACCGATGATTAGTACCTCTGTCTTGTCTGGATTTAATAAAAGAAAATTGCGCGTCATCCAATCTTTTATATCTTTAACACACTCAATTTGGATAATTTAGCGTTTTCATCTGGCCGTGATGAAATATATATTTGAGTGTCATCAGCATAACAATGGAAACTAATTCCATGTTTCCTTATAATATTTCCAAGTGGCAGCATATATATTGAAAATAACAGAGGGCCTAACACAGATCCCTGCGGCACTCCATAGTTTACTGGAGTTATGATCGATTTTTCTCCATTTAAATAGACAAAATGGTAGCGGTCAGATAAGTACGATCTAAACCAGCTTAATGCTTGTCCTTGAACACCAGTATAATTTTGTAGTCGATCTAAGAGTATTGTGTGATCTATAGTATCGAACGCAGCACTAAGATCAAGTAAAACTAATATTGAGATACAGCCTTGGTCAGAAGCTAAAAGTAAATCATTTGTGATTTTAACGAGCGCAGTTTCAGTGCTATGATGCGGCCTGAATCCTGACTGAAACTTTTCATAGATATCATTTTCATGCAAGAAAGTACGGAAGAGGATTAGGGCCAGGCAATAATACAAATAATAAAACCATCTCGAGATTAAAGTCATTATAATGCGAGATTAAACTCGTTAAATTTCGAGAAAAAAAGTCGAAATACAATCTTGAGAATAAACTCATTAAATATTGAGAATAAAGTCGTTGTGTTTCGAGAAAAAACTCGTTAAATTTCGAGAAAAAAGTCGAAATACAATCTTGAGAATAAACTCATTACATTTCGAGAATAAAGTCGTTGTGTTTCGAGAAAAAAACTCGTTAAATTTCGAGAAAAAAACTCGAAATACAATCTTGAGAATAAACTCATTAAATTTCGAGAATAAAGTCGTTGTGTTTCGAGAAAAAAACTTGTTAAATTTTGAGAAAAAAGTCGAAGTAATTGTGAGAATAAACTCCCTACTGATAGAGGACATGGCAGAGTTAGATCACTTAGTCAATCTATATTTTTGACTTTCTTTCAGTAACAAAGAATAGAACATGGTCGAGGTCGGCTAGGTGTTTTTAGAAGAAAAAATCAGTCCAATTTGCGCGATGTACTCGCTTTTGTCCAACATGAAATTCATCGAGGTTTCGTGGTTTCCCAGGATACCATAAGACGCATTATTAAACTTGTTGATCCTCAAGGTGTGGAATTTCGACGAAGGAGACGCTTGAGAAGACGCCACTTGCGCTGGCCCAAATGCCCTCTGGCATATGGACTGCTATGATAAATTAAAACCGTACAGCATTGCCATTAATGGCTGTATAGATGGTTACAGTCGTTACATTCTGTGGATGGAGGCGTACACAACCAACAACGATTAATAATGCGTCTTATGGTAGCTGGGAAACCACGAAACCTCGATGAGGTTGATATCAGTAGGCTATGCAATGAACACTGATCGAATGCGTTATTCTCTACATTTCATTTCGACTTTTTTTCTCGAAACACAATGACTTTATTCTCGAAATTTAATGAGTTTATTCTCAAGATTGTATTTCGAGTTTTTTTTCTCGAAATTTAACGAGTTTTTTCTCGCAACACAACGACTTTATTCTCGATATTTAATGAGTTTATTCTCGAGATTGTATTTCAACTTTTTTTCTCGAAATTTAACGAGTTTTTTCTCGCCACACAACGACTTTATTCTCGATATTTAATGAGTTTATTCTCAAGATTGTATTTCGACTTTTTTTCTCGAAATTTAACGAGTTTAATCTTGCATTATAATGACTTTAATCTCGAGATGGTTTTATTTTTTTATTATTGCCTGGCCCTAATCCTCTTCCGTAAGAAAGAGCCCAGTTGGGCGGGCACAACTTTTTCTAGTATTTTAGACATAAAAGGTAGATTGTCTAAAATATAGACATAATCTACCCCCCTGCTACATGTAAATCCTGTGCTGACAGAGAAGGCTATGCTATACATGTTACATGAGGTGCAGGTGACAATAAGAGGAGATGACATGACTCACCGTGTTTGTTTCAGCAGCAGCAGGCAGGGTTTGCTATTTTGCTGTTTGCTATTTCTTTTGTCCTCGCATTCTTTACTTGTGGTACTCTCAGTGACACACCTGAATGAAAGGCTCATTATGCGGGTCATTGTCTTCTCAGGTGTGAATCACAGCATTAATCATGATCATTCACGCCTCCACGCATATTGCCTTTCCAAAAAAAACAACAACTTTCTTACAAAATTTAAATCAATGTATTGTTTTATGTGAATGATTAGGCAGGATGATTTTCAGATCATTTTGAAGCAAAAAACTCTAGGCGACAACATCCATTAGTCAGAAGTCTTGTGGACACTTTTGTATTATGTGTTTTGTGGCTTTATTTCAAAACTTTATATATATTTTTTTTTTAAATAACCATGCATAAACATTATTCTCTCAAAAATACAAACATGTACATACATGTTGCTCACATATTGTGGTAGCCCTGTTTGTGCTAAATAGAATGCAATGACACTTTTGCCATTAATATGTTTATAAGCAACTGAAAAAAGCACAAATGTCAGGGCATGTCAGAACATCTCAAGGACCCCAAAAACACCTTAGACCCCAGTGGGTTAAACTCAGTGATGGGAATAACGGCGTTATAAATAAACAGCATTACTAACGGCGTTATTTTTTTCAGTAACGAGTAATCAAACTAATTACTGCTTCCTCCATTACAACGCCGTTACCTTTACTGTCAATAAAAATGCGAATGCCACGAGCGCGCTGGACAGTGCGCGAGAGAGACCGAGTGTGTCCGAGAACGCGCTCGACAGTGAGCGAGAGAGAACGAGTGTGTCCGAGAACGTGCTCGACAGTGAGCGAGAGAGAACGAGTGTGTCCGAGAACGTGCTCGACAGTGAGCGAGAGAGAACGAGTGTGTCCCAGTGTTAATTTCGTTTTTCACAGACGAAAACGAGACGATAACTAAATAAAAACTAGTTTTGAGTGACAAAAACTATGACGAAAATCTATTGACATTTTCGTCAACGAATAAAAACTAGACGAAAATGTTAGATAGTGACGATTTGGAAAGCGATCCAGTCAGAACTGATGTCCTGTGTTTGTGTTAGATGCGCACATTTGTACTGTAACATGCTGATCTACCCAGCAGCACATGGGTTGACATGCGCTGCATGTCTCATAAAACATTAAAACATGTAAACGTCTGGGAGAATGAGTAGAGCAGACATGTAGATCTGAATAAGAGTGACGACTCAAAAAAGAGCTCTATTCGGTACAGTTTTCTGTGCGCACACACCCGACCCGAAGCGTGCAGCCATTCACATAGACACTATACAGCGCGAGTACGGAATTGAGCTCTCTTTCGTGTCTGAATGGACAAATACAAACAACATTATGTCTAAATGTCAGTTTTGGAGAGTATTCACGTAAATTATGTCGGTTATGTCTTAAACAGTTGTGAGTGTATCGCATGTGCATCTGTGCAATTGGATCCGCATGTCATTGGACATGATCCGATGTCTTAAAGTGACAGTGAGTAATAAACCTGATGTGTGTCCTTAATATTGATCAAGCAACAAAAGAAAAAGAGAAAAGCATTCATTGGTCATTAATAGCTTTAATAAGGATTAATTATATTAAATTCATACAAATAAATATGTCTACTTGAAAGAATAGAGAATGATGTATGCAAGTAGTTATAAAGAATGCATATATCATTCATTGAAAAGAAGACTGTGTTCTACTTTAGGAAAAGTGTTTTATTTAATTTTAAGATATTTTATAGTTATAGTTATAGTAGTTAAATCTGTATCTGTATTGCATGTTCAAACTTTAAAATCATTCATATTAGCAGGTTAATATATGTTTTCTCCGGGAGTATATGGGTTTTGGGAATTTTAGAGAAATTCTAAATTAATGCATTTCAATTTAAACTCATTATATTTTAGTCGACTAAAACTACTGTAGATTTAGTCGACTAAAATCTTATTGTGTTTTGTCGACTAAAACTAGACTAAAACTAAAACAATTCAGATGACTAAAACTAAAACTAAATTGCATTTTAGTCAAAAGACTATGACTATCAAAATTTGATGTCAAAATTAACACGGGTGTGTCCGAGAACGCGCTCGACAGTGAGCGAGAGAGAACGAGTGTGTCCGAGAACGCGCTCGACAGTGCGCGACAGAGACCGAATGTGTCCGAGCTTAAATACTTTATTTATAAATAAATTACACAATTCAGCATTAGGATAATATCTGTAGCATATCGGTATCATATAATATGCAATGTTTTAATTAGTTTATATAACATAAACTCCAAAATAACCTGCAGGGAATGTTCAAACATATTTGTTTGACGGTTGTGAACACGTGCGGCAAACATGACTAGAATTTGGCTAAAATAAATAACCTCTGATGATGACGTTCTCTGTAGGTTATAAAAATAAACCCCCAAAAGATTATATTGTATTATTATTATTTATGTTGATACATTGTTCAGTATTAATATTTAATTTAATAGTTGTCTCTCACATTGTCCCACAGCAACATTAAAATAGTGTAGATTAGTGTACAATGTTTTATAATAATAAGATGTTCTATTTAGTGTCCATTTCATTCATTTAACATTTCATATTGGGGGTATCTTTCTTATAAGTAATTTTCTAAATTTCTTACATTTAAACTTTTTTTTTTTTTAAGTAACGCAATAGTTACTTTCCTTGGTAATTAGTTACTTTTGTAATGATGTAATTCAGTTACTAACGCAGTTACTTTTTGTGAGAAGTAACTAGTAACTATAACTAATTACTTTTTTTAAGTAACTTACCCAACACTGGTTAAACTGCAAGCATAAATGTGAGAGACGGAACGGACTATTTTCTTTAGCGGAAACAATACAATCGTTTTTAAATCAATAAACTCCTTTTTAAATCAATATTTTGTGTCAAATTATTTATGTATTTGGTGGGTAGCCATGTAATGAGCGGGATAATGTAGAGCGAGGCGGTTGTTATAGCGAATACAACCCCTTCAGGCTCCGCTTCACGTCGGGGTCACGTATGACATTGTTTAAGACAGAAGTCATTTCCACAATAAAATACATTATGCATATTTCTTGAACATTAAATTGCATTACATTAGGGACGTCTCTACAATTATTAACCCAGAAAAACAAACCAAAACTATGCTTGACATAAGCACGTTTTCACAATTCCTAATTACAATTAATAATTTTCAAGTACCAACTATCGAGATTCTTAATAAATGGAGACGGAACCTTTTTCGTACTCTACATAGATCATAAACCAATGAAATAATTTGAGAAATCTTAACGTTATTGTGCTTCTTGTCCAGAAAAGTCGCAGCTCCCCATTTACTTGTATTTGCTTATAGAGCGGTCTTGCCCAGATCAATATGGCGGACTCGTTGACGAATCGCAGCAACGGTCCAAAGCGGCCAATGGGGCGTCTATGTATTTATTATGTCTATGGTCTGAACACACACACTTGTGGTCTTTGCACTTGTCTACTTATATGACATATTTCCTGTATTTGGCCCAAGTGTTCGAGTAGGCGTGAAGACTGCAAGTGTGTGTAAAGCTTTCGATGACCTGATGGAATTAACACATTATTGAAATAAATGAATGAGCAGAACATTTAATTTTTTTATTTTCATTTTATTAGTTATTTATATTTGTATTAAAACAGCCAATTAAAATAATTTGTGTTTGTGAGGACCGACCAATGAGAGTTAAAGATGTTGTTTAGTGCATTTTTTGTTTTCCGGATTTCACACGCGGTTGGAGATCGCACGGCAGAGCAGACGAGATTCAGATCTCTCCAAAGATATTTGAGTATTTAATTTATCTAATTGAAAAAAATATATATAAAGTTTGATGTGAAAGAGACTAAAAAGAGACTTTTAAATTGATTTATAATGTGTGACGCAGTTGCGGAGAAGCAGCCTTGTTGCATAGCACGTTGGCATATCAAAGAGTTGTTTACTGAGGAAACCGAGACGTTGTAGCGCCCCCCTGTGGCCGGATCGGAGCATCTTGCTGGTGTCTTTCCTCTGAATGTATTAGGATTCGTTAGGTTTGATTAGCAGATACAGATCAATACATACACATGCTAATATCATTACAGTGCTTTGATGTATCAGTTTTATTAATTTATTTATTGAAAGGAATAACTGGCAAAATAGTACAAGTACAATAATGTTGCAGCAGCTTCAGTGCTTGAACCTCTAAAATACACCTGGAATAAAATGTTAAATGATTGATGTGACTCTACTATAAAACTAAAGGAAGCTGATCTCCATCAACACTAGGATCTCTCTACAGTCTATTCAGATCCATCAACACAGTTTCACTGATGATCCAAGAAAAACATAAAACCCCGGATAGAGCGGCTGAGTGAATGTGGTCTGGACTCTGTGGATCAGGCTCATTTTGTCTCCGCTGATGCTGTAGAAGGACAGTATTCCTGCACTGTGATCCACATACACTCCTACTCTACGACTGGGCACTACAGGGAGTTTAGTCTCTATGTTATTGTGTATGAATGAGTAACCGGAGGGAGTGCAGTCCAAACTCCAGGACTGATCATTAAATCCAAACCCACACTTGTCACCCCATCCCTTCCTGCTGATGCCCATATATGACACTGATATCGACACACCACCACGCCACTCAATCTCCCAGTAAGAGCGTTCACACACACTCTCACTACACATCACCTGCTCATAACAATCAAATCTGTCTGGGTGATCCGGATACGACTGAAGCTCTGTGAAGTTGCCAGTAATCACTCTGTTCTCCTCAGACAGACGGAGGTGTTTATTCACTGTGTTCAGATCCGGAGTGAGCTGACGGGAATCTGATGGAGAGAAAACACATCACAATCAGGAATTATGAATCTGATCTTTCAATGTATCTGAACTCTTCATGTCTCAGTGCAGTTTAATCATCATTCACATGATCAACTCTAAAACTCTTCTGTCATGTTTTCTTTCAGCTTCTACAGGAAGAACATGAACACACTCAGTGAGTTTCTCTGCTTGTTTTCTGACTTACACTGAAGGAAGTCGCTCCTGGTCTTGGGAGCCATGACTGTGGAAATCAACAGACATGAAGAGTGTGATTATCATGTCAAGAAATGATCCTGCATCCATTGCTAACACATGCAGAAATCCTCCAACATTATTTACAGAGCCCAAATCCTAACACAATAACTATTGAGGGTTTGGTAATATTGACATGTCACCATTGTAACGCTCTGAACATTACCTGTTTTTTATTTTTGTATTTCACTATTGCCTAAAAAGAGGTATCTTGGTCAAGTGTAATACCACTGGGAGCCGCTTGAGGGCGCTAGTGCATGGTGGCTACTTGTAACCCACGAACATATCAGTTCATTTGGTAGAGGGAAACGCATGGTTGAACCAAGCGGCAACATTCTGATCTGAAAAATGAAGCCTACCCGGAAGTGCGAAAAACTGCAATACATCGAAAATCCGCTAGGGGCAGGTCCCAAAAGGGAGCAAATGTCCATAGCCCCCATGTTAAAATGTCCGTTTTCACAGCATAAATTCATGTTTTTACAGGTTGGTCCCATGGACTTTTATTGTATTTTTCGATAGCTTCCGAGTGCCTGACAACTGTGAGGGGGGGGGAATTTTTTTCTAACTCCTTAGTTTAGATCGTATTTAGATATAAAATGTATGACAATAAGGGCGTGGTTAACTTTGATTGACAGCTTGATTGACAGCTGACAAGGCAGCGCCACGGAGAATGACAACATAAGAAGCGCCATTTTTTAATACAGTTGACATATAATACTACTGTTTCTGTATCATGAAATGTAGTTTTAAGAGTTTTTCAGGCGAGAATCTAGTTGTTTAAAGCTCAAATCTGTGGTTTATTTAAAGATTTATGAAAATTGTATCCAGTTGATCCAGCGATGACCGGGCGCTCGGCGCTCATGTACCCCGCCTGGAGCAGCCTTTCCTCGGCTAGTCGTTCAGACGTTTGCCGCTGACTCTGGCGTCTCTGTAGTGGTTAAACATGAGATATAATTCGTCTTGTCTATATCTAATGGGCGATTTTTGGTCTCGTGAATCTATAATTTTTTTCCTGGGCAATCGTTTTGGCTGAGGGGAAGTTTCATAACTTTATAAGCTATTTAACTTTACCGTTGTATGGTTAGACTAGAGCGCTGACTTTGTATGTTTGACTGAATTGTTTGCTTTATTTGTATAGCTTCTTATACCTTTTACTTATACTTTTATAATGGCTAATATTGATAAAACTGAAATTTAACAAAAAGAGACTGGGTTGAGTTTTGTCATTTTAAATTTTAATACAACGAAGATGATCTGTAATGTTGTTTACTGCAACATCTGTTGTTTAGTACAAATGCACATATTGCCTGGACCATAAAATGTTTAATATTTTTATATTATATTTAAAATGAAAAGAGGCAGGTTTGTGTTTTATATTTTGTTTTTTCATAAATAGGCAAACGTTATGTGCAGTTGAATATAATCAATATGCGTTGCCTGAACCACATTTGTGTGGCTATAATGTTTAAGATTTCTTTAAATTAAAACGAAAAGAGTTAGTATGGTGTTTTATAACATATTTCGTTGCCTAAAATATACACAGAGATAACCGGAGTAGCAGAGCGAGCTGAGTGACGCGCGCTGCGTCAGAAGGTGGGCGGGGTTAGGATTTCCCAAGATTTCCCAAGATGGCGCCGCCCATACCCCCCATAAACGGCTTCAAACCCGTTCTTCAGAAAGTCTATGGGTGACTTTCATGGTCTATGGGTCACAGACGCTTTGTCCATATTTTTTACAGTCTATGGGTTGAACTAATGCGACCTGCCTACTCATCTGAAGTCCTGTTTTGAGGACTCGTAGAGTTTACGCTCAAACGTGAGTATTGGCTGACTACACTGGAAAAAAGGCCACTCCAAAAATAAGCACAAAAAAAAATTAATACAATATATTTTTGCTTGTAATAAGCAAAAAAATCTGCCAATGGAACAAGTAAAAATTCTCTTGGTAAGATTTCTTGAAATAAGACATTATATTTAAGCCTTACAATATATGAGTGATCTTGAAATTAGCTGGGAAAACTCATTTTTAGCTATATTTTACTAGTATTGTGATGTTTTGTGTCTCATAATAAGCTTGTCATGCTCAAAAATAGTATTTTCCCCTCAAAAGTAGCATTTTTTTTGTCATCCTGTTTGTTTCAAGTGTATTTAACTAATTTTTAGCTCTATAATTGTTACACTGTTCTAGATTTAAGTCACCACCAACTTGAAATAAGATTGGAAACTGGCATTTTGAGACAAAATGTCTTGAAGTTAGCATTCCTGACTCGTATTAGGCAGTGCTCTTTTGCCATAATAACCCATAATTTACCATCCTGTCATCATCTCAAGTGTATTCACCTTATTGTAAGCTCAACAAAAGTAATACTGTTCTAGATTCAAGACATTTTACCTACTAGATTCAAGACATTAACTGCTGTTTACTAGACAGAAAAAGTGAAAAATAGACTTGCATTTAGCGTTTTTTTGTTTTGTTTTTTTTAAACAGCAAAAAGTCCCAGAGGACTGCATAAAAGGGAAACAGCTTAATTTTTATCAACATTTTGGCACACAGTATTTATGGAACTGCAATATGAAAAAACATAGTAGAACATTTTATAGATTATAAATAGATCCCTTAACCCTACTCCCACACCTAAACATACCCATTTTATAGACAATATTAAAAGGATAAAACGTTAATGGACATATGTGTAGGGAAATGGCAGTTTTATTAACAATATAGCATTAAAAGATAGTTTGAGCCACTAATCCTACCCCTACCCCTAACAATTTCTTAAAACTACGTAACTACAATTATAAAGAAAAACAACAGACATACACGTTTAATCACAATAATTTAGTTAGTGAGAAAATGTCAAAACCGGTACCAAAAGTCGTTCACATGACGATGTGTCGCAGTCCTCTCTGGCAGTATATAATAGTTGTGTATGAGGTAACGTTACAGAGCAGAATTTAAGTTATTAATCCATGAAAACGTTAATCCGGTTTCGGTTCGCTGTTCGCTCTGTGAAGGCGCGCGCGCTTCTCTGTTTCAAATGTAGTACACCAACTTAAAGGTATAGTGGAGGATTTTTTACTTCCGGGTGGATCACCTATTCTATTGGTCCTCCTAATTGTCAATCATTCTGGTAAATCAATCAAACTTATTTAAAAAGTGGAGAGGGCGGGTCTTATCTAAAATTCGTAAAGATCCTCCACTATACCTTTAAACACGGCATGTCGCAATCTGTGACGAAGCATGCGAGAGCCAATGAGCGTTTGATATCACTGCCGTAAAACATGTCGTAACGCTTCGGGCGCAATTTTTGAATTTGAATTCACCACGAGAATGGTCAACCTAATCGCCTCATCTTTATTGATCACACTTTTAGCTCTCAGTGGAACAAAGTACTACAAGCTCCGATAATTTTCATTCATTCATACTTCAATGATACAGGAAGCACATTGTCTTTGTTGCAGCAAAAAGTATGGCAGAGATTAAGGGAGAGGGATGAGCAATTGACCAGAAGTGCTCAAACGTTCATGCTCGCTAATGGCCAGAGTCAGAAAACTCAGGGTAAAGTACTCTAGGAACGCGAAATATATATGGAGTGAAATGTGAAGTCACAGTTTATGTGATGGACGATGAAAACTGGTCTGTTCCTGTCATCTTGGGATTGGATTTCCTCAAAGAAGCCAAACTATCGATTTTAAAGCAGGGCTCAGTAGTTTCGGGATTTCTTCGCTGTATTCTCGCTTTTTGCTCGCATGTTTCTCTCTAGAGCTCCCGCCACAGCTTCGGAATAGATATTTGACAACACTGTTGTAAAAACTCTTTGGCGATTCTCAGACACCAGAGGCTAGTAGATCAACGACATCAAAGCAGATGGGACATTCTTTAAAACGTCTTCTTCATTCGGGTTCGAACAGCGCGAGGGAGCGCAATAATGACAGCATTTTAGCAGATTTCTTTTGGCCGTAAAGCAATTGTTTACATCGCGAGACCTGATATCACGCGATGCGTCCTGACGCAGCGGCCGGCGGCCCGCCGGCTCAAAGTTGCAAGTGCGGATTCTCCGCTCACGGGCACCAGGGGGGTGCGAAACGACCACCATTCAACCCGAAATAAGTAATATAACCATTCCAATGACTCCGAAGCTGTTCAGTTAAGGTAAAAAAGTTACTTAGTTCACCTTTAATGTTTCACGTATATACTTGCCTGATGCTAACTCTAGTCATGCTATGTGTTTTAATTAAATGCACGAGCACGCTGCTGTCCAATTTTATGCTGCACAAGGAGAAGGCGGAATGATTCACGATGAGTTGAAGCTGATCGATCAAGCGGTGGAAAACTCACGTTTCAACCAAGTAAAGAATCAATTGAAAGCTATCATGTGTGATTGGCCTTCAGTATGTACCCACAGGCTAGGTCGTACGAACTTCATTAAGCACGAGATTAAAACAATTGATGAACTCCCTTTGGGAAAGAGACCATATAGAGTTTCTAGAGCTAAAAATGATTTTATTGAAGAACAGATTAAGATTAATCATTAAACCTTCTGTGTGTCCGTGGACTTCACCTGAGGTGGCCGTAGATAAGAAAGATGGAGGATCCCGGTTATGCAGTGATGACCGTGCAGTGTTAATTTCGTTAACGAAAACTATGACGAAAAATGTTTTTTCCCTGACTAAGACAAGACGATGAGAGACGACACCCACGTCATTAAACGATAACTGTGACTATATCAACACATGTAATATCGTTGACGAAAAAAAACGGGACTGAAATGTGTTTAAACATTTTATTTTATTTTTTTACTTGACCAAAACCACTTGTTTGTGTCAAATAAAGGAGACGACAACACATCAACTGTTTTTACAAGCGTTCAGCCTTACGGTTGCCAGATTTCAATAATTTAACCCCCCAGTTAGAGCTTTTCTGTTAAAAGAACACGTTTTCTACCCGGCCTTTTCAATAGTATCTGGCAACCATGTGCGCGCGCTCTCTACACTGCTGAAGAAGTGCGATGATCTGAAAACACAGACAAGTAAGATGGAGTTTAGCGATCTTCATTTGAGATTTTCTGCTTAAAGTGTCATTCAGTCGGTCTGTGTTCCGTCACGAGCTGCTTGCGCTATCTGTGCGACTATATCTGCGATCAAAATATAGGCTGATATCCAGCAGTGTTTTTAATGTTTATCATATTATACAAGCAAGAATGCAGTGTTTTCTGAATATCCACACGATTTCAAATGTGACATCGATTTAATACAACAGTTCAACAAACAGAAAGGTAACATTAAGTGATGTACTATATTTAAAACAGTATTGTTGCTTATTGCTGTATTTTGCAACAAAAGCCATAGCAGAACTGCAGCACACAGCGGTGATTCGTGAACCAATCTGTGGCTTTGAACGAATCGTGAGATTCAATGACCCCTGACCCGTTCATAAATATAGCAACTTGCTTCGTTACTGAATGAATTAATGACTCCAAGACTCACTCATAAAGACAAACCCTGCGTCCCAATGTGCATACTATTCGCCCTATCTGCCCTAAATAGTATTGACAATTACTAATGTCACATACTATTTAGGCGATTTTAATTTAATATTTAAAAGTATCACTCCGTTTTTACCATCACTGCATATTTATTGAACATTGTTTAATTTAAAGCATTATTTATTTTATAAAGGTACTTATAAAGGTAAAAAATGAACTGGAAAAATCGATTAAAGGGAGCAAATATTGTCCCTTAACGGAAAAGGTGTGACTGCAGTCTAAGTGGAAGAGAAGGGGTAGGGGGTACGGCACTCTAAAAACCACTGAACTAAGGAAAAGGGGTATGTAGAATTGCACAAGTGCTAAAGAGTGCAATGTCAATACAGCCTGTTACCTTAATTTAAATTTTGGATGAATTTTTTTGTCTAAAGACTACATAAAAATGTATGTCGGTAACTGCAGTTTGACTAAAATTTGACAAAAAATGCAATGACTTTTCGTCAACTAAAACTAGACTAAAACTATGAAAGACAAAATGAATAAAATGTGACTAAGACCAATAAGCATTTTCGTCTGAAGATGAAGACTAAGACTAAATAAAAAATGGCTGCCAAAATGAACACTGTGACCGTGGCCTTAACGCATAAACTCACCTCGACACGTATCCGATGCCTCAGATCACGGCTATTCTTGATTCTCTCCAAGGAGCCAAGATGATCAGCACGTTGGACTTAAAGAGCGGATACTGGCAATTTGAAATGGATTCTGCAAGTATGGAAAAGACAACTTTCATTACCGCTTCAGGGCTATATGAATTCTTGTGTCTTCCCGTTGGCCTTAAAAACGCAGCAGCATCTTTCCAACGGCTGATGGAGCAAGTTCTCAGAGAGCACAAGAACAAATGTTGCATGGTCTATATCAATTACATTATTGTGTACTCCCCAGACATCCAAACACACTTGCACCATCTCAAACAAGGGTTTCATAGTCGGCACTAGGCCGGTGTAGGAAACTTTTTCTTCTTCAAAGCAAGACCAGGAGACGTTGGGATCACATTCAAACAGAAGTTATTCTTTATTGAGCGTGGCTGCGGTTCTAATATAACTTGTTCTAATACAGTATGCATTGTAGTTATATACATTCCAAGGGGGAGGGATTACATAGAGGTGGAGACTCTGAACAAAGCATGCAAATGAAGTAGGAACACACCCTACTCTGAGAGCACTACCAGTCCAATTGAATCAGCGTAACTATTCAAATGCTGATACTGGCCAGTTTCTCCGGTTCCAAGAGCCATCCCAGAGCCATTAAAGACAAAAGGTGAAAGTCTCCCCTACAGCTAATCCAATCAACCTAACGATTCAACATCTAGGCTGAAAGGTGAGAATCAGTGATCTGACTCATTTAAAATACAATAGAGAAAACAGGACTGGCAGGAAAGGAGACTCTTGCTCAATAATCATCTGAAATCAGTCTACTAAACTTTATCAATTTATATACTATTGCAGTGGAAAAACTAAATTAGGCTCACTCTTAAAGGAGCTGTATGTAGTTTTCAGCGGCCTCTAGCGGTGATGTTTCAGATTGCAACCAATAAGTTTACAAGCGCGTGCTCACTGCTCTTACGCGTGCTCGAATTTATGAGCGAGCACTGGGTACCGGCCAGACTGAGACGCAACACACAAAGCATCCCACAACATGCTGGAAACTCAGGTAAACTCCCACTGCAACATTACAATAATAGGCTACTTTTATCAGCTTGACGTTGAACTAATGCTCCATGCTCGTACCATGATAAGTATGGAACCCTATCAACCGAATTTCTCCACTGCAAGCACCACTTCACATTTTCTTCAGGAAATGTACATTCTAGGTTTGTAGATAAGGTTTCTCCATGATTCAAATGCCCTGCCGATGTTGATCCGTGTTTTTTACCCGAAGTTCATCCGATTCACGTCTGGCCTTACAAGCTTCAGCAGAAAAAACTTTTTTGTTTGTTTTTTATCAATATGTGGAGTTTGTGTTGGAGTCGGTGTTTTGCTGGGTGCAGGTCGTTTCTTAGTGTTATCAGACATGTCATAAGTTGCATAAGTCATTAGTCCATGTCATAAGTTGCAGTGTCGTCGCTGTTGAGTGCAAAGTCAGTAGGCTAGACGAGGCGAGAGGCGAGAGGCGCGCGCATGCAGGTGACGTCAGTAAGCAATAAGGTACGAGAGGCTGTGCTGTATCGTGAATAAGTAACGGGGTTACTTATAGTAACTCCGCTTCGCGTCGTGCCTAGCAACGCCCTTCAGCCGTTACTTATTCACGATACAGCACTTGTCTCGAGTACCTTATTGCTTTTATAAAACGGTTGCCACACAATACAAATATTAAAGCCGAAAAATATTTATCTATGCAACTTTCATGAAGTAAAATCACTAAAAGCATTCCTTCCGCTGGAAAAAATAGTCCCTGACCGTAAACAGCAACAGAAGCAGAGTCTATGAACAGAGGTTACATACATTATTTCGCCAATAGATGGCGGCAAAGACTGTCTTATGAATGAGTCAGTCGGTAGAGAAGACTTTTATATTGAAAAGACTCAAACTTGTTTTCACGGAGAAGGAAGACGCAACTGACAGATGACACGGGAAAACCCCTTAACGGTTAACTGTTAAAAGGACAAGATATCGCAGCGGACATTCAAACGGAATATTTTATTATGAATATAGGACTGACCTGAAGGAAAATGCAATGTCTACTGTGAATGCAGGTAACTTTACACTCGCTTCTCGATCTCTCACAATACTCCACTATAGCTTCAATGAACAATATCAATGAGATTGCACATGTGTTTAAGTTGCTAAGAGTGGTTGTGTTGTAGTGATACATAGAACCATTGGGTGAAGCGGTCATAGCCGTGTTTTATCGTGAATAAAGCACAGCTATTGACCAATCAGAATCAAGGATTGGAACTAACCGTTTTATAACTGGCGGTAAATCCGACCCGGGACCTTCACATAAAAATAAGAATAGTTGCTTTCAGAGGTAATAGCAAAACCCGCAAAGTGGATAACTTTAATGTGAGATTACAACCCCTTCACACACAGGCAATAAAAAAGGATTCGTTTTGGTAAAAAAAGCTACATACAGCACCTTTAACCTCAAGAAGTGTAAGTTCATATGTTCTTCGCTTGACTACTTAGGCCATACCATCACAGTGGACGGAGTCAAGGTGAATTCAGACAAGGTGGATGCAATCTGAACATTCCCAACTCCCAAGTCCTTATAACAGGTACAACGATTTCTAGGCCTTGCGGCTTGCTACCATCGGTTTATTTCCGCCTTCTCCACTAAAACAGCACCCTTACACGCACTGAAGAGGAAAGAAGTGGACAGACGACTGCCAGCGTTCATTTAACCTCATCAAAGATGAACTCACCAGAGCACCTGTTTTAAGTACACCTGACTCTGATTCTTCTTTTAAAGTACAGACCGATGCAAGTGATCTTAAAGGGATAGTTCACCCAAAAATGAAAATGCTGCCATCATTTACTCTCCCTCAAGTTGTTCCAAACCTGTATGACTTTCTTTCTTCTGCTGAACACAAAAGAAGATATTTTGAAGAAAGTCGGTAACCAAATGACTGATGGACCCCATTGACTTCCATAGTAGGAAAAAAAAAATACTATGGAAGTCAATGGGGACCAGCAACTGTTTAATTACCAACCTTCTTTAAAATATCTTCTTTTGTGTTCAGCAGAAGAAAGAAAGTCATACAGGTTTGGAACAACTTGAGGGAGAGTAAATGATGACAGCATTTTCATTTTTGGGTGAACTATCCCTTTAAGAGAACGCACTACGTCTTTAAAAATGAGGTTTTATTTAGGAGTCTTCCAGACTCTAAAGAAGGCCAAAGATTTCAAATTGTAGTCCCTGCAAAACTGAAGGAAGTAATTTTGACTTATGCACAAACCTCTTGGCCCAATTATGTAAGCAGTGGCAAGTAACACGAAACTCACCTTTGCATACCATCCTCAGTCAAACCTCACTGAATGCGTCAATTGGAATTTAAAAACTATGATTGCCATGTACATCGAACAAAAGTAACACAGTCCGTCTGTGAGAGTGCTCATTGGCTGTGTGTTCGTGTTTCGTGTGAACGCAGTCTGTGAGAGTGCTCATTGGCTACATGTTCATGTCTCATTTTGTGTGAACACATGGCTTGTGATTTGTTTTTACTGGCCATGTGCTTGTGTTTTAGTCATGTTTGTTGTCATGATTGTTGAAAGCACATGGCTTGTCATGTGTGTGTCCTTGTGCTCTCCTGTCGATTGTCTAAAGGGCCGTACACACCGGGACGAATATCCGCACGCGTTATTCGCCAGCGTTTTTCAACGCGTTTTTTGTGTTCACACCCAAGCGATTTTCACTGACGATGAGCCGAGTGAACATGCAAATTCATTCCCTGACATTAGATGGCGCTTAATGTAAAACAGATATACCCCGGTACAATTAAGTGAAATGAAACTCACCATCAAGGCCCATTTGCTCTGCAATACCACTCCATAACAGTTCTCTTTTATCAAGATTTTTGCAGTTGCTGTCGCGTTTGTCATATAGTTCTTTATGTTCCGACACCAACGAGACCAGCAGCTCTACATTCATCTTGCCTTGCATCTTCCTCGTCTTATTTCTTCCCGGCAGTGTAGACGCTACTTGGCGTATATCTTCTTCGCCGTTACGTATGTGTGCTCGGCAAGACCGTTTTGTGTTTGAGCGCCCCCAAGTTGTGTTTTACTGTAACTTCAGAAGCTCCAGACACGTGAGCAAAAGCGCCAATCTCATTGGTCGGATAGTTTTTGACGCGGTGCGTCAAATAAAAAAAACAAACCCTGAGGCGTTTAAAAAAAATGCCGCTTTTACGCGTGGCGTTTTTCGCGTCGGTGTGCACACTCACATTGGCGCCCTTTGTTTAGTCACGAGGCGTTAAACGTCGGCGAATATCCAGGCCTTAACCCCGCTCATCTTGTCACCTGATTATTGGTTCATTTGTCGTACCTGTCCTCCCTCGTTACCTGCCTTGTTTTCTCCCTATTTATTCTGCTTGTGTTTGCAGTCCTGTGCCAGATCGTCGTCGAATGTCTACCTGTCGGGTTAGTTTTTGTTTGTGTTCTGTTTTATTTTTATAATAAAAGCCTATTCTTCTGTATTATTGAGTCCTCGCTCCGTTCATCACTCCAACCCTGATATAAGAATAGTAGCCTACATTTGACATTAACTGCATAATATAGCCTCTTTAAGGACTATTTGTAACAACATGAACGAAGGAAATATGTTAATATACAGTATATACAGTCAAATGGGAAACCCTTCACAAAATGTTACACATTTATTAATAGACACACCTGTTAGGAAATATGTCAATACAAACATTGACTGTGTGAATGAAGTAAACGGAGATTAATGCACATGACACTTGCCTGAAGACGGTAGCGTGTCACTGGCCTCACTCACTCACACTTTACCCACTTTCCTGTAGCGGATCAAGCACTGCTTCCCAGTCGGAGTAAACCCGTCCTCAGCGGTGCTGATGATAGTCCACTGTTCCTCAGCGCCAGAATCTGCTCTCTCCACTCTGAACGCCACAGTTTCTCCAGCCGGGGGCTTCTGCAGTTTCAGGGGCAGAGAGGTGTGTGTCTCTGTTAATAATCAACTCAGACAAGCTCATAGAGCATATTAAATATAACTTACGGTGAAATCAGAACAAAATATGGTGGTAATACTGTAATAATAATAATAATCTTCTGTGTATTCTGGGTCTTGATATTTTTTGTTTCTTTACGTACTGTGCATAGCTCTTCATTAATGTATTTTATTGATTGAGTTTTAATATTGTGCATATTTATATTATATATAGTTCACATAAGGCATTAAAGGAAGATCTACACCTAAGCTGGATGGGCTGACCAAGGCCGGAAAAGGTTTTGTGCGGCTCTTCACTGAGGGCAACTACGACCGCGATGACTGGCTAACAGCTAGCACTGAGCGGAACAAGCTATTTTACTGGCCGTGTTTGCTTTTTAATAGCAGTGAGGGAACATGGACCAGCGCGGGCTTGAACAGCCTTAATAGCTTCACCAAGGCGGCTCTCACTGAAACCCCACAGTATACCACTGTAAATAAACAAATATGCAAATTAATGAATACATAAGTTAAATACATAAATATATAAATTAAAAATAAATTAAAAATAAATACATAATTACCTAAATCCACATATTCCTAACTAACTAAATAAATAAATAAACTAATTTTTGGGGAAACACAATGGAAATGCTAGACTGAAAGTTGACCTCATAATGTGATTGTGTGAAGGAGTTCTGGACAGAAGTAGCCTGGCTTATTTTCTCTGCTTACAACAAACTTTTTATTTTTGAAATAGAAATTTGAAATAAAGAATGTCCTGTTTCTGATTTGGGACTCTGGGTCAAACGAGACGGACGACAGATTAAAACTGTTAACTCTATGTGGCCAGTTTCATCTCCATAAGTGTGAAGTCACTGATTTTAAGCCCAAGTTTAGGCTTTTCTGTGTTGATTTAAAGTTATTCCATGATTCTCTTTGTTAATCAGCTAACAAGAAACCCGCTTAAACTGCTCTGTTGTCAAAAAATTATGGTTTGATTAAGTGACCTCCTGAATTCCTGAAGATGACAAAAATTATTTTTCGTTGTTTCATGTAATTTATTTCTATTTATTTTTAATCATGTATTGTATGTTTAATTTCTATTCCTTTAAATGTTTTATGAATCATTTTTTTAGTAGACTATCTCATACTGTATCTTGTTTGAAAATGTACTTTATTGCCTTGCTCGGCCGCGAGTTCCTTTTTGTGTGATAGATTAGATTAGATTAAATTAGAATCACTTTATTCGCCAAATGCATCAGCAGATACACAGGAATTTGATATGGCCATCAGTAACACACAAACTCAACACACAAACATATATGCGTATAGCTGCAAAAAGCATGCCTAAAACAATCAAATCAAATAATAAAATAGTCCAAAAATAGTGCTAAATCAGCTATTCATAAGGGAAATGGCTCTTGGAAAAAAACTATTAAGATGGCGTGAGGTCCCCTGTCCTCACTGCTCTGTACCTTCTTCCTGAAGGAAGCAGTCTAAAAATGTCACTTGCTGGATGGGACTGATCAGCAGCAATTTTAGCTGCCCTCTTCCTGACTCTGGCCTCATACAGGTCGTTAAGTGACAGCTGCCTCTGTCCAGTCAGCCTCTCTGCTGTCCGCACAATACGCTGTAGTCTGACCTTCGCCTGGGCTGATGCCGATGCAAACCAAACAGTGATAGATGCTGAAAGAAGGCTTTCCACAGTGGCTCTGTAAAATCTAGACCGAACAGAGCTGGAAACGTTCAGTTTATTTAACTGTCTCAGAAAAAACATTCCACTATGAGCTCTCTTAAGAATGGAGGAACTGTTTTCCTCCCATTTCAAGTCATTTGTAATAACAGTGCCTAAAAATTTAATTGACTCCACCTTCTTCACAACAGAGCTCTTGATAGTTAGAGGTGGAAGAGAGGCGGGTGTTCTGCAAAAATCTATCACCATTTCCACAGTCTTTTGCTGATTAAGCTCCAAGTTGTTCTCATCACACCACGCAACCAATTTAGACACTTCCTGCCTGTAAGCAGACTCGTCGTTGCCCTTAATAAGGCCGACTAATGTAGTGTCGTCTGCAAATTTAATCAGCTTGATGGAACCATTATTGGAAGTGCAATCATTGGTATACAGTGAGTAGAGAAATGGTGACAGCACGCACCCCTGAGGTGCTCCAATGTTAGTAGTCTGCGGATCAGACATGTGCTGGCCAAGCTAAGAAAATCCATAATCCAGCGGCAGATAGAGGGTCCCACCCCCATCAGTGACAGCTTCTCCCGCAGTCGCTCGGGTAGAATGGTGTTAAAGGCTGCACTGAAATCTACAAACAACATCCTTACGTAGGAGCCAGGAGAGTCAAGATGGTCCAGAGCATAATGCAGTCCTAAATTGACCGCATCATCTACCGAGCGGTTTGCCCTGTAAGCAAACTGTAGTGGATCAAGATAAGGAGCTGTGATAGGTTTAAGATGTGACAGAAGCAACCGCTCCAGACATTTCATGACCACTGATGTAAGGGCCACCGGTCTGTAGTCATTTAGGTCCACAGCTTTGTTTTTCTTCGGCACTGGAATAATGGTTGATGACTTAAAACAACTCGGAACCCTGCATAAAACAATTGATTGATTAAAAATGTCTGTAAAAACTGGAGCTAGCTGACTAGCGCAGTACTTCAGGGTGGCAGGTGAAATCCCATCAGGGCCACTCGCTTTCCTTACATTTTGTCGGCTAAATAGCCGATACACAGCCTTCTCCTCAATGTCAATGTCAATGTCAAAGGTGACTTGATCTTGAGGGGCAATGTTCTCCCCCTCTCTAAGTGTGACACCCCCGGGAGGGAAAGGATGAGGGCATGGAGATTTCTCAAATCTTGTATAAAAAACATTAAATTCATTGGCCAGTTTAGCAGATGGAGTGACTTGTTGTTTTTTATTTTTATAGCCTGTCAAGTTCTTCAGCGACCTCCACGCTGAAGAGGAGTCATTAATGCCAAATTGTTCCTCCATATTCACCTTGTAGGCACTTTTTGCTTTCCTAATGGCTTTATTTAACTTTTGTCTGGCCAGCCTGTATTCATCTCCATTTCCGTCTCTGTAGGCCTGCTCTTTGGTTTCCCTGAGCCGCCTGAGGGATTTTGTGAACCAGGGTTTGTTGTTGTTATATTTCACCACAGTTTTGGTGGGAATACAAGCTTGCTCACAGAATGAAATATATGAACACACAGTGTCTGTATATGAGTCCATAGAGTCACAAGAGGCACGCATGGATTCCCAATCAGTGGTGTCTAAACAGACCTGTAACATCCCAATTGCCTCTGTCGTCCATCTTTTAGATGTATACTGTACCGCCCTTGCTAGTTTTAGTTTTTGTTTGTAGATGGGGACCATCTGAATTAAACAATGATCTGAGTTCCCAAGAGGAGCACGGGGAAGTGAACGATATGCTGCTTTGTGAACAGAATAAAAATGATCCAGTATATTTCCTGATACATGTGTCCCCTGTGGTCTTTGTTCAGTTTTAAACAAATAATTCATTGGCAGACGCAGACGTCACGTTCATTGAGACCAGTGCATTTTACAAAGTTACATTAAATAACCGGAACGCCATACACAAACAAACACACACACACACACACCCGCGTGATGACGTCATAAATGACTGGTCATGTTCAAAAGCAAACGCAACTCACATTGAACAAAGTTTAAAAGAGTAATAGTTTTGTTCATGTTTTATGATTATCGCTGTTGTGAGGTATTATGGGGAGCCAGCATATCATTTCGCCGATCTCCTTTGCTTTCTTACAAAGTGAAAGTAAACAGAAACCGAGTCTCTCTGCTTTCATAACTCCTCAGAGATAGAGTCAGTAACGTTAAATAAGATTATCCAGACAGCTGTAATGTGATCTCTGTATCAGAGCCGTCTTCTTGTCAGATCTCACACTATTGTTGTTATGATTTATAGACCACCAAAGTCATATCTGCTCTGGCTACTTTTATTGACTGAATTGTCTACTGTTTTAACACATCTATGTACTTTGTCTCCGCGAATATTATGTTAATGAGAGATGTGAATATTCAGTAGTACTCACCGACTGATCTTGTCAAGATGTCGAGGAAAGAATCGGGTGAACCAGCGCAGTTTTGCGTCTAAGCTGTATTATAATTATGGTCATTAGGGATGACGAATCGTTCTTTTGAACCGATTCTTTTTACTGAACCGGTCGAACCGGTTCACCAAATCGGACAGATCCGAGAACTGTGTGGCAAGCCGTTTTAGCATATAAAACTACGTTTTGACTATCCATATATGTATTTTGGATAGTCATAAATGTATTTTGACGACTCATAATTATATTTAATACATATTAAATACATATAATGTATTTATAATGTATAATACATATTTAATGTATATTTACAATTATTATAATTATATAGACTAGTCAGAATGATAATTGAGAGATATCCACAATTATAAGAAATCTGATTTGACATATCTTTAAATACATTGACTAGTCAAAACTCCATTTAAGATATCTGTAATGACGTCATAGATATCTTAGACTAAATTATATATTAGATATCATATTTTAGACTAAAAATTTATATTTATGAGTATGGCCCTGTGATAAAAAGATAAGTCATTCTTTCTATGAGAGAGAAGCGAAACTGTTATTATTTCTGTTCCTTATCCTCCTGGGACCCAGAAAAAAAAAGTTTTTGGAATTTATTTTTTTTCCATGTCATCACACTGTTTAGAGCACAATAAACAAATGCTAAAAAAACATTTTTGAAAAATAATATTTTATTCATACGTTATGCTATGTCCTCTGTAGTGGACGCCAGGACTAAGTTGTTTAAAAAATAAAATGACATGAAATTATATGTATAGGCAAAAACAATGGGATTTTTTTTTCAATCACCAATAAATTTGGGGGTTTCAGGATTTTTTCAACCAAAATTTGTATTAAGATGATTCTCAACTATGTTATGAAAGAAATAACGGAATGAATTGATACACCATTTTACTTTATGCAATATGTGGGTAAAATGTCCATAAATTAATATTCCCATTCAATGCAATGTATCTATAAACTGTATCTAATTTGCACCTTAATGTGTTCTTGGAGCAACATTTAATGAAAAAAGAAGTGCAATAATTGGAGTAATAATTGGCAACATTTTAATAATAATATCTAATATTTAATAGGAATATTGATGTATAATTTATTTCCATATTCACTTGTTGTGTCTCACAAAATGCCTGATAAACATGATTTAAGTCCTGGTGTCCTCTACAGTGGACACGTTTGAAATCAATGCCCTGTTCTGTAACAGAATTTTTTTTTTTTTTTTGAAACCTCTTAACATTTTCCTGAGATGTTGTATTATGAAATACAATTTGAAAAGTAGTCCAATTTAAATTATAATTACAATATATTATCATATTTCCATAAGAATGATACATTTGATCACTAAATTAATGTCAGACATTTTTAAAGACCAAGGAGAAGTTGTTTTCATGGTGAAACCTACAAACATTTCATATCTCTGGAAAGTCCTGAATGTGCTCTTTACAGGACACCCAGGTTGTGTCATGTGACATGTATGATGTCAGAGAAATTCACTAAAATATAATGTCCACTACAGTGGACAAAAGTCTATTCTTGGGTCCCAGGAGGATAAAACTGTTATGTTTCTAAAGGTCAGTGTCTCTAACACAGCGAATTCTCCTGTTGACAGTAGTGAATCACTGCTACAGCAATGCTAATGAATGAACAATCACATAAAAAAAAACAAACATGAGAACTGACAAACAATGAAACATAAAGATAAAATAAAAAATATAGCTGTAAATTTAATGGGGACTCTCCATAGGCATAAGAGTTTTTATACTGATTCTATCACTAACTTACACTACCCTGGCCATAAATCAAGAAATGCATTCATATCACTTCTAATGCCATCTCATTTCCTTTCCCTGTGTAATCTCTCTCTTAAGGCGGGCGTACACGGTGCGAGTTCGGACCAGGATCGGACACTCGGGAGGTCGTGAGATATTGCACACGTTGCGAGTCAGTTTAACTGATAATCGCGTCAAAGCAGCTGGTACACGGCACGACTGTCCTGCACGAATTTTATCCCGAGCCGGCAGCAATCACGCGAGCTTTCGCGCTAAACACAGAGACCGTCAATGTTGCATGCAGGCAAAGCTTCAGATAGAAAAAATGACAGAAATGTGTGTGCAAATGATTTGCTGAAAAGCATAGTATGGAGCTAAAAGAGTCTCAATAAAGATAAATGCACACACTACATTCACATATGCACACACATGATTCATAAATACACACACAATTCAGAAATGCAAACAAAATTTACAAATGCACACAAGATTCAGAAATGCTCAGGACAAGATTCAGAAATGTATTTCTGATGCACACACAAATATATCTTGATTTACAAACTGCTTGCGGTCTGTGAACTTCACTGCATTTGTGTGTGAATTTTGAGACTCCCCTGACTTGGCTCAAGTATAGGTCTCTGCGGAACAACAAGAAGGTGTTTCTGAACAAGTGCTGTATCTGAATAAGTCACGGCTGAAGGGCGTTGTTAGGCACGACGCGAATATGAAACATTGGCCGAGGTTCTCGGTTAAAGCCAGTGGGTATTAATGTCTGGCTATAATTGTTGTAGAAATTGTGTTACTAAGACTTCTGTACACCCAAATAGTTGAATTTCCAAAACAGCCTAATACATGAATGAACCTCATCGTCGATTATGGTCTAGTCTGAGTCTAACATCATAACTAACATGGTCAGGCTGGTTGTTTCCATGTTCTAATGCTGTGGCAGCTTCCCGCAAAAGCTCACTAACAGATTTCGCCATATCTTGTCGTCTCGATTACAATATAATCACATTTAAATAATTTCGTTTCACACATTCAACTCATGCACACGGGACGTCGACGACTTAGCTTTACAGAAGGTGTGCCTCTAGCGCCGTTACTTGAATAAGCCACACCCACTCATTAACATAGAATTTGCATGCAGGTTGTCTTTGAAAATGAAAACGAAAATGAAAACTGTGAAATAAAAGAGGAATTAAAATGAAAACGAAAATTTACATTTGTATTTGAATTGTGTCACTATTATTGCGTGAGCGTTACTAAAGAGCATTGTAAAAACTGTATTTGTAGTTTCTTTTTCACGTTTGGTCTTGCCTCGAGACTGTAGTGAAAATGAAATGTGAAATCACCAATTGCATTTTATTTTTCAATTTGACAGGGATAATGCTGTGAAAATGAAATCATTTAATTTCATTCTCAATTTTGTCACATATTTTGCGTACTGTTTTCTGTAATGAAATCGTTAATCTGGTTTTAATTTTCATTTTAATCATTTAATTTATTTATTTAAATTTGGCAGAAAATGATTTCCATAATTCTCACTTGGCTCGACACACAAATGCCTTTTTTTTAAACAGGGAATGATCTGCGACCAATCAGATATCTCCCTTGTTTTAGCCAATCACAAGAACGCACCCCACGTGGGGGATTGTTTACTTCAGAGCCATATAGAGAGAGAGTTGCGACAACTCCATTGACAACAATGGAACGCTTTTTTTACAGCAATGGCGGCTCGTAGAGCCTCTCAATAGTTCCCGGAAGTAACAACAGCGCGGTAGAACAGACCGTTTGTGATGCACTTTTAAAAGGTAAGACGTTTAAAGAATAAGATTGTATATTATCAGTACATCTGAATCAAATAAACTTGTGTTTTAAAGCATGCTAGTTGATTCCGAAGCACTTCCTGGAACTATCTGAGGTCTACGCGAATCACGTGACAACTAAGCATTTTGAACTTCCGTTGTCGCAACTCTCTCTCTCTATGGCTCTGGTTTACTTATAAGCCAATCACATGAAGTGCGGGCGCGAGCGCGGTGGGTGGAGTTCTGTCAGTTGGTTGAGACCTCAACATGGCTTCTGGCAACGACAGGGGAGCGGTAAGTATAACTTGACGTGTTTAGCTAGTTATCTCCTTGTTATGAGATGTTGTGTAATTGTTAATGTTAACCGGTTTAATTGTGCAACTATCAACATAAGCTAGCGAGCTGAGCTAGCGCGTCTGCATGCTAGTATAGGGTCAGGCTAGTATCTTTCCATAAAGTTGAAATTCTTGTGAATTAAGTGACTGTTTGACAGGGTCTGTCGCCCCAAGCCGAGGTAGCAGCTCGGGCTTTTGTGCAGTTATTGGCCCGGGAGCTGTCCTCGGCCCCAAACGCACCGAGAGAGAGTACAGCAGTCAGGGCTGGAGGCAGTGCTGCTCCTCTGCCGGTTAGCGATGCTAGGGTGAGACAGGCTATGAGAAGGTGATACATTTAACTTATTTCTAATAAGTTAATATTAGATTTATTGGTGATTATTAATAAAATCAATTATTCATTTATTGGTGTCTGGAACAGTAATGAATAGCGTTAGTGTATTTTATACTTTTATTGAGACATTATTTAAATTATTGAAAAGTAGGTAAGCGAAACACAAAAATATCTGGTTTCCCTACAAATCTTTTTGTCTTTCCCACATCAGGCAGTTCCCGAGTATGTTTAATACTGATCAGCCAAGAGGAAAACGTCGATTCTCGACTCCTGCCCCTTGCATTGTGAAAAGGACAGACTTTCATATGTCCTTTCGGAACCCAGTCAGTTCACACCAAAGGGCTCAGAAGAGCTAGAACTTGCCCATGCTGGCCTTGGGAAGAGGATGTTAAGTATACCAGACAACTTGAAACACGATGAGGTATATACGAGGTGACATGATATAGTATATAATATTGTAGAATGGGTAATGATTAAAAATGTTAATCATTTGCAGAATAGTGAATAATTTCATTTTTTTTTTAAAGATTGTAGCTCTACTTGAGGAGGAATATCCTAAACTGAAGACCTTACAAGGAGGTTGGATGTTTTTCAAGTCTACAGGTAGAATTTCTCTAAATCTCCAATTACGAAAAAAATATAGTTAAATGTTTTTCCAATTCAAAACCTCAGATATGTCATGTGATGTCCGGCGATGAATTACCATTCACACCACTATTCATGTTGTAGAGGACAATACTATGACTTGTTTGCCTAACAAAATATAACTTTTAATATTAATGATTGTGAGACTGCAAGGTTTTAAAGGACTCTTACTACTTTCCATTTTAAAATAGGTGGTAGCGGACGTCGCAAGCTGTCCATAATTCCAGCTGACGCTGAGGGTTACTCCACAAGGCTTCTTACATCAGCATCTAACAATGGGAAAAACATAGTATTTGTAGTTCCACTACAGGAGAAGCTTTCTACTGAACCACTTTTCTATGATTCAGTAGAGTTCGCCAAGATGCCACAGTCAAAATGCATTACATGTGGCAGTCAAATGCCTTTGCAGCTGTTGCCGTTGCATGTGGAGGGATGCAGTGGCACATTGACTGTAAGCTGTATTACATCATGTCTCTCATTTCTCTTTTTTAGTTTGTTCAAATGACTGTTTCAAAGTATTAAGTATTTGTTTATTATATTTTTTTATAAATGTATTGTATTTATTTAGGAGAGTGAATCTGGGACATGTCTTGATGAAGATTGTTCAGTTCTTGAGCAGCCGGTCCCATCTACCATAGGCATGGATGAATCCTTGGCGGTAATAGATGTTGTCTTTTCTGTTGCTTTGGAATTTAGTAAGAAAGCATTATTTTTTTATTCATCATGTAAAGTAAGCAAGCAGAGGTTTTAGTACAGAAAAATGTAATGATTGCAGATATATAAATAGATTGGGCATAACACATCTCAAACTGAATTTATTTTTTTTACTCTGACACATATGTAAATAAATTTGATCACAGCATATTTCCTGTCGCTAGTGAATATAACATGTCTGTAAGATGCAGAAAACATGACACTATTTTTATAATAATTTCATGTAGGAAAAGTATTGACTTTTTTTTCAGGTCTGCCCAATCTGTCTTGCATCGGACCCAGCTGATGTTCTCCCATTTCATGCAAGCACATGTGGTGACAGGTAGGAAGTTTATGTCTGATAGATGGTAAATGATTAAAATAATCACCACTCATGATTTGGCTGTTTCCCATTCTTCCAAGCAATGTTTTTTATTATAATTTATTTGGTCTGTTCTAAGAATGAACTGTTCAACCCAGCGTAGCAGCCGGTCCCCCAAGGGGAGAAGAACTGCCAGTCCCTCAGTTCCACAATCGTCAGCAGGTCATTTATGCACAATTATTGCTATAGTGTTGCATTGTTGAAAATAATGTTGTCAAAATAACTTTTCAAGTGATTTAAAAAAAGTAATATTGATTTTCAAGTACTTGCCAATGACATATTACGTTAAAGGGATAGTTCACCCAAAAATGAAAATTCTGTCAGTAATTACTCACCCTCATGTTGTTCCAACCGCGTAAGACCTTCGTTCATCTTCGGAACACAAATTAAGATATTTTTGATTAAATCTGAGAGCTGGATCACTCCTCCATAGGCTGCTAGGTGACCGAAACTTGCTGGCCCAGAAAAGTTATTAAAGAGATCGTTAATATAGTCCAAGTGACTACAGTGGCTCAATCTTAAGTTTATCAAGCGACGAGAATACTTTTTGTGCGCAAAAACAAACAAAAATAACGACTTTATTCCACTATTCATTTCCTTCTCTCTGGGCCTCTAGTTGGTTCACGTAGTGTTTTTGCGCAGCGCGTCTTGTGTTACACGTCACCACGTAGGCTCACTATTGGCCGACGCTGGTCATGTGTGTGATGCGTGATGACGTGTAACACAGACGTGCTGCGCAAAAACACTACGAGGCCCAGAGAGAAGGAAATGAATAGTGGAATAAAGTCGTTATTTTTGTTTGTTTTTGCGCACAGAAAGTATTCTCGTCGCTTGATATACTTAAGATTAAGCCACTGTAGTCACTTGGACTATATAAACATATATATGGTATGGTGCATGGTGGGTCCAGCTTCTCTGGACTCAGTTTGCCTGTGGTGACCCTATAGACTGGTGAGAGCATCGACACTGCAGCATCAGCTCTGACACTGGAGGACTGTCCTGACATTGACCATCGTGAAACAATTGGTTTGGTGAGTAACTTGGTTACACATTGCACATTTGTACGAATTACTACATTTTTGTTCATGTCACACACGTGTCTGTGCCAAGACATTTTGTAATTTGTGATTTCCAAAGCTTTTGGTGTCTGTTATTTACTCCAAATGTTAGTTATTTTTATTGTACCTTTTGCCTTTTTGTGGATTGTCTGGTGACAACTTTTCATGTAATTATTAAATTATTTTACCTTTTGTGAATGTGTACCTGCTTTAGCTGAAGAATGCTGAACTTACTGCAGAAGAAAACACCAAAGTGACTGATCTTTGCCTGTCCTGGGATCTTCCATTTCCAACCTCCACCAATCGTGTCTGGCTGTTCCAGGAACTGCTTTCACATGCAGTAATTATTTTTATAAATTACCTTGTTAGTATTTATATTGGAGGTTGGCCGTGTAACTCATGTTCATGTTAACATGAGTCATGTTACATCTGTGCCTACGATCTCTTTCCTATAAAATAGTGCCTCTGTGTAAATTTTGTCTGTCTGCAGGTACTTCACCGTGTTAAACAGCCAATTAAACAAATACGGAAAGGCCTTAAACAAACAGGAATCTGGCCACTTCTTTCAGCTAGGCCAGATGTCCACCCCTTAATTTTCCCAAGGGAGTCAAGTAAGGATCTTAACCCACAGGTAAAGCCTAGTTCACACTGCACGATTTTTATGATTTTATTTTTGCAAAGACTGTGTGTAGTTTTGTTTGGTGTCACAGGGGTGTGTACATCTAAAATGAATGGTTTATTTTAGTCATATGTTAAAGTTGTGTTACTTATGTGACAGAAATAGATAGTTCATTCATAAAAAGATCACTACAATTTTGAGATCACTTTGCAACATTTAATAAGTTTCAATCCTGACATGAAATATATTTATATTTGATCCCTTGTAGACCGTGATCCAGAGCATTACCTGGCCACAACCCAACGTTGACAGCGACGAGGATGAGGACGACACTGTTCCATTGGAGAAAATCAGTCTTGTCACTGGATTTTTGAGAAAATTCATAGAGGAAGGTAATTCTGTAAATGGTCTTTATTTCCTTATTTTTCATTCTCCTCTTAATTCACACATAATTGTTTCCTCATAACAATCCCAGTTGCTGCAATAATAAAGTGGTTCTTCATATTTACCATGTTTTATGTGCATTTGTGTTTCATTTCATCTCAGTGTGAGCTGGTTTACTGTTTTATTGTCAAATGGTCATGTTTCTCTCGCTCCTCCTTTCTGTCCTCTGCTGTGTGCTTTACAACAGCGCAGGGAAAGGAGAAGACACAAATGTGAATGTTTGACAGAAACAGTAAAGCCCAGCTCACACTGAGATGAAATGAAACACAAATGCACATAAAATTGCTAAAGTAAACTTTATACTTAGTTTACATTACAGTTTTTACAGCAGCATTTAACGTAATCCTTTTGACGTTCTAAACTAGGAGAGGAAAAGAGACTACAGGGATTTTACTTTTGTAAAGTTTGTACTGTTTAAGTTCAGCACTGTGATATTTTGAAGTTTAGCACATTATTATTTGTCATCTGTTTTAAAGCCTGTCTAAACAGCAAGCATTGCTGATGTGTTATCTTTACTTGAGTATCTAAGAGTGCCATAACTGGATTTGTTGAAAAGATAAGAATTTTATGAGAGAATCGTTACTTCATATTTTTTTAAAGATCTACTCCAATGTAAAGTTTTGAGGGGTCACAAGTACAATTTTCTCTTCCATAGCATCACCAGATGTGCTGCGTGACCTGATGAAGTTTTGGGTGGGGTGGGAACTGCCAACAAGAAAACTCAATGTTGAGGTTGTAACCTCAGCTTATCCAGTGGCTCACACCTGCTTCTTCAAGGTGAAGCTCCCCAGCCACTACCTAGTCTCAGCCTCAGACGTCACGCCCACGGAACGTTGGCTAAACGTCTGATGCATATGGTACACTTAACTGGAAACACTTCAGGAATGTCGAAGTCGTCATCTGATTGGTTGAATTTTAGCGGATTTCCGGGGGCGCGAGTGTCGCGTTTATTTTCGGTCCGCCGGGAATCAAAGCGCAGACGTGTGATTGCGGAAGAAAAACTGTTGTGTTTACATGAGTGACAATGCGCATTTATCAAGATCAGCTAAACGTAGGATTCTCAAAAGTATGCGTGCACGAACAGATCAATGACTTACTGCTTGTTTTCTTCTCCTTCTTTGATTTTCTGTGCTGACTGACTTGTTGCACGCCGGTCTGTTGTTGTGGGGACATTTCCACGCCCCGAAACGTGACGCTGAACGAAACGAACTGTAATTGGTTGTTTGACATGTCGGTCAAACGGCCTTATGGGCGGGCCTTGGCCAAAGAAAGCTGCTATGAATTCCAGACCTTCAGCCGTCAGTCTGAAGGTCTGGCTACGCGAGACTAGCCACTACCAGACCTACAAGATTTTTCACCAGGACTTGATGATGGCCCTCAGTTCTGTAAGTTCTGGCTTTGGACTTGTGTAGGTGCAAATGTCATCAAGTTCTTGCACTCAGTCCCTCTTTTGAAATGGAATCACTTAAAAGAGCAATTCCTGCTAATTTATGCACCATTAACGTTATAAAGTTTGATTATTCTACTTGATTGTTAGGCACCACCTTCACCTGTCAATAAATACTTTGGAGTTGGTTTGGTGATTGTCTTTAGCCTGTGTTTTTTTAATTTGCACTAGTTCTTTAGTGATTTTCATATTCTTAATCTAGCTGCTAGTGTACTTTTGTGATGTCCTCTGCAGTGCAATGAGCTTGGATCATATAAAGATCATCTCTTTGAGAGCTGTGGCAGCTTTCTTGGCCTCTCTAGTTCATTAAGCTCAGACTTTCATAGACATTTAGTTGTAATTATTGAACAGTTTATACAGCTAGTACATGTTTAATACATTCAGATGTTTAGGTAGATACCAGTTTCTCCAATATTACTGTTGCCCTTTTACAGTAATGTTCTAAATGATGAATGTTCTAACAATGTTGGTTTAGTAAAACCGATTTGTCTAAATGTGTTACCCCTTTAGTGATGTGTTGTAAATACAACTGTACTGCTACATTTGATAAATTTACACAAGACTTCCCAGAATTGTGTGTTTCCTTGAACAACATTAAAGGTGTTAAACAAGCATTTTTATGGTCTTATTCTTTATGTAGCACAATTGCCCTGGTTTATGTAGCCATTTGAAATGGCCTTCTCACTCAATATTGGACCAATTCCAAAATTGTTTTCACCACCGTTACAGGGACCAGGTTTAAAAAATACAGGAATTTCTTTAAAGCAATAAATCAGTTCTTTATTAAAATGTCTTATTTACAAATAGTATGCAAAGCACACGTAAAAAGTCAACACTCCATGAATGTTGAAAATAACCCAGCAACAAACAAGACCCAAAGGACCTGGAGCCTGTACCATGATGGTAGTTGAACAAACTCAGGGTTACAGGATTAGTTTTGAGTTGACAAAACCAAACTGATGCAGTCAGGCTTTATTGGTACCATGATGCAGCTCATCAACTCTCTCTGTCAACTCAGGCTTTGATCCTTAAGCTATGATTACTCCACGCGCGCGTGCACATAAAAGAGTGACGTCGGCACTGAACAGCCAATCGCGGGTAGAGCGAGAGCGATATATTTTTCCGCGGAGGAGCAAGAGATAATCATTCATAATTACGATGAATTTAAATATGTATTTCAAGCTCGAAACAATACGGTCTCTGCTGCCAAAGCAAGAGAAGACGTTGGAGAAAGATTGCTGATTGTTAATGTGTAAGTTAAACAAATACGTTCTATATTGATGTAAAAGTATGTGTGTAGCCTACAGTATGTGTAATATAGCCTTGTTGTGGCAAAAAATTCTCATTAAACAATCATCACTGCGTAAGAGACACTCTGAAATTCAAATGATCATTAAAAGTATTTTATTCTTGCAAGAAGGCCCAGTTGCCACACAGAAGTCACCAGTACAGTCTGTGAAACAAGTGCGACAACGAGAGGGAGGGCAGAGGAGCCTTTATAAGCGCCGAACACAGTTGAAATGTGGCTTTAGGAGGCCAAAGGTCATCTCTATCTTCACTCTGGTTTTACTGAGGGCCACACTGAAGCGGTGCTGTGGCCCTGTCTGAGGGTCATGATAGGGGGTTATTGTGTAGGTTTTTCTAGCTCAGTTCAAATTAACAGTGTTTTGTACTGTACCAAATTTAACTTGCTTTCCTCAAAGCGCTGACACAACACAGACTCACGGAAATTCATGAGTCAAGCACTGGAGCCAGGCCATTTGGCATCCAAACTTGATCATATGTTCATGACCACAAGTCGTCTGCAGATGAAATGTTTAGTAGTTTATTGTTATATATGTTAATGTTACTATTAATTTAAAGATTCATCTCACAGAAAATAATCATCTAACATTCACATCATCTCTACCTGAACATTAAGGCTGTGATAGGACTTCCTATTAACATGATCTGCCTCATATTCTCCTAGAGCAGTGGAGATTGGAGCAATAGACTGCATACATGTAGCAATGATGACTCTAGGGAATCCTATCATAAGATTAACAGAATAATAATAAAAAAGATATCAAATAATTCTTAACATGTATTATATTGTATAGTACATTTGTGAAATTTGCTTTAAAAAAAGAAAAGAAAAAAGAAGTGTGTTCATGTGATGTCACCCTACTGGCAATTTTATAAAAGCCCTCTTTTATGAACATGGTCAATAAATGTCCGGGGAACACTATTAATGAAACTATTCATGTACTCCTGATAAGACACAAAGATAAGACATTCCTTCCGTGGAAAATATGTATCTTTCATACAAGTAACTACCAGGAAAGGCAAGGGGATTTTGTCTGGCTAAAAACTCTTTCTCTACGAAGTGCTCGTCAAACAATTTGCGCTGAGATGTCCACAAGATTTGGAAGAAAAGGTGAAGTCATTGTAACAGACACTGGGAATAAGTTACGTCACCTATATGTTTCTTTGCTCTCAGCTGATTGGTCAAACTTCAGTCTGAGATCTTGAATCCAGAACATAGCCTGCCCCGGAGCAGGTTAGCCGTGCAGCGTAAGATACCATGGCAACGAACACCGATTAAAGCCAAGCTACTTTCATAGTACCTAAAACCCAGGGTTAGTGGAAACTAAACTGAAACACAGCTGGCTAGCCACCTAAACCGCCTTCATGGTACAGGCCCCAGGTGCCAACATTCCAGTTCCACCTCAAAGGTCCTGAATCCATGCCCCAACTGTGTCAGGGCTGTTTTGGCAGCACAAGGGGGACCGGAAAAATATATGGCAGGTTGTTTTTAATGTTGTTGCTGAAAGGTATCTATTAAACTAATTCCAATGATCATTTGTCTGAAAAGACTCGTCCTATGGAATTTTCTCCTGACTAAGCTACAGCTGTTAAGTCCTGGAAATCCTTTGCGTTGTCCTCCATAGACCGTGTGGACCATGTTCTTTCCCAGGATACAGCACCAAATGTGACTTAGCTTTCAGTCACCCTAGCTAAGGACGAGGCTTGCTTTTCCAAAACATCCAATGGCCACTGTAGAGAGGAAACTAGGGGTGGATTTTATTCCTTTTCAAAATAAAATGCCCAGACACAAACTTCTTATTTATAAAATTCATACTAACTTACTGTATTCATTTGTAGTGTCAATTAGTATGGAGGATCCTGGGCTCCTAGCATAAGGCAAAATCAAAATATCATTTAAAATGTTCTTAAGTATTTTCTGTAAAAATTTTGGTCAAAGTCACAGGAAGCCACTGGAAAGTGGCAAGAGAGCCACATGCTCTTTTATCTTGCCTCAATTAAGTTCTCAACATATTGGACAGTGTTGAGGTATATATCCGCCCCGAAACAGTCCGATTGCTGCAATGGATCCATGTTGTCTCGCAGTGCTATCATTTCCAGATCCAAAAGAGGACTGTCCAGTTCAGGGATATTGACCCCGGAATGAGGCTCATTTGTGTAGCCACTCTCCTCCCATTGAATCTCTGGGATGGGTATTCCCTGACAAAGACATGCGTGTATAAAAATTAGGCATATTAAATGTTATTGAACAAATTTACACTTGTGCACTGAGCCCATATCACTACTTATTACAAAACAGGTAATCATTTCAGACAATATAGAAAAATGGATTCTATTTTATGTAAATAAATGAATCATTGATTGTGTTAAAATGTGAAGGTAATTACATATTCAAGACCAAGAAAAGACCTGGGCCCTGTTTCAGAAAGCAGGTTTAGTGAATTAGTATGTTCAGCCTGAGATGAGTGGAAACTCTGGGTTTTCAGTTTCAGAGAGCAAGATCAGATAAACTCTAGATCAGTAACCCTCGTAACTTGCGCTGTGAACAAACGCTGAGTTTTCCTCATTCATAATGTCGCTATCAAAGCACATATCTGAACGCATTTACATCTTTAGAAACATTGAAATCCCGGTTAGATTTTTTTTTTTAGATCGTTTTATTTTTTTATTTTTTACCCAAACATGATCTTGAACATGACCGCTTTATTAATCTGATTAATCAGATTAAAATCTGTCATCGATGACGGAGAGAATCTCCGGACATCGTGGATTTCTCTTCAGCACAGAATAAAATCTATAGGCTACACTGTCCTTTACTGTGACTATGTGGACATTAAGGCAGCTGTCAGGTTGGACAGCTACTACTGTAGTAGCCTAATCACTAAACTAATCTGTATAAAACCAATCAATGAACAAATCTTTCATATGGTAGTTGCACTGATCGGAACATCTATATGGTAGTTATGTTGGATAGGCTATGATGTGCATATTTCTGAGTGAGGATGACTGTGGTGCAGCTGAAACAAAGAAATGTAGTTTAAAAGTGAGTTTTTGCATTATTATCTGCTGATAGTCTGAATGTGTTTTACATAATTTCATTAAACACGAAATGAACTCAGAGCTCAGGGATAAGCTCAGTTTGTTAAGCCTGCTTTCTGAAACAGGGCCCTGGCTATGCTCAGATTCTTGTCACTTCACTAGAGGTGCACACAAACAATCCTATTCTTGCTTGCACCAAGCCATGGCTTTTTGAATCCCAAGAAAGGGACTTCAATTAATAAGGGTCAAGAATCAGAACAACCTTCATTTTTTGGCATTTGGCTTTTTAATTGATTTAGGATCAACATTACTAATGCATTATTTACCTCAGAATCAGGATCTGCAACGGGGTTAAGGGCTTGGCCCACCTGCCACAACTGATTGGGTGTCACGTGTCAGGGTCTGCTCAGTCCTGATGGGATGGTTGTCCCACGCATCACTGAAGACATCTAGGCTTGCCTGAATGCGCGGTAGGAAAACATAGTGGCAGCAGAATATGTGTATGACGTTGCTGATGTCAAGTAGGTGTTCGTCCTCAAGAGAGTGCAGGATATTGTAATACACTCCTGTAACACTCATGAACAAATCACGCCAGAGGCGCTCAATCCTGTATAAAAAAAAGGAGGAAAATAATACATTTTTCATAACTTGTCCTTTAAGATCCTTTGAATAACTTAACTTTTCCCCAGCCATTGAATAAATGGCCATGTTTCAAATTGATTATTGTATACATTTTAATAGAAATCAACTGACATGGGAGTTAATACTATAAATTAAATTCTAAGAGTTTTTTTTATTTTTTATGTTTGCGATCATGGCCAGTAGATTTTTTTGGTGAGGATATTGTCTGTTCTTACAAATGCTTATGGTAGGCATCTTAATAAATACTACCTTTAGGCTTCCAAAATTAAGTTTTTACTCACCGCTGATTGTGTACGCTTTTCCCCGCAATGAAGCTGTTAATGTCAGTTCCACGAACTGAGAACATTAAATCCGCTATCCCTCTGTGATCTCCTCTCACTCTGAAAATAAAACATGAATTTTGGTCCCATCAAGGACACAATTATGCAGAAGTGCCAACAAATAATACGTGAATCCTTTAAATTTCCCTGCATTTTTGCATAATATTGTAATAAAATATGGTCTGACAGGTCTATGTACTGTATGTAGTATAATTGATCTGTAGGTGCTCATAACGTATAATGAGAAATACAAGTCACTTCAATTGTTTTTCTTTCCTAAACCGGTAAAAAAGCAAGAATACTGGGCCCTGTTTCAGAAAGCAGGCTTAAAAACTGAGCCTGATATGTGAAACTCTGAGTTCCAGAACAGCTGATCAGAATTAGTTCAGTCAACTCGAAGTATGTTTGTATATATAACTCTAAGTAAGTATGTGTGAGGTTACAGCATACTGTAGTTGATTAATGTTAGAGACAACAATTTAAAAGTAGCCCATGTCATGTGAAAGAGAAAGAGACCATTGAGAATTCTGTAATATCATCTTTAACAATTGTACATAGATGTGCTAATGAGCTTATACAAGTTTCAGATGCAATTTAGTGACCTGGAGGGGTTTGTGATGATGATGTCCGTCCACTTGTAGGTCCAAGCATGTGTTCAGACTATGCTACTTTGAACCAACTGCAAAGCACTACTATATGTGCAATAATAATTTGAGTGTTTTTTTTATCTGATGAAGCCTTTTGAGGGAAGCCTCAAATTTACGCAATTACAATAATAATTACAATTAAATAACATCACTACCTCAGAGGAGCTTCATTGAAGAATGCCAGGTGGGTATCAGATCGGTTGTTGTCTGCTACTTTAAGGTACATCATCTACACATACAGGAACAAATAGAATAATACATCAATACTGTCAAGAGTGTATTTTCCCCTGTAAAATAAGTCAGCTGACAAAGTTCTGAAGGGGTAAAAACAATGTCTAAATGACAGGTGGAACAGTAAGAACTATTGAACTATTGAATCATTCAATTTACAACGGGATTTCATGACATGAGAAATCATCAAAACAGTTAATTTGAGTTCAGTTCATAATAAAGAGTTCAGCACTGATAAAACTGCATTGGTATGAGGAATAGTTCACTGAATGGGACAGATGTAAACATGGCAGGAAAATTGTTAAAGGTTAAAAGTACACCCTCAAAGTTAACATGTTCATGTCATTGACTTTCCTGAAACCATTCAAGTAAAGAATCTATTAAAAATCAACGGGACTCAGGAATATGCTGTGTATGCCAAGGCTAACCAGTTGCTTGTTTTTTAATTTGTCATGAACATCCAAGAGAACATAAGGACATTTGCTACATGTATTCATGTAAATAGCCTAATGCAAACAAACAATCTTTAATTTTCAAAGATTAGTTTCTCCGTTCGTTTTCACATTTCAAAAATACATACAGAATTCATGTTGCAAATTATCCTAATGGTCTCTTGGATGTTCAGGGCAAATCTAAAAAATAAGCAACTGGTGAGGCTTAGCATACACATACAAAGAATCAGGATCAGAAGACCCCACTTTAAAATGCATAATTTAATCAGTATTTGGAGTAAAGCTATAGGAGTTTGCAAAGACCGGCTGATTCTGACTTTTTCAAATTACAGTGAAAATCTATAACATGAATTAGGAGGTTACAGGTGAGTTGGTATGGACTGACCCTAGGGGTAGGCTACACTGCTGATGACAGAAAACCATAGAAGTCAAATATATTTAACGTATATATATATATAAACGTTTAGTGTTGGTAATGGAGTAAGACAAGGGGGGTTACTCTCCCCGGCCCTTTTCAACCTGTATATGAATGACTTATCAGAACAACTAAGAGGCGGCAAAACCGGTTGTATGATTGGTAACGCTTTAATAAATCATTTTATGTATGCCGATGATCTGGCTATTGTTTCCCCTAGCAGTGCTGGATTTCAACAGTTGCTGAATATATGTTCTGATTATGGGCTCAAATATGATGTGCAGTATAATGCTAAGAAGAGTGTTGTCATGATATGCAGAACAAAAGGGGATAAAGACCTCAACTTTCCAGTTTTTTATCTGTCAGGCAAATATACCTGGGGCACTTCCTCACAGATCAATTGTCTGATGATGATGACATGTATAGGCAGTGTCGTATGATTTATGCTCAAGCTAACATGTTAGCAAGAAAATTCTATATGTGTTCAGACAATGTTAAGATAAGGCTCTTTCAAGCCTACTGTACTCCACTCTACACTGCCCCATTGTGGGCCAAGTTTAAAAAGACAACCATACATAAGCTTCAGGTGGCCTATAATGACTGTATGCGGATATTGCTTCAAAAACCTAGGTGGTGTAGTGCAAGTGAATTGTTTTGTAAGGCAAGAGTCAACACTTTCCAGGCTTTATTGAGAAATCTGATGTACAAATTTATTGGTCGACTGGATGGTTCTCAGAATGGTATTATTAAGTTACTGGCAAATCCTAGTGAAAGTGTTGTGCGATACCAGTCACATCTGTGGAAGCACTGGTATAACTGTCTTTTATAATTGGTAATTGTTTTTTTTGTTTTTTTTAGGGAGGGGTTGAGTGTCTGTAATGTTGGATGGTTTTCTAATGGACCTTGAGTCTGTCAATAAAGTTGAACTGAACTGAACTGAACAGTTTCTAAGGAACACTACCTGTTTGTACAGAAAATAAACTGAAACGTATGAGAAGAAAACATCTTCCATGCTTAAAATGGGGTCTATCAGTAACATTTTGCAGTTCTTTGTCCTTGACAGGTAAAATTCTTACCTTTCTTGAATAGCCATCTATTCCTCCAAAAATAACAAAGTTGTACCTAGGTTAAAATAAATCAGACAAGTATTAAGTCCAAAACACACTACATAACATCTCCAACAGCCTATGTCTTACAATACAATATCTATGGGAATGTAAGCAGAATAAAATCAGTTCATGGCACTATAATTCAATGAAGTTCACTGTGATCTATTACTCTGGTTGATGTGATGCAATATACACAATGCCAGATACACAACTAGAAACAAAAACGAACTATACAGATAGTGTGCAGACATACCTGATGAGCTTGTGATTGGTGTCAATGTGCACCATGTACTTCGGGTAAGGAACCGTGTACGTCCTCCTCACCACACATCTCAGACGAGTCATCCTGGAAAGCGCACCTACACTGTCCACGCGATGCATGGATGCATACACTCTGTTCCATTGCACTCTGTGTCCCTGTGCAAGTAGAGCACCTTTGACTACTCTGCACCCAGCATCTGGCATTGTGCTCTTAATTCCTGTGATCAATGAGTCCAATTCATCATCACTGCAGCCACTGTATGAGGCAGATATAAACAGATCATTTTCAGCCATCCGCCTAAAAAGCGTAGCTCTCGACACACCGAGGAGTCTAGCGATGCATTTTGATGGCAGCCCAAGTTCTAGAAGATGTGTGAGGGTCTCTGCTGACGTCGTCAATCGTGGACGCCCACGAAAGCCCTTCTGCAAATCCAGTGTTATAAATGTCTGCTCATTCTCTATCTCCTGCTGGATAACAGTACTTAAATTTGTAAGTGCATACAGTAATTCTTCACCTACATTCACTGCGTCATCCAGAGCACTTAATAAAACTAAATTCTGATGGCAAACAAAATGTAACCCTTCCATGTCAAGAGGCTGCCTCTCCAAGATGTGTAGCAGTCGGTCATGCAATCTCTGAAGGATTTCACGCTTCAGTGATTCCTAAGGGATAGAGAGAAATAGACATTTAATTTTATTCACTTGCTGTCTGTAAACTTTTTCTCAACTTTCCCCTTAAATGCAGAATCAGAATCTGTGAATTGGAGGCCAACTTCAGCTTCGTCTTATGCCGGTTTCACATACAACGCAAAATTGGACCCGAAACTGGGTCAAACAGTCACTTAATTCACAAGAACTTTATGGAAAGATACTAGCCTGACCCTATATTAGCATGCAGACGCGCTAGCTCAGCTCGCTAGCTTATGTTGATAGTTGCACAATTAAACCGGTTAACATTAACAATTACACAACATCTCATAACAAGGAGATAACTAGCTAAACACGTCAAGTTATACTTACCGCTCCCCTGTCGTTGCCAGAAGCCATGTTGAGGTCTCAACCAACTGACAGAACTCCACCCACCGCGCCCGCGCCCGCACTTCATGTGATTGGCTTATAAGTAAACAATCCCCCACGTGGGGTGCGTTCTTGTGATTGGCTAAAACAAGGGAGATATCTGATTGGTCGCAGATCATTCCCTGTTTAAAAAAAAGGCATTTGTGTGTCGAGCCAAGTCAGGGGAGTCTCAGAATTCACACACAAATGCAGTGAAGTTCACAGACCGCAAGCAGTTTGTAAATCAAGATATATTTGTGTGTGCATCAGAAATACATTTCTGAATCTTGTCCTGAGCATTTCTGAATCTTGTGTGCATTTGTAAATTTTGTTTGCATTTCTGAATTGTGTGTGTATTTATGAATTTTGTGTGCATTTCTGAATTTTGTATGCATTTGTGAATCTTCGTATGCATTATGAATCCTGTGTGTGCATATGTGAATGTAGTGTGTGCATTTATCTTTATTGAGACTCTTTTAGCTCCATAACCCCCCTCCAACCTCTCTGGGAAACGCGTATCTGTGTTACAAATGCCCCAGGCACAACGTTTAACCATATTTTTGATAAAACTACGACGGTAATAGCCTGCCGAGACCAAAAATATGAGACGCCTGCGTTAAAGTCAATGGAGCGCTGTGAAAAAGTGTCGGACCTCGGTCGGTCGGAGCTCGTTCTTGGCTGCGCTGTGATTGGTCAATCTACATTCTAGGGTGTGGCTTAGCCAAAGGCGAATTTAGGTCCAAGCAAGTGCGGAAGGGGCGGGACTTAAGCTCTATTGACAAGCCGTTACTGGTTGCCATAGTGATCTCGGGAAAGGAACTCGTTAATAATTGCCATCACATACGCAACAAACATGTAAGTAAAAATACACCATATAGACCAACGCTACTTTTGCGTCATCGAAGGGTAACGCCCCTTTTTGGGGGAAAACAAACGGATTCCCCTGAGAACAGAACTCGCTCGCTCTAGACCTGCAAAGTTTCTTGATAGCAAAAATCGCACAAACATACACTCTCTTTGGACTATTCAGACATCTACCACTATCTCGTGGAATCACCAAGTAAGTAGCCTATTTTTTTTTTTTTTGTCATTAACACACTCACAGTATGACAAACTCATAGACTGTAAAAAATAGTACAAACTAGACGATGAGGCCATGTCAAGAGGAGTTGGTGGTTTACTTGGATCATATTTCACTTGATTTAAGCTATTGACATAGTTTTGTTGTCGACTAGCTATAACTTTAGAAAGACGAAGCTGCTAGCAGCTACGTGATTAACGTTCTCACTAGGCACGCTACCTTGGCTGTTAACTGATTTTACTGTTGAAATAGTGGCAGGCTAGGACTAAAGTGGACTTGGCTGGTTTCTGCTTGTGTCTAGAAAGTGCTAGGACTTTGAAAGTTGTAAAAAGGTTTACAGTGTACGGCAAAATATGTATGGGACCTATGTATGGGGCATGTTTTTCATTGTCTCTACCCCACTTAAGGTACGGACTATTTATGTTTTTAGCCTCTGACATGATTGTTCTGATTACAGTGTTTGAGGGTTTCTTACTAGTATAGCTAGTCGACAACAAAACTGTCAATAGCTTAAATCAAGTGAAATATGATCCAAGTAAACCACCGACTCCTCTTGACATGGCCTCATCGTCTAGTTTGTCATACTGTGAGTGTGTTAATGACAAAAAAAAGGGCTAACGTTACTTACTTGGTGATTCCACGAGATAGTGGTAGATGTCAGAATAGTCCATATTTGGCCACTGCGTGGGGTCATTAATCCAGTTTTCGACCATTTCAAAGGGACACCTCTGTAACTCCCTATCCAGTAGCTTCTTTAAATACCGCTCACGGTCCTCGGCCGGCAAAGAGAGTGTATGTTTGTGCCATTTTTGCTATCAAGAAACTTTGCAGGTCTAGAGCGAGCGAGTTCTGTTCTCAGGGGAATCCGTTTGTCTTCCCCCAAAAAGGGGCGTTGCCCTTCGATGACGCAAAAGTAGCGTTGGTCTATACAGTATATGTTATTTTACATGTAAAATGTGTTTACACATTTGTGTTTTACATGTGAGTCATGACATGTCAGGAATCAGCGCAGCCTACTACCCCCTCACAATCGCGTGCGCGCGCGCGCAGGTTGTAGCCTGTCAATGACGGACACTACATTCCGGGGAAAACTGCGGAAATCTGCGGAGGTTTCTGCGGAAGCATCCCACAGGCTTGTGTGTATGTGAGGTAGAGAGAGAAACAGTGGAACATGTTTTATGTAATTGTATAAAATATGAGGAAAATAGAAGAAAACTCAGGGAGAAATTAAAAAACATAGGAGGGGGAGGGATAAATGTAAAGAATTTGTTAGATGGTGAAGAAAGTAAATATAAGTTGGTGATTGAGTTTTTAAAACAAAGTGGTTTATTGAATCGAATTTAGTTTTTTTTTTATTGTTTTTTTTTTTTTATATTATTATTATGATCTTACTCCGACTCACACTCCAGCATAGTAGGTGGCGGAAATGCACCTAGACGTTAGATGCCACCCGCCAATAAACAAAAAAGAAGAAGAAGAAGAAGAAGGTTTCTGCGGGAGTCTGCGGGCGCGGATTCCGTGCGGGCCTGGTCATGAGGCATTGTCAGGTATTTATAAAAGAAAAATAATTTCAAATGTTAACTGTCAATTTCGTAACCACCCTTTTTAGGGGAAAACAAAACTTTACGGCAGACGCATAGGCGAGCGAGGCCTGCCCAGCTAGCAAAAATTGTGCGGGCCGAAAAGCGGCCCGAAGGCTAAAACAATCGGCCGATCCTCGGCATGAATCTAGGTCCGATTGCTCTGCGAGCGCTCGGTTTTAACGCGGCCCGAGGCGGCTGGATGATCGAGAGCGCGGTCTCGCGCTTCGGGCCTGACGGCGCTGTGAAGTGGCGGCGGTGGGCGGTGGCTGTGAGCTCTGGGCAGACGGTTTCGCACGGCCTGTAGTGATGGGATTTATGGCTCTTTGAGGGGATCCGGATCTTGGCGATCCGTTCCTTTCAAAGAGCCGTTCAAAAGAACGGCTCTTTTGGCTCTTTTTAAATATTTAGTCAGTTTTAAGAAGCCAGCTTGGGGGCATCTCAGTTTATCCTGGAAATAATCACTGGGAGGAATGATGAGGTGAGATTTGTAGTCAAATAATTAAAACTCAGATATCACACACCAATATCTGAGTTTGAATTATTCTGAAATATTGATTATTACCTCATTTGTCATGTGTGGACTATATTCCATAGGGTTGCACAACATCCCTCTGCTTAGACAGTGACATCACTATTTTGGATTTACCTTTAGTACAAAGTGTGTGTATGTGTAAAGCTACGTTGACTTATGTTATTCATACAATACCTACTCACAAATAAACATCAAAAACAAAGCCGGCTGCAATGAATTTCTGTGCAAAACAGCTTTTACTACAAACACTTCCACACAAGAACATTGTTATCACACAAGAACATTTTGATAGAAAACAAAAAATATTTAAAGTTTTAAATATATACTGTAGATAAAATTAGAATAAATAAAATGGAAATGTCTACATGGCACTCGCACGTGTTTTTTTTGTTTTTGTTTTTTTTAACTGGAGTAAGCATGTGACGGCAGCGTGCACAAGTCATGGCTCCGCTCCCATAGATATCATATATAAACGCTAGATGTCTTATGGCGCAGTCACTTCCGGCATCACCGTTCGGCCATCTTACCGCAGTGAAGCTGTGCATTAGGTCAGTGGTTCCCAAACCTGTCCTGCCGGCACCCCAACACTGCACGTTTTCTTTGTCTCCCTAATCAAACACACCTGATTCAACTCATCAGCTCATTATCACATGGGTTAATGAGCTGATGAGTTGAATCAGGTGTGTTTGATTAGGGAGACAAAGAAAATGTGCAGTGTTGGGGTGCCGGCAGGACAGGTTTGGGAACCACTGCATTAGGTGAGTGATCAGCATGCACACAAATCCTCATATCTCGCTGAAATCTTGACGGATTTACAAACGGTTTGGTTTCTTACAAACGTTATTAACGTGGCTATAATTCCGAATGCTTGAACATGTATGTTATAATTATTCATATGTATGCAGTGTATGTATGTAGTGTCATAAATACATCTCTGACGTTTATAACAAACCAAACCGTTTGAAAATCGGTAGAAAATTGAGCAAGTTATGGTTATTTAAAAGTATATGCACCATTAAATGAGTGAGCGAGCACACTGTGGCAAGATGGCCGCCACGTGCGGACGTCGACCTCCATTGGCCAGCAGCGCGCACGAGACATCTAGCCTTTAGCTTCTACCCAATGACAGAGGCACGCAGGGTTTTTTTTCCACTGGAGTACTCACGTGAAGGATGCGTGCACAACTATCATCATGCTGTTAGGCAGTAGCACCCCTGCGCTGGGTGCGCCCCTCCCCCTATAACTGTTCTGTCTCGCGGAGGAGCTAATTTGTGTGCATCTGTGTGAAACACGCATAGGAAAAAAAGAACGATAGAAAGAACGGCACCCCTCCAGCCGCGACTCGGCTCCCATCGTTCATGTTTATGAGCCGTTCAAAAGAATCGGTTCGTTCGCGAACGTCACAACTCTAACGGCCTGCTGCAGAGCTGGAGCGCTTCGGGAGGAAGTGCTTCATGGCCTGCGACGCTTTCTGCACCTCGGCGAATCTCTCCGCAAAATCCTTCACGGAGGATCCGAAGAGGCCAGCGGGAGAACGCGGAGCGTCGAGGAACGCAGTGCGCTTGGACTCGGCCATCTCTGAGAGCGTTAGCCACCGGAGAGCGAGGTCCATGGCGCTCCTTAAGTCCGGCACGCAGATCGCGTCAGGTCCTTTCTCATCCAGCTTTCGGAGGAGATCGGCCTGGAAGATCTGCAACGTGGCCATGGTGTGCAGCGCTGACGCAGCTTGCAAAAAAGAAGAAAGCGCGGCGGAGCAGGCTTGACGTCGTGCGGCCAGCCTGCTTTTGAGGGTAGGGCCAGCTTAGCGCGCCGTCCAGCGGAGGGCAGGCATAAGTGGGCTGCTATCGCCTCTTCGACCGGCGGCCGCGAATGGTATCCCCTGTTCTTGGCATCGTCAACTGCAGAGAATGCCAAAGAAACAGATGGACGCACTCTAGCTGAATAGGGGGCGTTCCAGGACTTAGCGACTTCTTCATGTAGCTCAGGAAGAAAAGGCGCTGGTCTGGACGCAGGCGAAGCGCGCTACCCGGGCAGAAAAAAAGCCATCCAGCCGGTTGTGAGCGGGCTGCTCGGGCGAAGACCACTCGAGGCCGAGGCTCGCCGCGGCCTGTGCGAGTACTCGCATGAGCTCCGTCTCGATGGACGCTCTCTTGCCTGACGATGTGCGGGCAGGGGGCGCGAGATCCTCAGAGCTCGCCCAATCCTCACTGCCTGACGCCAGGATAGAGCAGGAACCATCCTCTCCCGGCAGGGCTTCCTCGTCAGCGATGTCGATGGAAGCGGCGGCAGACAGCGGCCGCTGTCCGTCAGGAAGAGAAGCTGACGAAGCCGGTGAAGCAGGCGGGCAGGAATCTTTGCCGGCTGGGAGAAGGTTCCGGGACCCGCTGGGCACGGCGCTTTTTATGGCGCGATACCGCGGGGGAGCAGTCTCGGCGAAAAATGCCAGGCGAGTCCTCAGAGTCGCCATGGGCAATAGCTCGCAGTGAGGGCAGCCGCCGTCAGCGAACGCGAGAACTGCGTGCTCCTCACCCTGGCAGGAAACGCAGATCACGTGGCGGTCCCCGTCGCTGAGTGTGGCTCTGCACGAGCCGCAGGAAGGCATCTTAAAAAAGACGCTACTCTTTTAGGATGTGTGTCGCGGCGGCGACACACACACACACAATAACAGAGAGTGAAAGGATATGAGCGCCGGATAGCGCAGCAGGAAGGCAAGGAAGGCGGCGCGGCCAGCGACTTCAGTGACTCGTCCCGCTGAAGGTGCTTTTTCAGACGGCGCGGCTTCTCTCCGGATCCAGCGATGCGTGTGCTTCGCTTGAAGGCTGAAAAATCAGATAATAGCTGCCTGCGAGCGGTATTTATAGGCCTAGGCCTCGCCCGTTTCGGCGGGATGTGACGCAGCGGGCGCGAAGGGCCCTCATTGGGTCTGACGTCACACCAGGCCTCGCTCGATAGGCTTGCTGCAGTTGCCACAGAGCAGCCAATAGGCGCGCGAGCTGCCTCGCCTATGTCTGTATGCTGCCGCAACGCGTTTTGCATTATTGAAAAATTAATATTCAATTCTTCAATATCTCGCGGAAAAAGGATTTTCCCCTAGCGTAAGATATCTTACGCAGTACGAGAGACCTCTCGTAAGAGAACCGTGCGCACGCACATCCTACGCAGTTTTCCCTTAATAAATCACAATCAATTCTAAATGTAGCACAGCTTTTGCGGCTTCATGTCACGCCCATAGTTGCCCATAAATAGTCCGTGAAACGCCCACAAGTTAATATTCATCGATTGCGAAATCATGGCAAACACAGAGAGGAAAAAAACAGGAAATGTAACTTCACTAAATGTTGTTTGAAGGGCACAGTGTGGGCATTACTAATGTGCGTCTTGACGGCCATTGTACATCATTACGCATTGTGATGGCATCATGGCATTTTATTACCACCCATTTGATTGCATCTGACAAGCTACAGATGTGTTATGAGGATGAATTGCATAACATGCCAATATTATTGCAGAACATATTTCACTTTTCTTTTTGCAAATATGTGTTAATTTGCATTTCTGTTGTAGTGTTCGTTTGATTTTGTTTGTTATACACTGCAGATCGATCAAACGGGTGTTCGTGTAGGCTGTTAATTGTAAGACTTGCTTTGTAAAGTCTTTATGTTATTTATGAGAGGCAGTATTGCCATTTCTTTTACACAACGGTCTAAAGTTTCACACACTTTCACGTGTTTCTTCCATCTGCCGACGGTGTCTCCATTTCTCATTTCACCCGTTTTTGTGCGTATGCCTGGGTCAGAGCTTGCGTGAAGGACCGCACATTTTCCAGTCAAGTTTGCTTTTTATAAATACCAATTATTGCGTAGAGAGCAGCGTACGCCTTCTTTTGTGCGTACGCAACGTTTATAAATGAGGCCCTAGATCTGGTCCAGCTCTGTTCTGGATCTGGTCCAGAATCATGCCGGATCAGGGCCAGCTCATTTTGTTGACAGTACACAAACACACTCGCTCGCTCTACATATCTAGAATTTCATGAATCTTCTCATTTACATGATCTTATATCTTATGGTCTTATGCCACTGATATTTTTTCTGTTTTTAACACAAAATGCTTAGGCAATAAAAAGTACTAGTAAAGTGTAAAAAGTAAAGTGAATTACTGTACTTTTTTACACTAAAATACCACCTGATAATCTATTGTTAGCACTAACTCACAGCCACTACTTCACAGTAAACATGCATTCAAAGAAAAAATATTTGGACAGTAAATTTGACATATTCAAGGGCTTTACTTTTGATCCATTTTTTATTTATTAAGCATATTAAAACAAATTCACAAAAGAAACAATGCAAAACAGTGCCACTGTGCATCTTTTCTTTTTATTTTGATCATTTTTGCACAAGTACTCAAAGTTTATATAAAACACTTAAGTCTCTACTTGCCGTTAACGGGATAGTTCACACAAAAATGTAAATTCTGTCATTAATTACTCACTTTCATGTCGTTCCAAACCAGTAAGACTTTTATTCATCTTCTGAACACAAATTAATTGAGATCTTTTTAATGAAATCTGAGATTTCTTTCCCTCCATTGACAGCTACGCAACTACAAGTTAAACAGTAAAGATTTTTAGCTGAAAATGTGGTCATTGATGATTCATATAATGCAAGTCAATAGCTACAGGCAGTTTGAGTCAAAAAAACATATTACAGGCAAAACAAAAGTAATACCTGTGGCTCCTGACGATTCATTGAGGTCGTATGAAGCAAAACAATTGGTCTGTCAAAGAAACTGAACATTATTTACAACATTATTACCTGTAATCCACAGCCTCTGCAAACAGTCGTGTGTCACGGCGGTCTTGTTTTGCATGTAATATGTTTGGTTTTTTACCATTGTTTAATGTTAAATCTTCTACTTTTCTTTCATTTTGTGGTAAAACTATTCTTATTTTTTCATCATTTATCAGGAGCTCACCGAAACAAGCAATGGCTTCCCAGCCAAAAGATTCATTTCATTTTCACGCACACGCTTCAGTTAATGTCATCATTGAAAGGTCAGTATGTTCAAGCTTTTTGTCCTTCTTTTGCTCAAACACAATGTTGTCGATGTGTCCTAGAAGTTCCTCAACATGTGCTGACAAGGCTGGATGAAAGCTCTTAGGTTTTGTCATTTTCCCAGTCTTTATTTGCCACCATTTGTTCCACATGGGTTTCAGTGAGCCTTTCACAATTCCTTGAAACAACTCCTGAAAAAAATATTTAGTATAGCAAACAATATCTAGCCATTTTAAATTTTGTAAAGTCTTATACCTGAATTTCAGTATCACTGACAAGAGAACAAATTCCTTTTTTTCCCACCTCCTCGACTGTCCTATATTTTAAAAATCATCGATCTACTTGAATTATTAAACTTTTAAATTGATTTATATGAATGAGGACACACATTTTACACATACCTTTTATACTTCATATGCTGAACAGTGTTGGAAAGTTTTCTTTCATCGAAGCAGAGACCAGGAGACAGTCGGGATCGCGTTCAACGGAAGTTATTCTTTATTGAGAACTCCGCTGTACGTTGCTGTAGTACTTCCAACATGATCTAACTCTAATACAGTATGCATTGTAGTTATATACATTCCAAGGGGGAGGGATTACATAGAGGTGGAGACTCTGAACAAAGCATGCAAATGAAGTAGGAACACACCCTACTCTGAGAGCACTACCAGTCCTAATTCAATCAGCATAACAGTCTATTGCATTGCAAATTGCATAGACGAATCATTCGTGTGCTAATCCCATCAATCTGAGTGATACTGGGACTCAAAGAGCCATTAAAGACAATAAGGAGAAAGTCAATCAACCTAACTATTCAACGTCTGGGCTCCGAAAGGTGAGAATCTCAGTGATCTGACTCATTTAAAACACAATAGAGAAAACAGGTCTGGCAGGAAAGGAGACTCTTGCTGGAGACTCAATAATCATCTGAAATCAGTCTACTAAACTTTATCAGTTTATATACTATTGCAGTGGAAAAACTAAATTAAACATTTAATAAAAATGTAATCCAACAACAGCATATGCTGCCATTGATGATGCGTGATATCTTCTCAGATGCCACAGATCTTCTCCCTGTATCACTTTGTTTTTCATAGAGGTCCATTTGTCCCTCACCTCCATTTCTGCCATCTAATGCAATAAACATATTACATAAACAATAAAAGTTGTTAAAGTAATGTAGATAAAAATTTAATAAAATAAATAAATAATAGCATTTATTTAACTTACTGTACAAACCAAAACCCCACAGTTGTTAAGAGTCAGCCAGCCTCCACTGTTCTGGGTACTCAACAGTCCATTTCCCAAGTCCCAAGTATTTTCAGAAATTGACTTGTAGTTGCCAGTGGGGTCGTAAACTCGAAAACGATTCAGCAAACCATCCAAGACTTTTACAAAATAAACAGAAACTGCTTTAACCAGAGTAACAACTGTTGAGTAAAAATGTATTTTTTTATCCACACATACCCACAAAATGAAGTGGTTTCCCTTTTCAGGGCTCTGTGCACCAACAATTCTTGGAATAAGGACCGTGTCACTTTGTCTAGACGTTGTTTAATGTTAAATCTTCTACTTTTCTTTCATTTTGTGGTAAAATTATTCTTATTTTTTCATCATTTATCAGAAACTCACCTCCTTTAGAAAGACCACCGGGACCACTGGCAGCCCTGCGGCAAAGGTGGAGGAATGTAAAGGTAAAACAAGGGAGTTCAGCACTCATACCATGCACTCATTTATTTTAAATGCGTTTTATAATAGATATTAAGGCTTTAGAGATGATTGGAAGTTTTGTTCTTCATGCAGCTGTAATGTACCCTGGAAATCCAGAGTTCTTTTTTTTTTTTTTTTATTATTATTATTTTTTATTATACATAAGGTGAACACAGAACACAACAACAGAACACAAAAACAACAATAAAACAGCAGTAATAATAACAGTAATGAAAAAAACAACGACAAAAAAACCCAGCAATGACAAATAATAATAGTAATAAGTAGAAGTATTTAAATAGTAATAGCATGTATAATAATAATGATAATAATATTTTGTGGTGACGGTAACAGTAATATCAGTGATAACAATAACAGTAATAATACAATAATGATACTAAGGATGGTGATAAGTTGATTGGTCGTAGTGTTATCCAATTGCGTGCAGTGAGATTTTCAAATGCATGCTTGGTGCCGCCCCTCGAGCTGGGCGATTTTCATTAGTCGATGCCAGACCATTCTTCTTTCAGATTTAGGTCTGGATTTCCAGGCTAGCTGTAATCAGTGGCAGTTCTAGACCATTTCAACTGGGGGGGCCAAACTGAGGCCAGTTGTACTGTTAGAGGGGCCAGTTAGACCTTATTGTTGTCATATCATTTTCTGCACTGCACTGCCAGGCATTAACAGGCAAAATACCATGTTTACAATCATTCAACAATGTATTTGCATTTCCATTATATTTTTACATTTGCATTACATATTCAGTACATATTACTGGCCCCCCTCTAGAACTGCCACTGGCTGTAATGGATAAATATCAGTAATAATTAATAATTTAAAAAGTATAATTATTAACAAATACATATATTTAAAATATAATACATAATTATTCAAAATAATATAGTCAGAGAATTACTTTTCCTCTTTTCCATAAGCTCAAAATACTCATACTCAAAAACAGAGAAACTAATATGCAGCCGATGGTTAAAATACAGTGAGATTTATTTTTGTTATTCCAAAACGTCATTACATTTAAAGTTAAAAATATAGGAAATATAACGACATACAGTATTTTATTTAAACAAACAAACAAAAAATAAAACATAAATAATGGATAAGTGATCTGAAATCGCCATCATAGGCACCAAATGACAATGTATACTTGTTTGTTGATTTTGCAGAAGTGGGCCATTTGCATAATCTTTATTGTGATACTTTTTGGAATCTTCCTCCTCATCTTGTTTAGTGAGTATCATCCCTCCAGCTGCCACACCGCCCCCTCCAGCTGCCACACCGCCCCCTCCAGCAGCCACACCGCCCCCTCCTCCTGCCACACCGCCCCCTCCTCCTGCCACACCGCCCCCTCCAGCAGCCACACCGCCCCCTCCTCCTGCCACACCGCCCCCTCCTCCTGCCACACCGCCCCCTCCAGCTGCCACACCGCCCCCTCCAGCTGCCACACCGCCCCCTCCAGCTGCCACACCGCCCCCTCCTCCTGCCACACCGCCCCCTCCAGCTGCCACACCGCCCCCTCCTCCTGCCACACCGCCCCCTCCAGCAGCCACACCGCCCCCTCCTCCTGCCACACCGCCCCCTCCTCCTGCCACACCGCCCCCTCCTCCTGCCACACCGCCCCTCCTCCTGCCACTCCGCCCCCTCCTCCTGCCACTCCGCCCCCTCCTCCTGCCACTCCGCCCCCTCCTCCTGCCACTCCGCCCCCTCCTCCTGCCACACCGCCATCATAGGCACCAAATGACAATGTATACTTGTTTGTTGATTTTGCAGAAGTGGGCCATAATCTTTATTGTGATACTCTTTGGAATCTTCCTCCTCATCTTGTTTAGTGAGTATCATCCCTCCAGCTGCCACACCGCCCCCTCCTCCTGCCACACCGCCCCCTCCTCCTGCCACTCCGCCCCCACTCCGCCCCCTCCTCCTGCCACTCCGCCCCCTCCTCCTGCCACACCGCCCCCTCCTCCTGCCACACCGCCCCCTCCTCCTGCCACTCCGCCCCCTCCTCCTGCCACTCCGCCCCCTCCTCCTGCCACTCCGCCCCCTCCTCCTGCCACACCGCCCCCTCCTCCTGCCACACCGCCCCCTCCTCCTGCCACACCGCCCCCTCCTCCTGCCACTCCGCCCCCTCCTCCTGCCACTCCGCCCCCTCCTCCTGCCACTCCGCCCCCTCCTCCTGCCACTCCGCCCCCTTCTCCTGCCACACCGCCCCCTCCTGCTGCCACTCCGCCCCCTCCTCCTGCCACACCGCCATCATAGGCACCAAATGACAATGTATACTTGTTTGTTGATTTTTGCAGAAGTGGGCCATTTGCATAATCTTTATTGTGATACTCTTTGGAATCTTCCTCCTCATCTTGTTTAGTGAGTATCATCCCTCCAGCTGCCACACCGCCCCCTCCTCCTGCCACTCCGCCCCCTCCTCCTGCCACACCGCCCCCTCCTCCTGCCACACCGCCCCCTCCTCCTGCCACACCGCCCCCTCCTCCTGCCACTCCGCCCCCTCCTCCGCCCCCACTCCGCCCCCTCCTCCTGCCACACCGCCCCCCCCTCCTCCTGCCACACCGCCCCCCCCTCTTGCCACACCGCCCCCCCCTCCTGCCACACCGCCCCCCCCTCCTGCCACACCGCCCCCCCCTCCTGCCACACCGCCCCCCTCCTCCTGCCACACCGCCCCCCTCCTCCTGCCACACCGCCCCCCTCCTCCTGCCACACCGCCCCCCTCCTCCTGCCACACCGCCCCCTCCTGCTGCCACACCGCCCCCTCCTGCTGCCACACCGCCCCCTCCACCTCTACCTCCACCTGCTGTCGATGTCTTGGAAACAGCAGCGGCGCCATCACCATCCTACCAGGCGCCACTGAGGAAGCGCCACAAGAAGGCACTTTCTGATTTTGAGCGCGAGCACCTCAGCCACGTCTTTTGTCCATTAACAATGAGGATGAGTTGTTTTTTATGGGCATACTCCCTTAGTTCAGCCGACTGACGGAGTCGGCAAAGGCCGATATAAAATTTAACATCCATAAATTAATTTATGAGGCTGGCAAGAGGCAGGAGAGAGAGGGTGGAAATGTTACCAGCAATTAATTTGTGTTTTTTTTACTTTTGTTTTTGTTCACTGTTTGAGAGGATTGTTTAGATTATTGTTTGGCCTTGTGTTCAATGCTTTGTTTGTTTTGTTGTTGTTCAATCAATAAATTAATTAATTTGCGTGTTTATAATTTATCTTTATCTTGTTGAAGAATGAATGACCTTTTAAGCCTAATGCAATAATAATAATCAATAATAATTATAATATAATTATAATGCAATAATTATAATAATAATCAGCACATTTAGAGAGTGCTCTATATTTTTATTGATACAAACATTTAGAGAGTGCTTCATGGGGTAAAATAAAATGAGGATGAAAATGAGAGTTGAAATGCTTTTGCAACTTTGGAATTTTGCCTCTAATGAGCTAGTGAGGTGGCTCTTAAAAGAGCCGTTACTGTTTTTAAAAAAAAAACTTTTTTGCGGTGGGTTGCACCGATGTCATCAAGGACGGACCTGCCAGGGGACTGCTCCTTCCTCAAAGAAGTAGGAGGTAAACTGCTCCCGCAGTCTCAGGGCCTCCTGTGTGGCATTGCGTGCCCCCAATCTTCGGATTTCCCTCAGACAGTCGCCACCAGGATCACCAGCATCACCAGCACAGGAGGTCCGCTGCCCTTGTTGCAGTGTTCTCACACGCAGGTAGTTGTGGAGAATACACGTTGCTCTGACACACAGCTCTGCAGTGGTGGGGCTAACGCCCATCATCCGCCGGTACATCCTCCACTGAGAAGCTAGTATGCCAAAGCTGTTCTCCACTACTAACCTGGCACGGCTGAGACGGTAGTTAAATACTCTCTGTGGTCCAGGAGCATGCAGACCAGGGTAGGGGCGCATCAGGTCTCGGCGCAGGGGGAAAGCCTCATCACCAACAAACACGAAGGGCATCGTTCCTCGGTGCTCCGATCCCTGGATGACCGCATCTGCTGGGAGGTCCAAGGTACCGTCGCGAAGGCGCTCACCAAAGGCCGAGTTATGCAAGGATCCTCCATCACTCGTCCTGCCGTACCCACCAACATCAACTACCCTGAAAAGGTAGTTGGAGTCAACTACCGCCAACAACACAATCGAGAAGGTACCTTTATAGTTAAAAAATAACGACCCAGAGTTGCTGGGGGCCTGGATGACAACGTGTTTTCCATCGATTGCGCCAAGGCAATTGGGGAAGTTCCAACGGGAACTGAAGCCTTGTGCAATGGCCTTCCACTCCTGCATGTCCGGCATGGGCATGTATTCCTCCACCAGGACATCCCAAATGGCACCTGCCACCTCCTTCACGATCCTTGCTACAGTGCAGTGACCCACCCTGTAGCCGAAAGCAATGCTACAAAATGAGTCACCTGTAGCAAGATATCTATGAAAAGGGAGAGAGAAAAAGTAGGACAAACATATGTTATCAGAGGCTTATGCCAAGCGCATATAAGTTAGTGTATACAAGTTAAATAGATGGTTTGCTTTGAACAAGCTATCATTAAATGAACGTACAACAAAATTTATGTTGTTTGGAGGTAGTAGGAGTAACATTGAAGTATCTATTAAGTATCAGAGTCTATTTCTATTCTTTACAAAACAAGAGATTTTGTGAATAAGAGCTGCCTTCACTTAATGCACATTTCTCTTTGTTTGCCTTACATGACATATTGTGTGGAAATGTGGGGGAACACATATAAAACATATTTAGATCCGATAATGAAGTTGCAAAAAAGAGTTATTAGAATAATAAATAAAGTTGGATACAGGGACAGGATCATCTTTGTTGAAGTTTATGGATATTATATATTATAAAACACTAGAAATGATCAAATGAATCTATGTGCGTTTTACATTACATAGGCCTACAAAGCACATTAAATTAAAAGAAAATTAAGACAATTTTCACCCACAGAGGGGCCAAATGTAGCTAGCTATCTCAACAGGAGTAAACAAATCTACGGCAACATATTTCAATGTGCAACTTACCGAAGGCAGATGGCAAGGCGCTGGGCAGGAGAAATAGCCAGTCGGAAAACCGTATCTCTCTTGGCGATCTGCGGCCCCACTTTCGTCAAATAGCTCTCTCGACAGCCTGAAGTACTGCTGAAACCGGTCATCATCCAGTCGCAGCTCCTGGACGAGACGGTGATATTCTCCACTCTGCTGCCGGCCAAGCAGAATGGGATGGACCCAGAACTGCCGTCTTCCCCTCTTCCAACGCAGGTACAACACCGCAATGCTGATCACCCGGTTCCTGATAGCGAGTCGTCGTCGTCGATCCATTGCGAAATGATAAATAAATGATACAAAAGTATTTATACAGAAATTATCCCTCCAAAACTTCACAAATGACGTCCGTACAATGTCCAGCCCACAAACCCCGCCCCCAAGCAGCGAAAACGTCACAGGCGTCGCGTTGGAACAAAAATTGATCGGACTTTTTTATATGATTTACTTTTAGTAAATTTTTTTTAGATATGATTTAAGGGGGAAAAGACAAAAAACAATAAATAAATATTAATAAAAATTTAACATTCACATATTTATATCAAACTCTTATAATGACACACAATTCCTAATAGTTATTCAAGTAATATTATTTGAATATCAAATATTCAATATTAAATAAGTCAATAAATAAAATAACAAATAACTAGAAATAAAAGGGAGGGAGGGTTGTATAAAAATGTAGTTAATGTAGGCTAATATATATTCCTTTATTTTATGGAATATTCTTTGATTTTAGAGTTGCACATATCTTTTCAAAATTTGCTCTTAATTTCATGTTATCCTCTCCATAGTGTACTTTAGAAACTAAATCTACTCATTTAAAACTGGGGATTCTTGCTTTCTCCAAAAAAGTATTGCATTAAAAGCTGTAATTCTTGTAAAACTATATTTTGTATCTTTATATATTTAGTTTCTTAAAATAAACTTCCCTGAATTAGGCTACTTCTGTTCGCTAGAAGTACTTCTGTTCGCTAGAAGTTCACTGCAACTTATCCAAAGATAAATTATTATAATTAGAAGATATTTCTAGTGTTATAAAATATCACATATTAATTTTCCAAGCAAAATGTATATTTTAGTCAGAATTATTGCGCTCGTATTTTGCGCGCAGCAGCGCTTGTTCAATATGAAGATTAGCAGCAAAATGGATACATTTGCATGACTTTCTAACATTTACAGATGGAGAATATAACAGTAAAATGTAAGTTTTGCACTGAGGGGGGAAAAAACACGTCACAAACGCATAAAACAGCACAAAATATATACGCTGTTTGACCTCTGACTGGGCTGCTTCAAAAACGCGTCCACACGCAATTATCTAGACTTGATAAACCTGGATCAAATTAGTGAGATTGCGTGAACTTCAATTACCTTTTATGGAACCACTTTAGCCCCAACTTATATGTTAGGCTCATTCAAATCCGGTTTTGGAGTTTAATCCCCGCTTTTCTAAGCGTCTTTTATGGAACAACCCTCAGGGGCAGCAATTGTACAAAACGATAGACGTCCCTGTGATTTAAGTGTTCTTTAAGCAATTTATGTGCTATTTAAATGTGTCGTAAACAAAGTATACTACATCCATTTTAATCTCTGCTCTTTTCCCCCCTTCTTTAGTCGTGCTGCAGTTGAAGATGAAGGCAGACTAAATCATCTGCCGACTAAATCATCTGCCTACAGATGATGAAGCGGCTAATTTATGGGTGGGCCTGGATGGATTGAGATGAATAAAAATAATTTACATTTTTAATTTTGTGACCAATACTTTATTGATTTTCTTGCAAACAAAGTTATCAGCATTCAAACTGACAAATTTTCACTAAATTACTTCAATATGGAAAACATAACTGATAACAAATATAAAACAGATATACAGAAGAGAAACATATACACATACAGAAGGACTAATAAAATAAAAATAATGCAAAATAAAAATTGAACTATATGCATAGTCAGAGATAAATGATTTACAGGAAGAAAATGTCTATTGAAATAAAGATAATTGAGGCCTCAATAAAATTAAAAGAAAAACAAACTTAGATCATTTAGGTTTTGAGAATAGAAATGAAGCGGTCATATGAGCTTGGCTCCAGTGCATAATAGTTTTAATCTTTGCCCTATTAATTAAGGCAGTGGATCGCTCCAGACGGACAATATCTGTAACATAAGACAACCCCTGCTGTTTTGATAAAGAATGAGGAGGAAACCAAGAACTAATTATGGTTTTCTTGGCAGCTATTAATCCTGAGAAGAGAGTCCGTTTTTGAATTAACGTAAGGGCAGCAGAGGATACATCGTTAAGAAGGAAAAGACATGGTTCAGGATTAATTGTCAGTTCCAAAAATTGTGATAATACAGAAGAGACATCAACCCAGAAGTTGAGGATTGAAGGACATTCCCAGAATACATGGAGAAAGCTGCCGATTGCCCCAGTGCTACATTTGTCACACACAGGGGAGGGAATCAGTTTCATTCTAAAACGTTTCAGAGGTGTATAGTATATTCTGTGGATTACATTTACATTTTTAATTTTAACCCTTTTTTTAATGAATAAATTTAATGGAAAAATGATTCATTGCTATTTTTGTATGTATCTAGACTAAAATGACAGTTCATGCATTTTTTCCAAAATATGACCATCTCCCGAGATACATTGCTCATTTAGGGTAATATTTTGCAACTTTTAAAACATTTAATGACCAATTAATTAGCTACATTTTTTCATGTTATCCATACAACATTAGAAAAATTGGAAAAAATGAACTTTTTCTCCCAAGATGCATTGCCTATGTAGGATATAAATTTAACATTTAACTTTTTAAACAGTTCATGTGCCGATTTTAAAACACCTTTTTCCTGTTTTGTTTTTTTAATTCTACCATCTTCCCTGTGGTGCCCCACACCAGATATATTCTATGGGCAATGGAAGCTGAGAAAACAGTTGCGAGCATCAGGCATTTTAAATCTAGCCTGATTTATATAACATTTTATTCCAAAAAACATGGCGAAAATCATTTTTTTAAGGTTATTGACAGTATTTTCTGATTTACAGGATAACAAAAGTAGATATCCATAAATCCCTCTGTAATTTTTTTCCCATCTAATATGTGAACACAATGAAAAAATCTTTTTTAACCTGGCTTTATCCAATACTCAGATTTCGTTGTTTTAAATATATGCAAATTAGTGCACATTTGATTAGATATTGCCTAATTTGCATATTTAAACATTAAATTACAGAAAACTTGTAATACATTTTTTTCTCATCTTAATGTAGGTAATCAACTGTGAAAGTTTCATGGTGATATCTGCTAGTTAAAAATGTTACCCTATTCACCTGTCTCGCCTTAATTTGCATAAAAAATGAAATCTCAGACAACTTGCAATGGTGTTTTTCTTAGTTATTATGTAATATGGAATACATCACATATCATATATACACTGGGAACATTTAAGAGTGATATTGATTGAATATGTATGTCGGCCTTAAAAAATGACACAAATAATGCTTAATTTCACCTTAAAAGTTGGTATTTTGCATAAATATATACATAAAAAAGGCAGTGAGCCTCCATTATATCTTTGCTCTGACCCTTATCGATCTAGAAACTTAATTTCCTCATCTTGATTGCCTACTTACAAAAAAACTAGGGGAAAATGGTCCAACGACTGAGCAAGATAGGCAATTTGGCGGCCATTTTGATATGCAAATTAGAAGGTCAAAAACTCAAAATTGTGCTTGGGTACCAGTTTTTTTGGATTCAGCACCCTTGAAATATGTAAAGTAGGCCGGTTCCCGACTTGTACCCATAAATGCTCCTCACTTTCACTTTTTGGGTACATCCCATCTAGACTAAAAAGCGCAATCCCCTCTAGACTTCATCTTAGACCGAGGAACAACAAGACGTTTCTGAAATTGTGATCGTAGTGATCTCATTGACTTTTGTTCCTGGATTAGTTCAGCAATATAAAATGGGGCTAAACCATGTAGAGATTTAAATACAAATAACAAAATTTTAAAATGACAGGCAACCAATGTAGTGATTTTAACACCGGAGTAATATGATCGAATTTGCAAGTGCTTGTAAGCAATCTTGCAGCTGCATTTTGGGACCATCTGCAGTCTATCTAAAACTTTATTTTGAGCACCATAATATAACGAGTTGCAATAGTCTAATCTCGAAGTGAGAAATGCATGAATTTTTTTTCCAGATCTTTCTGGGATAAAAAAGGCTTAATTTTGGAAATCATCCTCAATTTAAAAAAGCACGTCCTAACGATTTCATTTATCTGTCAAATTTAAGTGCACTATCACAAATCATCACGATGTTTTCTGAACAGCTCTTTTTGAAGCCTGTGAACGTCGCGTTCGTCTGTGCCACATATTGACGGAAACAAACCATGACGTATGTGCAGAGCTTGCGGAGGTGATAATGGCTCTAATTAGCATATGAATAGCAGCGCCCGCGCCTTGCCAGAGAATGGCTTGAATTTCCTCACTCAGGATTGGTTGAAACCACTACAATTACACAAGAAAAATCACTCGTGATTGGTTGGCAGATCTGTTACTATTGGTCACCCTGGGTCATTATAAATTTAAACCCCACCCCAAAATTATAATAATTATATATAAATATAAAATTAATTATATATAAATATAAAATTATTTGTGTAATATATGATATTATGTTGTATATTCATGTCATTGTTATCCTGGACTACACTATTATTACCATCAAGGACATGAATTAATTTATTGAGGAAAGGAAAATTTGCCAGGGACGTGCTGTTTATTCAAAGAAAGAGCTTTATTAACACAAACACAAACACACAACTATATCATACATGTAAAAAGCATATGAGATTTGCCCACACAACAAATGGGAAGCTCACGAGAAGCCCAAAATCCTACAGCACCGTGAAGTGTCTGTTTTCCGCTTCGGAGCTGTAGGTAACTAGCCAGGCCCGGCGCCACGAGGGGGCAAAAGGGGGCATCGCCCCCTCAGATCTGATTTGTGCCCCCTCAGTTTAATTTTTGTATTCATGGTTACAAATGAAATGTTTAACCTTTTGAGCGGTACAGTCCCATATATGGGATTTTTATTTCGAAAAAACGACATAACTGCCATTCAAACTGTGCTTTCGCGCGTTGGCTGGCGCTGAGCCAGAGTCGGACGCGTTCAGCGCTGTCATATATCACAACTATCCAGTGTTTTCAACCTCACAATGTTTATTTTAGGTTTCAGACATTTAAATACACATAAGCTAGTAAAGCAATACATTTGGAGTTTATAAAATAGGCTACACACTGATGTCTGTGGAAGCAGCAATAAGAATCTATTCAAATATAATTTGCCGACGTGTGTTATTCATATCAGACAAACATAGTGGAAATAACAATAAAGTTTACTCTATTCTTATCACAGTTCACCGGCCACTTTCTTGCATGTATTTTGGAAGAAACTGATTTACATTTAGTCATTTTTTGGCTCACAGGCTCACAGGATTCTCTGAACTGCGGCGCAAAGAAACATTGTGGCGCCCATCTCACGTTATAGATCAAGATTATCTATAAAGGTTTTTAAATGACCAAACACACTCACATGTTTGAGAATCGGAATATCAGATAGTTGATGACATGGTAGGCAAGTTTGTGAATATTTTAAAGGGAAAAGGAAATAAAAGCGATACATCTGTCAAACAGTGTTATCCCAGCTAACAATTTTACGTTCTGGGAACGTTAGTTTTTGGTTCCCAGAATGTTCCCAAGAACGTTCCCTATTGGTTAGCCAGGAAAGTTTTCTTTACGTTAATAGAACGTTCCCTATAGGTTAGGGGAACGTTCCCGGAAGGTTCTCCTAACGTCTACACATCCTCGTATGCCTGTACACAAATTATAGATCTAAAAACAACATATTCTACCTTTGTTTATTGTTCAAACACTTAAAGAGCATCTTGCAGGTTAGAAGACCCAACAAGTCAATGTATAGAAAAATAATGTAGGAACTAGATTTTCTTTTAAAAAAAATTATAAATACGCTACAGTGGCTTCTGGAGTCGTTTTTGTGAGAAAATTTTACTTCCGCATCTGAAAATGGGCGTGACGGGCAAGAGTTGTGAGTATGGTAAATATATATGACCATATTAAATATATGGATATGGTATACCTTTCTTCAAATTTGATTTAGACTGGCACACAGACATTCATACATAGAATATACATTATCTAAAGAATATATAGCTATTAAATGATAATTATACCATGGTCTGGGTAAATACTCGATTCTGATTGGCTGCAGGGTGTCCATTAAAAAGTGATCGAGGACACCTAGTAAATAAACCGTCAGGCGTAACCAGGGAAACCAAGTTATTGTTTGTAAAAACTTTAGATTTCTATTGTAAAACTAATTAAAATATAAACTAATGTTTTAAAAATGTGTTATTTGGCAAGTGACCATGGTATAAGCAGGTTAATGCCCGACGAGGTGTCCATTGTCAGGTATTAATGGACTTCGGCGGAGGCAACCGTTTCACGCCTCGCCGTCGTCCATTAATACCTGATAATGGACACCTCGTCGGGCATTAACCCTTACTTATGTTACAGAACAGAGACTCAGGAAAGAGAAAATGATGATGAGCAACAGTTTATTTGCGATAAGGTGGTAGACGGCAGGTGAAAGGTGAACGTAACCGGAGTGAATACTGACAGTCTATCGTGATGGAGAAGATGGAGGAGATCGTGGATGACAGACGGTGCACACGTCCACGGTGAGAGAAGCGCAGTCACAGGACAGGAGACATGGAGGACCAGGAACACAATGGAGGTAACATATACTTTGGATTTAGCAGGAACAACAGGTAAGTGAGTCCTAGCCCAAAACAGGACCAGGCGCAGTGGCAGAGTGAGGTGTGTGCTCTTACACTGCCTGTGATGATGAGGAGGTGATCAGTATTCAGGTGATGAGGATCTTCGGGATGTGGTGGTGATGGAGTCTGGCCGGACCCTGACAAATTATATACATATGTATATATTTCTATCCATCTATATACACTGCATGCATATGTATTATTTATGATTTTCTGATCACATTTTTTACCCCAAGCACATTTGACCAATTCCAAACCACATCAATTTTAATAACTACTATTAATTTTGTATTTAATCATTTTTAAGTGATATATAACTGTTTATGAAAATACAGATACAATGAGCCAAAAAAGAGATTTAAAAGATGCTTGGGGAAAAATATTATCAGAAAATCAACTTGCATAATAATTAGGCACAAAGAGTATATATATGGAATAATAATATATGTGTGGAATAATAATAATTATATATATATGGAACAATAATAATATATATGTGGAATAATATTATAATATATATTTTATAGTATTATATTTTATAGTTTTTTTTATAGTATATATATATATATTTTTTTTTCCTTTTTCTTTTTCTGGGGTATTTGCAACAGTTCACTCTCAGTTGTATTGATCAGCGAAACCTGCACTTTTCCATTCACAGTGTTAGCACATTTCACTGTGTTGTTTCAGATGTGTTGCCTCAGGAACAGCACATGCGACATTTATGATAATCAGTGCAAGCAACATCTATCCGGTCAGCTGATTCTGTGCATTTACCACCGTCTGCAAATAATGCTCAGGATACAGTGATCTCTGCCCTTACACGCTGAGGTTAAGCAGAGAGTCCAGTCTCTAGTCTTTTCAGGGCACCAGTGTAATCTGCTTTGTGCCTCATGTGTCTGTACTTCTTTTTTAAAGCATTGCAGTTTTTCGTGTGAGAGTCCCGCCCTTCTGACCTTTGGAGGCTCATACTTTTCAATAAGGGTATGAATCCACATTCTTGCCTCGACACTGTTGACTGGACCTAATGGTGTGTTGTCAATGATAGCGCCAGCGTTCACTACAGCAAAGACACCGCAGTCATACCCGTTTCCCTGTTGTGGAGTATTCCCCACATCTGAAGTTAGTCAGAAGCCTGAACGTTTTCCGTTGCTGAAGTGTGCATGCAAGCTACTATCTTTCCATTACTGTCTTGGCCAAAGATGTCTGAGAAGACAGAAGTATGGCTCATTTTCTGTGTTGGTCTTGATCCTTTTGATAATTAAAAGGAAGAAAAGGGGGCATTTTCACATCCGTCATTGAGGTTCTGCTTCATTGCATAATTTCCCAAGCCACATTTTGCCCTCTGAAATTCAAATAAAAAGCATGACTGCATGTAGTACAGTGAGAGCACCACTGCGTCCACTTGCCATTCCTTTGGGGATTTTATCATTTTGTTGATGCTCTCACTTGTATTGTTTTGTCTGTAAATGCACAGAATTGTGTTGTGTAGTATGCAGCCATGTTTTCACAAATGCCTGCTTTCATGTGATGGTCGAAGTAGCAGAGGAATCCTTCTGACCATCCTTTTGCGAAGGCATCATAGCGGGCATCAAACTCATTTGGACAGGAGGAATCAATGAGCTGCTCATCGTGGTCTTTCAGGACCTTCACATCATCCTTTTCCCACATGTGTCTTAACCCAATATTCCACATCTCGTAAGAAGTGGTTGCGGCAGGACACTACACTTATATTGGTAACGTTTTTTTTTCAAAGCACCTACAATAACTTTAACCTCACTGATTCCTCTAAGTTTGCACATGCCAAATCAACAATGTCTGTCATGCCGGCATAAACAAGAAGGTCCGGGAATGTGGTAATGTGCCACGTGAATCCGGGTAGTTGGTATGCCAATTCATGCAAACTAAACAGTTCATCTCGTGAGATGCGTTGGTTGCCTCGTTGTGCATATACTGTGTTCTGGTCTTGTTTAAGGTTTCGTGGGGTGTTTACTGGCATGTGCTCCAGATTAACACTGCATGTTTTAGCAAGGACAGTTCTGTAGGTGTTTGAAGGGGCCTGACCGTGGTCATTTACAAGTATGTCAGAGAAAACTTCTTTTTTGGAGGGAATAAACACTGTCCGTTTTGGCATTTCCATGCTTTTGTGTTAAATATATTTCATTTCCCAGGTAATGAATCAAAAAAGATTGGCTCTGTTAAATTTCACTACATGAAAAGAACAAATCAGAACATTCTTCCAAAAGTTCCTGTTTTGTGTTCCACAGAGTCATAAAGGTCTGAAGAAACGTGAGAGTAGATGACGACAGATATACAATATTTTTTGGTAAGTTACTTATCCCTTTAATGTTTATCATATTTTGGGGAGTTATACTGACATTTGTTATACAAAATGTAATTGGTTTAGAAATAAACTTACCGCAAATACACTTGAATTGCCAATAGAACTCACTTTCTTCCAGTCCAACAATTATTTTCCTCATGTTGGTATAGATTGGACAGGTTTTTTGGCAGGCTGGGGACAAAAAAAAGAAAAAGAAAAACAATTTTAAAAGACAGAAAATTGAGATATACAGTACATACCATATAATCATTATATGTTTATTAATGGTATTCACTATGCCTTCACTATTTACCTGGCACACAGCTGATGGTTTCACACTCTCTCTTGTCTGCATTAAGGAAGATGATAATTAGAAATGACATTTTTGCCAGTTACAAGTTGTCCAAAGTCATTAAATGTAATGCTTAAGATCTGTGCATGGATAGACAATTCTGTGTGGATGTCAAAATATATTAACAATACTGAACAAGATTTTAGAGTCAAATTGTACTGGTTATAGATCTGCCAGGTTCTCACACCAGCGCTATGGGCTGAAATATGTGCCACCAGAAACTGAATTTAAATCAATTATATTTGAATTTGAATTGCTAAACTTGAATAATTGCATTGAAAAACTTAATTTGAATCACATAATTTGAAATTGTATTGTTTAATTTGAATAATTGCATTGAAAAACTGAATCCGAATTGTATAATTTGAAATTGAATTTATTTGTTTGGAACTGAAGTCCAATACAATTTGATCCTCACTGAAAATTCAACTCTATCTATCGATCTGCGATCGATTGCTCTTCCTTCATCCTCCAACTACCCGGACGTCTGTCACAGTAACTTGAAATTGAGTTTAGTGATCTGAATCTGAATTGTGAGAACTGAATGTGAGGATATATAGAGAGTTGAATTTTCAGTGAGGATCAAATTGTATTGGACTTCAGTTCCAAACAAATAAATTCAATTTCAAATTATTTGATTCAAATTCAGTTTTCCAATGCAATTGTTCAAGTTTAGCAATTCAAATTCAAATATATTTTTTTCAAATTCAGTTTCTGGTGGCACATATTTCAGCCCATAGAGCGCACTCCCACTTCGATTCATCTTCGTTCATCTTCGTAACACAAATGAAGATATTTTTAATGAAATTGAGTGCTTTCTGTCTCTCCATTGGGAGCAATGCAACTAACAAATTCAAGGCCCAGAACGATAGGAAAGACATCATTGAAGTAATCCATGTAATCCATTTTATGAAGCGACGCTTTGCTTGTTTTTGTAAAAATAATAATGACCTGCAGTCCAGTAGGGGGAGCACTATGACGCATGCGTATTGTGTTGACTCAAGACCGGAAGTTGTTCCTTGAATGTGCTTTAGATAATATTATTTTGTAAATGTTGTTTTTTGCGCAAAACAAAGCACTTGCTTCATTAAATTGAGGTTAAACCACTGGAGTCGCATGGATTACCTCAATGGTGTCTTTACTACCTTTCTGGGGCTTGAACGTATTAGTTGCGTAGGCTACCAATGGAGGAACAGAAAGCTCTTGGAGTTCATCAAAAATATCTTCATTTGTGTTCTGAAGATAAACGAAGGTCTTACGGGTTTGGAACGACATGAGGGTGAGTAATTAATGACTTTTAGCTGAACTATACCTTTAAGGAATCCTGGAAACACCTTAACTCAACCACAGCATGCACTCGGTCCATTTTCTGGAGTTACTGAAATGCAGATAAGAAAACAACAGTTTCACACAAAAGCACAGCAGTTTTAAACGATTCTCTTAAAGCTTCATATAAAGCACCCAGAAAAGTTAAATGTTAGCTGAGCCCTATTTTACAGCGCTAATCCTCTCCATACTGTGCACTTTTATGATAGAAGCTTGTTCCCACATTTGAGAAATTGTGAAAAATATTGCTTTAACTTTAATTTGTCATGCACTCTTGATTGTGCAAAGTAGAGCTAGGGCTACTGTATGATGAAAGGCAAGATGTTCACTAAAAAATAAGATGAAGAAGTCACATGGACAATATTTTTATACTTTCAGAATGTAAATAAAGGGATATACATATCTTAATAATGAAATCTGAGAGCTTTCTGACCAACCATAGACAGCTACGCAACTACCACTTTAATGCTTTAAAAAGTTTATCATAGATATTGTAAAACTAATGCATTTGAATTGAGCAGTTTAGTCCAAATTTTATGAAGAGACATGATCGCTTTATGATGAACAGATTTAATTTAGTCTTTTCTTCACAACAACTCCACAAACAGCATTACCAGCTTCACTCATTACTAACCAGATTTACTTTATTTAATTTCCTTTTTAATGAAATCAGTAGTTGTATTTTAAAACACCATGATGGTGGTTAGCGTTTGCTTTAGTTGGACTCTTGACCCTTGACTTTTTAGTAAAAAAAATAATTTTCTATAATTGTGTGTTTATAAAGCACATTTGTTGTGGAAAAAGAGCCATGAGAAAATGAGATCAGGTGATGTTGGCTGTTTATTGATTATCATGTAATTGCTTGAATCCCTGATCTTATTCAGTGTCTAATGTTTTGATTATATAGGACTTGTGTTTTTAATGTTGTTTTATAATAGAAGCCATTTAATTTTACAGCATGAGAGCAATGTTGTTTGTCAAATAATATAAAGGATTTTAAAAACATTCAACTTTTTCCTCTGCATTATTACTTAGCCATCAAGAATCAGTGTATGACTCTCAACAATGGTGAAAATCAGTGAAATGCTTCATGCTGCAGTGCATGCTGGGTACTACCAATCAAAACTCACCCTTATCTCCCAGCATGCATTGCGGCATTAATAAATTATGCAGCTGGATTTTTTGTAGCTTGTTTTATGCTCAGAGTTGATCTGATTATCTGGATATTTTGTTTGATTGTCACCATCGTTGAGATTCATATGCTGTTTCTTGATGTCTGTGTGCGTCTAAGTAATGCCATAGATGAAAGGTTTTTGTGCACTAAAGTTTTTAAAAACCAAGTTTATTATTTGATAAGCAACACTGCTAGATATGCTGTAGAATCAAATGACTTCTATTATGAATAAAACAATATTAAAACCACAAGTCCTAGATAATCAAAGCATTAGACACTGAATAAGATCTGGGATTCAGGCAATTACATGATGATATCGTCATCATCACCTGATCTCATGGCTTTTTTTAGCTACAACACATGTGCTTTATAAACACACAATTATAGCAATTAGAGAAATTTTTATATTAAAGAGTCAAGGGTCAAGAGCACAACTAAAGCAAATGCTAACCACCATCATGGTGGCTTTAAAATGCAAAATATGGGGCCAGTTTTTCAAAAGTAATCCAGTGGGATTTCGGATCACGGATTGGATCAAATCTTGGAAATGGGTTTTTCAAAAGCAATAGAGGGATTCTGAACTAAGATCAGATCATGTAATCCGATCTGGATCAAACCTGCCCTTTGGGTCTTTCAGAACTTTGAACTCGGTTTGGGATCTATTTGATCCAAAAAAACAGGATTATCCTGATCCCATCAGAAGGGTGGATTCAGTTGTGATTTTCTAACCAAATAAAACCAGAGTTTTTTTTAAGTGAATGATCACAAAATCAATGCTTACTGATGATATATACATTTCTTCATATTTGAAGCATATATGAAGCATGTCACATCTAATGAGATATGGTAAAACAACAAAATCTACAATTTAACATTATAACAACATAAGGAAAGTAAAATGTTTCTGTTTATTACAGTGTTTCTGTTTCTTAAAATTAAAATAAACAATGGTTATTTGTGGCCGCTGGTATTTTGCCAGCTGTTGTTCTTTGCTAAGCCAGTAGGCTACACTGTTGGTTCCAGTTAAGGCTCTAGTAAACAGGATTTGGTAATCCTGAAATTTGGTATTTGGATCACAGTGATCCAATCCAAGGTTCCTTTAAAAAACTGGCATAAAAGTAAAATGGATCAGGTGATCCTGGATAGCAAAACATGGGATTTCCAAATCCGGATCAATTTGATCCAGATTACATTTTTTGAAAAACTGGGCCCAGGAGATTAAATAAAGTAAATCTGGTTAGTTTTAAGTCAAGCTGGTAATAAGTGTACGGCCATGCATTTCACATTTTTGTTTGGTTTATTCCAACCAAAATTCAACGACTGCCCAACGCTGGAACGTTCAAACAAACATTGGATTTAGACATCAACCTGACTTTCATTTTCAACCAAAATCCAATGTATGACCGACGTCTATATCCTGTGCCTGCTGGGTTATCAAGATTGACATCACTCTGTCATTATGGCAAATAAACTCTTAGGACTAAAAATTCAACCTCACCAAAAAAAAAAAATCATACGATTAAAAAACTGAAATAACTCATTGTACTGATAACTTGCTTGCCTCACAGCTGAGGATGCAGGAAGACTTTCAGATGTGTGATGATCAGTGAGACCAGCACTGGCAGATTACCCCATCATCTTCATGATCTAAAAATCAAACACACATTTGCTGAGTTTCAACAAACTTCTGTTAAAATGAATGACCTGTATATTAGGGCAGAATCAGGTAATCGCATTCATTTAAACACAGAGAACGAGTGATCAACTATTTTATCTGTGTAGTTAACGTTACTGTTCGGTGGTGTTCAGTCACCGGGGATATTTTGGGGATATTTAATTTTATTCTATCAATCAATAAATTCCACTAGAAACAAACTTTGTTGTATTATTTTATTTTAATACTGTGAAGCTGCTTTGATACAATCTGTATTGTGAAAAGCGCTATACAAATATACTTGATTTGATTTGATTTGATTTGTTCAACTGCATACAGTATTGTGGACTAATGTAAAGTGCACCGGCACCTCTGGTTAAGCATTCATTTACAATAATTACCTATTAAATGTGTACTCACGACACAGAAACTCAATTGCTTTAAAATATATTTGCAGACGGTTAATATCACCGACTCGATTCGTACCTAATTACACAATGTACACTCGCTATTATCATGTTGAGTAGCTGTAACGCTTTATACATTTGTTATTTGGTAGACATAAACATAAAACTCACCTTTGAATTTCCTCTTCTCTTCATCATATAATTCGAGTGTGTGTTCTGACGATATAGAGGGCATGGTTGTTGTGGTGCTCGTGCTCCGAAGTTCCCGCTCTCCATATGAAAATGCAGTAACGTCTGCAGCGACCTTGGGCAACCAGTTTTATATTGCCTAATAGCAAAGTTAACATTTAACAGTTATAGTGGATAATGGAGAACAAACGCCATATTATGTACACGCAAAGACTTATTACTAGTCAAAGATTACAAAGTGTAACGTTAACTTAGTCATACATATGACTAAAAAGCATTCGGTGCAAAGCTAGTTTAACACGCTAAATTAACGTCAAGTGGCTGAAACATTTATATTTTCAACTTGTGAATTACTTAAAAACATAAATTATCAGAACTCACCTTTCAATTTCGTTTCGCTATTTCAATTTATTGAATTGAAATAGCCTGCTTCCAGTTGTCAGTTGGAAAATTCCTTGGCTGAAGCAATTTCGACCAATCAGCGTCTTGTTGCTATGCCAAATATTAAATACATCAACCAATCATAAATGAAACTACATATAGTATTGTTTGCACTTCATTCATATCACCAGATTTTTGTCTAACCAACTACACTGTTGGGCATAAAATCACTTTAGTATGTTTGCCATAATACTAAAATAGTTCAAATTGTAGAAAATTCTTCAGATTATTCACATACATATTTGCAGATACACTACGCTGTGGAATTTTTTTTTTTTCACCAAACAAGTCAGTGCAACATATGCAACAGCAGATTAACATTGGACTGAACAAAAACATGCTCAAAAAAAAAAAAAAAAGTACACTGAAAACCATGGTTCATTTTATGGTTACTATGGTTTTACTACAAAAACCATAGTTAAACCATGGTAACTACAAAAAAACCATAGTTACTACAAAAAAACCATGGTTAATTTTCATAAGGGATGTTGTATGATTTTCATTGGGGTAAACCTTACTATTGCATTTCCAAAAGACCTTCTTCCTGCAATCAGTCTCCGAAAGCAATGCAGACGCAACTGTTAGGGCTATCACCTGTATGTAAAAACCCTCTGTAGGTGTTGGTGTTGGAAAGGTCTTTCTGACGTTCCGGGCGGTGTCTCCAACACATGGAAATTTAATGTCTCTGTCTCCAACATCCTATTGAATTGTAATAGCTCTGTATTGTTCCAGGCCATCCCATGCTGAGCCATTGGAGTGCGTGGGAAGCTGCCAGACTAATGTTAATTAGCACCTGAGTGGCTGGCACAAGCTTGTGTTTTCCGGGTGATGGCTCCCTCTGTGTGATTGTTTTATTTTATGAATCTTAAGTCCAAGCTGAGCATGATGATGCATCATCACTAGTTTTCATTAGTCTAGAATAGTGCACTGCACTGCACACAGCTGGGCAAAATAGTGCCGTTTTATTGTATTGCATACATCCTTAACCCAGGCAATGCCTAAATATGCTTATGTAGCCTACTCTAACTGTTCGGTACTTGAGAGCCACGCGGCGAGTTTACGAAACGTAGGCTGGTCAGATTTGTACTCCCAATTCCCCCAAACAGCTAAGACTAATCTAAACAAGATCTAAACAGGTTATGAAATTGTGAACTTGGAATATAAATCTGAAGACAAGCACATATAGTGCTTTTCTTAGTAGGCTATGTTGGATTGACTTCGTTTACTTCTGTTGTAAAGACGATCAAAACAGACTAGCCGACAGTCTGCCATGAACGTGAGATGACGTTTCACGGCCAAATCAAATAACCAATCGGAGAAGAGCCCTTCTAGCCAATCAGAGGCGAAAAGGGCGGGACCTTCCCTTACCATCCTGGGGAAAAAACTATCGCGTGCGGCACGCTTGGTTTCCTCCGTCACCAGCACACACACACACACACACACACACACTGGAGAAGAAGAGAGAGTCTCCTGCTGAAATGATGATGGAGTTTGTTAAAGAGGAGTGTGAAGACATGAGTGAAGGAGTGAGAGATGAAGACACTGAGGAACAAAGAGGTTCGTGATCTTTCTACAGTAGCGATAGTGACTGTAACTGACTGAGCATAACTCTCTCTCTCTCTCGATGTGTGTGTGTGTGTGTGTGTGTGTGTGTGTGTGTGTGAGTCTGAGAGAGAGCGAGAGAGAGAACGATGTTAATATCATTAATATGATCTAAAAACAAGATCCGTCTTCATGATCTGTGAATTCTGACGATCCTCCGGTCGAAATCTGTGTTTCTACACGAACGTCTATTTACAATAAACACGAATCCCGCATTAATATTATACAAACATGTGTCTATCGATCTAGTACGAGTTCACGGGTGGGAAGTCACGGGTTGGACTGCCGTTCCAGTGCACTTTCACCGGTTAAGGTTGGAAAAACACAGGTTGCCTGGAAAGCGACATTATGAACACTTTCACAATCGCCTTTGATCAGTAGCCTATATTGTTTCTCTCTGCTTTCTCCTCTCTTTCTTAAAGAAATACAGGCTGTGCCAATGAACAACGATCCAGGCCATTAGATAAATCAGCTTATTTTATAAGTTTAAATAATAGTCATCTAGTCTAGTACATACTAGGCTTGGTCTGTTGACCCTATAAACCAACACGTGCTTCTCTGAGTAAATATCTGTTTTTAGGGAGGGTCATAGGCATCAACATGTTTAAACCAATGAGTCTATATTAGGGCTGGGTATCGATTCAGATGTTACAATTCGATTCAATTTCGATTCTCGATTTTTCGATTCTAAATTCGATTTTGATTCCACTCAATGAATATAGATTTAATACAAATCCTATATTTATATAAAAAAAGAAAAAGAAAAAAGAACAGTGAGCATAGGTTTACAAGTGGTTAATTAATAAAAAGAAATGAAGAGCTACAAACCTATATATTAAATTTTTTTTTTTTTTCTTTAGGTACACTTGAGTACATTAAAACAGAACCCAACTCTATATTTCAAATGCATACAATGAATAGACAGGATTTTAATGCAAGATGAACATTTTTTTTTATTTACCTGTGCTCTTCCTGTCTAACAGGGAGGACATACAGAAACTGAATAAAGTTATCAAACAGTCTGTGCTGCATTAATTATAAATTATTTATAGACTAATCCTTATTAAAGTTACAAAAGTTCTTTAGTCAAGAGTGAGTGTTGTTCTCTGTTCCCTCTGTTCTTTGATTAACTTTAGCAACAGAGATAATTAGTGGCTACTGTGTACTGTCCCTTTAAGAGCAGCCGCTGCTCACACACGCCTCATTCTCTCATGAGGCACAACTCTTCACGTTCATCATCAGACTGTTCTTATGCTATGAAGATACTCGACAAAAACACATTTTGGCATAATTGTGTGTGTTATTGTTCGTTCAAGCGCGAGAGAGAGAACTGTATTTTGGGCTGTCAGCGCGAGTCTTTCTGTGCGTCACCGTCAGGACACTCACAGGCAGCGCGCTCTCTTTTATCTTGTCGCGGATGAATGGCTTAAAAACATTAGCATGAATAAGAGCGGGATGATGTAACACTAGCCAAAGGATGATAAAAATTAACAGATGCTGCGTTAATTACGTTAACAGCACAAATTTGTTTATTTCACATAATATCGCAGCATTTTGAGTCATATAATTATGTAGGCTTGACATGGCGCTTGCGATATGATTAATCGCGCAGCACTAGTTGAGGTTATTTTATGATTAAGATAAAACAAACAAAATCTCACAGCATGGAGTTTGCAAGCCTATGAACAGTGCAGGAAAACTAATACTGGCTTTTGGGTAATAGGTAAATAAATATGGAAAATATCGATTTGTGGCGTTTGAGAATCAATTTTGCATCGACCACATTTTTAAAAAAAACGATTAATCGAAAAAACTTTTTTTTTTGCCCAGCCCTAATATATACATATATGTATGTATGTCTAATGTGGAAACATCAAACCATTCCCCGTAGCAGTAATCAGTGGAGACATCCAGACAAGGACCACAAGTATTCAGCATAGAAAAATCCTTAGTTGAGCATTAAACAGAATGTTTGTTTGACCAAGGCGGTCAGCCATGCTTTCATAATCAAGCTAATTTCTTCTACTGCTCACCTGCTTCTTTATCTAAGCATATACTGCATATTCCATTTTAATATTAACCCTTTCACACGTACGATCACACCGGTGTGATCAGTCTAGGCTGGTCCCTGGAGTGTACGATCACACCGGTGTGATTAGAACGGTCAGTGCATCACGTGATCAACTGCTAAATTCAAATGTGCTCTCGCGCATTGGCTGGCGCTGAGCCAGAGACAGGCGTGCTCAGAGCTGTCATAAATCACAACTTTTCAGTGTTTTCAACCACATAATGTTTATTTTAGGTTTCAGACATATAAGTACTAAAAAAAAACAGTACATTTAGAGTTTGTAAAATACACACGGATGTCAAAGAGGCAATAATAATCCTTTCCATTATAATTAGACACGTTTTATTCAGATACACATTGTGAAAGTAACTTTAAAGTTTACTCTATTCTTCTCCCAGTTCACAAGCCACTTACTTTTATGTATTTCGGGAGAAGTGGATGAATTCACGTGTTGTAAATCCAACAGATCCGATTCTCTGCGTCTGCGGCACAAACTAAAATGGCGGCGCCCATCGCGCATTAGGGCTGGGCAGAGGTGGGTAGAGTACCCAAAAACTGTACTCAAGTAAAAGTACAAGTACTTATAGAAATATTTACTCAAAGTAAAAGTAATAATCTTAATAGTTACTTGAGTAAAAGTAAAAAAGTATCCAATGAAAAAAGTACTCAAGTAGCGAGTAACTTACTTCGGATCATAAAGGCCTATATATATATATATATATATATATATATATATATATATATATATATATATATATATATATATATATATATATATATATATGAAGACTTCAGATGCAAAAGCCTCTGAGTGCCATGACCTGCCATCTGAAACTTTCTTCTAAAACAAGCATTTTTATCAAGCTCGTATATTTAATTTCAGTAATTTCACTTTAATGACAATTAATAGGTACTTTTCATTGCCATTTAAGTGAAATAACTGAACATAAACATACAAGCTTGATAAAAATGCTCTTTTAGAAGAAAATTTCAGATGGTACTTAGAGGCTTTTGCATGTGAAGTAGTCATATATATAAAATGATATTATTTAGATTTTTTTTAATTTAAATTACTATTATTTTCATAAGTAGGCCTAGATTGGCTCTCTTTGCAACAAAAAGCATTATTTCTGCCATCTGTAACCCGAAAAAAGAAAACCATTGCCTGTCCTTTGGTTTGTATCATAGTAACTTATACAACTACATTTGGATTATTAGACAATGTCGAAATAAAGTGAATCTGCAGAGTGTTGCATTCAAAGGCATGTAATTGACACAGAGAAGAATTAAAGAGTTAAAACTCTTCACATGTGCTCATGACTGCTACTGAACATCTGAACACAAAAAAACAAACAATAGTACATCGACGGATCTTCTTCTGTCGGTTCTCCAAAATATAATCAAATATATATTTCTGCAAGCATGTTTAAACTGGTTAACTGTGTCTACGGCAGGCAAAGGCATTCGTTTTCAAGTCGAGTTCGCACGCCACTGCGCAACAATACACACCCACTACCGCGGGATGGCGGGTGTTCATAAACTGTGAACAATGGTAGCTTATTTAATGTATAAATTAATGTATGTACAAAAAACGGGCTTACGAAGATGTTCAATTAATAAAGATCTTAATCGCTGGCAAATATATGATGCATTTGAAGATTTGCTCTCACTTGACTGTACTGTAGGTCCACTGCCACTTCATCCAACGCTCTTGATGTCCTTAAATCTTCCTGTTACGACTCCGAGTCGAGTGTGAATTGAAATCGCTTCAGACGATTCAGTGCGTGCAGGAACTGAACAGATCATTCAAACTGATTCGCGAACCGATTTAGACAGATCTGCCAACTTGTTTGATGAAGTCTTTGAACAGAATCGACTCAAAAGAGTGATTCATTTGTGAATTGAGCATCGCTCAAGCCCAGTAAAAAGATACATCGCACTTACGCATTTAACAACACATTGCATTAAAATAAAGTAACGAGAGGAACGTCGCCCAACGTAACGAAGTAAAAGTACAGTTTTTTCATTAGAAATGTACTCGAGTAAAAGTAATAAGTACCCACATTTAAATCTACTCTTAAAAGTACAATTTTTCCAAAAAAATACTCAAGTAAATGTAACGAAGTAAATGTACTTCGTTACTACCCACCTCTGGGGCTGGGTATCGTTCAAAAAATACCGATACCGGTTCCTGAACGATACTTTTTTCGATACCAATTTTATGAAATCCATTTGAACAAGATTACATAACACATTACCTCAGAAAAACTTTGGTTTTATTTTTTCAGTTTGACTCATGCTCCTTAGCCAGTGCACAAAGGAACAAAAAAAGCACAAAGGAACAAAATATTCCTTATACATATACATAAGGAACAAAATATTTTTTTATAAAGAGCTCATTCTCACCAAAGCTGAATTTGTTTGATCAAAAATACAGTAAAACTTGTAATATTGTGGAATAGTATTACAATTTAAAATCGTATTTGAATATATTTCAGAATGTAATTTATTCCTGTGATGTCAAAGCTGAATTTTCAAAATCATTACTTCAGTGTCACAGGATCCTTTAGAAATATGAAAACAGTTTTTGGAAACTATGATACATTTTTTCATGATTCTTTGATGAATAACATTTTCAAAAGAACCATAGTCATCATCATAGTCTCTGCTGCACCAAATTAACTGATATAAATAGTGTAGAACATTGCATAGAAACTGTGTCTATTCCTCGTTTAGTGAGATCAAATAATAAATGTACTGCAGGATCTAGAAAAAATCTAATTGTTATTAAACCAGAAAATGTTGCTATTAGTAACCAAAAACAATTTCTAAAGCTAGGTCTTCTAAACATTAGATCACTCACACCTAAGGCAGTTACTGTAAATGAAATAGTCACGGATAATAGCTTCGATGTGCTTTGCCTTACTGAAACTTGGCTTAAACCTAATGATTATTTCGGTCTAAATGAGTCTACTCCATCAGGATACTCCTATAAGCACGAACCCCGTCTGATTGGTCGTGGCGGCGGTGTTGCAGCGGTCTATAGAGATATTCTCAATGTTACTCAGAAAACGGGTTATAAGTTTATTTCGTTTGAAATACTTGTACTAAATGTTACACTCTTAGATGTTAGAAAAAAATCCATATTATCTCTAGCCTTGGCTACCGTATATAGACCGCCTGGGCCTTACGCTGATTTCCTAAAAGAGTTTGCAGATTTTCTCTCAGATCTATTGGTCAATGTAGATAAAGCATTAATTGTTGGAGATTTTAACATACACGTAGATAATCCAAATGATGCGTTAGGGGCTGCGTTTATAGATTTATTAAATTCCTTTGGGGTCAAACAAAACGTCACCGGACCAACTCATCGTCTTAATCACACACTCGATTTAATTATATCATATGGAACCGATCCAACCGATATAGATATCATTCCACAAAGTGATGATGTCACTGACCATTACTTGGTAACTTGCATATTACGTACTGCTGTAATATGTCATGCGGCGCCGCGTTTTCGACCAGGCAGAACAATCCTTCCATCCACCATAGATAATTTCTCGAGTTGCTTGTCTGATCTGTCTCAGCTGCTGCCTGAACCCAAACAAACAGATGAACTAGAAGAACTAACAAGCACTATGAGCACCATTCTCTCTAGAACATTGGATGTTGTTGCACCCGTTAGATTAAAAAAGGTCACAGAGAAAATTAAAGCACCATGGTACAATAATACTACGCATGTTCTAAAGAGAGAAACCCGTAATTTAGAGCGTAAATGGAAACAAACTAATTTAGAGGTCTTTAGAATCGCGTGGAAAGACAGTATGTCACGTTATAAAAAGGCCCTAAAAGCGGCCAGGGCTGAGCATCTCCGCAAACTAATAGAAAACAACCAAAACAATCCTAGGTTTTTATTTAACACCGTGGCTAGACTAACAAATAAACAGACGTCACCCGAACAAAATATCCCGTTACAGTTTAGTAGTAATGATTTCATGAACTTCTTCACTGAGAAAATAGAAAACATCAGAACCACAATTGTAAACGTTCAATCCTCAATCGCACCTTATAATTCAGCCTCAATTATCACCCCGCAAGAACAATTACAGTGCTTTACAACTATAGAACAAAAAGAGTTAAATAAACTTATCACTTCATCTAAAACAACAACATGTTTATTAGATCCTATACCAACTAAACTACTGAAGGAAGTGTTACCTGTAGTGGAAGAGCCTCTCCTCAATATTATTAACTCGTCTTTATCTTTAGGTCATGTTCCAAGAACATTTAAACTGGCAGTTATAAAACCTCTCATTAAGAAACCACAATTAGACCCGCATAATCTAGCAAATTATAGACCCATTTCAAATCTACCTTTTATGTCTAAAATACTAGAAAAAGTTGGGTGACCCCACCAGGAGCATAAGCTCCAGCTGGCTTAGGCACTACTTGGGAGTTAATCAAATTGGCCACATTCATTGTAAAGTTCAGATTCTAAGCTTTCAAATGATACCTATTTTGTGTTGATCAAGGTACTTGTTTTGATAAATATGATTATGAATTTTTGCATAGCTAGGTGGCACCTGCGGGTGTTACACTCCGGTTTAGAGGGAATACTCAGCACTCGTTAAGAGCTGATCATAATGGTTACATGTATTAAAAAGCTGAATTTCTATCTTAATTATAAAAAATGCCTACCTTTCACATTCTTGACTAGCAGTCTTAAAAAGAGTTTGATGCTTTGCTGTGAAAAAAATTCACTTATCAAGCAGGTCAAGATGAAACCACTTCCAGTCTTCAGTTTGAGATAAAGTCATTATAAAATTAAGAGTCACTATGAAAAATTTAAATGCTGATTTCGGACCGAAGGACCGCGTCACTTTCACAATTTCACAAATTTTGAAGAATCACATGCGATATTAGATGGGTAAACTGGGGTCACTCATTTTATCTTTATTCATCTTCAATTGAATTTAAATTTTGAAAATGGGGATTTAATTAATTTGTTCTTTTCAGATGTGATTAAAGTGGAAGAGGAAAGTGAAGTGGAAAGTGAAGAACTGAGTGAAGAGGAAAGTGAAGAACTGAGTGAAGAGGAAGAACATCAGAAATCTCAGAATATCAAAACTAGAGGAACATCTTCTAGTCGCTCAAAGACCAAAAATAATGTTTCACAGAAAACTCGAAGATCAGGAGCTAAAAGGCCATCATGCACCTGCCTTCAGTGTGGAAAGAGTTTCACATGTAAAGGAAGCCTTAGGGATCACACAAGGATTCACACTGGAGAAAGACCTTTCACATGCAGTTACTGTGGAATAGGGTTTAAACAAAGCGGATCTCTTACAGAACACATAAGAATCCACACTGGAGAGAAGCCTTACACATGCAGTCAATGTGGGAAGAGTTACAGACAGAAAGGAAGCCTTAGGATGCACATGAGAACTCACGCTGATGAGAAGCCTTTTACATGCCCGCAGTGTGGGAAATGTTTTACACATAAACAAAACCTTAACCTTCACTTAAAAACTCACTCCGGTGTGAAGCCTTTCATCTGTCCTCAGTGTGGAAAAGCTTTTAGTCAGACGTCACACCTTAAAATGCACCAGGTTGTTCACAGCGAAGTGAAGCCGTTTCACTGCGCACCCTGTGGAAGGAGTTTCAACGAAATGTCTGTCCTTAAAAGACATTTAAAATCATTCATGCATAATAAATACAGGTCCCTGGAAAAATTCATGATCCCAGCTGTAGCCTCAGGTCATGGTTTTCCCTCGGGAGCAAATGTGTCCCAACAGAGCAATATAATAGGGTCGTCTACTAAAACACATTACCTGCAGTGAGAAAGGCAGTACAGGGGACATGAATGTATTAGTTCAGAATACAAACAAATCATTAAAGCACGTCTGGTGTTGTGAAGGGATGCTTTTCTTTAATGTTCAGCAGTAAAAACAGTTTTAAATGAATAAAAGTACATGTGTGGTACCATTCAAAAACAAGGTCTGTTAATTATTTCTACACCTTAATAGTTTAACCCTCAGAGGTCGGCAATCACGCCGGCGTGATCTGCTCGCTTTTTTCCTTATGAGTTGAATTGAGACCCAAAAATACTCTTTTGACTTTGATTTTAAAAACAAGTTTCATACATCAATCGATTCTGTTAAATGTGTATTATTTTTGTGTATACTCACAATAAAAACAAAGTGTTGTGCTTTTTGCCAAATAAAGAAAAATAAACACGAGGCGAGTTCTGCCTTCTCTCTGCCAGTGTAGTCCATTCTGAAACGCGTCCGAAAATGAATCATAACTCAGCGAATACTTCTCAGACAGGCACGTGAGTTATGTCTTTATGAAGCTTGAAATCTCTTCTTTTAAATGAAGTAATTTATATAAAAAACAAATGTTTTCAACTCATGTAATCCGTTTGAAAGCAAGGAGAGGTACCGTTTTTCCTTCTGCCTCATTATCTCTAAATGAGCTGCAGCCGCCCCGCCCCCCGGTGCTATTGAAATGGTAAATAGTTTAGGTGATCTAGTATGCATCGCATACGCCCCCCGATCAATGCCATAAAAACACAGTTTCTTCATCAGACTTACTGATAGTTCATCACGTTTTGAGTATGGCACGCTTCTCCAAAGACGCCCTTCAGATGATTCTGGACAGCGAGGAACAATGCACCTTTTCCTCAGAGGAAGATTGTAACTCAGACGACGAACGGCAGCATTTTGAAGAGCGAATTCCGCCGAGGACACAATTTCGGAGTAAGTTTTACTTAAAAGTCTTTTGTCTTTTATTTTTCGTGTTCGCATTTATGAGGAAAAAACAATATTACGTGACAGTTCTCCATTATGGACGCGAGCGCTCTGAAAGCAGCACTAAAAGACTTTCAAACTTTCACAGAGACCTCAAAACAGAAAGTACAAATCCTTTCTTTAAAACGAATTTCGTTTTGTATCAGTTGTATCTTAATTTTAATAATTTTTTCATTAACAAATTTCCTGGATTTAAAGTAAATATAGGCTAGCAATCACAACATAAGGTGCTTGAACTGGAGATCATCATGAACCAGACCGTAGCCTACTCGCCTCACATGTCTAAAAAATGTGAAATATATTTACAGAAAGCTGGTTCTAAACAAAACCATCCAAAACAAAAAACTATGTAGCCTAATAAATGTGCATTTCTCCGGTGCGTTCACTAGCCTACTGCGAAGATCGCGAGTCGATCGACTGAAATATGTTAAAATAAAATGTAGGCTATTTGTATAAGCAACGTATTAAACTGCAAATTAACAATATGCCCTAATATTTCATGAAAACAACGTTACAGTCAGGCGAAATATGAAAGACAACATCTTGTTGACTAGATTTGGGTACAGTTTTTACTGTAGAATATACTGCCACGTCAAATAAGCTTTTGTTTAGCAATTTCTATATACTATTTTTGTCAAAAATAAAGTCATCAACTAAGATGTTAGCTGTTCCAATGTTGACTAAATTCAAACTAATGAATACATAGATAAAATGTAGGCCTATAATCATTTTTTTTTTTACAAAGAAAGAGTACACTTGAAATATTGTTGAAATTGTAATTATTGTTGTAATTGTAACCTTTTTAATAAAATGGCAAAACATATTTACAAGATAGATGTAAGCAAAATCTTAAATGGTCAATATAAGTCTTCTTCTAAATATATCTTTTGTCCTTGCATTGTGGCTCAGTCAGTTTCACACCTGAGTGAATGGCTCATTATGCAGAGTGGGTGGGACATTGTATTCTCAGGTATAAACCACTCCTCCTTCACGCCCCCCTCGCATATTGGCTTTCCAAGCAAAACCTGTTTTACATCAATTTAAATCAATGTATGGTTTTATGTGAACGATAAAGCAAGACTATTTTCACATAATTTTGAAGAAAAAACTCTAGGCGAGGACATCCATTAGTCAAAAGTCTTATTGACACATATTTACTATGTGTTTTGTGGCCTTATTTCAGAAATTTTAGTTTTTAGTTTTTTCAATAACCATGCATAAACATTATTCTCTCAAAAATGAAAACATGTACATACACGTGGCTCACATATTATGGTAGCCCTGTTTGTGCTTTATAGAGTGAATTTACACCTTTGCCATTAATATGTTTATAAGCAACTGAAAAAAGCACAAATGTCAGGGCATGTCAGAACATCTCAAGGGCCCAGAAAACCGCTCAGACTCCAGAGGGTTAATGTCTTAAATTAATCATGTTTGCACTGAGAATTGAGGATATTCACTTGTAATGATATTAGGAGTCTAAAAGAGGATGCCATGATGTTGGAAAAGAAAATCGGTAATACTTTACAATAAGGTTAATTTGTTAACGTTAGTTAAAGTATTAACTAGCATGAACTAACCATGAGCAATTCATTTGTTGCTGTATTTAATCTTTCGTTGAAACTGCTTTCTAAGGTTTTTGAACGCCTTGTCAACAAACAGATCACTGACTATTTTGAATCAAATCACAGCCTCCGATATGCAATCGGGCTTTCGAGCTGGCCGAGGGTGCACCTCAGCCACACTCAAAGTCATAAATGACATCATATCTGCTACTGACCGCAAACATTACTATGCAGCAGTTTTTATAGACCTGTCCAAGGCTTTCGGCTCCGTCAACCACACCATCCTTATTGGTAGGCTAAAGAGTCTGGGTCTCTCAAATCACTGCCTCGCCTGGTTCACTAATTATTTCTCAGATAGATTTCAGCTCGGACAATTGATAACACAGTTTGAGCAATTCACTTTTCTCACAGCTATAAACACAGTCTGATAACTACACCCGAATTTGTACAAACCTCAGACTTCCATATTTCAGTCAAAAGCGTATTAACTTGTAAGATCGTGACAACACAAATACACAGACGACTCCACTGCCATATTTAAATATTTACTCCACTTGAACACAAGCCTCAGTCATCAGTGTCCGAGCGTCCTGCATGTGTTTGTGGGGAAACTGGAGCACAGAAAGAGCTGCTGACTCAGCCAGGTGTCCAACCAGCGATCCCGTGTGGAGACAGAGAAACCCCTAATACCTTGAGTCTTCATGTTCCTCTTGAGGTCATGGTCATTTTATTCTTTATATATATATATATATATATATATATATATATATATATATATATATATATAAATTCTCATCACACATCGTTAATCTGCATTAAGACATTTTTGTTTTATTTTTGCAACAGGATGTTTTCTATGCTGTAATGTATTTCTATAATAAAAACAATGATATATCTTACCTGTGGTGATAAGTTGTTGTTCCTATTATTGTCCCCTAGATGGCAGTAGTACCAAATAAATAAGTTGCAGATTACCATAGTTATAGGCAGGGACGTCGTTAGGCCTATTTTAGGGGGGCTGAAGCTACCCCAAAATGTTCCTAAGCCCCCCTAAATGATAATAAGAACAACAATAACAGTTCGATTTATCAATAACCGTATCCTCATTCATATTTAGACGCAACAAATGATATATATCCAGCTACAAAAAATAGCTGAAAAGTCGGAAGTTGGACAGAGAGCTGCCAACTCTCACGCATTCACCGTGAGACACACGCAATTTACACTTTTCACACGCCACCCATCCATTTTCTCACGCACAGAAAAATCGCAAAGCAAAGAGGACACGGAGACCGACAGACTAGACAGAGCAGGTTACTTTATGATATAAAAGAATCTCAACTCTCAGATTCTGTCAATTTTATTATGAAATTCAAACAATAAATACCGTTTTGGCGTTTGTAAATTTTACGTGACCCCATAGCGATCCCATAGCGCACGTGAACCGATCATCTCTACTAGCTAATAGTAAAAAAACACGAACACTGTCGAAAGATACAGTAACGTTAGTAGGCTACAACTTACCTAAATGTATATTACTCATACATAATATCGATCAATCAGTGTTTTTCATCAGCGTGAAGAGGTCAATAACACAGCTGGAGAACATGTCACATTTACCTCAGGAAAGCCATACGTTAGTTGGCGAGAAAACAAGAGCTATAGAGAGTATTTTGCTAAATATGTGTTCTATATTACATATTTATTATATTTTTACTTAAATCATTAAATAAAGTTGTTATTATAATAAAAAAAAATGCATTATATTTAATTTGAGTTATTTTTAACCTTAAATAATACTACCAGCTGATAGGACTGTCTGTATGTTTACAGCATTAGGTGAGTTGTTTTTTTCTTGAGAAAAATTAATGCCTATTTTGAGTACCTAATATTTATCCAAATGAGTCAATATTAAGTCAAATCACAATAATTGAATTGAATTGAAATAATAAAAAAGCGTAGCTTACCAGAAATTGTACATGCACCATAAAAGATGGTAACGGGGTTGAAGAGACAAATACAGCTAAACATATACATAGTTGTTTTTTACTCAAACTCACTGTAAGATTTTCTATAAACGCAAGTTACAAATACCCTGGGGGCTAAGCCCCCCCTGTCTTCCAATCCTAGTGACGTCCCTGGTTATAGGGGTAAATAAATGTATATTAGAGAAGCTAAGCACGTTAAATTTGAGAGCTTAAGAAATAAAGAGGCTAAACACCAGTTCATACATTTATTTTTCAGACTGTTTATTCAATGAACACCACATGTTAACAGGAGTACACTGTCTTGTGATACAGCAGAGTATAGATATTTGTAATTTATAACATTTGGAAAGAAAAACAATTTGAGTTATGTTTGGGGTCAATTTGACCCCAGGAAAAAAAACATACACAATTTCAAGCATTTAGAAGTAGCCTATTATATTTCTAAAACTGAACATCATTACCATCAGAACATCAGTACGGAACACATGACAGTTCATTAAGAAGAAAGAAAGATTTACAAAACCACCTATAAAAAGTAAATTTGAGCATTGTGTCAGAAATTGTTTTATGAGACTTTAAGTGGTTTATGCAAATATATGAGTTTGACAGAATATGAAAAGCATATATATTTTTTCTACAACCAGAAGGTACATTCCAGCCTTTTGTCTGCACTACTTTGTCTGCTCACATCAGTGATGTTGAAGAAATTGTCAAGGTGCCAACGGGCAGTCATCGGCAGCTGAAGGTGTGTGACCTTGTCCAAATGATCAACCCCTCCCTTTGTCTCATTGTAGTCCGGGACCATTTGTGGTCTTCGGTCTGGTCTGGTGCATCTTTGTGCATAGTGCTCATTAGCAGGACATTTTTCCCTTTCTTGGGGCAATAGGAGACGACAGTGGCTTTTTCAGTGAAGGCAAACATTAAATGTGATAAGCACTAAGTCTACCCTGTCATTCAAGTGGTGAGCGAAACCATAAGAACTTTCCATTTTTGGGAGGTTGTAACCGTCCAACTGAGAACTCTCAGAAGTTCGCATCACAAATAAATTTATAAGGGAGACTTTGACTATAATAGATTTAACCAGACTCAGAAACACTCAAACCAAGTACAAACACAAAAGTAATTGCAGAAGTGTTTATATCAGATATGTCACACAAAACCATCAACACAGTGAGTCAACAATTGAAGATATGAATGTATGTTTTCTAAGTTGTCATAGTGAAAAAAGATACAAGAAACCGCGCTTATCTGGTCATCGTCCATGAAATGGCTTTCCTCGAAAGGTCTTTGCGCAAGGTACAGGTGAAGATAGGGTTTTGTCATACAAGAAAAGAGCAAAAAGTCCAGTAGTTTATTTCAAATTCTAGCTTCAGTCAATCCAGGCTTCAGTTTAGGGTACGTTGCAATAACGGTGTCCTTGCAGCACTCAAACATCCCAGATCTCAGTTGATTCAAGTTATCCAATGATGATATTGGCATGACTAAGTAGAATCCCCACAAGGAACAGTACAGCATAGGATGGAAGAAATGGCTAACATTAACACCAAACATATTACATGAAATGATGTAACCCAGCAAAAACAATGATAACAACACTTACTTGGATGAGCTTAAAACAACAGATTCTCAACCCGGACTCTTCACATTAGGTTAGCAGAAGGAGGCCATGCTTCTCTCTAACCAAACATACTCCAACTCTACTTCTCCCTGCCTTTTATCCAGAGGAAGAGTAGTCTGGAGAGCCCCCTAGAGCAGTGGTTCTCAATTCCAGTCCTCGGGACCCCTTGCTCTGCACATTTTTTATGTCTCCCTTATTTAACACACCTGAACCAGATCATCAGCTCATTAGGAGAGACTCCATGAACTGAACTGAGTGTGTCAGATAAGAGAGACATACAAAATGTGCATAGCAAGGGGTCCCGAGGACTGGAATTGAGAACCACTGCCCTAGAGCATGGTAGTGAACCATATAGAATGAGTGTAGATGATGAACCTTCCGATTCTCCGTCTGAATATTCAGATTCTGACCCAGAGGGGAGAGCAGAAGTAAGAAAAAGCTCTCTCCTCTTAAACCACAAGTAGATTTGTCTCTTGTGGCAGCCATTGCAAGGCAAGAAAGGGGAAGAGTACACTGTTAAAATTGGTGTAGTTTTTACTGTAAATATTTACAATAGACTACTGTATTTTTAAATTTACAGTATTACTGTATTTTGCCATGTGGGAGCATGCATGTTACTATGACTTGTGGAAACATGCTTATGCAGTAAATGCTACTGGATATCATGCATACCATTGTAATTTATTTTATATATTTATTTTTTAAGAGGAAAAAACGGTTGCAAAAAGTTTTGCCGCTTCACAAGTCAATAACACTAAAGTAATAGTCAACTGTAATAAATACAGCCTTTTTTAGCGAATTATTTACACCATTTAAACTCTGACATTTGATTATATAACGTACACCTCTAGTACTTTAAAACTGTTGGCTTTTAAAAAACTCCCATGATTAAACAACGACATTGGAGTAGCGCAGTGCGTGTGATGTCATTTCGTCAATCGTCATCTTCAGTGGACATCTTGGGAGTTGGGACTTTCCACGCGCTGCATCATCATCACCACTCAATTTTCGCGCTCACCTCATGCGCGCTACGAATTACCGGACAACCGGAGGAGGACCTCGAATGAGAGTGAGATGACGAGGTGTGTAGCTAGTAATTCATGCTTTAGTGTAAACGTGAAATCCTGTTACACCCACAATATATTAACTATTATTTTTATTTTGTGACGTTGCAAAATGGATAATCTAGATTATTTGTCCAATTTTATGATACTGAATTTGCTTGATGAGTCCAGACACAGATGAACGATTAGCAAGCTAACGTTAACTGTTATATTTTCTTCACCGTGAAAGTGTGGCCGGGCTGTCATTTTACTATTACATTTTTGATAACTGTTCGGTATAAAATGATTTTACATTGTTATTGGTAGTAGATATGTAAGCTTTTAAACATTGCAAATAAACTGTGTAGGTTTTATGCAACTAAAAAGTGTTTAACTTGACTGCCAAGCCATTAGCTAATGTAATAGCACGTTTTTGTTCGATTTAAGATGGTGTAATAAAGTATTTTTTGTTTTAGTTTTATGTTAATATTACTTGTAAGGGTGCTTGGTATTCATATTTGTAATTTAGTTTTTAAATAGAAAGTACATTGGTATTTGCTGTGCACATGCTTTATTGCTGTGCATTTATTAGCTTGTGAAGTTTTGATTTTTTTTTTATTTTTTTTTTGCAGTTGAACTTGTTTATCTGTCACTTTTGTAATAATGAGAGCAGTAATGTACAATCCTGAGTTTTGTGCAGCATGTTAAATTGCATAGAAATGTGCCTAAATCAGGATTTATATGTGGTGTAGGCCTACCTGATTGCCCACATATTTTGTCTCTCTCAGTAAATTTCTACTGAAGGAATGTCTGGAGCCGATAGAGGAGAACTTCACAAGTTGATGGAGGTCACATATTACCATCAGCGCCGTGATATAAACGCCACTCCACCTTTTTTACTTTACTTTGTGTCTGTGTCTCCATCATATACACTTTTCTTTGCTCTCTAGCTTTTAAATGGATAACTGTTTGTCCTGTACTGGTTTTTTTCTTCTCACTTTAATGGGCATTTTAAAAATACAATTTTGCCACCTCTGTCCCTGTATTCTATTTCACAATTCTATTCTCATTCCTATATTCCTTCCATAGTTAGCTCTCTCTGTGCCCTGTTTTTTATTTTATTTTTTATCTCTGAACCATTCTCTCTCCTTAGTAACAATCTTCATTATAAATCCATAGTTTATAGTATCTTTATCTAAAAATAAAAAATTGCATCATGATTTACTCACCCACAAGCCATCCTAGGTGTATATGACTTTTTTCTTTTAGACAAATACAATCAGTTATTTTAAAGATGTCCTGGCTCTTCCAAGCTTTATAATGGCAGTGAATGGAGGATGAGATTTTAAAGCTCTAAAAAGTGCATCATCCATCATAAAAGTAATCCAGTAAAAAGTAACTCCAAGGGGTAAATAAAGGCCCTCTGAAGCGAAGCGATGCGTTTGTGTAAGTAAAATATACATTGTTAAACTAAAGTCGACTTATGCCAAAAGAAAGTAACTCCTGACATGATGTATAGTGCAAGCTTTAACGCCTCTCGTGGTTCAAACAAATAGGGCTGTGTAACAAACTCAAGGTCTTCTCTTATATCAAAATTTGTCTTTAAAAATGATTGTTTTAGACTTCTAATTCGAGTCTTTTTTTTTGCGCTCTGTCCTCTGCGCTTACGTGTTCTTTGTTGCGTCACATCAGAGTTCACTCTTTCGCCATAAATATGCTGAAAGCTAGATATTTTAATTTATATGGTTTTAAATATGGATATTTTCTATAGCGTGAGTAAATCATGGTAATTTTCACTTCATTTCATTCTTTTCAGACTATCCCTTTATCATGAGCTACCCATGAACCATACTTTTACAACACTTATTAATCTATGCCCTGCCGTATTTTTGTTATTTTTTATAGGTGAATCCATGACCCCATGCAAGTGGATGTTGTCAGTCGAAAGGGAAGTTGTCCTGGGCCCATTTTCAGAGGCATTTGTTGAGGGCCTGGCAGCATTGTTTGCGACCTATTACAAATTAATCTTGTTTATCAGGATTACGCTGCATGCACGCTGGAATTTATTCAGAGGTATTTCACAGCATAATATCTTACACAATATTTATTGTGGACTTTCAAATTTTCTTGACTTTTTTTTTTTTAGGTTTTCAATTTAGGAAAGTTTATCAGGATTAGATATTTTATGGAAAAGTTTTCAAATGAACAACAAAAAATTGCTAACCACACACTGAATAGAGAATTATTTTATTCACTGCATGAATAACTAAATCTAAAATTACTAAAACTAAATCTGTATAATAATGATATAGTTTGTTTATTGTAAACATGGAAGGCTAAATATTTTTATATAAAAAATTTGGATAAAATTAAATATGACCCTAACTCTTCATTAATTTAAATTAAATGTAATTTATGAGGTGTCTGACAAATTTTGTATTTTATTGTTTAAGTGTATACTGTTTTTTTTTTTTGATAATTGGATGTTGTGTGTTTTTTTTCCACAGAGGACTTGTGGGCATTAACCCGGAAACTGGGTCGAAAGTTGCTGCTGGAAACAAGAAAATGCATGGAATTAACCCACATGTATGCACACTGTTACAGAAACTAATGGACTTTGAATGGCTTGCCATTTAAAAAAAAGTATTCCAATGGAACTGATACAAGAGACTCTGACCTGATTTCCAAGTTCATGATTGATGTTCAATAAATTCTTGCCTTTTTTTATGGATTTGGGAAATTAAAGGTAGGCACAGTTCAAACCATTTCTTTTGTTTATGACTGAAGTTCAGTCACACTTTAGGGATGTGTGCCCTGTATAGTTGATACTTAAAGGATTAGTTCACCTCAAAATGAAAATTTCCTGATAATTTACTCGCCCAAATGCCATCCAAGATGTTCATGTCTTTCTTTCTTAAGTGGAAAATAAATAAAGTTTTTTGAGGAAACCATTTCAGGATTTGTATCCACACAATGGATTTCATTGGCAACCAACATGTTGAAGTCAAAATCAATGCAGTTTCAAAGGGCTCTGAAGTGCTTCAAACGGCTCTGCACGATCCCAGCTGAGGAATAGGGTCTTATCTAGCGAAACGATCGGCCATATCTTTCTGAAAAAGCCAGCCAAGGCTGGACTGAAATGAAAATGTTGGCCAAATTAAAAAAGCTAATCCCAGAACTGCCAGGCTGCAGGGAGATAGTAAGCTGGGGGTCAGAGACTGATTGGTCCGAACTGTTTACATTTGCAGCAAGATATGACAGGGAAATTAAGTAGGATGAAGGAAAACTCAGGCCAAGACAGGAGTAGTCCAGCAGAGGGGGTTAGAGTCAAACAAAAAGCTAGCTTTAAAAAAGTAAACATCAGACCCAATGATAGAAATAAAGTTAGACCAAGCAGATATGAACCCTCAAAAAACGTAGATCAAAAACCTAAACTGCAGGCCAGACCAGCACAGAATAAGAAGCCTGAAAGAAAAAGTACATTTATAGAATCAGAAGTACGGGCAAAAATGAGAAACATTTTTGAAGAACAGAGAAAAGCCCTGATTAAATTATATTAATATAAAATATAATTAATATTTCCTGATGAAATTATATGAATAAGATAAATAAAAAAGCAGAACCAAAAAGAGAAGCGGGCACGCGCAGTCAAATCTAATAAAACAGAGAGAGAGAATAAACAATAGGACAATAAAACTGCTGGAAAAGCGACCATCGCCTCTGATCTGGTTGAATAAACCAGAGCAGGAATTTTTGATAAATTATAAGGGTATTAGATTCCTTTTGGACCCAGGCACTGAAGTGACGACCGTAATCAAATTGCCTCCAGGTGCCGTTAAATTAAATGGAAAATAGTATATGGCTTTAGTAATGAAATTAAGCCAGTATCCAGAGATAGATATTTGTGGGAGAATCGCACTGTATAGTGGACAGCTCCAATTTGATGTGTCTAAAAGATGCTATTTTAATTAAAGAAATGAAGGAAAAAGATCCTGATAATGATAAAACAATCAGATGGCTTAAAAAGGTCGACCTGGAGTCAGAGATTAATAGGGTTATAAACGAGACCCTATTGCCAAAGGACGAGTTAAGAAAATTACTCGAAAAATATAAGAATAACTGCGTGGAAAACTATCAGATAAATATGAGTACACCACAATGGGAGGAATTCCAGTACCGCAAAGACAGTACCCGCTTAATAAATCTGCGTATGGAGAGATAAAAGAAACAATAAGTTAATTATCTCGCAAAGGAGTAATAAGTGTAGAGGAAAATTGTCCAACAAATTCCCCAATCCAAGCCGGACGGCAGTTGGAGACTAGTCAGAAACTATAAAGCATTAAACAAGGTAACTGCCTGATACCAGAAATTGAATTAATGCAAGGGACGCAATGAATGGTTTAAATGATGGTAAGATATTATCTAAAATCGACTTAGCAAACGGATTCTGGTCAGTACCATTAGCAAAGGAAAGTCGCGCACAAACAGCCTTCACATTTGAAGGGAAATATGTTTATAACAGGTTACCACAGGGATGTAATTCTCCAAATGTGTTCCAGGCAATAATATTGGAAGTCTTAGAAGGATTACCGATTACAGTTTACATTTACAATATGCTGATAGCCACAAAAACAATAGACGGACACATGGATATTTTGACAGAAACTATTAGAAGATTAGCGGACGCTGGTTTTCTTTTAAACCTGAGAAAACTCGAGTTAGGAAAAGAAAAGGTTGATTTTCTAGGATTTGAAGTTTCAGGAACGGATAGAGGCATAGCTAAATCAACCCAAGGAAAACTCACAGAGTTGAAGGATAAACAAATAACAAGCTTAAAACAGTTGTAAAGCCTCTTAGGAAGATTACATTTTGTATGAGATTTAATTCCAGGATACAGTGCAAAAGCAAAAATACTGTATAAAGCCACATCAGGAGATGATTTTAAATGGGATGAAAACCTAGAAAAAATCTAATGTGACATTATTGACATGGCTTTAGGCTCAGGACGAATTATCAGAAGAGATCCTGATAAAAACCTTATAGATCCTATAAAAAACCTTATTAAACCTTATATATATATTGTATATCAATACAAATTCATAACACGCCTGAATAAATGGAAGTTATATTATATAACGAAGGAAACTCAAAATCTCCCGTAATGTTCATTTCTCACGAAAAGCCAGCTACCCAAAAGAGACATGAGAATCTGTCACCTGTAGATATTTTAGCTTCAGTTGCGAAAAATCTGCTTGTAATTAAATCATTGCAAAATTGACCAATACATTCAGATAGGTGTGGTTACCAATAAAAGCGAGAGGAACTTGCAGGAACTGCATGACAAACTGAATCACCCTTCAACGACGTATGTTGCAGAATACTGTCAGCAGATTGGCCTGCACTGTTCAGTTTTACTTCAGCTTACAAAGACAGTTCTATAAGTAATAGAAAGAGCATTATAGTATATCTTGCGAGACCAAGGACAACGAAGGATCCAGGAGAGATTCTGCTGGAGGGTAAGTATGAGTTTGATCAATAGGCCTAGTTGTCAATGATTGTTATTGTTGCACGAGAGTGTAGGGACACGCCTAGATTTACTGGTATAGGCTAAACAAGCTAGTGAGGATTTAATCCTATTCTGACCTGACAGCAAAAGACTACCTAGCTACTTCGATACTAGGGGTTCTTCAGGAGATGAGATAAATACCAGATCTCACCACAGAGTTTTCTTTAAGGTCCTGTCAGAACCAGTTTCCATTTCAGGTTCTTGATATTCATTTGATGATGGTGATCAGCTCATAAACTTCATCATCCTTTTCCCAGGTGAAAGGAAATGTATTTAAATTGTGCTTTTTGGACATACTTAATATATTTAAATTATACTGTACCAAGTGCGTATTAAATGTATTATTTTGAAACAACAGTATATTAAGTGTATTTCAAGATATGCTCAATTTTAAGTTATTTGCAGTATATTTTAATATTTTAAATTGTGCTAAAATGGAAACACTTCAAGTACATTTAGTGCATTTAATTATATTTCTTTACAGTTCATTTAAAATATATTTTAATATTTCATTTAAAATATACTTTCATATTTCTTAAACTACAGTTATCATATATTTGAAGCTAAATTTTAATGCACTTCAAGAATATTTTAATAGCATTTCAGCTCATTAGAAATATATTAGCATTACACTAATAGTTTATTATAAAGCCGTTTTAATCAGTATTCAAAATGATATATTAAAAGTGCAAAAATAATTATATTATATTATATTATATATATAAATGTAAAGACACACACACTTTAAAATCAAGAAAACATTAATATACTATCTTGTTGTGTACATTGCAAAATAAATACCTAGAGTACATTAAAAGTACAGCAGCAGATATAATCTCTTGAACAAAATACATTATAATAAAGATCAGTGAAATGATATGGCAGAGCTATATTATACACTTTTGTAGAACATTTCTGTTATACCTGTATTACTGAAGAGTACACTATGAATATTACATCACTAAATAAATAATCCATCTGAGTTTTTATCATCATTCTGAATATGATCTGGATGAAGTCTGATATAAACATGATTTACTCAGCTTTTTGCTCAAAATGTTTTTATTTTATTTATTTTTGTTAAACTTTCCCACTTCAAGTGTTGTTAAAAAAGGGAATGCATGTTTTTTTTGTTTTTTTTTTTTTTGTTTTTTTAAATCAGAGTGTCGATTCTTTCTTTTAATATATTACATGTTATATTACATGAAGCTTTAGTGAAAATGAGCAAAAACACTTGCGGGGAAAGACTTAAAAACATTGAGTGAACTTTAAAACTGAAAGCATCAGATATAAAGCGTTTTCAGATTACTTCAGTCGTCGTAGTTGAGCTGAACCGTTTGTGAAAGTTAGACTGGTTTTTCACTCAAACCACCATTGTTAGTTAATTGTGTCTTTAAGGTAATTACAGTTGCACACGTTGGATCAAATAGTTTGTCTGTAATCTCAGGCATTTCCTACATTAGATCCACAAGCTTTAAGATGTGTGTTTTTACAGTGTGTGCAGTGAATGAAGAGCTCTTTAAACACGGCAGTGGAAACTTGTGAAACATCTGTCAGTCTGTGTGTTGCTCCACAAACTTCTGCTTTGACCTGCAGACGAAACACACAATCCTGTCAGTAACGTAAGTTCTTCAAGATTTATTCCTAGTTTAATAAACCATTGTACACTTGCAGCTGTGCTGGACTGAATATTCAGAACAACAGCATTCTTGCTTCTGTGATATTGTTCAAATGGAGGATTTCCAAACTTTAATCTTACATTTCACGTATTTCAAGCTTTCTAACATTACACACATCTCCTCTAAAGAACATGTAAAGCAAACTGAGGAAACTTTATTTCAACAATCACACAGAAAACAAGTTATGTCATATTTTTTCCCTAATGTTTTTAATTAAGTAGTAAATAGTAAATGAATGCATGTTTTTTTTAAACTAATGACTGGTTTGTTATTTAGTGTTGCCTGTCAAGATTTCATAAAACAATGGCAGAACAAAACGCCAGCAGCAACGGATCAAGTGGAGTAGATTATATCAACGGATCAAGTGAAGATTATTATATCAATGCCAGCAGCAACGGATCAAGTGTAGTAAATATAAGAAATAAAAAAAATATAAGAGTAAATTATAAAGATGAAATGATGAGGGAATTTTTCTGGAAACTTAAGTCTGTAGACCCATTAATTATGAAGATCATGTCAGCCATTGAAATTCCAATCATGATCTTAACTCTGTTTGCGTTGTGTGCTCTTATCAAATCTAATCGCTCCACTCCAGTGTTTGTTTTTCATTTGATTCTTTCAGATCTCATTCAGATCATTTCCATATTAATGATGACATTCATATGGGAGATGGAGAATGCATATATGTATAGTTTGATTGTGGGTGTGTATTTTATGGCATGTGTTGCTTTTGAACGATATCTTCTGGTTTCTCATCCTATCTGGTACAGATCTCATCATTCACTAAAAATCTGCTGTGGCGTTTCTGTGATCATCTGGTTTGTTCCTCTGATCTTTGCAGACTTTAACTCTGTTCTGCTGTTTAGCTATCTGTCTGCATCGATCAGCTGTTTAATCCCCTACCCGATAATCATTCTGTGTTTTGTTGGCACTTGTCGCGGTCTTTCACGTGTATCACTTACTTCTCTACAGCGCAAGAAAATTTTGGGCAGTTTGTTCCTGGTGCTTCTGACTTACACTTTTCTCATTCTCCCCTTTGTAATCCTGAGTTGTTTTACAGAATATTTTAACATTGACAACAATTTTGCATTGGTTGATATATTTTGGTATTTGTCTAGTTATCTTGTGTATCTAAACCCACTGGCTGACTGTGTATTGTACATGTTCTTGAGGCCTGATGTTGGAGGGTTAATGAAGTCTGTTCACTGCTGTTGTAGAACTGACACACATCAGAGTTCGACACACAGCCGGGACGAACACTCTCGAGACAGTAGTGCAGCGTTTGCCTGCTGTGTTTCAATGCAAAAGCCTGCGTCTCATTCACAGACCGCCTGCAGTTCAGTTTAAACATCTGCACTCAATAAATGAAGTCAATGTCATTCTTTTCACTGCACACACCCTTCCTTTCTGTGACATTTAGGTTTATTAGAGATAACTCTTGACTCATAAAACTCAAAACTCGATTGCTCTGTTTGCGCTCCATTAAACACATACGGTAAACAGAGTTTTATTAAAGATGTATTGATGTGCCGTTGATGCTTCTGCTGACGTTCTGTATCAGCAGGACTTTATCATACGATGGAGAGGAGGGTTGTATAAAGCATGGTTTATTCTCATTAATTCCCCCGATAGACTGACAGATCAACAACATCAAGTAGTTTAATGTCATAGTCTTGCTTGTGTTTCTAATGCATGTACATTATACTCTTTTACCAAATAACTACTATTCACGCTATTATTCACAGCACTTGAATATTGTTAGTTTAACTTCTATTGTTCTCCTCATTTGTAAATCGCTTTGGATTAAAGCATCTGCTAAATGATTCAATGTAAATCTATTAAAAAGATGGTTCACTCAAAAATTAAAACTGACATAATGTACATATGCCCTCATGTCGACCAAAAGCTGGATAACTTTCTTTCTTCTGTGGAACATAAAAGACAATATTTAGAGATTTCTTTGTCCATACATTAGAAGTCAGTGGACAGTTTCAGGTGAACTATCCCTAAAAAGACTTGATTTAAAGTGCACAGAATATATTAGAAGAGTACGAAGTTTATATACAAATATTAACCAGAGCTTGCATGGAAATCAGAAGAGAGTTATTTGTAATATTGTTGTGTCTTTATAGAAGTGTTTCATATCGAGTCAGAGACTGTCCTGTATTCTCTCTCTTCTATCATTAATATAATTAAAGAGCTCTCAGTTCTCCTGTATGTGTTTCTGTCTGTGATTATTTGACCAATAACAGCTGAGTTGAACTGAGAAGGTCCACTTCCAGAAGAGAGAATCCACTTGCTCGTATGACTTTAATGCAAAGACTCCACATGGAAAGAGCTCTCGCTCCGCTACAGTATAAGCCTTATTCCGCCTCTTCCACTGTTAATAAAATGTTAACAATTATCATACAGTTTTATAAATGTTTGGTATCCAACTGTCTCTCTCTGGTAACATTTTTCATATATGCTGGGTAAGATTAATGGTATAAGTTATCATCATCTCATACATCTCTTTTGTAACTATTTTAAGTGTAACCATAACTATATTTTGTCATTAAACCTTTTCAATTACAACTAATGTGCTAACTAGTTTTGATTTGGTATTGACTTTGAAGTGCTACTCTAGTAATCATGGACAGTTTTACGATTTCTTGAACTCGAGGAGTCCATAAAGCTTGGCTGCCTTGGTAAATGCCAAGTGCTTCATATTGCAATACAATATCGTCACTCTCTATAGCAACGCTCTCCCACATATTAAGCTATTGTAACTGCACTTATTTCCGTCGTTGGTTTGGTAGCAGTGGGTGGAACAGACAAGAAGTTTTCTACCATCTTGTTAAGAACATTTCTTTAGTCATTCGGCAGTCTTGCAGCTAGGATATGATAGGAAAAGTCTCCATTTGCATGAATTGAATGAAACAGAATTTAGAAAGTTTTGAATAGCTTTAATAGTCTCATTACTGTATAATTTGTGAATCCGTGAATATTCAGATCTCCTCAGGGTTGGAAGGGAAAAATTCTGATAATAGTGATGTATTGTTTGCTTTATGGAGCAAAAAAGTTGAGCCTACCTTGTGTAAACTCAAGAAAGAGTACATTGGGATTAAATGTCCAGATGAGGAAATGCTCCAATGGTGGGACACAACTGGCAAACATCAAAAGAAATCAAAACATGGTGAAATAATTGAGGCTTTAAACTTCATAAGTTTTACACGGCTACGCGAGTTAACAACGTGTCTATCTTCAAGTATAGATGCTAAATGTAAAGAAGTGCAATCTAAAAATGCAGAGGCACAAAAGTCTGAGGCAAATATTCAAGATCTTCAAACACAGCTAGATAAATTACTAGCTGAGCAGTTAGCCCTGACTGAAAAGTGTAAAAATTGGACTGCTCTTGGACTTCTCTGATTTCGTCTTTTTAAAGCAAATGTGACCCCAGCCAGTCGAGCAGTCCAAACCACTCTGCGTGGGGCTAGTTAGTCACCAGGGACCAGTGGAGACTACTGGATGCTCGTGCATCGCTGCTTTGGGAAGGTCCTGTAGCCACGCAGACTCTATATTATGGAAGGTAAGACTATCACACACATTATTAGTATTTATTATTCATGATAATATCTTGCAACGTTCGTGTGGTTAACATAAGTATGTTATAAATGTATATAGTTAAGTATATTAATGTGTTTGTGACATATACACAGCTGATAACCATCGGCAGGCTAAGTATCTTGTCAAATCTCTTAATTGTACAGTGGAGTAAGGTAAGTGAATGGAGTCCAGGTAAGTACAGTGCATGTGTAATTATGCAATTTGATTTTCTGATCATATTTGACCAATTCCAAACCACATCAATCTTAATAACTACTATTAATTGTGTATTTTAGGTGTGCATAATTATTAAGCAGGTTTTCTTTATGCACCTTATCTGAATATAAGGCGTTTTTCACTTCCAGCCTTCATGAACAATTATCATTAATAAATAATTAAAAACAAAATTAATGCTAATTATTAAGATTGATGTGGTTTGGAATTGGTCAAATTTGCACACACTGAATATGCAAAAGGTAAGGTAAAGGTAAATGTGGTAGGCATACTGTTGTAGGATGGTCAGTGCGTTGGCTAAACAAGCTGCAAAAAATTGGAAAACCTTCAAAAATGTCCATGGAAGAATTCACGTTTATTCAGGATGTCACAAATTCAAAAAAAGGTGCAACACAGTCGAAAGCAAAATGTCCATTTGCAAGTCCAAGTTTAACTCAGAAATTCTGCTGGAAAACAAACTAACAAAAGGAATTTTTTAAAAGCACAACTCAAAACAAAACAACAAACAAAACAACAAGCTAACAAAACAAACTTAAGGGAAAAATAAGTTACACAGTTGGCTACTGATCCAACCAAACACCCCTTTGTTTTCTTTCCAGACATTTCATCTTTTCTTTTATAGTTTTGATCTCCTCCTTCTTTTTCAAACTGACCAGTCATAACTCTTTATCAGTTATTAACTATATGTTTCATAATTCACAAAGTATATGCAACCTTACCAACTATACATTGATAATGTCTCTCTTTTTCCAGTTACATTACCACTTAGAAAACATGGACGCTCCTATCTCTTCCTATGGCCTCTTTGGCAACGCAGTAAACTCGGTTGTTGAGAGGTTTCAGGAATCAGCCAAGCATTCGGCTGCATTCCAGAAACTCCTCCCACGCCGTACTCATGTCTCCGGGGCTGCTGAGCAGGAGCAGCCCCAAACATCTAAAGCCAGCTCCTCACACCGTGCCACACAAAAACAGAGCGTGGCTTCCCGTGCTCCCCCACAGAAAGAAAGAAGCTGGGGACACAGAAAGCGTGCTCAACCGCAGCCTTAAAGGGGTAAGACGGATCTGTAGACCGTCATTATTTCCAAGAAGGCTGTGTGAAAAAGGTCCTGACGCCCGAGGGCACAGGCCATTGAGGGTAGTCCCCCTTGAAGTAGAGCGGTAAACATCTCACTATACAGTGCCCGTCTCCCTTCGGTGCCCTCAAGAGAACGTTATGCTAATCCTGCCACCTCGTGTGATTCAGGGCGCGGTGGTCTCTGGCGATCACATATCTCAAGGTTCACCTGGAAACGTAGTGGTCTCGGGATGCCCTCCCCCTCCGAGGAGGGTCCCAGAGCAGTCAGTTCAGTTGTTCCCCGCCGGTTCGCCGTTTCGGGGTGACAAACTGACTGCTTAACAACAACTAAATCCAGAAACCAGTCTCGAGAGGCTGGTATCTTTAGTATAATTTTTGACAGCGTGGAAGCTACTGCCAAATATTTCTTGTTGGGTCCTGCAGACTATAGAAAAGGGGTCCTATCAACCGTGGTGGACCCCGAGCAGGTTCTGGTAATGGAACAAGAAGTGAAAACTCATCTGGAAAAAGGGACCATAGAACATGTACCTCCTCCAGCTAGGGCACCAGGTTTTACAGTCGGCATTTCATCGTTCCAAAGAAGGATGGGGGTTTGCGTCCCATTTTGGATCTAAGAGTTCTGAACGAGTCAGTCATGCAGCTAAAGTTCAAAATGTTAACAATGAGACAAATTGTGCCACAGATCAGATCCGAGGACTGGTTTGTCACAATAGATCTCAAGGACGCATACTTCCACATTTCCATCCTTCCATATCACAGGAAGTTCCTGAGGTTTGCTTTTGGGGACAAAGCATACCAATATCGAGTTCTTCCGCGCACTTTCACAAAATGCGTAGAAGCAGCCCAGGCACCTCTGCGTCTGCAGGGTATTCGCATCATGAACTACATCGACGATTTGTTGATTCTGGCTCATTTGCATCAGTTGGCGGTTCGGTATCTTTTGGACTGTTGTACATGAGACCGCCTGTCCAGAGTCCCGTTCTGCCGAGACCGTTCTTCATGAGTCCCCTGTTCCTATCCACAGCCAAAGTTCTGAGGTAATTAACTTAATTGACTTTGATACTGAGCCTGAGCTTCCTATCGTCATGTCTGCCGAGCCTGAGAATCTTCACGTCATGTTTACCGAGCCTGAGAATCTTCACGTCTTGCCCGCCGAGCCCGGAATCACGTCTTGCCCGCCGAGCCCGCGCATCATGTCAGTCCCGCTGAGCCCGCGCATCATGTTAGTCCCGCTGAGCCCGCGCATCATGTCAGTCCCGCTGAGCCCGCGCATCATGTCAGTACCAAGCCTGCACATCACGTCAGTTCTGCCGAGCCTGCGCATCACGTAATGCCCGCCGAGCCAGAGCCTTTTTCACCGCTGGTCCCATCCAGCCCAGAGTCTTTTTCACCGCTGGTCCTGTCCAGCCCAGAGCCTTTTTCACCGCTGGTCCCATCCAGCCCAGAGCCTTTTTCACCGCTGGTCCCGTCCAGCCCAGAGACTTTTTCATCACTGGTCCTGTCCAGCCCGGAGCCCGTCTTGACACCAGAGCCTGAATTCCCAACCAGCCTCCCTCTCCCACCTCCTCCCATCTACTACCTCTCTACCTTTCCTCCACCACTGCCTGGCAGCCCCTCTGCTCCTGTATCCACCTTGAGGAGGTGGAGTTGCTGAGGATCTGCCTGCTACCAACTCCTTCAGGGTCGGTGGATGCCCGGTCTCCGCCTCAATCCTCCTCGACCAGAACTCCGCCTCCGCCCAACAGTCCATTGACATCCCCTTGGCTCTTACCTCCTTCAGCTCCACCATTGCCCATCAATGCACCAGTTCCGCCAGGCTCCCTCGTCCCCCCGGATCCACCTTGGTCGCTCGTCCACCTTCCCTCAACTCTGGACTGCACTCCTCTGGCTTCGCCTCGTCCCTTTGTCCCCCCGGCTCAGTTGAACTCCACACTCCCATCAGTTCCTCCTTGGTCCTCACTCACTCTGTCTTCACTGCGCCCTTCTGTGTCCCCGGCTGCACTTCAGTCGCCTCAGCCGGCGGTCCCGTCATGTCCCGCTGGATCTTTGCCATCGCCTGTCTCGTTGGCTCTACAGCTCCACCCTGGTCACCTCTCTCACCTGCTCTGCCCCCCTCATTTAGCCCCCTGGTGTTGTCATCCCTACCTCCACCATGGCTCCTTTCTCCGTCTGCTCCGCCCTGGCTGCCTGCTCCGTCAGCTCCGCCCTGGTCCCTCTCTCCCTCTGCAGTTGGTCCCTCCACGGCGTGAGGACGCGCCTACCAGGAGGGGGAAGTACTGTAACAGTTGTGTTCCTGTTTAGTCCTATTAGTCATATGTCTTTTGTTTTCCCGCCACTTATTCGTTGCCATGTCTACCTTCATTAGTTCATCATCATCACCTGTGTCTTGTCAATCACCTTCATCTGTGTCACCTGGTTTATGTTCATCAGTGTCTGTATTTAGTTCCCTCTGTTTGGAACCTTCTACCTTCCTCGTCTTCTTCTGCCTGCACACACCCTGACAATTACAGATGCTATTGGATCAAATAGTTTGTCTGTATTCTCAGGCATTTCCTACATTAAATCCACAAGCTTTAAGATGTGTGTTTTTACAGTGTGTGCAGTGAATGAAGAGCTCTTTAAACACGGCAGTGGAAACTTGTGAAACATCTGTCAGTCTGTGTGTTGCTCCACAAACTTCTGCTTTGACCTGCAGACGAAACACACAATCCTGTCAGTAACGTAAGTTCTTCTAGATTTATTCCTAGTTTAATAAACCATTGTACACTTGCAGCTGTGCTGGACTGAATATTCAGAACAACAGCATTCTTGCTTCTGTGATATTGGTTGGTTTATAAATGTATTTATTCAATCTATGCTGTGTGTGTGAATTTCATTTTACATAACACTATAACACAAACACAAATAATTGCAAGACTTTTAGCTTTCTGTTATATTTATTAATTGTTCTATTGGCACCTTGACACTGTCTCTCTCTCTCTTCTAGCTCCTAATCTGAATGACGCACTTTGCCAGCTTTCTTATGTGTGTGTCTCTTTTGTTGCATTCCTGCCTATATAAGGCAGAGTGTGTCTTCTAGCCATTACCAAGGGATTGGTCATTGGTTATGGGGTGAGATTTCGGTCACAATTCTGCGCGCGCAAGATCACATTTTGAGCGTGCAAAAGGGCATTTCGCACGCGCGTGAACTGAGTTTTGCGGAGAAATGTTCGTCTCGCAGATAAGAAAATATTGCGAGCGAACGAAAATCAATTTTGCATTTAAAATAAGTATTTGGATGTGCGCGGACATTCTCTTTCGCGTGTGCAAAGTTTCACTTTCTTGCTCCTTTCATACCAACCGTGAGCGCTCTCTAAGCGCAGACGGCTCGCTTGCTCAACACAACCCAGCGTTACAATATGCCATAATTCCAGCCAATCAGAGATGAGACTGCTAAATTCTGATTGGCTGGCTTGAAAACCAATCACAAGACTCCCTGCATCACCGACTGCGGAAGAGAACTAGTGCAGTTGAGTAAAGTTGGCGAACTTCCCGGGTCAATAACTCGTGAGCTAAACGTTGTTACTGCACAAATAACACCTTTTTATTGTAGTAATGTAGACAAGCAGCTACAACCTAATTTTCCTCCAAACGAGCTTTCCCTCGCAGTGAACAAAATACATTGATCTCTATGTGCAGGTGGCAGCGGGACAGATCCGAAGGGACCGTCTGAAAAGTGCAAAACCCGAAAAGCGTTACTACGAAAACAGTCAATAACTTCACTGTCACACACTATAGTGTCATCAAATTCAGTTCACACATCACTGCTGTCCTGATGGTTATACTACAACACTTATTTTGTATAAATATCATTTTGCATATTTTTTATGATTATTATTTATGAAAAATATTCAAAAACGTCACTGTAATTCACTGTATTGTTGGCAAATTCAGTTCACACATCACTGCTGTCCTGATGGTTATACAACAACGCTTATTTTGGGAAAAATATAGATTTTAAATTGTATATACTATTGTAAATGTAGAAGTTTTATGATTTTTATGAAAAATATTCAATAACTTTACTGTAATTCACTGTATTGTTGGCAAATTCAGTTCACACATCACTGCTGTCCTGAAGGTTATACAACACTTATTTTGGTAAAATATATATTTTAAATTGTATATACAATTGTACTGTAAATGTATAATTTTTATGATTTTTATGAAAAATATTCAATAACTTTACTGTAATTCACTGTATTGTTGCCAAATTCAGTTCACACATCACTGATGTCCTGATGGTTATACTACAACACTTATTTTGGGAAAAAATGTTTTTTTAAGTTGTATATACAATTGTAAATTTATGATTTTTTTTAATGATTTTTATGAAAATATTCAATAACTTTGGACATCAGTGATGTGTGAACTTAATTTGGCAACAATACAGTGAATTACAGTTATGTTATTGAATATTTTTTATAAAAATCATAATAATTATACATTTACAATATACAAATTAAAATATATATTTTTCCCTAAAATAAGTGTTGTAGTATAACCATCAGGACAGCAGCGATGTGTGAACTGAATTTGGCAACAATACAGCGAATTACAGTGAAGTTATTGAATATGTTTCATAAAAATCATAAAAATTCTACATTTACAATTGTATATATAATTTAAAATATATTTTCCCCAAAATAAGTGTTGTAGTATAACCATCAGGATAGCAGCGATGTGTGAACTGAATTTGGCAACAATACAGCGAATTACAGTGAAGTTATTGAATATGTTTCATAAAAATCATAAAAATTCTACATTTACAATTGTATATACAACTTAAAATATATTTTCCCCAAAATAAGTGTTGTAGTATAACCATCAGGACAGCAGTGATGTGTGAACTGAATTTGGCAACAATACAGTGAATTACAGTTATGTTATTGAATATTTTTCATAAAAATCATAAAAATTATACATTTACAATTGTATATATAATTTAAAATATATATTTTTCCCAAAATAAGTGTTGTAGTATAACCTTCAGGACAGCAGTGATGTGTGAACTGAATTTGCCAACAATACAGTGAATTACAGTGAAGTTTTTGAATATTTTTCATAAATAATAATCGTAAAAAATACGCAAAACGATATTTATACAAAATAAGTGTTGTAGTATAACCATCAGGACAGCAGTGATGTGTGAACTGAATTTGATGACACTATAGTGTGTGACAGTGAAGTTATTGACTGTTTTCGTAGTAACGCTTTTCGGGTTTTGCACTTTGCAGACGGTCCCTTCGGATCTGTCTAGCTGCCGCCTGCACATAGAGATCAATGTATTTTGTTCACTGCGAGGGAAAGCTCGTTTGGAGGAAAATTAGGTTGTAGCTGCTTGTCTACATTACTACAATAAAAAGGTGTTATTTGTGCAGTAACGTTTAGCTCACGAGTTATTGACCCGGGAAGTTCGCCAACTTTACTCAACTGCACTAGTTCTCTTCCGCAGTCGGTAATGCAGGGAGTCTTGTGATTGGTTTTCAAGCCAGCCAATCAGAATTTAGCAGTCTCATCTCTGATTGGCTGGAATTATGGCATATTGTAACGCTGGGTTGTGTTGAGCAAGCGAGCCGTCTGCGCTTAGAGAGCGCTCACGGTTGGTATGAAAGGAGCAAGAAAGTGAAACTTTGCACACGCGAAAGAGAACGTCCGCGCACATCCAAATACTTATTTTAAATGCAAAATTGATTTTCGTTCGCTCGCAATATTTTCTTATCTGCGAGACGAACATTTCTCCGCAAAACTCAGTTCACGCGCGTGCGAAATGCCCTTTTGCACGCTCAAAATGTGATCTTGCGCGCGCAGAATTGTGACCGAAATCTCACCCCATAATTGGTCAGATATAAACAGTCAGTCAGTGTGTGTGTGTGTGTGTCGTGCTGGCAAAATGAATCAGAGTGCGCATGGGCTAATTTCGAACTACAGGCAAAACAAGTGAAAAAATTTAAATTAAAATTTTTTACATTTTTGAATTTTGTTGAATTTGAGGTTTTCACCAAAATGTGTTCATTAAGCCCTCGTCTAGCGATCCCAATGCTCCAAATTGCAATTAAACATCTAAAGGTATCTTTATTTGTACGTTTTCTGAGAGGAGTAGTACCTTTCCTTTTCCTTGAAAAATGTTCAAAAAGTTTTTTCTCTGCTCGCTTCTCCACGACTGGCGCTTCCTCTCAGCGCAGCATTCCAACTTTGTGAATATTCATAGCAAATTCTCGATGGCATGAGTCTGAACCAATGAATGCAATTTTTTTAATCTCATGCTGATGTAAGCAAAACAATCTATCACGCGCTGACTGACTGACAGATCCGAATACAGAATTACAGACAGTATTTTAAAATATCTGTCTTGGTGAAAATTCACGCAAACATTATCTGCTGTCTTAAATGAACGGTTAAATACATTTGATGTGTAAAATTAGATCTGTGCGATACAGTAGGTCTTAATATATAGCTGTCTGTTTCATCAATGTTAAGCAAAAAAATTGTGGTATCATGGAAAAAAGTGGAATATATTGTTTTCCTATAGATATGGGTTTTGACTAGGTGTGTGCCAAATTTGGAGTTGTTACCAGGGATTTTAAGGTATGGATGCTAAGTGATTTTGTTCTCTTTCATGGGTTCACTGGACACTGCTTAGCGATGACGCAATGGGAACGCCCTTAAGGCTGATTTATACTTCTGCGTTGACGGAGACTTTTGTGTAAACGCAAACACGTCCCGGGATTGATGCCGGGATCGATGCCGAGATGGGGACCTAGTAACATTGCCGGGATCAGTCCCGGAACTGAACAAAAGCCAGGACCAATGCTATAAGGGGTGTGTCATAGTGATGACGCAGTATGGACTCGTCTGGACTCGTCAGCAGAACTGACATCTGACAGGAGTTATCACATCCAGCACAAGGTGATAGACGCAATTTCTTTGGCTTATGAGGTGCGTAACGTCCTTGACCTCTGGGCGATAAAGCTCACTCTACTAGGAGTATCGCGTCTTCCCAGGCTCTTTTTAAGGGAGTTCCTTTAGAAGATACTTGTGTGGCGGCAGGTTGGTCCTCTCCACACACTTTTATCAGGTTTGATTACTTGGATTTAGATGCAGCCCCTGGTTCCCGGGTTCTTTCCATATGAACTGGTCGCTTAGGTCCTAGTTGAGTTTGGTCTGGGTCAAAAAAAAAAGGTTAAAGGAGAGTTCCTTGTTGGGCCAGATCTGGCAGTGCTTAGCTTGGCGTGTGTGGTATATCGTTCCCATTGCGTCATCAAAGCGTTGGATGAACCTATGAAAGAGAACGTCTCGGGTTACTTGCGTAACCCATGTTCTCTGAATATGGAACGAGACGCTGCGTTCGCTGCTAAGCTCCTCTTGCTGCCGAAGGAGCTTCTTCTTCATCGGTGGAAAATCTGAGGAGCAGATGGCGCGTTCACTGTATAAGAGTGAGTGACGTAGCGCCGCTGAGGAGGCACCCGCAGGGTAGCTGACTTCTGGGTACAAATGTGTCCCCAAAATATGGTTAAGTGGGTAAGTAGACACACATAGATCAGTCAGTCAGGAACAGAGGGGGAAAAGAGGTATTTTGATGTTCTGTTTGGAGTCAATTAAAGGGTAAAGGAGGAGAAGAAATAATAAATAATGAAAAGAATAATGAGAGCATGTTTGTATGTGTGTGAGGGGGAAGTGAAAATTACATTTACAGTCCACATCAATTTAAAATGCCCAAAGACTCCTAAAAAAAGAGTTTGTGTGTATTTGCTTGTCTATACATACCTTTGTCTGGTTTTGCTGAAAGCTTTAATAACAGCGTTTTTTCTTCTTGGAATTGTGGACTTCATCATCTACAAATAAAAGCAAACACAATTGCACACCAATTACATATACACATCGCAAAAACAAAAAAAGGTCAAAATCATCATCGGCAGCAGCAACAAAAGTACTAATAAATGAAGAGAAAACTAAAAGAAATATGCTATCAAATAATTTGGTAACTATAGCAATTATCTGTTCATTGAGAGAAGAAAATTCACACCTTTAAGATAATCTCTCTTCTTTATATGACATCTGGTGTGAATGCTTCACTGACCTTTCCATATTTTCATAAGGAGAGGTAGCACGGTTTGTCATTGGATGTTTTATTTTATTTATTTATTGCAAGAAAAAAAAATCACAGGCAAAACTGCAAAATAAGAATGCACAATATTAGCTATTATTCTGGTTGACGCATTGAAACATCCCTATCCAAAATTGCTAATTGAAATTCATTATTTTGAACAAATCCATAAGGATCCTAAGGATCAATAAAGATTTCCCCTAAGAATCAAATAAGATTAAATTACAATGGTCAGATTAGCTCACATAATGTTCCATAAAAAAAATAAAAAAAAAGATTTCTCAAGCTTTCATGTATAAAAAGTGTGTATCAGACACCATATGCCAGTAAGCACACATGCCAGCAAGACTTCTGTTAAAGATCTGGAAAGCACTGCTTTCTAATTGTGACAGGGAATGTTTAGGAGACATACTAGAGCAGATGCTCTTATTTAGTTGCAAAACACAACAAATAGATAATATCTGAAAAACATGTACATGTCATGTCAGGACACATGGGTCTGAATAAAAAACATTAAAAGTAAAAATCTTGGAAGCTTTTAACTTGCAAAAAGATTGGATGGCTGTGAATGCTGTATATTTGCACTGAGATAGCAGCAATTACCCCCAGGAACCAGATTTCATTTAGGTACAGAATTTCATATTTAGATACGACTGACCAGTGATGTGAATATCAGAAGATTAAATATGAGCTAAATGCATGCACTACCACTAAATGCATAACAGGTTTAAGTAAATGTCTCATGTATAGCTCACCTACCCTCAGTTTGAGGTCCAATGCAAACCATTGCTACCTCTATGTAAATTCACCTTTTCCTCCACAGGCCTGGTCACCGGTCCACTTCTGGTAGATTGAAGGTTAGTGCAGTTTGAGACCTTTTGATGTGGACTCATTTTCATCCATCTCCCTCAATCGTCCTCGGCAAGGCTGCTCTAAATCTCCTCATTCACAAGAAAAAGGGAAAAAAAAGAAAGAAAATGAGCTTGAATTGTCTTCGAGATTATATATTTCTTTATTTTCCCTCATAAAATCATAAAATAAATGGTAAAGGGGTTTGACTTTATCATCCAGATGAGAAGTTGTCTGGAACTTGGTGTGAGGAACTTTACCCACCCAACCTTTTCTCTTTAATTTTCATTACTGTCCCCTTCCTTTCTCCCTCCCTCCTTAGCAAGGATTTCTCTCTCTCTCTCTCTCTCTCTCTCTCTCTCTCTCTCTCTCTCTCTCTCTCTCTCTCTCTCTCTCTCTCTCTCTCTCTCTCTCTCTCTCTCTCTCTCTCTCACATTCTTTCAGTCTCATTCTCTAAATATGGATGTTAACAGTACTAATCACCTAATTGGTGAACTAATCCCACCAAACAGCAGCTAAATTAGCCAGCTTTTTTAAAACTAGATTCTGTCAAGCAGCAATTAATTTTAGATCATTAATTACTTAATTTTAAAGTTAGAGAAAACAATAAAAAATGATTTTCAAACTGTATTTATATAGTTTTCATGTGTCATAAGGCCTGCAGATGAAACTCAGCCCACTGATGCCACAGAGCTGCCTGACCTGAGTCACACAAGAGGCTGTTATCAGGTCGCCTCCATCTTCTCACTTCTTCCCTCACAAGATACAGCTCTGTATCTGCATATGTGCATGGACGGACGGAGCCAAAATATACTCTTTTCAATGTCTATATTTATTTAACTGTTTTTGTTTTTACTAAAGTACTAGGATCTAACTGATTTGCCTTGTGTGATTTTGAAGACATCATTTATAAAGACATCATTCATAATTTGTCACTGCATTTGAGTGGCTGAAAGTAGTACTTGAAAACAGCACTTAAATGACACTTTAAAATGTGTACATTTCATTGCATTCGACACAGTTTATCGAACCAAGTGGCATCTGCCAACAAATAAGGCTCGACCTTTTCTTTTTACAATTTTTGGTTTAAAAAGGTCATTAAGTGTGTTTTTACAAGTGCAATGCACTGATAACTATCACACATTAAAAAAAAAAATTATATATATATAGTTTTTTGTCGCTGTGGCATGAGATCGCTCTGACTCAGCTGAAGAGAAACACATGATCTTCTCTTCCGCCTTAATAACACCAGTTACAGCGTGAAATAAACGAGAAATGAATGAGCATCTGAAAGTGTGTTAAATGATAGAGTACAACTTATCGAAGTCCGTATCATGTCACGTGGAATCGCTTAATCAGTGCTCAATCACCGTGGAAAGACGTCAGTAAAACAGCTTGTTAACAATGTCATGTAACGTCACATTTACCTCAGAAAAACCATATCCAGTGACCATAAACTCGTTAGTCAGCTGGAAAAATTAACTCTAGAGAGGAGCATTTTGTTAAATATATGCACCATATTACATATTCATTATCATTTTAATGATCTTCAATATTTAATGCATGTTTGAATAAATCTGGAAAGTTTTTTATGACAACTACCATTTACATTTTTATATAATTTCATATAACTTTATTATTATAAAAATAAATAAGTGTAATTTAAGTGTTTGTATACAAATCAGTTCATTTTTACCTTCAATATTATAGTAGGCCAATGAAGCCTATAGGCTACAACTGACTCCCATAGTTTACAGCTTTAGTTAAGAGATTTGTTTTCCTTGAGAAAATTTGCAGTGTATTGAACCTGATATCCAAAATAATCAATACTGAATCGAATCGAATCGTAATCGAAATCGAATCGAATTGCAAGCTTGTGAATCGAAATCGAATCGAATTGTGAAATTTGTGTCAATACCCAGCCCTAATATATATATATAAAAAATCATTTGAAATTATCAGGATTTGTTTTCAGTGCATGAGTGTTGTGTGTGATTGTGCGTGTGTGTGTGTGCGTGTGTGTGTGTGTGTGTGTGTGTGTGTAGGCATCTTTGTAAAGCATAAAGTCTTTGTAAATGTGCAAGGGCTCGGTACACAGCTGGAAGAATTACCAGAGCTAAAGTTAAAACTCTTTCACCTGATCCCATACAGAGTCAAAAGCACTCAACTTGCAAAAAGTTCAAATTTAGATTCAAATTCATTCCTCTTTTTACCAGCCTTGCAGTATTATATAGCACAACTTTGTACTAATAAAGTCATGCAGAAGAAGCTGATGAAAACACTTGCTTAAGGCGCATGCTGAAGAAACTAAGTCAACTTCTCCTTTAAGACAAACTGAATATCAGAACTTCCCCTTTAAGAGATGGGCCACAACTTTAACCGGTTGAGTGTTGAGATGGTGATTGATTGCACACACATCTGATTATTTACAGAGATATTGAAAACTCACCCACCCAAAACTGATAAGATATTTAGCTATGTCTGTAGCAATTAACAGTTTGTTTAGCTTGCTAACTAGCCAAAACACAAAAAGGGTATGTGCCAACTTTGACCAGTGTGTCTGTTCTCTGCCATGCATGTGCATTGATCAATTATATTTCCATTAAAGCACATTACAGTAATGCTCATTAACCTTGAGCACAAGCAACTGTAAGGCACGGCTGGTACAAAGCATCTGGGTTAGCCAAACACTCAAGCTTGATTATATTGAACTAGCACACTGTCGGCAGGCTAATTGACCTTTTTGCATTATTCTGAATCTTCCTAATCTTCCTCAATCTCTCTAATGATTCAGTCATTCTTAATAAGGCAAAAGATTCATCATCAGCCATAAAATGATCTACTTTCTCTCCTTGCATATAAACAGCTGTCCAGAAATCAGATCATCAATATTAAAAACGTGAATCTCTTTGCACAATAAAAAAGCAGCATTTTTAGTACATTTCTATTATTTCTGGTGAAATTAAAAAAATAATAATAATGTAATAGGCTACTGATTCATTTAATTGTGAATTGATCAGGGCTGCTTTTCCCATAAGCATCGTAAGCCTAAGTAGATCACAGAGACCACTAGTGCCAATTGATTATTGATGCTTTTGGGAAACACAGCCCATATTCCATTTTAATTGTTTCTGAATTAATTTATCAACTCTTCTTCAATTTAAATGACTTAAATTACATAATTCAAATACTGATTCCTGGATTTTATGGCTTATAAAATGTCAAGATCTTTCGGTATCACTGGATCTTCATGCCTGACTAGGTCGTCTGCCTGATGATAAGGTCTAGGGTTGGAACTGAGCTCCGTCACGCATTAGTGATCGCAGGGTTCTCAAGTTTTATCAAAAGCTTGGAGTGAGATCACATGCGGTTAGGGGAGGAGCCCTAATGGAGCCCCGCCCCCCCAATTTTACCCATTGTTCATAATTAACCAGCACAAATTGAAATTATAACAATTGGTAAATCTGATAAATGACAGAGCAATTCATCACATCAAATATACTCTTCTGGCAACCTTTTTAGGGGGCTTACCCTTTGGTGCCCAGAATGATAAAATATCTTGCTGCTTTTTCTCTGACATCTTTGAAAAATACAAATGCAATGGCAATGATTAAGGATATCAGGTTGCAAAGTAGTTGTAGAGTTTTTGACTGCATCAATAATAATGTATACGATGGGCTATATATTAAATGTTCTAGCCTAAAAATGTCAGACGAGCTTTCTTCCAACTTACCTTCTCCATCACGACGTGTGTTTGCACGATGTTGTTGGTTACCTAGGTAGGTGTTGCCTTTGGCTTGCTCAGTTGGGGATATTTGGGGATATTTAATTTAATTAATCAATCAACAATACTATTGATCAGCATTACCAAACGTGGACGTTTTCCACTAGAAACAAACATTGATGTATTATTTTAATTTAATACTGTGAAGCTGCTTTGATACAATCTGTATTGTGAAAAGCGCTATATAAATAAACTTGTCTTGACTTGACTAGTAATGAACGTACGGTGGCCGAGAATGTTCCGTCAACTTCCGTGTGTTCGCGCATCTATGTTGCCTAGTAACGAACGCAATCTGGCCGAGATACGTGCTGGCGGCAAGAAACTTCACTTTCGCCTCGTATACAACGTTATATATAAAGCTTGCAGGACAACTTGGTTGGCATTGCCTTTTCAGTGTGAGAAATATATGGTGTGGCGTGTGAGCGTGTGAACTGGTTGAATTGCATGTGTCTCACGGGCAATGCGTGAGACTTGAGAACCCTGTGATCGTCAGCAGTTGTGGAGACACGAGTAGAAAGAGTGTGAAAACTCAGTAGACCAGAGGATCCAACATCCCCCACCAGAAATTCACACATTACCACATGACAGCTGAGCACGAAAACACCAATCAACCACAAAAGCAGTCCGTGAAGAGCTCGACCGTTGCAAGTGGACTCTAAAAACCACTCAGTTGCAGCACGACGAAAATGAACTTCAAACTTTAACTTTTCCCCCGTATGCTCAAATGGTTTAAAGGGCTGCTGAAGGGTGGCCGGCAGCCAAAGCTTTTTAATCAAACAAGCAATGAATGAGTTCCTCACTTCTCAAAACGGTGTTTGCATAATTCACAATTTAACTGTAATCCATCACTTCCAACCAGCAGGAGGGCCTGAAGACTCAAATGTAGCTTTTCCTTTTTTTGCCCACTGCAGTCCACATATTGATCTGTTGGATTGAATTTGAGTTTTTTTTATTATTATTATTATTAGTGAGGAGAACATATGGAATCAGCACGGGGGAAAGCATGTTTAGGTTTTGTGCTTGTGCTATTAAGGGCTTTAAAGTCTAATTGAATACAAAGACCGTCAACCATTTTCAAAGAGTGCAGTGTTAATGCCATTAGAAGCTGTCAGACCAGGCTGTCTACACTCCACAGGAGCATTAGACATTAATATCACATCATTGTGTTCTGCAGGTGCTTTAAGATTTTAATGGCATCTGCGTTTATTCATCTGACAAATTCCTAGAGTGATCAACATGCATTAGTTACCAGCAGCCTGCAGAAAAAGAAACGAAGAAAAAAATTGAATTTTTTTTTCTTTTCATGGAGAGAGAGCTCGATTGCTTACAGAGAGGCCTTACAAGCTGCTAGATCTGCTTATTTTTCAACCCTATTAGAAGAAAATAAACAAAACCCTTGGTATTTATTTGAAACAGTGGCTAAATTAATGAAAAATAAAGTTTCAAGCCCAGAAGTTTCCAAGCAGCACAGCAGTAATGACTTTATGAACTTCTTTACTAACAAGACTGATAATATCAGGGAGAAAATTATAACTATGCAACCGTCTACTACAGTATCGCATCAGGCAGTGCATTGTAGTCTCCCTGAGGAAAAATTTGATTCATTCGTTGCTATAGGAGAGGAAGAATTTACTAAACTCGTTAAATCATCTAAATCTACAACATGTGTGTTAGACCCTATACCGACTAAGCTACTGAAAGAGATGCTTCCAGAGGTCATAGATCCTCTTCTTAATATCATTAATTCATCTTTGTCATTAGGATACGTACCAAAAACTTTTAAGCTGGCTATGATTAAACCGCTTGTTAAAAAAACGCAACTTGATCGTACAGAATTAGTCAATTACAGGCCGATCTCGAATTTAACTTTTCTGTCAAAGATACTAGAAAAGGCGGTATCCTCACAACTGTGTTCCTTTCTAGAAAGAAATGACATCTGCGAGGATTTCCAGTCAGGATTTAGACCATACCATAGTACCGAGACAGCTCTCGTTAGAGTCACAAATGATTTGCTCTTATCATCCGATCGTGGTTGTGTCTCTCTCAGGCCCGGACTGGCCATCGGGAGCACCGGGAGAATTCCCGGTGGCCTGGCGACTATTTGGCCTGCTGCCAGTTTAAAAAAAAAATTGTATATATTTTTTTTTATATTACTACCTTTACCAGTGATCATTTTCGAATTCGTCATTCAATAAAATTATTATTATAAAATAAAATCATGAATCTGTTAGTCTTGACTGGCAAGGATACGATTCGACTTTAAGCCTCAGCCAAACGGTTTAACAGAAAATGCGAGCATCACCCGATGATGGAGAGAAAACAGCCAGGTGGAGCAGAGAGGGAAAGGACAATGAAAAAGAAAGCACTCAAGAGAACAAGCAGCACAATGTTGCAAAATGAATGACCTGTTCAGGGCTTCAAGTGCAGGTCAGTTTCATCTGTAAATACTGTATTATTTTCCTCGTTAACTTAGTATTGAAATGCTAGCAAATGTAAGCGGTAGCGCCCCTATTACTATCATCACTCAAAATACTGTAGCCTATGCTAAAGGAGATTGATATTATTTAGTGTAAAGTTACATTAGTAATTTAGCAGACAAATATTAACATTTATATGGTAGGTACTGGGAGCAGGGAGACGGGAGTGATAATGCAGACATCAACAAAAAATAATGCAATAACATTTTTTAGACAATTTAGACAATTATGTCTGTCCATTTGTGAGGTTTAAAACTTTTTTTTTCCCTTTTTTTTTAATCAAATGAAGGTGGAGACAGTCAACCTATCACTAGCTGTGGGGCAATGATCACACATCAGATTCAGCCAGGGAGTGAGATGACATGTAGAAGCAAAATAAGATTTTTTTTTCTTTTTTTTAAAGAAAAATATTTAAGTAATTTTAAGAAACCAACAACATTTTGTCATAAATATAATACTTAATTTTTTTACTAAAATAAATGTAGATTCTGGGCAAACAATATATGTACAGTATATAGATGGTCATGTTTTAGTTTAAATTTCCAATAACACTAGTACTCCACTTTACTTAGTGTATGAGGCTGATGATCCTGGTGGAAGGGAGAGATGGAGAGATATTAGGGAAAATGAAGAGAAGGAAAAGGGAAGTGAGGGTACCGTTTAAGAGAAAGCCTTTAAAGGTCCTGTTCTTCGTGATCCCATTTTTCAAACTTTAGTTAGTGTGTAATGTTGCTGTTAGAGCATAAATAATACCTGTAAAATTATAAAGCTCAAAGTTCAATGCCAAGCGAGATATTTTATTTAACAGAAGTCCCCTTTCAAAGCCTACAGCGAACGGCCGGTTTGGACTAAATCCCTCTACTTCCTGCTTTAATGACGTCGCTAGCACAGTTTTTTGACTAACCTCCGCCCACAGGAATACACAAAAAAAGGGGGCGTGGTCTTGTTGCGCTCCCACGGTGAAGAGGAAGAGTTGCGTTTGTAGAGTGTGTTTGTCGCCATGTCGTCGAGACGCTGTTATTTTCATCCCGGAGTCAAATCACCTTTGTAACAATAACACTGAGCGCATGCATCTCCACGTTATGGTATTATACTCGTTACTTAATAGAACAAGGAAGTCATCAGCCGTTTTTAGGACAGTGAAAACAGCGGTATACAGATAAGTAAATTGTGTGAAAAATACTGTGTTTTTTTACACGCGAAACATGAACACATGTTATATTGCACACTGTAAACACAATCAAAGCTTCAAAAACACAGGAAAAACGGGACCTTTAATTATTTTTCACGGCCCCAGCCTAAGGATTTAGACCAATAAATGTAATTTAGAAAAAAAATAGGGTTGTCCGTGTTTCTAAATTTTATTTGGGTGCATAGGATGGCCTGGATGGGTGTAGGATTTCCCGGCCTGAAATTGTGTCCCAGTCCGGCCCTGATCTCTCTATTAGTGTTACTCGATCTTAGTGCTGCATTTGATACTATTGACCACAACATTCTTTTAAATAGACTCGAACATTATGTTGGCATTAGTGGAATTGCACTAGCATGGTTTAAATCATACTTATCTGACCGTTATCAGTTTGTAGCAGTAAATGAAGAGATGTCTCATCGATCACAAGTTCAGTATGGTGTACCACAAGGCTCAGTACTAGGACCGCTGCTGTTCACTCTGTACATGCTACCCTTGGGAGATATCATTAGGAAGCATGGCATTAGTTTTCACTGTTATGCTGATGATACTCAGCTCTATATTTCTTCACACCCTGACAAAACTTACCAATTCACAAAATTAACGGCCTAAATTAAATTAATACCTAGATAATCAAAATCGACTGCTGGCGGTAGATCCTTTTCCTATTTAGCACCAAAACTCTGGAACAGTTTTCCTACCATTGTCCGGGAAGCAGACACACTCTGTCAGTTCAAAGCCAGACTAAAAACACATCTCTTTGACCTAGCGTTCACATAACACATTATAGACTTCTATAATTCAATGTTAGGCTGCATAGATTAGGTCAGCCGGAACCGGGAACACTTCCCATAAATCCTGATGTACTCGTTACATCATAAGAAGAATGACGTCTATGCTAATATTAGTCTCTCTGTTTATCCAGAGGTTTACCGCAGTCCGCCGGATCCAGGCCGTATCCAGATCTGATGAAGGACCAGCGCCTGGACGTGACGACAACGCAGTCCTGAAGTTCCAACTAGTCTCTCCCCTGTGAAGGCCTCCTTCCCTTCCCTTTACCTCTGTACAGATAAAGCGTTGTCTGGATAATTCCGGTTCGCGTGGCTACGCGGAAGTGATAACAATTCTGTATTATTAATTTTAAGGCCAGACAAGTAGTTTGTTGAGGGTCTGATTATGTGTCACGTAACGTGGTAGCAAGCACACGAAGACGAGGAGGAACAGGGGCCTGTTTCAGAAAGGAGGTTCAACCAACTCTGAGTTAAAACTTGAACTCTGAGTTGACTTACCCTGAGATGGGAAACTCTGAGTTTTCGGTTACAGAACAGCTGAAATGAGTTCAATCAACTCTGAGTTGACTGACTCTGAGTTAAGCGCGTGCACCACAACTATAAAAAGCCATTATCAATGGAGCGCAGATGTTATGAGTCACCATGGCAACAGCGCCAGACAAAAAGAGGTCTTCATATTTCTCACCAGCAGAACTGGATGAGCTTCTGCAAGCATATGGAGAGTACCAACACATATTATTATTATTTTAAATATCGGCTGCAGCAGCGAAGGACAGAGAGTTAGCTAGGGAGAAAATAGTTGCTCGAGTCAATGCGTACGTTTACATTTTAATTACTGTTATACAGTGTTGGGTGTAATTAATTACCAAGTAATCTAAATACTGTAATTTAATTAAAGGGCTTACTCTTAATTCTTCTGTAATTTAAAGTAAAATCTGATGTAATTGCATTAGACTATAGAACAATTCTGTATATTTAACATACATTTTTAAAAGGTATATGTTTAATGTAACCTTCTCCCTCTACACACTTTGGTCAATTCAAGAATAATTCATGCAATTGTATATTTGTTTATTTGAAAGCATTAAAAGTGCAGTTTCTTGTCTCTCCTTGTATTGTTCAAGTGGTTGAGGTTGACATGGGATTTAGTAATTAGTAATAAGTAGACCAATACTTTCTAAAGATAGTCATTATTACATTAATCTAATTACACTGTTGAAGATGTCATTTGTAGTTAGTAATTAATAACTATTTTAGAGTAACTTACCCAACTGTTATAATATCAGAGGTGAAACTGGAAGAACAGTATGTTATTCAACCTAATTTTAAAGAACATGGCAGCAGCTGAAAATGAAATATAAAAACATAATTCAGTCATGTAAGGCTTGAGCATATCATGGGTGTAGGCTACCTGACTTTACAAACATTTGACATATTAAATAACTAAACAGCATTCAGTATCTAGCAGTGCAGCAGAGCCAGTCCCTCCCGAAGATCCAAGGGCCTCATAAAATGTAAGAGGTTTACATATGTGTTATTTTTATATAGGCTTTTTTTGATATTTCCATTTATTTTACTTTGGGTTGGTTTTTTTGTTGGTCCCAACAGATGGTAATATCTGTCTTTTGGAGCCTCCTGTCCCAACAGAACCCCAGGCAGTCGTAAGTCGCCTACTCAATACACCAGAAATTATGACAAATAGTGTTATAAAGTGCACTCGACCAAATGCTCATCTTCACAGGACGATGGGGATAAAGAGTTTCTGCTGCCACAGAGAGGCCTACAGAGGTAATGTTAATATTATGTGTCTACACATCAAACAATCTACACATTCAGATTTGAAACATTTTTATGTGGATTAGCCTATAGAATCTAAGTTTAAATCTAAGTATAAACAGGTATTCTTATCTTATTCTTATCCATCAACTTCTGGTGCACAGATGAACACAGTTCAGTGATTCTCAGTAAATGCCACAGTTTAATTCTGTAGAATTTGTTTAGAACTACATTATGTAACTCTAATCTACTACTGTATTTTCAGTTGCCAGATAAGGAGTTATATAGACTTCATCTTATTTAAAAAAAAGAAGAAAAAAACATCAGTAAAAATATCAATATTTGATTTATTATAATTGTATTAATAAAAATGTACTGAAAGAATGAATGAGGTGTTTAAACACCGCTTCCTCTTTAACAAAGGGGAGGAGACCGAAATAAACTCTGGGTTTACCGAAGAAAACCTGCTCCCGACCAGGTTAATTTCACAGAGTAAGTTGCCATGGTAACTGACTCTGAGTATAAGTTACCTCTCTTTCAGAAACGGGCTTGACTTACTCTGCTTTCTCAGGTTTGACATACCTCCCATTCTGAAACAGATTTATCATTTCAGGGTTAACATACTCAGAGTTTTCACTTAACCTCCTTTCTGAAACAGGCCCCTGATGAATCGTTTATCGGAGGGATGTAAATCTCTCAGGTTTCATTAAAATATCTCAGTTTTTTACCCAGCTTCTTCAAGTTTGCATGGCGTGTGACATTTGGAACCTCATTATATTGTGATTCTAGGTAAGATTGTATTACATTAACGTTACTTGTCTGTGCCAGTGTTACGGATCAACTGGGGACGCGCGAGTGCACACAGATAGTTTTACCTGGATTTCAGCAGATGTTAGACGGCTACAGATTCGTCACAGCCATTTTTCACAGATCAAGGATTAAAAACGTATGTTTCACCAGTTGTATACACACTGGTATGCATAATAAAGCGATTTGTTTTTGAAGTGTATTTGACACAATTTCAAAGAAGTTTAACATACTTTAGTGTCAAGCTCAGAAACCACGCCTATGTTAACATGGGGCATTCGGTTTCACTGGATGAACGTGTTAGCGCACTTCAGAAGAAGTGTAAGAATCTTCTTCTCAACATTAGTGTATCATATTTTCTGTAGTGTGTTGTCATGAGTTCTAATCACAAATAACAACAGATGTAGAGTAAAGTAGCTAGGCTACCTAAAAGAAACATAAATTGCAAAGTCATTTACATTTTTTCAACAAGTTGCATTTATTGACTTGCATAGAGCCTAATTTTATAATGGATCTATTATTTTTATATGAAAACACTTATCAGCTTATTTTACTCTGCTGATTATATTAAGATCTCTTTTCTGTACAACCAGCTCTGACGCCTCTGTATCCTTTTCCCTGGACATAAAGCAGCTATGCTTATAGGGTCATGAAGTTAATTATCTCATGAACTTGTAACATTTTCAACAGATTTATAAAATCAAAAATAAAAACTAATTTTGACTCTTCTTCTTTCAGAACAATTCTGTATGTAATACTGCGGAAAAAAAGACACCTACATCTTGGATGCCCTTCAGGTAAGATAAAACATACCAAAATTTAATTTCAAAGTGAACTATCCCTTTAAAATGCAACATAATACAATGTTTTTTGTTTTTTTTTGTGGTTTTTAGGTGGTAGACACAATCCATGTGCGGTATCACCAACATACCATTTTTGGGCTCCTTGGATAGGGAAGACCACACGGCGTTCAGACTCTGTACTAAACATAGAGTTTGAAAAGATTCATGTTTCGAAGTCTGTATCTGAAATTTCTGAAATTATGGTTACAGAGGACAGACTCAGAGAAGAACTATACAAACAAAAGGTAGGATTTGTTAGTCAAAAACACCCGACTGTGTTGTGTTTTTAATATTACCTTTTTAACAAGACTATATATTTTGTTAGGTTGGGGTCATTCGGAAGTTATGTAAAGAGTGTGGCTTGGACTCCAATGGATCCCGCAGTGATCTTCTTCTGAGGTTGTCAAATGAAATGAAATCCAGACAAACGTATGACAAAATCTTTGACAAAATCTGGCGGGCCTCTGGTAAGTTAAGTTGTCTTGCACATAATATTTTCAATTGCAATCTAGTTAATGTCTAGTAAGAAACAAAACAAACTAATTTTATACTTTGATTTACTCATTGGATGTCAATAATATCTTTTTTTTTAGGAGGCTGGGCAGTGATTATGTGCCCATGTGGAATTGTTTACAGTATCAAATGCAATCTCCGAGCTGAGAGCCCTCGCGACTTTGCAGACTTACTATTATCCTGGAAGCATATGCCAAATGTCATAATTTATGACTTTGCACGTGGTCTTGCAACTCATTTGAATTTAAGGGCATCAGAAAACCTACCTATCTCTCCATTTGAAGGTCGCTTGGCAGAACCCACTCAATCCAACGTCGAATTGGCCAAATGTGGACAGTTTAAAGTGTCGCTACCTTGGCTGAACACTAAGAAGACAGAGCCAGACCTTGATGGCCACCCAGTGACGGGTTCATCGGATCACTATGTGCTGTATGATCGGTTTCATGAAGCCAATACGAAAGACAGCAAAGATGTGTTGAGGAAGCTCACTCTAGTGCCTCAATTGGCTGGCAAAGTGAACAGCCAGGTTGCAGAGCAACTATTCGCAAAGATGAAAAAAAACAACTACTTTTTGAACATGTCTTTGCCATCGACCCATCTCTTTCAAATGAGGAAGATAATTCATCACTATAATGAAAAGAAAAACAACACAGTGCTGGAAAGATTAAAGAAGACATTTGGGGGCATGATGGTGAAAAATGTGTACGGACAAGCTGTGTTTGGTAAATTACCTTTGTTTTTTTATTTTTTATTTTATTTGAACCTACTAATATTTGTAGATAGACATTAAAATATCCTATGTTATAATATTGTAATGGAACGTTTCGACCCTGCTGGGTCAAAACGTTGCATTTTTTATTAAATATGGGAGCAAAGAGCAGTGTTGCGGACATTACATTTTTTTCACTTTATTAGTTTCTTTTGTCCTGCACCTGCCAGAAGGTGGGATGTGCACACAATTACTTTTTTAATAATATTGTAATGGTCCATTAACCACTGATGAATTGAGTTCAGTACAGTTCAATTCAAGACCGCTTTAACTCTCTTAAACAGATAATCCTTGTTTCTCCCATGAGGAACCAGGTGGGACTGATGTTGTGATGGAGGACAGTACCCCGGCTGCTACAATGGTTACAACTGGTGGTGAGTGTTTTCATTCAGGGGTTAAATGGTGGTAACACACTTTTGAAACTATGTGGTGTATTTCTTTTGTTTATAATTTATTTCCAAAATGTCTTCGCTGCAACAGGAATGGTTTGTGGCATTAAACACTTGTCTGCCAGTAGAAGCTGTTGGGATTTACAGCCAAGTGATTGGCAGTCATCAATGGTAATATTGTTTGTTTTTATTAACACATTTTGTGTATACTGAATGTAATTTTGGTCTCTTTATCTTAATCTGTGGTAAAGCTTGACCAGATTTTGAGTGAAAAGGACAGAGATGAGTCAATTGCTCAAGTTGGAAGCATTAAACTGCAGCGAAAAGATTTCTTTACATTGGGCCTCAATGCAGCGCTTGAGGCAACAGTAAGTGGACAGACAATGATTTAAAAAATAGAACAATTGACCATACAGCTAATATTTTTTTTTTAGTAATTAACTAATGTTATGTTATTATATAACTAATATATAATATATTTAAAAACAGATTGCAAACAGCTGTCTTGATGTGATCGTCATGGTGGCTAAGGAAAAGGTATTTTTGCCTACAACTGTATAACTCATGATCACCTGAAGACGTAATTGTGTTTTTGTAATGGATGTGCAAATGAATGCTATGCTTAGGGAACAGATGTGTTTGCAGCAAATTCCTATGTTGTAGTTACCTGGCTACCACCATTTGATTTGGACCCATTTTTATTGTTTCCAGTAAGTCCATCAAGTTGTATTTTATCTAAAACTGGAACAGTTATAAATGCAGTTACAACAAATTAATGAATCTTATGATCCCCCAAGGATAACATAGGATCCAAGGATTGCATTCTGCTCCCTGCTTGGATGCCAGGACACTGGATGCTATGTGTATGTTGTTCTCTTCATTTTTGGGTGAACTAACTCTTTAAGATTAAAGTAATATTAGGATTCAATATACTAACAACTGTATTTCACAGGTTCTGAAGCCTAAAAACAAGGCTATGTATTTTTTTGATTCAACTCACCCCTACGGGATTGGTGATGTAAAATATGTGACTGTCTTCAGGTTGCACTTACAAATATAAATATGTTCAGAGTTCGCAGTTCAAGGTTTGCTGTTCGAAGTTCGCTGTTCCAAAGTTTGCTCTTCATTGACTACGTTTACAATCTGTCAAATATCGGGTTATAGTCGGGTTAAGGTCACTATTTGGGTTTCTGAAACATTCGGAAAAACCCGTTTACATGCGTGAGCAGAGAGAGTTACTCCTGTATACATGGATTTTGTATTGGCTGCATGTAAACGTAGTCATTTATGTTCACTGCTGTTTGTTCTGGGCATGATGTTCATTTAAATGATGTTCTGCATGCTGTTTTTTATATTCTAAATTTGAAATGTTGTTTTTGCAATTCAGTCATTTTTTTTTTTGCTTTAGAACGAATAAACTTGTTTAGAACAAATATTTTTGTTTGATTTTGTTGCAGTAAATTGACAAACAGAATCGCTCCAGGACCATGGAAGCTGATCAAGAACAAGGTTAGCTGTATTAGGCTTTCAAAAAACATAAGCTACTTTTATAGATTGTGTGTTTTCATATGTTTTTCACATCCTTTCCAGGAATAACTTAATGATAATTGCATTGTTTTAGGATGTTCCACAACAGTTGACCGGCTCTGTGGACTGTGGGATCTTCATGCTGATGGTGAGAAACAAGGGAAAGTTGGAAAAAAAGTTACAGAAATCATAAGAATGAAAACATGAAATGGTTGCCTGAACTTGATTGATATCCTTTTTTTTTTTAATTTCAGTATGCTCTGCACATGGTCTTTGAGGCACCCTTTGATTTTACAGCTGTAAGTCTTTGTTAAAAAAAATAATTTTAACTAGATAATATAATCTATTAAATTGATCTATTAACACTCCCCCCACCCCCCACGCAAGTTGGATTTTCCTCTTATTCGAAAATGGTGGTGCCTTATTCTCATGGAGAATTTTGCCATTGAAAGGTAACTCTCTCTTGCTCTCTTTTTTCAGTTTTTCTGTCTATAAATTTGCTTAAAAATTAATTTGTCACAGGAAACATGCTGCCGTTGATGTGCAGGAGCCACCTAAAGCACAAGAAGACACTGAAATCGGCGACAAGGTACGTTTTTATTGTCTCAAACGGGCACATGAAAGAGCATAATTTCAAAACATTAATTTACATGCATCCTGATTAAACCACAATGTATAGTTGAGGACAATTCCAATCTCCCCAGGGACAACAGATGGAAATTAGCTAGCAGCTTAATGTGGTGCAAACCATCTCTTCTCTTGTGAGAATAATTCTTTTAAATGAATGAATTATTTCATTCCTTTTTTGTACTACAAGGCTGACTCCAGCTCCTTTTTCGCCAGTTCCTTATTCGTCGAACTATTCGTTCCACCTTAAAAATGTACAGGAATTGAGGTTGTGGACCGGGCAGCCTTTTTCATTTAACAGTAAAAATATATACTCCTGTAAAAATTATCTTGTATGCTTCTATAAATGGTGTAAGCTACGTGGTAAATTCAACCAGAGTACTTATTTTATTTTTAAGTTCCATTTCTTACTAAATGTCTTTTTAAAAGTATGGAGAAATTTAATGAGATTTAATGTTATGTCATTTTTTGTACTTTATTAGAAGTTATCATTACTCCAGTCTAACAGATTAAAGATGTATGTATGCATCTGAAAAAAAGCGAGCATGTTTAATTTGTGTGGTTATATTGGCTAAATTGATCAATCACTTTTGAAAACCACAAAGAACATTAAACATGATGGAAATGTCCAATGAGTAGACATTTTTTTTTTCCTGAAGGTTTCACCTGATAAACCATGTGAAGCAGTCATAACGGTAGGCTATTTTTTTAAAGTAAAGCTGTATGATTAAAGGGTTAGTTCACCCAAAAATGAAAATTCTGTCAGTAATTACTCACCCTCATGTTGTTCCAACCGCGTAAGACCTTCGTTCATCTTCGGAGTTTGTTTCGGCCACCTAGCAGCCTATGGAGGAGTGATCCAGCTCTCAGATTTCATCAGATTTCATCAAAAATATCTTAATTTGTGTTCCGAAGATGAACGAAGGTCTTATGCGGTTGGACAACATGAGGGTGAGTAATTACTGACAGAATTTTCATTTTTGGGTGAACTAACCCTTTGACATACCATAAGTTAGAGCACGAACATATTACATGTAGTACTGTTATGAACAATACCAGTTTTAATTAACTTTTTTTTTTAATTTATTTGCAAAATATTTCAATATGTTTCAGATTAGTTCAGATGAGGAACACGGAGACACAGTCCTAAAGGTAATTAAAATCTATGCAATACCATAAAACATTTTATTAAAGAAACAGTGTCATATTTATTACATTTATAAATCGATTAAATTACAGTATAGCCAACAGTACACATTCAACTTTACCAACTGGCGAACATAGTGAAATTACTTGTTTGTATTTGTTTTATTTGTGTGAATAATATCTCAGACTGCATTAAAGTGTTCTGTTTCTTCTCCTAGACTACTCTGGAAATAGAACATGAAAGTGACATAATGGTAATTATAAGCCTACAAACTTACAAACCTAACAATGTAAGCATTAATTAAATGTATAAAACTAGACCATTAAATTGTAGTGAAACAAAAACACTTTTGTGAGATTTTTTTTAATGTTAGAAATGCATTTGAATTTATTAATGAAGAAAAACATTTTGTTTTGAAGAGTACTTCTGATGAAGAAGCAGTTGACATGACCACAGAAGTAAAGGTATTCGGTTTCAATAGATATTCAGTCTTAGATTATCACAATTGAAGCACACAACTATGTCTCTACAGTGAATATAGAAAAGGTAAACCTAGTTACACTAGGTACCCATTTCCTATTTCAGATTAAAATGTTTTTTCTGAATATTACTTCTGTCATAGAACAATCATGCTCCAACAAGCAAATGATATCACAAAGTTTTAATGAGATGTTGATGCTTAACTGTGAATGTTTATTGATGGCAATATTCAAAAGATCAAGGTTAAATGACCGACATTTGCAACTCAAATGAGATTTTATTTTAGTAATACATATTCTTATCATCATATAACAGAGTTCTACACATGCAAAGGAAGAACTAGACCAACGATGCATGGCACAGGACATAGATGCTTGTTGCTACCAAATGACCAGAAACAAGTAATTTATTATTATTATAATGTTTTATGTTATATGATAATATTTGGGTGGGGGTGGGGGGGGTTGGGTGTTACATTTTGTGTGTATGTTACAATGTGTGTATGTTACATTTTAACAGAATGATAAATGGTCATTTAAAAAATGTGTCATGGATTCAGTGCAATACATGTGCTGATGGCTCCAAAATGACTGCGCAGGTGTTGGTAATGTCGACTCTGATAGCCGCTTCTACTGTGGATGCAGAATGCAATATCCCCATCCATTTGTAAGGTCAGTTAGCACACGAAAAAAACAGATAATACACTTTTTAGAGTAAACATGCTAAATAAATAAATTTTCTTTTTATTTATGTTTATTTGTAGAACCAGAAGAGTAATCAGAACGGGATTGGTAGCAGATGTACTAACAGATGATGACATAAAGGTATGCCTCATTTTTTTGGGTGATTAAGTTAAAAACATTGATAACGACAGCCTCAGACCACAGTCACACGTAATACAATTTGCACTAATAATATATTGCGTTGTGCTTTTTCAATTTTATAACAATCTCACAATTCATATAAACAAAAGCAAACTTTAATTATTTTGGGGGGTTACAAATGTCAAAAATGCCATTTAAATGGATAAATCTTGAAAGCATGTTACAAGTTATTTAGTGTGTCTTGATAACCAGTGTTCTAATTTGCTGTTTGTTATGCATTTATTAAATTATATATATTAAAAAAATGTTTTTCAGAAAGTTGCTCATGACCTTAAAAAGGGAGTTTTGAGGTCAAACCGAATGTTTCTCCATCAACATCCGACATTTGACCCAAAGTTCAAGTATTGGAGAGATTGTTTTATTTCTGCTTTTAATGAAGAACAGGTATTATTATTATTATTATTATTTAATATATAGTTAAATTAATATTCACAATGCTGACACGTTTAACCCAATAACAGACTGAAGCTTTAGCAGAACGCATTAAAGGTGCTCTGGATGAAGAGGATGCACATAATGTTTCGTTTGTCCTTGAAGTGCTGCTACCAGAGGTAAGATCATTTGACCACACATAATTACTTTGTATGTTCTGATTATATTTGCTGTCAGTGAACATAGAAAGTTTATTCTGTGTATTTATTCTCTTTATTGTTTTAAAGCTTACCACAGTAATTCTGATTAAGCTTGAAGAATTTAATCGATTTCAAGCAGAAAGATGTTTCACCACTGGATTATCCCGTTATTTGTAGGTAAGAAGAATATGATATAGCCTATAACACCCATGTCCATTATAGTTTCATGGCAACTCATTATTTGTGCCATAGATTCGTTGTCTGGGTGAAATATGATACATCTTTTTAAATTATCAGATGGCTTCTGGACATGACTGCGCACAAGACGTTTGGACTTCGGTTATTATTGATTTATTGACTTGTTTGTTCATAAAAGATTGTGACTGATAATTGTTTTACATGTTCAATATATTTGTTTTATTTGTAAAATGATTGTTAGTGCAGTATTGTCTTAATTATTCTTTATTGCTTAAGGAGTGGTTAGGTATATTGCTGGTTTGAGGTGATACATATTCTACTGTTACGCTCCACGTGTGTTTTTGTTTTGTTTTCACTGATCTGTGCACGTTAGTGTACTTTGCACGTGTTGGCTGTTGTGCTCATTATCTTCTCTCTGTCTCTCGCTCACTATCTCTGTTCGCAGGTTGCTGTGATTGGCCGAGTTGGACGTCAGTCTTCATTAAGGCGGCGCTTGAGAGCCAATCGGAGGCCGCCCAGCTGGTTTAAAAGGATGGCGTGTTCATTCATGCTTCCTCTCTCGATCGCGAACTGAGCTCTTTGTAGCGAATGAGTTTCTTTAGTGGATCGAGTTTTTGTCTCTGCCCGCGTCTGAGTTGTGTGCTATGTGCTTTGTTCTTTGTATTGTATTGTCTACCTTTTCATTTGCTCTGATATATCGAGCAACAGCTGATATAGTGGGAAGAGAACGCAGGTCAGTAAGAAGTGAGCGCCACTCAATGTATTTTCTGTTTTATTAGGTAGTTTAATTAGGGTGCCGGATGCACCGAACGTTCAAGAATGAACTTATCTATACCTCTACGTGCTTGTTTTTTTGAGAATTTGGGAAATAAAGTAATGACATCTACAGTATGCTTGTTCTCTGTACCATATTTCAACAATAACACATCAGAAAATGGATTAATGTGTGTATTTTTATATATCAAAATATTTCAAAAGTGATTGATCAATTTAGCCAATATAACCACACAAATTAAACATGCTCGCTTTTTTTTATATACATACATCTTTAATCTGTTAGACTGGAGTAATGATAACTTAACTTCTAATAAAGTACAAAAAATGACATAACATTAAATCTCATTAAATTTCTCCATACTTTTAAAAAGACATTTAGTAAGAAATGGAACTTAAAAACAAAATAAGTACTCTGTTTGAATTTACCATGTAGCTTACACCATTTATAGAAGCATACAAGATAATTTTTACAGGAGTATTTTTTATTTTTATTTAATGGGAAAACAGCCAGTGTGATTTATTTTTATATTTCAGAGGACAAAAACTCATTTTATTTAAATTTAAATGAATATTTTTTGTGTGTTTCAGTCCATCATATTATTGTGTATGGTCTATGTTGGTTGACTATTTAAAATTATTTTCAATTAAATAAAATGTTCAAACTCTCAAGCTTTGTTTTCATTGTATTATTTATTTTTTGTTTTAAGCTTTGTTCAATTTATAATATTGTTAATCAATTTTAATTGTATCTTTTCAATTAAATCGTTTAAAACAAAGTCTTTATAATAACGTTGTTTTAAACTTTAAAACGTTCCAAAACACGGAAGTAGCGCAATGCCTTGCCGCGCCCACTTCCGGCGCCAGACTGTTAGGCTGGCGCTGTCATCCTCACACTGCTATGACGTATGGTTCTGCAGTCGGTTATTATTGATCTCACGCAACAGCGACAAAACGCTATTTATGTTTTTGAATTTCGTAAGAAAATGGACGTAATTTGAAATCTGAGACTTTGTTTCATATCAATAGTATGTGTTGTGTACCGTAGTGTAAGAAATTGTAGTCTGCCTCGACCCAGATTCCACTTCTAAATATATTTTTAGAATGAGCTCATCCCCAAAATGTCTTAATTATCATAGAGATTAAGGCAGTCAAGTTATATTGTTTCTTGACCATTTGGGTTGATCACATCCTGAGCAAATGGTAGTCAATTGTAGAATGGGAATGGGTGTGGGACACAGAGAACCTTCTCAGACAATGGGGTGTCTCAACTTCATTAACATACAGACCACAGCTGTTACAACAAGGGCAACTTAATTTACATTAAGAGTTGTAAACTGTTAAGAAAGGATAAAAGATGTAAGATTTGGATGTTCGGGGTTCATTCTGACGCCGGTGAACCCAAGGTGCTTTGTGTACCTTGCCACTGCTATGCTGTAATAAACTTCATTTTTGAGATCTTCGACGTCTACATAATTTTTTCTTATATTGGCGAAGAATTTCCAACAAAAAAGTGTGGAAAGGCAAGAAAAAGCTGTTTTCTTTCATGTATGCTGTTTTTTGTTTTGTTTTTTTTTGTCAGGGAACCCCCTCGTTTAAAAAAATCTAGAAAGGAAAATTTTAAGGACAGAAGAGGATTAGCAGGAGGAGTTGTTAAGCCTATTCCGTACAATTTTGTTTAAGATTCTAACGGAACTGAATCAGCCTGAAGCAGTGTGGTGGCAGTGTTTTATTGGAATTGTTGTTTCTAAAGTAACTGAAACTTGGTGTTGGTCTCTTATAATTCTGTTAAGATTCTGAAGTAATTGAATCAACCCGAAGTAGTGTGGTGGCAGAGTTATATTAGATTGGTTGTTTCTAAAGTAACTGAAACAAATGTGTGTTTCTAGCATACTTGAAACCGATTGGGAAGTGGTAATGATTCTGAGGAAATTCTAAAGTAATTGAATAGACCTGATGCAGTGTGGTCACAGAATTATTTCACAACTATTGTGTGTTAAAGTGTAGGCTAGTGAGTCAGACGCGCCGTGACTCTGTGAAGTTTAAAACAAGAACCCGAAGCAGTGTGGTTTTGCCCGACGTACTGTGACAGTGTTTTAAATTTGATAAATATTGTTTAAGCCTGAAGTACTGTGGCCAAGTAAGTTGTTTTAAGAATATTATAACATAAAACCAGAAATAGTGTGGTTTTGCCCGACGTACTGTGACAGTGTTGCATTTCTTAACTGTTTTGCGTAACGAAATTTAAGACCCAATGGATTGTGGCTGTGGTTAAGTTTAGAAGCCTCAGGTAGTGTGGCTATTTTGATCATTTGTGTCCGAAGTACTGGAGCTGTGAATATTTAGACTAACGGATATCTTAAAGGAACTAGATAACGTGTAGTCATTTAAATCAGACTTTGTGAATAACTATTAGATCACGAGATATTTTAAAGCTTGATAAGACTTTTGAAAATGGAAGAAATGATTGTTAAATACATCGCTAAACACGGTTCTCAGGGAATGTTTGACGGAATAGAGAATATTGTTGATAAACCGTACAAGTGGGCTATCTCTAAGTTTGAAAATGATCCCAAAATGCCTAAGAACAAAAATGGAAAAAATTACTAATGAGCTTCAAGCACTTTTTGCTTCATACAAAGTAACTAGGAGGAGAGTAGATGAGTTAGAGCAGACGTCAGCAACCTAACGGTACGTTCACACGGGTCATCAGTGTCAACGCTTGACGGAAGGCGTGGCTGAAGTTTGGCACTGACGCCATGGTCATAGCAGCGTCAGCCAATGAAATTAGACAGGAACTCAACAACAAGCTTCATTGTCATTCAATGGTCATAAAGGACCGGGTGATTGCCCACCGCAATAATTAGTTTCTCCTCCATTTTAAAATTTATCCTCAGTTTGCTGCTCTTGAACAGGATGAACGTGATTGGCTGCCGCCTGGCTACTGTATTTGCATAGAGCGATCTGATTGGCTGACGCTTCCGTCGGCGGCGCTTCACTGGCGTTGCTCGCGGCAGAAGTTGAAAAATTCTCAACTTCTGCCGCGAGCAACGCCAGTGAAGCGCCGCCGACGGATCCACAATTCTTTTCGGCAACGCTTGACGTCACCCATTCAAAGTCAATGGGAAGCGCTGACGCCCCGTGTGAATGTACCGTTAGGCACGCGTGCCAACACTGGCACGCGGAGGGTTAATCGCTGGCACGCAAGCAAATGCGAGAGAAGTGTATGTATTTCATTCAGATAAAGTAGTCTACCTGCACACAGATCTACATTTTGATGTAATAATTCCTCATAGCAAAAAAAAGCCTTATTTTATTAAGTTAGGAGAGATGCACCGATTGATCCGCTGGTGACCGAAATTAGCCGATTTTCACGTTATCAGCCATAACCGGCGACCGGCCAGTCAGTCTGACATATGCCGATTTTATGCCGGTCAAATGCACTCGGGCTCCCCATGATTAACATCGCGCAACACCAGCATCACATGTGCACACGGAACGCACATGTAGGAAACCTCGTGAATTACGGCCGTTTCACGCATATTTTTTTCGGCGTGCATGTTAATCAATGAGTGCATTCACACCGGGAGCAGGAGCAGCGCGTGAGCGCCCAACAGGAGCGTCGCGTGAGCAGCAGTGAAGCGAGGGTTTCGCCGCCGAGTCTATTTTGTCTGCGCTGCTCACGCTCAATTAAAGTGAAAGCACACATTTGATGGACAAAATAACACAAATGATTTCAAACAAAAGTGCCCAAAATGCACAGAATGTGCATGTCTAGTGTGTTTTAACAAGAACTGGATTAGGTTACGTCAGAAATAAAAGAAAATGAAGACTCAAAAATATTTATATAAAATTTACCCATTTAAACTTGTTTTTATTATTCAGTTTGGTTAAAAGGATATGATATTTTATTAAAAAAAAATATATATAGCCTATATATATATATATATATATATATATATATTTCTGTGTGATGTAAAGTGGTTAGAAAAAAAAAATCGGAATCGGCTAAAATCGGTATCGGCAGGTCAAACTCAATGAAAAAACAGAAATCGGAATCAGCCAAGAAAATTGTAATCGGTGCATCTAGGAGTTATAAATACTATTAAATTCTCTATCTAAATCTAAAACAAATTTCAAGAGAAATATTTAAATTTCTGTACTATTTCTGTGTAAGCCATTATGAAAATGTAAAATGTTTGTGTATTTATATGAGAGTGTGTGTGTGTGTGTATATATATATATATAGGCTATGTGTGTGTTGCGGCACAGTGATGAACTCGGAAACTTAAAAATGGCACTTTATGACAAAAAGGTTGCCGACCCCTGAGTTAGAGGCTGAAAATGAGCGACTCAGTGTTGGGGTAATTTCTACAAAAAATTACCTGGCTAGTGAAACGATATGGAAAGAAGAAAAGGTCAAGATGCAGAATGAGATCGCACTTCTTAGAACTAACAATAGTATGCTTAAATCATCAGTGGAAACATTGTCCAAACATTTGGAGGAGACGAAGGCGGCTTGTCAGTTTATGATAAAGAATGCAGGCCTGATAGAGCTCCGGCGCCACGCCGGATTTCTGGCGTACAGACGTACAAAAAATCTGGCAAAAAAAAAAAAAAAAAATCAGGTTTGCGTTCGCGTGAGAGGCGCACCACACCAGTAAGTCTACTTCAGCCAATCGGTAATAGGGTAGGCAGGGGCTGGTCTTGGGTTTTGGCCAATCAGATTGATTCAGCAGTCACTCCACGTGCAAATTTGTTTTGTGTTTTCCATACACCAGTGCTGAGTCCCAATTCGCCTACTTATACTACGACCTAAAAGTATGTACTTTTTTTGTGAGGAAAAAGTACATACTTTTGAGTGTGTAGCAAAAGAGTATGCACGTTCTGGGACTTACTTCGATGACGTCATGCAACGTGAACTTGAACGTGGTTGCCTAGTTACGCACACCGCGACTGTTAACAGAACATTTTACATTTCATTCATTCATATCCAATATAATTTTATTTACTATTCCCAATCCCATCTTTTTATCTTTTTTTCCTCATCGTTTTTTCCACAATACATTTACAATGTGTTCTACCAAATTGAGGAGTGAAGCAGGGCGTCGTCGTAGATTAACCATACGCAGGTCGTTTGTGAGGCGGCTGGTTCTGACGTTCATGTGCAATCGTGTGCAATGTGTGTAACGAAAGCTACTTATTTTCTGAGTTAAAATATTTAAAGTTTATAGTATAACTATTGTTTAACATATTTTAAACTTAATTTCATCATTATGTATAATACTCAAAAATACCCCGATGAAAATGAACCATGCTTTTACTATAGTAAAAGTGTAGTAACCATGTGTCTTTTAGTTGGACTGATAAAGTTAACATTTGCACAGCCACAGTATTACAACAAATAAGTCAGTGTGGTTAAATATAGCTTTAATTAGGGTTAAACATTTGAATTCTTACACTTAAAAACTGAGGGCGCATCTCCGCTGCTGCGTCCGACTGTCATGTTTACATCATCACCACAAAGCTCCTCCCTCCCGCACGCAATGGGTTGTGGGCAATATTAGCCGTTAGAGTGTGTATTGATCTGCACTTCGAATTCTAACCGGAAATAGTAGACCATCCGGGTATCTTGGGAATACTTATTTCAACATACTACGATTTGGGACGTACTAATTCTAGTTTCGCATACTATTTAGGACGGATAGTATGCGAATTGGGACTCATACGAATGTGTTTCCCACACCGGCAGCGCGAAACATAGCCAAAGTCATGGAGTGCAACTTTATGAAGCCAGGGGAAGACACCAAACTTGTCGATAAAGGTGGATCAAACTTGATGAAAAATGTATCGCTAGCCAGCTCGTGGCCTGATTTGAGGTAGCTCGCCAACATATTCGTTCATATATCGCGTCTTTTGCGCGCTCAAGTTCATTGAAATGTAGGCGCGCGGTAAGCGGTAATAAGCGCGCTCATAATTGAAGCGACACGCTCGTTTTTTTCCATGTTGTTTGTGGTGGAAATCCATTAGCCACTAAAAAGTTTTTTTTTGTCGTTGTGGAGAGCGCAGAGCATGGTTGCATAGCAATGACAGACGACACGGGAAATCTGACCTAATTTTACTATTAATAATAAAAGATAATCTAAAGTGCATTGTAAATGTCAGTAATTTATCTTTTTTTGACTCATTCTTTTTTATAAATAATCATTTAAAGGCTGAAATATGTGAGGTTTATCTTTTTATAAAAAACTTTTTTGTCAAAACTTTTTGAACTTGTACATGTTAGTATATAACATGCAAGACACTTAAAATCTGGCTATCATTTTTAATGGTATTATTTAAATTTTTATGTAAACAAAAAGTGCATATTGATGCTTATTTTATTTGTTATTTGCTGGTTTTCGACATAAAACTTGGTGAATTGATTTCATTGTGTAGTATTAGTACTTTTTGAACAGGATTCTGTGATAAATTTTTGTCACTATAATCATGAAATGAAATGTTCATGCCATTTCATCTCTAGTTATGATCAACTATGATCAACTAATTATGTGTTTAATAGTATAATATGCAAAGTACAATTTTCTATAAAAAAAATAATATCTGATTCTATTCTTTTCTCTGACACGTGTTGTTGGGTGTGGATTGTTACTAATGTGATTGCTTTATCTGTAAATTAAATTAATGCTTTTTCAATTACTGAATTCATTGAAATAAAATGAATTCTTCGATTTGAATATTTTTTTGGCAATGCGTCGTAGGTCTTAAATTTCAATCTTTATGGTCTTAAAATGTCTTAAAAAGGTCTTAAATTTGACTTACTGAAACCTGCTACTGTAATATAGGCTTGTACTGGGTTTGTTCATCTCATGTCTGAATGATGTCCATTTATATCCACAAAAGTCACAAGACTCTATCATTTAAGGGACTATTTAGCGAAAATATGAGTAAATTATGAGAACATTTCTGGGTGTACTGTATTTTCTTTTAATACATAATACAGAATAGAAAAAGACTCCTCCTTAAGATTAGGCTAATCAGTGGAACGATAGAAAAAGAAGAGGAGGAACAAGAGGAGGAGGAAGCCATGCAAGAGAAACAAAAAAGGACAAAACATGCTACTTTCTGTCAGGACTTTAGTATTTGAAATGAAAAGTTGATTTTAAAAAAATAATAAAGAATAAGAAGTGTAATATGTTGTAAATCTGTTTTGAAATAAGTTGTTTTTCAAATAAATTTTTTCTGAGTGATATCAGATTATGTGTGTACATGTGTTTTTATTGTACTTACCCTGTAACTACATGAAACAAGAGGGTAAGAAGCACCACTTTAATTTACAGCCCGCAATGTTATACTTACCCTTTAACTACATGGAACAAGAGTTTATTTTCCCAGCATTTAAAAAAAAAAGTTGCAATAGTTTAACTTGCCTTGAAACTTAATCAGTGCACCTTTGCAATAATAACAAATTAGCCTACTTTAATAAATGCACTGATATGTACCCCGTAATTTAAAAAAAGCCTTTATGTATTTTTATACACTATTATTACAAAAAAGGTGCAGTGTATGTACTCGCTAAATTGCTCCCAAAAGTAAGATTCTAAAATACTTAGTCAATTTGCCTAAATAATTTGTTATTGTCCTGGTTGTTACCCCTTTATTCCCAAAACTTTACATATTATTCCCCTATACTTACACATACGTACTTTATAGGTACACTGTAATTACTGAAAGTTACACTGTAATTTCGTTTTAATTACGCAGTATTTTCCTGGTTGTTACACCTTTATTCCCAAGACTTTACATATTGTTCCCCTATACTTACACGTAAGTACTTTATAGGTACACTGTAATTACCGAAAGTTATACTGTACTTTCATTTTAATTACGCAGTACTTTCCGGGTTGTAATCTAAAGCGTTACCATGAATAGAGATTTCCAGACCTGCAAGATCCAGAACTCCAGGCCTAAAAGACCTAGAAACCCTGAGACCCACCATGGGATGGATGGAACTGATGAAGAGGCACAGACTCGAACTACTCTAGTGACTGCTTCTTCTAGAAGGACTTGCACTCCAAGTGGAAAAAAATGGACAATGAGAAGTGAAACGAGGAGATTTCAGAAACAAACCATTTCAGAGACTACGGACAGCAGCTTTTCCACATAGAGGGAAAACAAGTGGATAAAGGATGTCCACACTGAGAAAATGGACACAAAACACAAAATGACACACACACACACACACACACACACACACACACACACACACACACACACACACACACACTATATTGTCTATTGATTGTTGTTTATTTGAGTTATCAAAACTAAACAATATGCTAACATCACTGATGTGAACATCACTGAACATCTGACATTGTGAGAGCCCAACAAGCACATGTTAATTAAAGAAATTAAGATTGTTTAAAGCAGGTTTGGAAGTTGCAGGGAATCATATGAATTTTTGAAAGATATTATGAACCTACAAATACACTTCCAGATAAGCACACACACGCACACATTTACACAGAGGCCCGAAGCGCAGAAGACAGAAAGGACGGAAGAATGCCCATATATGGGAAACGATGTCGACACCAGAAGCCACCTTGACTGAGGCAATAGAAGGTTGATTTCACATGCTTTAGTTCCTCTGCTAAAACCCAAGAAACTGCATAGGAACAATGTAACCCAGTTCTGTATAAATATGACTGCCTTTTGACTGTTAGTTGTTGCATTTTTGATTTTGATGTCGTGTGCATCCCTGGGGAGAAATCAGCTCTCTTCTAGTTCAGTTTATTAACTGAAATTCTTTTTGCTTATATTGCTCTGCTGTATTATCTTAACTTGAATAGCTCAGATGAGGACAAGTTACTTTTTACATCTATTGCTTGAACTGCTTTAAGGTAAATAGCCTGTGTAATTCTCCACTCATACAGGACTGCCCTGTGGAGATTGGATAAGCTGAAGTATTATAACCTGTAACCTCTTGATGATTTGCAACAAATATTAATCATTGTGTAACCAGTATTTTTATCTTTTGTTTAAATACATTTTTATTTCATAAACACAAACACTGTTCAGTTTTACTTCAGCTTACAAAGACAGTTCTATAAGTAATAGAAAGAGCATTATAGTATATCTTGCAAGACCAAGGACAACGAAGGATCCAGGAGAGATTCTGCTGGAGGGTAAGCATGAGTTTGATCAATAGGCATAGTTGTCAATGATTGTTATTGTTGCACGAAGGTGTAGGGACACGCCTAGATTTACTGGTATAGGCTAAACAAGCTAGTGAGGATTTAATCCTATTCTGACCTGACAGCAAAAGACTACCTAGCTACTTCAATACTAGGGGTTCTTCAGGAGATGAGATAAATACCAGATCTCACCACAGAGTTTTCTTTAAGGTCCTGTAGGAACCAGTTTCCATTTCAGGTTCTTGATATTCATTTGATGATGATGTGATCAGCTCATAAACTTCATCATCTGTTTCCCAGGTGAAAGGGAAATGTATTTAAATTGTGTTTTTTTGGACATACTTAATATATTTAAATTATACTGTACTAAGTGTGCATTAAATGTATTATTTTGAAACAACAGTATATTAAGTGTATTTCAAGATATGCTTAAGATCAATTTTAAGTTATTTGCAATATATTTTAATATATTAAATTGTGCTAAAATGGAACCACTTCAAGTACATTTAGTGCATTTAAGTGTATTTCTTTATAGTTCATTTAAAATATACTTTCAGATTTATTAAACAGTTATATGTTTGAGGCTTAATTTTAATGTACTTCAAGAACATTTCAATAGCATTTCAGCTCATTATAAATATATTAGCATTACACTAATAGTTTATTATAAAGCTGTTTTAATCAGTATTCAAAATGATATATTAAAAGTGCAAAAGTAATTAAATATAAATGTAAAGACATACACACTTTGAAATCAAGGAAACTTTAATATACTATCTTGTTGTGTACATTGAAAATAAATACCTAGAGCACATTAAAAGTACAGCAGAAGATATAATCTCTTGAACAAAATACATTATAATAAAGATCAGTGAAATGCTATGGCAGAGCTATATTATACACTTTTGTAGAACATTTCTGTTATACCTGTATTACTGAAGAGTACACTATGAATATTACATCACTCAATAAATAATCCATCTGAGTTTGATCATCATTCTGAATATGATCTGGATGAAGTCTGATATAAACATGATTTTCTCAGCTTTTTGCTCAAAATGTTTTTTTTATTTTTATTAAACTTTCCCAGTTTCAAGTGTTGTTAAAAAGAAAAACTTTCTTTTAATATATTACGCTCAGATATTCATACAACAAAATATTCTGTGGGCCGTGAAGCTTTAGTGAAAATGTGCAAAAACACTTGCGGGGAAAGAGTTAAAAACACTGAGTGAACTTTAAAAATGAAAGCATCAGATATAAAGCGTTTTCAGATTACTTCAGTCGTCGTAGTTGAGCCGAACCGTTTGTGAAAGTTAGACTGGTTTTTCACTCAAACCACCATTGTTAGTTAATTGTGTCTTTAAGGTAATTACAGTTGCACACGTTGGATCAAATAGTTTGTCTGTAATCTCAGGCATTTCCTACATTAGATCCACAAGCTTTAAGATGTGTGTTTTTACAGTGTGTGCAGTGAATGAAGAGCTCTTTAAACACGGCAGTGGAAACTTGTGAAACATCTGTCAGTCTGTGTGTTGCTCCACAAACTTCTGCTTTGACCTGCAGACGAAACACACAATCCTGTCAGTAACGTAAGTTCTTCAAGATTTATTCCTAGTTTAATAAACCATTGTACACTTGCAGCTGTGCTGGACTGAATATTCAGAACAACAGCATTCTTGCTTCTGTGATATTGTTCAAATGGAGGATTTCCAAACTTTAATCTTACATTTCACGTATTTCAAGCTTTCTAACATTACACACATCTCCTCTAAAGAACATGTCAAGCAAACTGAGGAAACTTTATTTCAACAATCACACAGAAAACAAGTTATGTCTTATATTTGTCCCTAATGTTTTTAATAAAGTAGTAAATAGAAAACGAATGCATGTTTTTTAAACTAATGACTGGTTTGTTATTTAGTGTCGCCTGTCAAGATTTCATGAAACAATGGCAGAACAAAACGCCAGCAGCAACGGATCAAGTGGAGTAGATCAGAAATGGGGATTTCTCAGTAAACTTGTGTCTGCAAACCCATTAATTTTCAGGATCATTTCAGCCATTGAGATTCCAATCATGATCTTAACTCTGTTTGCGTTGTGTGCTCTTATCAAATCTAATCGCTCCACTCCAGTGTTTGTTATTCATTTGATTCTTTCAGATCTCATTCAGATCATTTGTAGATTAACATTCACAATCACAAGGTCATGGGCTGTGTATGATGCATATTGGTATAGTTTGGTTGTTGGTGTGTATTTTATGGCGTGTGTTGCTTTTGAACGATATCTTATGGTTTCTCATCCTATCTGGTACAGATCTCATCATTCACTAAAAGTCTGCTGTGTCGTTTCTGTGATCATCTGGTTTTTTCCTCTGATCTTTGCAGTCATACCCTTTACAGTCATACCCTTTGCAGACTTTAACTCTCTTTTGGATGTTATAGTTCTGTCCCGATCGATCGCCTGTTTAATCCCCTACCCGATAATCATTCTGTGTTTTGTTGGCACTTGTCGCGGTCTTTCACGCGCAATATCACTTACTTCCCTAAAGCGCAAGAAAATTTTGGGCAGTTTGTTCCTGGTGCTTCTGACTTACACTTTTCTCATTCTCCCCTTTGCAATCCTGAGTTTTATATATACATCTGGTCACATCAGTTACAGCGATACACTGTTTTATATAATTTGGGGTTGGTCTGATTATCTCCTGTATCTGAACCCACTGGCTGACTGTGTATTGTACATGTTCTTGAGGCCTGATGTTGGAGGGTTAATGAAGTCTGTTCACTGCTGTTGTAGAACTGATGTTGGAGGGTTAATGAAGTCTGTTCTCTGCTGTTGTAGAACTGATGTTGGAGGGTTAATGAAGTCTGTTCACTGCTGTTGTAGAACTGATGTTGGAGGGTTAATGAAGTCTGTTCTCTGCTGTTGTAGAACTGACACACATCAGAGTTCGACACACAGCCGGGACGAACACTCTCGAGACAGTAGTGCAGCGTTTGTCTGCTGTGTTTCAATGCAAAAGCCTGCGTCTCATTCACAGACCGCCTGCAGTTCAGTTTAAACATCTGCACTCAATAAATGAAGTCAATGTCATTCTTCTCACTGCACACACCCTTCCTTTCTGTGACATTTAGGTTTATTAGAGACAACTCTTGACTCATAAAACTCAAATCTCAATTGTTCTGTTTGCGCTCCATTAAACACATACGGTAAACAGAGTTTTATTAAAGATGTATTGATGTGCCGTTGATGCTTCTGCTGGCGTTCTGTATCAGCAGGACTTTATCATACGATGGAGAGGAGGGTTGTATAAAGCACGGTTTATTCTCATTAATTCCCCCGATAGACTGACAGATCAACAACATCAAGTAGTTTAATGTCATAGGGCCCTATTGTTAATGGAGATGAAAACTACTTACTTGCATGAAATGTATGTGTTGACTGATTTAGAGTAGAGAGCACTTATGTATTAGAAATAGTTTTTATGATAAATGGAAAATGTACTAGTTAAGGTATGTGTTAAAGATGCTTAGGAGGAGAAAGCAGAGAAAGAGAAGACGGAGGCGCCGTGAAGAGATGCGCCGTAAGCAACTGAGGGCCGTGTCGAAGGAGTTGGCAGGACTCCATTTGATGATGTCACAGGTCGGGGTGGAGCGCCAGCGGGCCGCCCACCCCTCCGCCCGCGTGCCGCCCCTGAGGAGCTGACCGTGGACACAAAGGAGGCAGACACAGAATTAAAAATAAATATTCTTTATTAAATAATAAAAACAATATAAAGTCCCTTCCACATCCTCTTTTCTTCGGGAGCAGGTTCTTCCAGCATCAGCAGGCTCTTCCAGCATCAGCCGGCTCTTCACTAGCCTCAGGCTCTTCCAGCATTAACAGGCTCTTCCAGCATCAGCAGGCTCTTCCAGCATTAGCAGGCCCTTCCAGCGTTAGCCGGCTCTTCCAGCATCAGCCGGCTCTTCACTAGCCTCAGGCTCTTCCAGCATTAACAGGCTCTTCCAGCATCAGCAGGCTCTTCCAGCATCAGCAGGCCCTTCCAGCGTTAGCCGGCTCTTCCAGCATCAGCCGGCTCTTCACTAGCCTCAGGCTCTTCCAGCATTAGCAGGCCCTTCCAGCGTTAGCCGGCTCTTCCAGCATCAGCCGGCTCTTCACTAGCCTCAGGCTCTTCCAGCATTAACAGGCTCTTCCAGCATCAGCAGGCTCTTCCAGCATCAGCAGGCTCTTCCAGCATCAGCAGGCTCTTCCAGCATCAGCAGGCTCTTCCAGCATCAGCAGGCCCTTCCGGCATTAGCCGGCTCTAGCATCAGCAGGCTCTTCCAGTATCAGCAGGCCCTTCCAGCGTTAGCCGGCTCTTCACTAGCCTCAGGCTCTTCCAGCATTAACAGGCTCTTCCAGCATCAGCAGGCTCTTCCAGCATCAGCAGGCCCTTCCGGCATTAGCCGGCTCTTCACTAGCCTCAGGCTCTTCCAGCATTAACGGGCTCTTCCAGCATCAGCAGGCTCTTCCAGCATTAGCAGGCCCTTCCGGCATTAGCCGGTTCTTCACTAGCCTCAGGCTCTTCCAGCATTAACGGGCTCTTCCAGCATCAGCAGGCTCTTCCAGCATTAGCAGGCCCTTCCGGCATTAGCCGGCTCTTCACTAGCCTCAGGCTCTTCCAGCATTAACGGGCTCTTCCAGCATTAGCAGGCCCTTCCGGCATTAGCCGGTTCTTCACTAGCCTCCGGCAGAGAGTGGAAGATACATGTAACTCACAGCGTTAGCAGATTCTTCACTGGACTCAAGCAGAGAATGGATACATGTAACTCACAGCGTTAGCAGAGTCTTCACTGGACTCAGGCAGAGAGAGGAATAGATACGTGTAACTCACAGCGTTAGCAGGGTCTTCACTGGACTCAGTCAGAGAGAGGAATGAATACATGTAACTCACAGCGTTAGCAGGTTCTTCACTGGACTCAGACAGAGAGAGAAATGGATACGTGTAACTCACAGCGTTAGCAGGTTCTTCACTGGACTCAGGCAGAGAGAGGAATGGATACATGTAACTCACAGCGTTAGCAGGGTCTTCAAGCGTTAGCAGGGTCTTCACTGGACTCAGGCAGAGAGAGAAATGGATACGTGTAACTCACAGCATTAGCAAGTTCTTCACTGGACTCAGGCAGAGAGAGGAATGGACACGTGTAACTCACAGCATTAGCAGGCTCTTCACTGGACTCAGACAGAGGGAGGAATGGACAGCTGTGATTGCGAGTGAACAGCAGAAATAATTCCCACACTCACATTTCCACCACACACTGTAAGGTTTCACTCGTGCTCATTTCCACAATAAAACTGCAATTCAACAGACTCAGTGTACCAAGGCTTCCGCCCGCAATCCAGCCGAAGTTTTCTCTGGCTCTCTCATCTGTCTCTCTCATCTGTCTCTCTCATCTGTCTCTCTCGTCCTCTCTCTCCCGCGGCCTCCCGCCGCGACCGCGGCCACGGCCGCTCACGTGCTGCGCGTCTCACCTCTCATTCTCGTCGTGTCCCCCTCTGCTCGTGCCTCTCTCTCCCGCGGCCTCCCGCCGCGACCGCGGCCACGGCCGCTCACGTGCTGCCCCCTCTCTCTCACAACCCCCGCGGGGAAGAACCACGCTCACTTTCTCTTCCTCTGACTTTTTATACTCTCATGAGCTAGTGTGGCCCCATTCAAACGCTCAGCGCAAATTACCCACACCTGCTGTCAATCCGCCACTAGGTTACCATAGCGACAGGCACTCACCCAGGCTTTGGGACGGTGTTTCGCTTCCCAAATCTCAGCGGGGACATTTCTCTAACAGGGATAGTCCCGGGCTTATTTGTCACCCCGTGACATACCCCCCCACCAATCCGCTCCAGTCCCTGGAGCGGGACGCCGAAGAAAAGGGAAGAGAAAAACAAAAAAGAAACAAAACAAAAATAAACAACAACAAAAAAAAGGAAAAAAAACTGGTCGCCATACCTTCGGCCCACGGTTGCTCAACTCAGGGCGGCATCCTGCCGGCTACGCCACTTGTCACAGGTCGGGGTGGAGCGCCAGCGGGCCGCCCACCCCTCCGCCCGCGTGCCGCCCCTGAGGAGCTGACCGTGGACACAAAGGAGGCAGACACAGAATTAAAAATAAATATTCTTTATTAAATAATAAAAACAATATAAAGTCCCTTCCACATCCTCTTTTCTTCGGGAGCAGGTTCTTCCAGCATCAGCAGGCTCTTCCAGCATCAGCCGGCTCTTCACTAGCCTCAGGCTCTTCCAGCATTAACAGGCTCTTCCAGCATCAGCAGGCTCTTCCAGCATTAGCAGGCCCTTCCAGCGTTAGCCGGCTCTTCCAGCATCAGCCGGCTCTTCACTAGCCTCAGGCTCTTCCAGCATTAACAGGCTCTTCCAGCATCAGCAGGCTCTTCCAGCATCAGCAGGCTCTTCCAGCATCAGCAGGCTCTTCCAGCATCAGCAGGCTCTTCCAGCATCAGCAGGCTCTTCCAGCATCAGCAGGCCCTTCCGGCATTAGCCGGCTCTAGCATCAGCAGGCTCTTCCAGTATCAGCAGGCCCTTCCAGCGTTAGCCGGCTCTTCACTAGCCTCAGGCTCTTCCAGCATTAACAGGCTCTTCCAGCATCAGCAGGCTCTTCCAGCATCAGCAGGCCCTTCCGGCATTAGCCGGCTCTTCACTAGCCTCAGGCTCTTCCAGCATTAACGGGCTCTTCCAGCATCAGCAGGCTCTTCCAGCATTAGCAGGCCCTTCCGGCATTAGCCGGTTCTTCACTAGCCTCAGGCTCTTCCAGCATTAACGGGCTCTTCCAGCATCAGCAGGCTCTTCCAGCATTAGCAGGCCCTTCCGGCATTAGCCGGCTCTTCACTAGCCTCAGGCTCTTCCAGCATTAACGGGCTCTTCCAGCATTAGCAGGCCCTTCCGGCATTAGCCGGTTCTTCACTAGCCTCCGGCAGAGAGTGGAAGATACATGTAACTCACAGCGTTAGCAGATTCTTCACTGGACTCAAGCAGAGAATGGATACATGTAACTCACAGCGTTAGCAGAGTCTTCACTGGACTCAGGCAGAGAGAGGAATAGATACGTGTAACTCACAGCGTTAGCAGGGTCTTCACTGGACTCAGGCAGAGAGAGGAATGAATACATGTAACTCACAGCGTTAGCAGGTTCTTCACTGGACTCAGACAGAGAGAGAAATGGATACGTGTAACTCACAGCGTTAGCAGGTTCTTCACTGGACTCAGGCAGAGAGAGGAATGGATACATGTAACTCACAGCGTTAGCAGGGTCTTCAAGCGTTAGCAGGGTCTTCACTGGACTCAGGCAGAGAGAGAAATGGATACGTGTAACTCACAGCATTAGCAAGTTCTTCACTGGACTCAGGCAGAGAGAGGAATGGACACGTGTAACTCACAGCATTAGCAGGCTCTTCACTGGACTCAGACAGAGGGAGGAATGGACAGCTGTGATTGCGAGTGAACAGCAGAAATAATTCCCACACTCACATTTCCACCACACACTGTAAGGTTTCACTCATGCTCATTTCCACAATAAAACTGCAATTCAACAGACTCAGTGTACCAAGGCTTCCGCCCGCAATCCAGCCGAAGTTTTCTCTGGCTCTCTCATCTGTCTCTCTCATCTGTCTCTCTCGTCCTCTCTCTCCCGCGGCCTCCCGCCGCGACCGCGGCCACGGCCGCTCACGTGCTGCGCGTCTCACCTCTCATTCTCGTCGTGTCCCCCTCTGCTCGTGCCTCTCTCTCCCGCGGCCTCCCGCCGCGACCGCGGCCACGGCCGCTCACGTGCTGCCCCCTCTCTCTCACAACCCCCGCGGGGAAGAACCACGCTCACTTTCTCTTCCTCTGACTTTTTATACTCTCATGAGCTAGTGTGGCCCCATTCAAACGCTCAGCGCAAATTACCCACACCTGCTGTCAATCCGCCACTAGGTTACCATAGCGACAGGCACTCACCCAGGCTTTGGGACGGTGTTTCGCTTCCCAAATCTCAGCGGGGACATTTCTCTAACAGGGATAGTCCCGGGCTTATTTGTCACCCCGTGACAATGACGTCAGAGGAGAGTCTGGAACCTGCATTTCAAAGCCTGCGTATAAAAGTCTGAGAGGGAGACTGAATTGTTGGAGACTGAATAGCGCAGTGTCCCTCGACGCCTGAAACCAGCTGATTGTACCTTAATTGAAACCTATTATTGTAACCTAACTGTAACTTTGATATAACTTTTGTTAACTTTAATAAAACTTATATTATATTATTGGCAAGATATTGTCTACCTGAGAAATTATTTAAGAACCTTAAGCAAGAACTGACCACAGGGAAGTCTGCTGAACTCATTGTAAGTACTTTTTGAATGCTTATAGTTTTGTCCAGATTCAACTTTCCTTACCTACCTGAGAATAATAAATAAATAGGTAAAAGGTGTAAAGGTAAAAGGACACACCATAAAAACACTATCTTGCACCCAGCGCAATTGACTTTGTACACCGACGCATGTATCATTCCTATTTTGCACCCGCGCACAGCTGACTTTTCCCTCCACAAGCACGTCGGTTAACTAAGAAATACACTTGCGCTCCCAGGGGCGGTTCAGCGCAAAGAGGAGGCGTGTTCCGGCGCAAACAATCCCTGGTGCTATTTTACAGGTTTAGAAAACAATTCCGCCACTGGCCGAAAAACATTAGTTTAAAGTCAGTGGCGCGGTGCGCATGTTATTCATATGCTATTTTAAGGGCGCATGCTTGGCCATAATCAATGTAGCGTGTGCTCAACGCGCATACACTTTAATTCTCTCATCTACACAGAAGCAGCAGTTTTCATTTTTGCAAATCATACATTATTTAGATAGGGTTAGATAGATAGATAGATAGATAGATAGATAGATAGATAGATAGATAGATAGTTTATTATAAAAGCATACATCTAGCTTACACATTTACCCAAATTATCGACGTGCGAGAGCTCTTTCCATGTGGATCCGCCCACAAAGATACTTTCGCTTTGCGCTTGACACTTGCGTTTCAGATTGTTAAAATAGAGATTTCTTTGTCCATACAGTAGAAGTCAGTGGACAGTTTCAGGTGAACTATCCCTAAAAAGACTTGATTTAAAGTGCACAGAATATATTAGAAGAGTACTAAGTTTATATACAAATATTAACCAGAGCTTGCATGGAAATCAGAAGAGAGTTATTTGCAATATTGTTGTGTCTTTATAGAAGTGTTTCATATCGAGTCAGAGACTGTCCTGTATTCTCTTTCTTCTATCATTAATATAATTAAAGAGCTCTCAGTTCTCCTGTATGTGTTTCTGTCTGTGATTATTTGACCAATAACAGCTGAGTTGAACTGAGAAGGTCCATTTCCAGAAGAGAGAATCCACTTGCTCGTATGACTTTAATGCAAAGACTCCACATGGAAAGAGCTCTCGCTCCGCTACAGTATAAGCCTTATTCCGCCTCTCCCACTGTTAATAAAATATTAACAAGTATCATTCAGTTTTATAAATGTTTGGTATCCAACTGTCTCTCTCTGGTAACATTTTTCATATATGCTGGGTAAGATTAATGGTATAAGGGTACTATACGGTTATCCGGACCACACGTGACCACACGTAAATAATTTATCCAGAAATAGGTGTGGTTTTTGAATTCAGAAATAGGTGTGGTCCGGATAACCGTAAAGAACCGGTATAAGTTATATTTTGTAACTATTTTAAGTGTAACCATAACCATATTTTGTCATTAAACCTTTTCAGTTACAACTAATGTGCTAACTAGTTTTGATTTGGTATAGACTTTGAAGTGCTACTCTAGTAATCATGGACAGATTTACGATTTCTTGAACTCGAGGAGTCCATAAAGCTTGGCTTCCTTGGTAAATGCAATACAATATCGTCACTCTCTATAGCAACGCTCTCCCACATATTAAGCTATTGTAACTGCACTTATTTCCGTCGTTGGTGTAAGTGGCAGTGGATGGAATAGACAAGAAATGTACAGTTTTCTACCATCTTGCTAATAACATTTCTTCAGTCATTAGGCAGTCTTGCAGCCTGAACCACTGCTGGAAATCCACCCTTACACCTTATTCCGCCTCTCCCACTGTTAATACTTCACTCTTCCGCATTTTCTCATCCGACTTACGCTAAACTGACAAGGCACATCCGATAACTAGTTCAGTAGTTAGAAGATTGTTTATAGCTAGCCAAAGCTTTAGCGAAATGACAAATAACGTTGATACCGTAAATGTTTTAAATTGGGGTAATTTTGATTTCAGTTGGACTTTAAGGCGGGCATACACTGTGCGATGTCTGTGCGATTTCAGCAAGGAACCTACTCACACTGAACGAGTAGATCGCATGCGATTTAAAGCCAAAGCTCAGGATTTATGTGCTCACACTGTACGGTCCGAACGTCGAGCTGCGACTTGACTGCTCATACTATACGTGTGAAATATGCATGAATCAGCGCGATAAATCCTTGTGCCGGGTTGCGCCTATGGACGATATCATGTATCCAGAGATATTGTCAAAACAAGCATCAGCTATCAATATCAAGAAGATTTAGCATTTCTAATTTATATATTAAATTATTAGTAGGCTAGTATTATTGTATTATTATTATTATTATTATTAGGGAAGGCCTAGGCTACTTTTATTATTAAAGTGATAGGCTATTTAAATTGCCACGCAACAATTTCATAGCGCATCACCACATAACCAATGCGCTGTGTGAGGATAATAAAATATTACATAGAAGCTTTACTTCTCCTCATTAAAAATTGTCTAAAACATTTAGGTCGATTACAATGAATTATATACATATAATTAATTAGTAACAGTCTATAATATGTCCGAACACTGCAATAATTCAATGAAAATTAAAAACAGCTTTATTTCAAAAACATTTTTTAACAATAAAAGAGGCAAAGTGTACATCGCAGGTGGCTTGGAAGAAGTGGGTAATGGTTAATCCATTTTGCAACACGAACTGGAGGTAAGCAACAGTAATTTGTAGCTTTGAACTACAGAACTTGAAGATCTCCCTTTTTTCTTTTTTTCTTTTTTTTTTGCTGCAGATTAAACTGTTTTCGCGCAGGCGCAGTGAGGGAAAAAACACTGAGTTTAGGGCAATCAGTTCGTAGCTCTGCTTCAACTGTGCGATATAGTCACGAGGAGCGACCAAAATTTCTAACATGCCAGAAATTCATCCGACCATCCGATTGCCAGTCGGGAGAGTTTAATCGCCTCTCGTTTCCCCCTGTACACTGCACGAACACTGCACGACAAACGACGCAGGACAAAGCTGAAAATCGGCCCGACCCGAAAAAGAGTCGCACGATTCAGAATTCGGCTCAAAATCGGACGAAAATCGCACAGTGTATGCCCACCTTTATGGAAGGTAAGACTATCACACACATTATTAGTATTTATTATTCGTGATAATATCTTGCAACGTTCGTGTGGTTAACATAAGTATGTTATAAATGTATATAGTTAAGTATATTAACATGTGTTTGTGATATATACACAGCTGATGACCATCGGCAGGCTAAGTATCTTGTCAAATCTCTTAATTGTACAGTGGAGCAAGGTAAGTGAATGGAGTCCAGGTAAGTACAGTGCATGTGTAATTATGCAATTTGATTTTCTGATCATATTTTACCAATTCCAAACCACATCAATCTTAATAACTACTATTAATTGTGTATTTTAGGTGTGCATAATTATTAAGCAGGTTTTCTTTTTGCACATCTGAATATAAGGCATTTTACACTTCCAGCCTTAATGAACAATTATATATCACTTATAAATAAAAACAAAATTAATGCTAATTATTAAGATTGATGTGGTTTGGAATTGGTAAAATATGATAGGAAAAAAATATGCACGCACTGAATATGCAAAGGGTAAGGTAAAGGTAAATGTGGTAGGCATACTGTTGTAGGATGGTCAGTGCGTTGGCTAAACAAGCAGCAAAAAACTGGAAAAACTTCAAAAATGTCCATGGAAAAATTCACGTTTATTCAGGATGCCACAAATTCCAAAAAAGGTGCAACACAGTCCAAAGCAAAATGTCCATTTGCAAGTCCAAGTTTAACTGTTTAATTTGTTCAAAGTACAACTCAAAACAAAACAACAAACAAACAACACAAACTCAAGGGAAAAATAAGTTACACAGTTGGCTACTGATCCAACCAAACACCCCTTTGTTTTCTTTTCAAACATTTCATCTGTTCTTTTAGTTTTGATCTCCTCCTTAATTTTCAAACTGACCAATCATAACTCTTCATCAGCTATTAACTATACATTTCATAGTTCACAAAGTATTGGCAACCTTACCAACTATACATTGATAATGCCTGTCTTTTTCCAGTTACATTACCACTTAGAAAACAATACAATCACATAAACATTCGTGAGCTTTGGGTCTAAATACTCTTAATAGACCAACTCCTCCCCTTCAGGATGACATATAACGTCTCGGGTTACGTATGTAACCCTCGTTCCCTGAGTAGGGAACGAGACGCTGCATCGATACTCGATACTTTGGGGAATGCCCTCGGCATGACTCGTCTGAAGTCTGTAATAGGACTATTCCAATCTTGATTGGTGCTGTGTCTCTCGTCACTCGTGACGTCGCATGTGACGGTGATCCGGAAGCTATAAAAGGACAACGGAACATAGCCGCGTCAGCTTTTAAAGGGTCGAAGCAAGTCGTTCTCAGGAGCGTGAAAAGTGTGGCCGAGGGATGCAGCGTCTCGTTCCCTACTCAGGGAACGAGGGTTACATATGTAACCCGAGACGTTCCCTTTCGTAAAGGGAACTCCCGCTGCATCGATACTCGATACTTTGGGGAACGAATACCCACGCCGCCACACTGAGAGACCCCGCCCTGGTGTGAAGCAATCTGGCACACTCAAGACATGAGAACTTGTGAACCTGGTGTAGAGGGCAGATCCAGACTGTAATGTTTGATGAAGGTGTGTGGGGAGGCCCAGCCAGCGGCATCACAGACCTCTTGAAGAGAAACCCCTGCTAGCAAGGCTCTAGAGGATGCCACTCCTCTGGTTGAGTGAGCTTTTATCAGGAGAGGTGAAGGCAAATTGCGCACCTCGTAAGCTGAAGAAATAGCCTCTACTATCCACTTGCTAATAGTCTGTTTGGAGACCGGGGAGCCCCTCTTGGATAACCCAAAACACACAAACAGCTGGTCCAACTTCCTCCAGCCCGAGGTCCTATGTACATAGGCCTCAAGAGCTCGGACCGGGCATAACAAGTGTAATTTAGCTTGATCAGCCGACACATGCGGTGGAGGATGAAAGGCCGGAAGGATTATAGACCGTGCCACATTCGTGGGCACCTTAGGCACGTAGCCAGGTCTAGGGTGGAGAATGGCTCTCACTCTGCCAGGAGCGAACTCGAGGCAAGAGGGAGCCACAGATAGCGCCTGCAGGTCGCCAACTCGTTTCAGGGAAGTAATAGCGAGCAGGAAGGCTACCTTAAAGGATAAAAATTTCTCAGACACCTTATCCAGGGGTTCGAAGGGTGCCAGGGATAACCCTTCGAGGACCACTGCCAGGTCCCACGTAGGGACCCTAGGCTGGACAGCCGGCCTCATCCTCCTGGCTCCACGAAGGAAACGAATTATGAGTGGGTGTGTCCCCAGCGTGCCCACCCTCAAAGGCGTGTGGAAGGCTGATATAGCCGCCACATAGACCTTAAGCGTGGACGGGGAGAGCCCGTCAGAGAAACGATTCTGGAGGAACTCCAGTACTGAAGCCACTGGGCAGTTAACTGGGTCCAACTGACGTTCTCTGCACCATAAAATGAAAATTTTCCATTTAAATGCATAAAGTTTCCTCGTGACGGGGGCTCTAGAGTTTAGAATGGTCTCAACAACCTCGGTTGAGAGACCAGAATTTAAAAATTGGTCCCCCTCAGGGGCCAATCCAGCGGCTTCTTGGGCTACAGCCAAGGGTGAAATATCACGACCTCGGACTGAGGAGGGAGGACCATCCTGATTCAGATTCACCGCGGAAGGCCTGCCAGAAGGGCCCAGATGTTTGGAAGCCATATTTGGGCCTGTCAGTACGGGGCTACTAAGAGTAAGCTGATCCCGTACTGCCGAACCCCTTTGTACTCTAGAACCCCCGGGGGCAGAACAATCGGGGAAAGTACACACAGACATGGCCTCAACCATGTCTGCATCATGATATCCAGACCCAACAGAGCTGGAAGAACACGGGAGAGGTGGCGCAGAAGGTGGCCGTCCACATGAAGGGGAAACAGGATCACCTCCGACACACCGACGTCCATCCCGGCTAAAGCCAACTTGGGGTGGAGTTTGAAATCCCCGGGCTGCAGCCCCTGCCTCGACAGGATGACTGCCCCCTCTTTGATCAGAGAGACCACCGACATATTGTCTGTCCAAAATAGAACCTGATGGCCTCTCTGAAGTTTCCTCAGACCCTGTGTTTCCAACACAGGTTCTAGGAGCAGAAACCATAGCTTCCTCCCCATGATCAGAAAACGAGGGCATGTGCGCGTAACTCTGGTCATGCGGAGTGGGTTCCCTCTCGGGAAAAACCCATTGGTCCTGAGCCACTACTACAGGGCCCCCACGTACAGCAGGCCAAAGAATAATATGTTGAACACTGCTGCCAGCGAGCCCACTCTTTGATAAGGTCATATAGTGGTGGCCTGGCCTAGCTTGATATTCATGACTATGGTCAGGAAGATGAATGTCTGAGCTGGAGACAAATGTGCCTGCATCATGACTATAACCTACACCGCCCCCAGGAATTGGTTTCTCTGAAGAGGCACTGGTGATCTTTCCTAGACTCTGAGCCATATTCCCGAGCACCTCACGAGACTCAGAACAACACCCCGGTGTTGAACCTTCTGTTCTAGTAGTCAATGGACAGGAATGAGGATGCCCTGAAAACTCCGTGGAGCTAGGACAGTGACCATGCATTCCGAGGAGGTGCGGGGATACAATACTAGGCCGAATGGAAGAATCCAGAACTGATGCGCTTTTCCCCCAAAAGCGGATCTCGGAACCTTCCTGAGATGGGGTTAGAAGGAAATGAGGAGTTAAGGAGCTTGTGGATCTATCACGACAGACCAGTCCTCGGAGCTGGTCTGACTGACAGTCGGAAATTTGAATCTGAACCCCCTCGGAGGTTGATCCAGTACCCTGAGATCCGAAACAAGGTCTTACTCCCCTTCCCTCATGGGAACTATGAAGTACCGGCTGTAGAACCCGGGCTCCCGTAACCGAGGAAGAGCCCACCTTGAGGTTTCCTGTGTTAAGAGAGACTAGACTTCCCGCTCCAAGAACCGACCCTGCTCGGAGCTGACAGACATGTGAACCACCCTTAGTAGATAATATTTGCATATTAGCTCCACTGTAAGCAGGACCCCCCAGGCTATAATCTGAAGACCCCACGGGGTGTCTAAATATGCCATTATGGGGACCAGTCCCTCGAGACTGGCCTCGGCTTTTATTTTCCAAATGGTTTCGATGACCTGAAGCAGCTAACTGGCAGGAACTAACCGAAATATGCTCTCTACAGACCTCCTGAGAGGCGGCGAACTCGACAGGGCCGCAACGTTTTCGGGCAGATACTGCAATTTGTGTTCGCTGGAAGCCGATGTGTCCCGAAGCGCCATCGGCGGCGGGAAGTAAACATCGATTTCCTAAGGGCTGTACAAGGGGGCGAATCTCCTGTACTCGCTCACCTGGGGGAACAGCCATAAGGGTCTGCGTATTACGACAAGACCTCTTAGTTGAAGCCATCTTAGCCCGAGAGACAGTCCTCAGACCTGTCTTCGATATAGAGGGCTTCAAGCGAGAATGTTTCTTCTGGCCCCAAATCTTATACGGGGGGGCACGAGAGGAAACCTTCTCAAAATATGAGGAACTGGCGGCTGTCCCATGAGGCTGCCCCCTGGTAGCAACCCCAAGAGACCTGGACTGACAACTGGGGATAGCTGATTGTCGCTCTGCCTCCTGAAGCCTCTCGACAACGGTTCTTGCCGCGTCGCCAAAGAGTCCAGAAGGCGAAAGGGGGGCATCGAGAAGGAAAGCCCTGTCTTTCTCCCCGATCCCCAAGCGATTAAGCCATAAATGTCTCTCTGAGACGACTAGTGCTGCCATAGAACGGCCAATAGCACGGGCCGTCTCTTTAATAACACGGAGAGATAAGTCAGCCACTCTACGAAATTCAGTAATACCGTTGAGTGAGACCTCCCAGTCATCATCCACCTCTTTGAGGAGGTCAGCCTGGTATGCCTGTAATAACCCCATCGTGTGTAGGCATGCACCGGCTCGACCCACCGCCATATATGCTTTCCCTAACAAATTCGATGTACGAGATTTGGAGGGAAGTGTCTGAGCTATCCAGGGTGACGCAATGTCGGGGAGAAAATATTTCGCAAAATATTCCTCAACCCGAGGCATCACCTCATAACCATTCTCATTAGATTCCCTAATAGATGAGTAAATATATACATGAGGGGAAAATAATTGAGATGAACATGGATTTTTCCACGATCTCGATACCTCAGTATGGAGATCAAGTGAAAAAGGGAAGGCTCTGACACAAAGATTGTGACTGGGTCTGCAAGAAGCGCTCATCCATTTTATTTTTATTAGTCGCTTCCTGCTTATTATATGGCCATTCCACATTTAATTTAGCCACTGCCCTGGTCACAACCTCCAGCAACTCCTCAATAACTGGAATATGGGGTGGCGAATCCCCATATCCACCTGATTCAGTGTTGATAATATCTAACTCCTCGGAGCCAGATAAAACACACACTGTGTCTTTAACACGGTCGGAAGAAGCCGCAGCACGACCAGTGGAGCTGGTTAATAAACACTGAGAAAGGGTCGCAACCGTCTCAGTATTATATGTCAGCCCCACGTGCGAATCCCGTGCATACAAGCGGCGCGCTGCCTCAACAGACGCGGGACCTGATGCACTGGAAACGCGAGCCTGATCGAACAAGCTCAAACGGGAGCGGAGCTCTTTCATAGGTAACTGAAAACAGTTTGCACAGACAGTGCCCTCGAGCACTGCCCGTGCATGCTCCACTCCCAGACAAACAACACAGAACGAGTGCGTGTCATCCTCGCTCAAATAGCGCGGGCAAGGAGACGCACACCGCCTGAGTCGTTTCTCTATATTCGCCATATATTGTAGATAGACAGACAACACCAAATAAGACAATACAGATCACACAGAACGCTTGCTGAAGACAGAAAGCTGACGCTGCTATGTTCCGTTGTCCTTTTATAGCTTCCGGATCACCGTCACATGCGACGTCACGAGTGACGAGAGACACAGCACCAATCAAGATTGGAATAGTCCTATTACAGACTTCAGACGCGTCATGCCGAGGGCATTCCCCAAAGTATCGAGTATCGATGCAGCGGGAGTTCCCTTTACGAAAGGGAACTGGTTTCCTGTTCGCGGCCCCTCCTACTAGGCATTTCCAGGAGCCGGTAAGACAAAGAGACATGCACATTAATATTAAAACATTGTTTGTTTAACTTCACCTTTATATTCTTTATCTTACTAAATCTGAATCTTTATGTTCCACTTTGATAACAGTCACCAAGGAATGTGCACCTTTCATGTGACTGCCACTAGAGTAACACAAACACACAATAAAGATCTCACAAAACTGTTTAGTGTGGTTCTTTAAGTTTGGCACATTTGTGCCACATCACACATACATTAAAGGTACACTGTCATTTTTTTCGCCACTAGGGGTCACTAACCTCTTACAATAACAAAGGCGTAGTTTGATGACGCAACATTAGCTAAGAATTATGGATCTTGTCGTCAACGTCAAGCCGACCGATCTAATAATGTTTATGGATGACTGAATACATCGATGCTTTTATCATGACTGTGATATGAAGCAGTTCGGGATTGCTAAGAGACAGCTATCAGCTCCACAAGCGACGCGAATCCCGCGGATATAAAAGGAATATGGACATTTCATTCTACCGAACTACACGCAGAATTACAACTCACAGGTCAGTTTATTAGACACATTAAACTTGTGAGGTAACGCAGCGCTGTTTCACTTGGTCTAACATTACACTAGTACACTAAACTGCATTTGAATGTGTTGAAATGTATGCGTTAGTTTGTCTGTATGAGACTAACAGTAAGCTAGATCAACATTAGAATAACATACAGATCATATTCTGACATTTTATCATTGTTGAACTATATAACATTGATTAGTTTTATGTTAATGTGCTCACCTGTTTAATAAAGTACATGTAGGAGCAGTCGAAGTCTCGGACGTGGAGCTCTCGTTTATATACTGTCTATGGGAGCTCTCGGCATCTCGAAAACACCGCGCTGATATTGATCCTCGTTTTAGTTCTCCTTTTTTATCCAAAGTCTGCTTGCCATGGTCCGTAATGTTTGAACGAAACAACAACAGCGTGCAAATAGACATTGCGAACTACAGTGGTCCACGTCTGTCGTCTTGGTTACTATCAGGCGGCTCTGGTTCATAGCTCTGGTTACCATGGCAGTACAAGCCTGGTACGAGCGGAAACCATGGACAACGCGGATATGACGCCATTGACTGCGACAAAACGGAAATAAAGAAACGTGCCGTGTCTTCGAATTAAATAAAAATTTCTCCTGGTTTGAAAGTTGTTGGAAACAGTCGGGATAATGTAAGTATACAACAAAAACAAATATATAACATAGATATAGTGATTTTTGCTATTTTTAAAGCAAAAAAAGATACATATTGTGCCTTTAAGTGTAATATTAACCCTCTGAGGTCGACAAATGCGCGGGCGCGTTTTGCTGGATTTTCTCCACATTGTAGCACTATAAACTTAAATTACTCGGTCATTTATGGTCATACAGAAAAAAGAAATATAAAAAAAGAATCTGTGATATTTCTACTTTTGTATGTGTCCACTTACAATCAAATCAAAACATTGTGCTTTTGTAAAATAAAGAAAATAAACAGGGTGTGCGTTCTGCCTCTCCGTCGTGGTGTACTTTTTTTTCTTGAGCACGTCTATAAACTGAAACAAAACTCAGCGAATACTTGTCACACATTTATGAGCCATATACCTTTATAAACATTTAAGTGTGTACTTTTAACCCCCTGAAGTCGGCGGTATCGCCGGCGATACCAGCTCGCTTTTTTTTTATCAGTGTAAAAGAAACTCATAAAAACTCTGTTGACTTTGATTTTCCATAGGAGTTTCATACATCAATCGATTCTGTTAAATGTGTATTATTTTTGTGTATACTCACAATAAAAACAAAGTGTTGTGCTTTTTGCCAAATAAAGAAAAATAAACACGAAGCGAGTTCTGCCTTCTCTCTGCCAGTGAAGTCCATTCTGAAATGCGTCCGAAAATGAACAATAACTCAGCGAATACTCAGTCAAACAGGCATACAGACACACAGGCATGAAGCTTGAATTCTCTTCTTTTAAATGAAGCAATTTATTTAAAAAACAAATATTCTCATCTTGTGAAATCTGTATTAAAAGAGAGCGATTCCAGTCGACCTCATTACAGCTCATTCAGATGTAATGTGACACGCCCACGGAGAGCGTGCGCTATTCAAACGCAAATGGCTGAGGCAATCCACGCAATCCTGTGAACGCCCCCATATCAGCTCGAGAAAACACACAAGTTTATTCAGATCATTACTTGTTTACACCGTCTTGCAGCGCTGTGAGGAATAATAATAATGGAAAATGTACCTCAGAAGTGCGGGTATATCGAGGAGCGAGCTGAGGAATGCTGTAGTAAGTTTTTTCCTTCTCATGTGAATCGGGTTTCTGTTTATGAATGAATGAACGGCAGAGATGCGCGCTGTTTACCACAGCTCGCAAAAAGACAGTTTACATTTAAATCGCGTGTGTGAATGAATGATGATGTTTTAGCAAACTGTATTGCTATACTGAGATGAGTAAAAATCGACTGAAATATGTTGAAATAAAATGTAGGCTATTTGTATAAGCAACGTATTAAACTGCAAATTAACATTTATATGCCCTAATATTTCATAAAAAACAACGTTACAGTCAGGCGAAATATGAAAGACAACATTTTGTTGACTAGATTTGGGTACAGTTTATACTGTAGAATATACTGTAAGATTACACTTGAATTGTTGTTGTAATTGTAACCTTTTTAATAAAAAATATATTTACAAGGTAGATGTAAACAAACTATTAAAAGGTAAATATAATTTTTTTCTTTAAATAATTTGTATTGTGTTTTATTAGTAACAAATTTGGGGAGAGGATAAATATACCAAAACTGAAAATACAGTATGAGAATTAACTGCACAATTACTAGACATGTTTACCTTGGATATTATACCATTTGCAAGCACAATTTGTGAAAAAAAAAAAATGTATATAATATATTTGTGTATAAATATATACACACATTATATATATATATATATATATATATATATAAATATATATATATATATATATATATATATATATATATATATATGTGTGTGTGTGTGTGTGTATGCATATATATATATATATGTGTATGCATATATATATGTGTGTGTATATATGTGTGTGTGTATATGAAGAGTTCAGATGCAAAAGCTTCTAAATGCCATCTGAAATTTTCTTCTAGAATGATCATTTTTATCAAGCTCTTATATTTAAGTTAGCTATAGGTGACACACCTGAATGAATGGCTCATTAAGTATGCAGGGGCATTGTCTAATCAGGTGTGAACTACTAAATATGCATGGTCGTCTTTCTCTTGATATCAGTATGTTCACTTTTTTTTTTCAGGGCCCAGATGCCACTGAGGACTTCAGTGAACATGAACATGGTAAAGTGAAAATCAAACACCTTGGAAATGAAATGTATGTACAATGTTTTTAGGAATGGCACAATCATTGTTTTCAATAAGTTCTTTTTTGGCATTTGTTGTATCTTTGGACTTTGTTGTGTTGTAAATAAATCCAAACAATTTAAAAGCCATTCTTTTTTAAATCTCCTCATTTACAGTATTGTGCAAGGTTGCCCAGAATGACAGGGCCTGATAGCTCCTAAAAGGGCCGTTAGGGGAGGGTCTTTGTCTTTCTCAGGTGTGAAAACAATACATATTAATGACCTCCGCATAAAGCTTTTTCACACAAAACACGTCGTAAATTTTTTTAAATCAATATATTTTCTTATCAGGGTGATTTTCACATAGTTTTAGAGCAAATATTCTAGGCTACGTGATACAATTTTCAAAAGTCTTGTGAAGAAATAATCAGTATGGGTTTCATGGCCTTATTTCAGTGAGATTTTTTTTTTGTATTTTCACAAACCACGCATAAATGTCATTATCTCAAAACTACAAACTTTTACATACATGCTGCTGATATATTATCGTAGCAGAGTTTGTGCTGAATACAGTGTAATTAGACTTTAGCCATGGAAATGTCACAAGTAACAGAAATAACCAGAAATGTCAGAGCATGTCAGAACACCTCCAGGGCCCAGAAAACAGCTCAGACCTCAGAGGGTTAAATAACTAAATAGCATCCAGTGTCTAGCAGTGCAGCAGCATTTTTGGCTGAGGGAATTCCTGGAGGGACTTCAGAGCCAGTCCTGAAGATCCAAGGGCCTTCATAAAATGTAAGAGGTTTACATATGTGTTATTTTTTATATAGGCTATTTTTGATATTTCCATTTATTTTACTTTGAGTTGGGGTTTTCATTGGTCCCAACAGATTCTGATGGTAATATCTGTCTTTTGGAGCCTCCTGTCCCAACAGAACCCCAGGCAGTTGTAAGTCGCCTACTCAATACACCAGAAATTATGACAAATAGTGTTATAAAGTGCACTCGACCAAATGCTCATCTTCACAGGACGATGGGGATAAAGAGTTTCTGCTGCCACAGAGAGGCCTACAGAGGTAATGTTAATATTATGTGTCTACACATCAAACAATCTACACATTCACATTTGAAACATTTTTACGTGGAGTAGCCTATAGAATCTAAGTTTAAATCTAAGTATAAACGGGTATTCTCTCCCTCCGCCCCCAGAGTGTGGAAGAACAGCAGAAGGACGGTCCATCAACTTCTGCTGCACAGATGAACACAGTTCAGTGATTCTCAGTAAATGCCACAGTTTAACTATGTAGAATTTGTTTAGAACTACGTTATGTAACTCAAATCTACTTCTGTATTTTCAGTTGCCAGTTAAGATGTTATATAGACTTCATCTTATTAAAAAAAAAATGTACCAGTAAAAAAAAGCAGTAAAATTAGCAATATTTTATTTATTAATAAAATATTAATTTTATTAATAAAAATGTACTGAAAGAATGAATGAGGTGTTTAAACACCACTTCCTCTTTAAAAAAGGGGAGGAGACCGAAAGAAACTCTGGGTTTACCAAAGAAAACCTGCTCCCGACCAGGTTAGGTTCACAGAGTAGGTTACCATGGTAACTGACTCTGAGTATAAGTTACCTCTCTTTCAGAAACGGGCTTGACTTACTCTGCTTTCTCAGGTTTGACATACCTCCCATTCTGAAACAGAAAACCCAGAGTTTCCCTCATTTCAGGGTTTTCACTTAACCTCCTTTCTGAAACAGGGCCCTGATGAATCGTTTATCGGAGGGATGTAAATCTCTCAGGTTTCATTAAAATGTCAGTTTTTTACCCAGCTTCTTCAAGTTTGCATGGCGTGTGACATTTGGAACCTCATTATATTGTGATTCTAGGTAAGATTGTATTACATTAATGTTACTTGTCTGTGCCAGTGTTACGGATCAACTGGGGACGCGCGAGTGCACACAGATAGTTTTACCTGGATTTCCAGCAGATGTTAGACGGCTACAGATTCGTCACAGCCATTTTTCACAGATCAATGATTAAAAACGTATGTTTCACCAGTTGTATACACATTAGTATGCATAATAAAGCAATTTGTGTTTGATGTGTATATTCCTGCGTATTTGGCGCAAGCTTTCCTGTAGCTCTAACAGAAGAGCGTTGGCGCTTGCAACGCCAAGTTCATGGGTTTGATTCCCAGGGAAAGCAAGAACTGATAAGAATGTAAATGTGTAGCTTGAAATGCAATGTAAGTCGCTTTGGATAAAAGCGTCTGCCAAATGTGTAAATGTACATTATGCTCAGTAGGAGCATGAACTTGAATGTTGTGTATGTAATGTCTTGTATTGGACATGTAGAGAACACTTTGTCTTTAGTGATTAAAGTCCTGTGAAAAACACGGAGAGATAACCACAAATTGTATTACTGAAATAAGCAAAACATATGATATAGTGATAATGAATTATTACAAATAAATACTGATATTCTCTATGGCCAATATTTATGTAGCACCCTGCTAAATTTATCTAATGTTTATTTTGTGTTCTGTTAACAAATACAGTATCTTGAAATATGGGCCAGTTCAATTGCCCTGGTGTGTAATACATTTTTTTGTATTATTACGCGTGTTAATTCAGTTATAAATAGAGATGTTAAAATATTATTTTTTCTTTTGAGAGTAACCTTTGAACCCTCTGTCATTTTATTTCGTATTGGATGGCCAGGTGTCAGTTTCATTAGTTATCCAATCAGTTCCATCCATAGAGCAGTGTAACAGCCTACCGGATTGTTGAGGGGGCGGGACTAAAAGACCGAGCGGAAAAAGTACGAGAAAGAAAGCCTGAGAGATCGCTGCGAGCTAGCTGTAAGTTCTGTGTGATTTATACATTGCTGTTCATCGATGTTGAGAACCAGTGGGGTATTCTTCTTGAGTTTTGTGAAGGTGCTACACTGTTAAAACGGGAAAGTGAGTTAGTTTGGAGCTGTTTGAATCTACAACGGAGATTCGGATGAAGTGAAACTACTGCTTACTTAGCATGTGTGAACTGATAGCCACGTGTGAACTGCGACGCGCATAGCCACGTGTGAACTGCCTGAAATCCAATTTGCCACCGAGTTCTGAGTGAGTATGTGAACTAAAATGAACTTGAAAAAGATATCATGAAGCTCATTCGTTTTTTTTGTGGACTGTTGGCTAGTGTGCATCAGAGACTGCCATCCATGTTGCTGCAATAGATGTGCTCGGGATTCGTGCTGCAGGCCAGAGATGTCTGTGTTTTTCACACAGACGGACAGAGTTTCAGGACGGGTTTTCTTCATCGTGTATCTCACCACTGGATCAAACGGTTTGAACCAGAATGGTCATGTTAATTTTTCTGTCACCAAGGAACTGTGAGTACAGACAATATTTTTTTTTTCAACTGAGCTCCAACATGCGCGCCAACGTTGTGGTACCACAAAACACTGACATTTAGTAGGAAAAACCCCGGGGTATTGTTAACTGTCATTTCATTTGAACATGAGAACATTTTGAAAGGTTAACGCACCTGAATTCTGAAGAAAATATATAAATACATTTTGAGTTTAACATTTAATCTTTGTGGTCTGATATTTAAGTGTGTGTGAGTGAAATGTGATTTGTGTGATTTCAGTTTATTTATGTTTTTCAAATAAGGGTTATAGTGGCTAAGTTAAATATATATGTGTATGGGAGTTTATGCTCACGGTGAAAACAAACGAACACAGTATAGCTTTATTTCAGCTAACCAGGCCTCTCTACACTCTAGTCAGAGTTTCATGCCCTAAGTTTTAATTGTTTTCTATAAATCCCGATTTTAACTTCTAGTAACCTCTCACCAATTCATTTCCCCATGCACATGATAAATCCTGAAAAAAAGTGGAATTGTGTAGGAGGGTTACACGTGGGGGCTCGTCCGGGATGTTGTTTACTGTTGTTTTGTTTTGTGAGCATGTTATAAAAAAATACAAATAAAATAGGAAGTCAGTGCTAAATGAGGTAGCTTAAAAGCCCTATAGCCACTTGTGTTTCAGAGATTTTTTTTATTTTATTTTTATTTTTATTTTATTCTGTCTATCCGAAGCTATTAACATGGATCCAGAACCGATTTTCAAATGGTGTAAAGACAAAGGTGTTGATGCAAGGAAAGCATTTGTGCTTAGTAAAGTTTCTCTTGATGTTACTGATGAGACTATGTATAGGGTACTGGATGAGGCTGAAGTTTTCGGTCCCTGTAAAATAAGAGGACGATGTGTAGAACACTCCAATAAAAGCCAGTCAGTTTTAGTTGAAACTGTTAATGACATGACTAAGACTGACATACCTGAACAGTTACTAGCTGGAGATGAGTTTGGACCTTGGATAGTGAATGTTACTGACACCCAGACTGTTCCTGTAACTGATAGAGGAGACTTCCAGTCCAAGTTGCTGTCATTCTTAGCAAATGAAGGGAAGACACTGGCTGATGTCACTGGCTTACTTACCTCTGCTTCTGCCCCACCCAGCTCTTTACCTACTGCTCCACACAGCACTTTACCCACTGCTCCACCCACCAATCCAGACCTGAACGCAACTCTGGTGAATGCCATCTCCTCACTAGTTGAAAAGTGTCAAGCCACGTCTGGCGATGGACCAGCCTATCGCAAGCTACGCATGTTCTCAGGTATGAAACCCACTCCACATGGAGAAGAGGAGTATGACGCTTGGGCGGAACAGACCACTCACATGTTGGACGAATGGCAGTGTTCTGATGTTGTCAAAAGACAGAGAGTAGCTGAGTGTCTTAAAGGGCCAGCAGCAGATATTGTCAGAGGTTTGAGAGTCACTAATCCCCAGGCCACTGCCAATGACTACCTTAAAGTCCTCGAAGCAGCTTTTGGAACCACAGACAGTGCAGCTGATCTCATGGTGAGGTTTCGTAATACATTCCAGCAAGAAAGTGAGAAATTATCAGCTTACTTACTCAGATTAGACAAGCTATTGCATGCAGTCCATCGTAAAGGTGGAATTGAAGTGATTGACATGAACCGAACACGCATTGATCAAGTTGCTAGAGGCTCTCTGCCTCATGACCTCGTAGCCCTTCGCATAAGACTGACTTACAAACTCAAGCCTCCTCCCAGCTTTACTGAGTTGCTTCGGGATGTAAGAGAAGAAGAGGAGATGATCCTAGAAAGACCGAATGCAAAGAAGGTCACGTCTTTAGCTACTGGCAGACGAGCCGAGTGTGCTACAGCCTCAGTTGTACATGTACTGCCAGAGCCTGCGCCAGTCCCTGACGTAAGAGAGAAAGATCTTGCAATAGAGAATCTAAGGAAAGAATTTCAAGGTCTCAAGACTGATGTTGCACGTCTCCTTTCTGCCTCTGTGACTGCATCAGCCAGTGTGGCAGAGCACGTAGACCAGAACCCTAGCCAGAAAGCTACTGGAAACTCATATGCACGTGTGAAGGAGAGGGTTCCCAAACCTCAGTATCGTGTTGATGTCTTTTGCTACAAATGTGGTGAAGATGGTCATTTCCAGCGGGAGTGTCAAAATCCAGAAAATCTCAGAAAAGTGAACAAGCGCCTTTTGAAAATGAAACAGCCGACGGGAAACTTTCCAGGGGCTCGGTAGAGGAACGGCCTGATGCTCCGGATAGAATACGTTCCACAAGATGTGACACGCTACCAGAAAAGAAGGCTAACTTGCCAGAAGGTTTAGTAGGACCTAGCTCTATTGTCTCAGTACAAATTGAGGGCATTTACGCCAAAGCTTTACTTGATAGCGGGTCTCAAGTTACCTTACTGTATCGCTCCTTTTATGACAAATATCTGAAGCACCTGCCTTTGACCCCTATTGAGTGCCTTGAGATCTGGGGCCTCAGCGCAAAGGAGTATCCATATAATGGTTATATGTGCTTGAAGCTTGAGTTTACTGGAGATGTAGTTGGAGTAGCTGAGACTGTAGAAACACTTGTGCTTGTGTGTCCAGATCCGGTCATGACAGGGGATGTTTCCCTTGTGGTCGGCACAAACACCTCAATAGTTCGAAGACTGTTCCATTCATGCAAAACACATGGAGGAGACAATTTTCTCAACACCCTGTCTGTTCATCCAGTAATAAAAGTTGCTTATGAAAAGTTTCAGGAAACTCCTGACGACACAGCTGAAACAAAAAGAGGAACAGTCTGGTTTACACGAGACAAGCCTTTCACTCTGCCACCTGGCGGCGTTGCTACGGTTGTTGGTGTTCCAAAGTTTCCTGGAGGTCTCTCTAGCCAAGCTGTTCTTATAGATCATCCCGAGGTAGATTGTTTTCCTGAAGAGCTACTGGTCATGCCGGTGGTTGAAAAGTCCACTGCTGTTTACTGTCGTCGCATCACAGTCACTGTAAGAAATTTGTCCAGTCATAATGTGACATTAAAACGTGGAATTCCAATTGCTCATCTATTTCCTGTAGATGTAATAAATACAGTCAGTGAAAAGGAGGGCCCTAAGCTGCTTACACCTCAATTGTCCCCGTCTTCTTTCAACTTTGGTGACTCTCCTGTGCCTCCTGAGTGGAAGGAGCGACTGTGTCGAAAGATGATGGAGAGAAAAGAGGTATTCTCCTGCAGTGAGTTTGATGTGGGTTGTGCAAAGAGCACAAAACACACCATACGGGTGACAGATGATAGACCTTTCAGAGAACGCTCTAGACGTTTACCACCTGGTGATTTGGAGGATGTGAGGAAGCATCTGAATGATCTCAAAGAGGCCGGAATCATTTCAGAATCCAGAAGCCCATATGCTTCTCCAATAGTTGTGGTTCGCAAGAAAAACGGTACCATACGAATGTGTGTGGACTATAGAACGTTAAACAGAAGAACGATTACGGACCAGTATACAGTCCCTCGTGTGGAAGATGCTTTGTCCTGCCTGGGTGGTAGCCAGTGGTTCAGTGTGCTTGACCTCAGAAGCGGCTATTACCAGATCCCTTTAGCTGCTGCTGATAAAGAAAAAACAGCTTTCACTTGCCCAGCAGGGTTCTATCAGTTTGAGCGGATGCCGCAAGGGATTTGTGGGGCTCCGGCCACATTTCAGCGAATTATGGAAAGGACTGTTGGTGATATGAACCTACTGGAAGTGCTTGTGTATCTGGATGACGTGATCATTTTCGGAAGAACGCTAGAGGAACACGAGCAGCGCCTTCTTAAAGTCCTTGACAGATTGAAGGAGGAAGGATTAAAGATATCGTTGGATAAATGTCAGTTCTGCTGCCCCTCTGTTACCTACCTTGGCCACATTGTGTCTAGAGATGGTATCGCTACAGACCCAGCAAAGATTGAGGCAGTGAAATCATGGCCCCGCCCAGAAAACATTACTGCTCTTCGTTCCTTCCTTGGCTTCTGTGGATATTACAGACGTTTTGTAAAGGATTTCTCCCGAGTCTGTTATCCACTCAATCAGCTGCTTCAGGGCTGCATTGTATCTAGAAAGACAAGGAAAGGGGCAAAGAAAAATAAAGATATCAAAGAGCAGAGTAAAGCACAAGCAGCCACAGCAACAAAAGATTGGTACCATCCTTCTGAGAGTTTTGGAACTAGGTGGGATAAAGACTGTGAGAAAGCTTTTGAGGCTTTAAAGAGAAGTCTTACAGAGGCGCCTGTGCTGGCAATCGCCAACCCAAAACTGTCATATGTGCTGCATGTCGATGCGAGCAGAGAAGGATTGGGAGGTGTCCTCTATCAGGATCAGGGAGAAGGTTTGCGCCCAGTTGCGTTTGTCAGCAGAAGCCTCTCTCCAACAGAAAAGAATTATCCTACACATAAGCTCGAGTTTCTGGCATTAAAATGGGCTGTTGTCAACAAGTTGCATGATTATCTCTATGGAGTCAAGTTTGAGGTTCACACTGATAACAATCCATTGACGTATATCTTAACTACAGCTAAATTGGACGCAACAGGGCATCGATGGTTGGCGGAATTGTCAACATATGATTTTAGTCTAAAGTATCGACCTGGAAAACAGAACGTGGATGCGGATGCATTGTCACGCCGCCCTCATGCAAATCAAAATGCTTCACATGAGAAGGAAACTCTGCTTGCCACCACAGTCCAAGCTGTCTGTCACATGTCTAAAGCCAGAGTACCTCACTGTCGCCAGTGCAGAGCTGTAGATCTCATGGGCTCATCTAAAGGTGCTGTGCCCAGAGCCTATTGTAACTTGTCATTTCTGAACACTAAGCAGTTGCCCAAATTGAGTGCAGCAGAAATCTCAAATTCTCAGCAGAAAGACCCATGCATTGGAGAAGTGTGGCGTGCTATAGTTCAGAAAAGTGCCAACCAAGCTAACAAAGAGAAACATCCTGATGTGTCATTGTTGTTAAAAGAGTGGGAGAAGCTAATAGTCAAAGACTCTGTGTTGTACAGAACAAGCCATCCACCAAACAAACCAGCTTGGCAGCAGCTGTTGCTCCCACAAGAGTTCAGAACAATTGTGCTCCAGTCATTACATGACCAGTCGGGCCATTTGGGGGTTGACAAGACATACGGACTGATACGGGAAAGGTTTTACTGGCCTCGCATGAAAGTCCAGATTGAACAGTACTGTAAGAGCTGTCCAAGGTGTATTCAGAGGAAAACGCTGCCTAAAAGAGTTGCTGAGTTGTCGCATCTTAACAGTGATGGACCGATGGATCTCGTCTGCATGGATTTTTTGACGATTGAGCCTGACTCCAGAAATATCTGCAATGTGCTCGTAGTTACAGATCATTACACGAGATATGCTCAAGCTTTTGCAAGTAAAGATCAGAAAGCATCAACTGTCGCTAAGGTTCTGTGGGAACAATACTTTGTCCACTATGGTTTGCCAAAAAGGGTGCACTCAGATCAGGGCAGGGATTTCGAAAGTCGCCTTATCCATGAACTGTTAAGCATGCTTGGCATAAAGAAATCCCGAACCACTCCCTATCACCCTCAAGGTGACCCACAGCCTGAGCGTTTCAACAGGACTCTTCTTGACATGCTTGGAACGCTGGAAACGCAGGACAAAAGTAAATGGAGTAAGCACCTCAGTCATCTTGTACATGCGTACAATTGCACAGTGAATGAGTCCACAGGCTATTCTCCATATTTTCTAATGTTTGGACGACAAGCCAGGCTGCCCATAGACGTGACATTCGGAGTTTCAAGTGACGGCACCTCCACAAAATCCTACTTGAGGTATGTCAAAAACATGAAACGTGAGCTTCAAGCCGCCTATCAGTTGGCTGGGAGTATGGCAGAGAAGAAGAATGAAGGGAACAAGCAACGCTATGATCAAAGAGTTCGTTTCTGTCCATTAGATTCCGGGGACAGGGTCTTGATCCGAAACCTTGGGTTACAAGGGAAACACAAGCTTGCTGATCGGTGGAAAGATACTCCTTACATTGTGGAGAGTCAACTGCCTGGTTTGCCCGTGTTCAAACTGAAGCCAGAGAGTGGACATGGATCTGAAAAGATACTACACCGAAATCACATTCTGCCAATCGGACAGGAAGTGCAGTTGCGGCCTGAGATGAACAAGGAGCCCTTAAAACAAAGAAGAGCCAGCAGACGGCTCAAAGCAAAGAGAAAAGGGAACTCTGATACTTCATGTTTACCAGCACCCGAACAGGATAAGATGGAGGCAACATCTGATTCTGAAGATGATGAGATGGGTGTATGGCATGACTATTATGTACCACAAACGCTGTCAGGACCAGAACCTCAAAACATTGATTACTGTGAGCCTTTTGATCTGGATTTGGATCTGGCTGTTTTGACAAGTAACTCAGAAATGGATGATTCAGTTGAAAAATCTGTCGTAGTGGAGGAGAATGACCATGTGGTACAAAATGTGACAGCAGAAAGTGTGCCACGAGAAAGAGACACTGAAATACAGACGTCAGATGTAGCTGAGAGACTTAACAGTGTAACAGAAAGCCATGACAAGACAACTCGGCCTCAGAGACTAAAGAAAGCTCCAACCAGACTAACTTATGACTTTTTAGGGACCCCAACGTCAGTGGCAGTTGGTACACATAGTGCTACTGTAGTTGAGATTAATGACCAGAAAGATTCTTTAGCCCTATCTCCTATTAAGAAATACAAAAGTTATTTTTACAAATGGATAGGTTAAGGGGAATGTTTAATAATCTTCCTACCACAATCTTTTAAGAAAATGTGTTTATTTTCCTTAAAGTGATTTACGGTTTTAGACATGTCATGAGGGCATGACCATTTTTCTTGTGGGGGGAGAATGTAGCACCCTGCTAAATTTATCTAATGTTTATTTTGTGTTCTGTTAACAAATACAGTATCTTGAAATATGGGCCAGTTCAATTGCCCTGGTGTGTAATACATTTTTTTGTATTATTACGCGTGTTAATTCAGTTATAAATAGAGATGTTAAAATATTATTTTTTCTTTTGAGAGTAACCTTTGAACCCTCTGTCATTTTATTTCGTATTGGATGGCCAGGTGTCAGTTTCATTAGTTATCCAATCAGTTCCATCCATAGAGCAGTGTAACAGCCTACCGGATTGTTGAGGGGGCGGGACTAAAAGACCGAGCGGAAAAAGTACGAGAAAGAAAGCCTGAGAGATCGCTGCGAGCTAGCTGTAAGTTCTGTGTGATTTATACATTGCTGTTCATCGATGTTGAGAACCAGTGGGGTATTCTTCTTGAGTTTTGTGAAGGTGCTACACTGTTAAAACGGGAAAGTGAGTTAGTTTGGAGCTGTTTGAATCTACAACGGAGATTCGGATGAAGTGAAACTACTGCTTACTTAGCATGTGTGAACTGATAGCCACGTGTGAACTGCGACGCGCATAGCCACGTGTGAACTGCCTGAAATCCAATTTGCCACCGAGTTCTGAGTGAGTATGTGAACTAAAATGAACTTGAAAAAGATATCATGAAGCTCATTCGTTTTTTTTGTGGACTGTTGGCTAGTGTGCATCAGAGACTGCCATCCATGTTGCTGCAATAGATGTGCTCGGGATTCGTGCTGCAGGCCAGAGATGTCTGTGTTTTTCACACAGACGGACAGAGTTTCAGGACGGGTTTTCTTCATCGTGTATCTCACCACTGGATCAAACGGTTTGAACCAGAATGGTCATGTTAATTTTTCTGTCACCAAGGAACTGTGAGTACAGACAATATTTTTTTTTTCAACTGAGCTCCAACATGCGCGCCAACGTTGTGGTACCACAAAACACTGACATTTAGTAGGAAAAACCCCGGGGTATTGTTAACTGTCATTTCATTTGAACATGAGAACATTTTGAAAGGTTAACGCACCTGAATTCTGAAGAAAATATATAAATACATTTTGAGTTTAACATTTAATCTTTGTGGTCTGATATTTAAGTGTGTGTGAGTGAAATGTGATTTGTGTGATTTCAGTTTATTTATGTTTTTCAAATAAGGGTTATAGTGGCTAAGTTAAATATATATGTGTATGGGAGTTTATGCTCACGGTGAAAACAAACGAACACAGTATAGCTTTATTTCAGCTAACCAGGCCTCTCTACACTCTAGTCAGAGTTTCATGCCCTAAGTTTTAATTGTTTTCTATAAATCCCGATTTTAACTTCTAGTAACCTCTCACCAATTCATTTCCCCATGCACATGATAAATCCTGAAAAAAAGTGGAATTGTGTAGGAGGGTTACATTTACATAGGCCTATCATTTGTCACCTCACATGAATACCATGCCCCTCTCTAAAACAATAGGAAATGCTTTATTCTTTACTTTTTTGCTGACCTCTTTAACAAAAGAAATATGACACAATGGTCTATGAGTTTTATAAATAAAATGTAATGGGTGTGGGCCTCTTTTTATGTAATATAAATTTAAATTATGCCAGTTCTCTTCATTTGACTGGTACCATGAATCTCATTAACATTCTCATATTCATCACATCATGTGCTTTCATTGTTGTCGTCTGCTAATCGTTAGGAAAAGATTAAAAGGTCTATAAATGAAGTGTCATTGTTGTTAGGCCATATACTGCCACAGCAAATGGACGCAATTAAAGTTAGACAAATCAAAAACTTTGCAGGATAACCAATATCCCGACCGCTGCTCAAGAAAGGAGCGTGATTATATAAAGAGGAGATGTGAAAATTTCACAATGAAGGGTGATGGTGTGTTAAATTGGTCTTAAAAAGATAATACAACTGTGACATGTATTTACTAATATAACATGATTACATTAGATGGAGAGCAGTATAGGTATGAAGGCCAAACTGGCCAGTGGGTAAGAAAAATGTATACATATACATTTCAAAACAAGTAACTGTTCTTCATTAACATGTAACTTAGTCTATAGTTTGATCTTCCTTCCTTAGACTGAATGTCCAGAATGTGGGAGATGGGACTGTGTGGTCAGATCTTCCACTGTTCCACCATACTGGTAAGTTTTAGTTGCTGTTTGCATAAATAAATCGCTCACAGTTTAGTTTTTCCTAGGTGGACAGGTCTGCTATGCATTTGCTAATAATGACTAACACCTGAATACTGACGTTAACCGCTGTAACATGATGCTGACACTGATTTCTAGCAACTTTCTAAAGTCTTTGATAAATCTGTTTAAACTCCATGTGGAGACATTTGTCTGTCTTCAAACAACTATAAAACATTGCCCAATGCATCTGCAAAAAAACAGAATTAGTCATTATAACATATACAACATTACATTAACATTATTATTATTAACTGTGTATTTATTTCTGATTTCCTGAACAATTTGGCTTCATTGTTATGATGTAATTGATCTTTGAAAAGTTTGAAAATTGAAAGTTTGATTGGTGTTTATATTTGTTCAAGCTTGACAACCTTATGATTACTTTCTAATATATATTTCTAATAACAAATAAGTACAAAGATTACATTGTTAAAAGGGATGTTTATAAGAGAGCCTACATCTGAAACTGCTGAGTCTGAAGGGTTTTGATTATATTACCCACCAAGTACATTGTACTCAGCGTACTGTCATTCTTAAAAAGAAAACAAATCATTCATCATAATTTGCCTGGCTTATATATATATGTGTGTGTGTGTGTAATTTCTCTTTTTTCATATTAATATTTGCTGTTTTTCAGACCATCTGCTATAAAAGGAAAAACTGAAGTCGGAGTGCAGAGACGAGTGAAGAAGAGAGTAGTAAGTATGGTTTAATCTCATATCACCTCTGGTATAGAGATTTTTTAGTCCTATTGAAAGGTAATTGACAGTTATGTAAATGTTAGCAATGTGTCCATTTCAGGTGTCTAATTTGTGCTACCTTTGAGTCATTCATGTAAAAATCTGTTTATTTAATTTTTTTTTTTTTTTTTTTTTTTTTTTTGGTAAAGCTGCAAGTCCTAGTTGTCCTGGCATACAGTATTTTGCACAACTTCTAATTTCCTTAAATCTCTGCAACAGAGGTGAAGAGAGAGCATGTTAGAATGACCACAATAGACACATTCATGGGGAATACCCTAGGTTTAAATAAACCACAATTATCAAAATACAACATACCCTCTAATACTCACAGATTGCTTTATTACTGATAATAACTATCTGTGAGTTTTTGATTGAACTTTGCTCACTGTAAGTTGTGTTGGGCTTCTTCTATTCATGGATACAAAAATGTTACTCATTCTTCTTCCTTTCACAGACCCTGTGATAAAGCAGTCTTCACACACTACAGTGTCTGAACCACAAGCCCTCAGTTGTGGAAAATGAGTCGTACTCAAAGAAGTGATCGTCCACTTGAAGATGAAGATGTGACACTCTAACTCTTCTGTTTCTTTGGTTCAGCCGTTTGTAGGCCTGATTTTGTAACTAATGCATTATTCACTTCTGCACATTGTTTTTCTGTAACTTTTATTTATTTATTTTTTCAGAAAATTGCATTGTGATGCTTATTTATTGAGTGATGTAATATTCATACTGTACGCTTCAGTAATACAGGTATAACTGAAATGTTCTACCAAAGTGTATAAATATAGCTCTGCCAAAGCATTATATCTGCTGCTGTACTTTAATGTACTCTGATGTATTTATTTTGTAATGTACACTTTTAATATACCATTTATTTTAAATACCTAATAAAACAGCTTTATAATAAACTGTGCAATGCTAATACATGTTTAATGCTATTTAAATGTTCTTGAAGTACATTAAAATTAAGCTTCAAATATATGATAACTGCAGTTTTAAGAAATATGAAAATATTTTTAATGAACTGTAAAGAAATACACTTAAATGTACTTGAAGTGGTTCCATTTTAGCACAATTTAATATATTAAAATATAGTACAAATAGCTTAATAGTATATTGCTTGTATGTTTCGAAGACACTCATAATGAATTTGTAATGTACTTGTAACACAAATAATGTAAACTTTAATATCACTATAAGCGTGTAATTGTCACAGTTGTGTTCTGTTTTGTTTTGGACTTGTCTTCCTGTCATCATGTCACATGTCTTTACTGTCATCATTAGTTCAGTTGTATCACCTGTGTCTAGTTCATCATCATCACCTGTGTTCAGTTAATCAGTGTTCATCTGTGTCTGTATTTAGTTCCCTCTGTTCAGTCAGTCTTTGTCCGTTCTCGTCTGAGTCATGTGTATGTAACATAGTGTTTGGTGTGGTTAAACCTTCTTGCCTGTATGTGCCTATCTGAGTGATTTAGTAAAATGTATCCATGTATTGAAGCCTTTTGCCTCTTTGCCTTCTTCAACCTACACCACACCCTGACAGAAGAACAGACCAAGAATATGAGTTGGGAGCTCGCTGGACAGATCGCGGCGGTGGCTTAGGGTAGCCGCAAACTTTTTGATTATACATAAAAGTTTTGTCATATTGCCGTGACCTGCAACCTGAGCGATGAAATCATCAAGGTGTGTTACCGGATGGGGGCAAAACATGTCGATCCGAGGAAGCTTCCTGATATCTCAGGACTGGACTGGAGAGAGGCACTCTACACTTGTTTAGAGAGCTTCGTCCCTCGCTTTGCTGTTCCACAGCCTGCACTTCACATCAGGCCCGCCGAGCCAAAGACTGTTAATGGCATACCCATAGAGCTTACTTCGCCACTGGTCCCGTCCAGCCCAGAGCTTTCTTCACCGCTGGTCCTGTCCAGCCCAGAGCTTTCTTTACCGCTGGTCCCGTCCAGCCCAGAGCTTCCTTCACCGCTGGTCCCGTCCAGCCCAGAGCTTCCTTCGCCACTGGTCCAGTCCAGCCCAGAGCTTTCTTCACTGCTGGTCCTGTCCAGCCCAGAGCTTCCTTCGCCGCTGGTCCCGTCCAGCCCAGAGCTTCCTTCGCCACTGGTCCAGTCCAGCCCAGAGCTTTCTTCACTGCTGGTCCTGTCCAGCCCAGAGCTTCCTTCGCCCTGAGCCTGTCACCATCCCAGAACCTGAGCCCTCAGCAGAAATGGCTGCCGCCACGTCGCCTGAGCCCTCAGCAGAGATGGCCGCCGCCACGGTGTCTGTTCCTGAGCCGGTGTCTGTTCCTGCCCATAATTCCATAGCTGCCCCCAAGTAAATTTTGGGGTGGGGCAATAAGTCTCCGCCATGGCCACCCGAAGGGTCATCTCTGCCATGGCCACCAGAAGGGTCATCTCCGCCATGGCCACCCGAAGGGTCATCTCCGCCATGGCCGCCGAAGGGTCATCTCCGCCCTGGCTGCCTGCTCAGCCTGATCCGCCCTGACCATCTGTACTGCCGGTACCGTCCTGGAGTCCTCTGTTCCGGTTCACCCTCCTTGGTAGACTCCAGGACGCCCTCCGTCCCTCCCTCCCTAGACTTACCATCTGTGGCGCGAGGTTGCGCCTACCGGGAGGGGGGGGAGTATTGTCACAGTTGTGTTCTGTTTTGTTTTGGACTTGTCTTCCTGTCATCATGTCACGTGTCTTCACTGTCATCATTAGTTCAGTTGTATCACCTGTGTCTAGTTCATCATCATCATCACCTGTGTTCAGTTAATCAGTGTTCATCTGTGTCTGTATTTAGTTCCCTCTGTTCAGTCAGTCTTTGTCCGTTCTCGTCTGAGTCCGTTCTCATCTGAGTCATCTCTATGGAACGTTGTGTTTGGTGTGGTTAAACCTTCTGCCTGTATGTGCCTATCTGAGTGTAATTACTAAGAGTAATTCACGAAGCATTTTAGCCCTAAAAGTAGCACCTAAGCCTGGGACAGCTTAAAAGAAGTCGAGAGGACTCCTAACTCACTAAGACCTATTCACAAACCGCTTTTTGTGGCATTTCACGTTGTGATGTTTTGAAATGCGTATGCGGCGGCTACAGGAGCTTCAATCGCGAGGGAACAATTTTGCATTGTAGGCATAACTAGGGATGCAATAACGCCACCAACCACAACCAAAACTAGGCTACTCATTGCATGTAAACTAATTGTAACGTTTCATTGTGAATCAAATTAAAATGTTCTTCTCTTTGCAAACGTAGGCAGAGGCATATAGTGACAGATTAATTCAATAATGTTGCAAAGATATTGCATCAATCCATATGTTTCATTCGGCTACTAGGCTATTTGTTTTGCCTTACTCTTTATTCATTTAGGCTATTTATTCAGTTATTCATCATCTTCCGTCCTTCGCACTACTTGTGTAGCGCACGCATTCTCAGACCTGTAACCTGTCACTCATCATCGTAGGGGAGGTGTTTGGAATCATTCCCGCGTTACAATCATCAGCCAATAAAGTTGGTCACTCCAGTGAAGCTCGTGCATGAGTAATGACGTCATCCATAGAAATGAAGACTCACTCTTAGTTTAGGAGTTGTAATTTTTTTTACTAAGAGTAGGTCTGAAAGGCGTTGTGAATAACTTTAAGAGAAAACTCCTAGCTAAAATCTTTTAGTGCGATTTAGGAGTACTCCTAGTGGTAAGATAAAATGCTTTGTGAATACGGCCCCAGAACTTCAGGAAGGAACACATGACAGTTCATTAAAGGGACACTCCACCCATTTGCATTAAGCTTTGCATTGTTAGAAACCCAGTTATACTATTGCATGGTCGTGCAACACTCTCTCATTTTCCCCTGAGACGGGAGAAATCCGTTATTTACCTCTTACACTTCCTCCTACAATGACGCAAAAATCGTCATTTTGCGTCATTGTAGGAGGAAGTGTAAGAGGGGGGGATTTCTGTTGAGACTACAGACACTCGTTCCTCATCTTTCCCAGGGGGCGGGAACCGCTCACGCTACAGACCTATTACAGATCAGTGGGTGGGACTTTACTCTCTGACTGAAACTGAAAGCAATATCCTCCATCTTGTTTGAAGCTAAGCTAACAGGCGCTGTGAAGAGGAGACAGATGTAAAGTTATGACAATAGCGGAGGAGAGTGCTCAATATGATATAGAAGAAGAGGATTTCGGAAGTCTGATGCTTGAATCAGGTGTTTGTGGCTACCTTTACAAGCCGCATTATAGCGAAGAGCAGCCGAGGCAGAAGACCTGCCTGCCGTGGACGAGGAGCCCGGACTGGCTCGAGTTAGGGCGGACTGGTGGCGCCGGTGATCTCACTATGCAACTACGAACACAGAGATAGAGTCCGTCTGCGGCAAAGAATTTCAACGATGACAATTTCTCCTGGACGAAATCTCTGAATCAGACAAGGACACGGACGTTTGTGTTGTGACCTATCCTAGTTTCGCACCGCATATGTTCTGACTGAACATCCAGGTACCATGCAATAATTCACCTTTTCGAAAGAAATACAAACGAGGAGTAATGCACTAATGAGTTCGTCAACTAACTAGACATTTTGTGTGAAATGAATTTCAAGCTCTGGTGGTAGCTAGCCTTGTTGACGGAAGAGTGATTTCTCTTATAGGCAGATATGCGCTTTCTGGATTAGTGGGAGTGGCTTGCGGAGCTGTGCAACGTGGTGCATTGTGGGAGTTGTTGTCTTTCATACAAATGCGTCCTGAAGTTATTTTTTGTCTTTCCTCGGTCACGAAGGCACCAAATTCAAAATTTATTTTACATTTCGACTACATATATGACCCACTTTAAATAAAAAACAATGTTCAAATGGGTGGAATGCCCCTTTAACAAGGAAGAAAGATTTACAAAACCACCTATAAAAAGTAAATTTGAGCATTGTGTCAGGAATTTAATTTATGTGTGAGCGGAGGCTATTGCCACCTAAGATATAGATGTTTTGTAAATGCTCCCAACTACAGGGTTTCCAAATAAATGGAAAGAACAAGCAGATATGTGTACAATCTTTATTTGACACCCAAGAAGAAGTATAATTATACAAAAATTTTAGGAAAAAAAATACACAAGTTACAAATACAATAACATTCACACAAAAGGAAAAGAATAAGTCATAAAGTGGCCACCTGTAAAATCGGATCTTGAACAGTCAATATCAATATCCCATGGGATAAATCACATTTGGGAAAGAGAAAGAAAAAAATTTAAACAAAAAGATCCAAATAAATTAAATTCAAACAACCTCAATTCACACCTTAATGCAAATTTATAACCAAAAATCTCAAAATTCACACAATAAACAAACAAAAGTATAAATGGATTTAATAAATCCTCCCAATCCCAGCAGCTAATAGCCCATGGTGGTTGTAAAGGAATTGACAGTAGATAAGAGCGGTGGCAATAACCACCCACAGTACTCAAGAACACAATTAACAAGCCACAAAAAATCAAATATAACAAATCAATAATTCAATACCCAATCATCTCAGCACACGCACACACATCCATACACACAAACACCACCACAAACACACGTTCACACCGAGAAAACCCTAAAAGGGTCACCCCATTACATATGCAAATATATGACTTTGACAGAATGTGAACAGCATATTTGTTTTTATCCTACAGCCCCCCAGAAGGTACATTCCAGCCTTTCGTCTGCACTACTTTGTCTGCTCACATCAGTGATGTTGAAGAAAATGACAAGGTGCCAACGGGCAGTCATCGGCAGCTGAAGGTCCAAATGATCAACCTCTCCCTTTGTCTCATTGTAGTCCGGGACCATTTGTGGTTTTAGGTCTGCTCGGGTGCATCTTTGTGCAAAGTGCTCATTAGCAGGACATTTTTCCCTTTCTTGGGGCAATAGGAGACGACAGTGGCAAAGCATAGAAGATATTAGCACTAAAGCTACGTCTACATTAATCCAGATACATCTGAAAATGGCGTTTTCGTTTATAAATGCTCTCTGTCCACACTAGCATTTTCAGGCGTTTTCTGACGTTTCAGTGTGGATGAGAAACTTTTGAAAAAACGCCTGAAAATGCTAAATTCACCTTTACTGCGCATGCGTAAAATCCCACCAAAGATCACTGATATGATTCAGATGGAAAAATAAATAATGAAGTTATCGCACAATTCTTCTGACAGGATCATTTTATTTAGTAAAATCTCTCACCATTCACTGATGCAGTCCAGGTCGCACAGTCGCCATATGTTTGGTCTAAAACGCTAAAACTGCTCTCATGTATTGCTACTTAAATACCCAATCATCAAGTTAAAGTAGTGAATAATTGACTGGGGTTTGAGACTTCTCTAAATAATACGGTACGGTAAATAACCCTGATGGGGCCTCGGGCGTGCAGGGGGGGCCCCATGGAATTGCGTTACGCCACTGGGCATGAATGCCGTTTTAAAGAAAAACAAACTATTATTTAGTTCATTCAGCATAAACAAACATTGATAGACATGTTGAGATAGTAAACAATCTATCAACCACTTATAATGAATTTTCAGTTGATATGCTGAAGGGATATTTACATGACACTGGCATGACACTCTGAATGGTGCAGGCTAATGGGTCTTTAGCTTATTGGTTGCAATCACGTCGTTGTCTACATAGCACAAGCTGATTGGTTGCTTTTTAACCCTCTGGGGTCTGAGGTGTTTTTGGGGTCCTTGAGATGTTCTGACATGCTCTGACATTTGTGCTTTTTTCAGTTGCTTATAAACATATTAATGGCAAATGTGTCATTACACTCTATTCAGCACAAACAGGGTTACCATAATATGTGAGCAACATGTATGTACATGTTTATATTTTTGAGAGAATAATGTTTATGCATTGTTATTGAAAAAACTAAAATTGAAAGTTTCTGAAATAAAGCCACAAAACACATACTAAATATGTGTCCACAAGACTTGACTAATGGATGTCGTCGTCTAGAGATTTTTCTTCAAAATGATCTGAAAATCATCCTGCCTAATAATTCACATAAAACAATACATTGATTAAAAGACACTTTTTGTTTAGAAAGGCAATATGCGTGGGGGCGTGATCCCTTACCCTTTCTGGTCTGCTGACTGGAAGAGGCAGATGAGGAGCTTTCAGCTGCTGAGCTGCAAGACGGTACTGGTGAGCTGCAGTGGAGTGGTAGCGGTAGCTCCCGGTCAGGTTCACAATCATCAATGCCCAACAACTTGTAGCCGCACTGGGTAGTACATTAGCATTAGCTCAAATGATCTATAGGGAATTTTAAAACTTATTCATGAATATGATTAATATATTGCATATTACAGTTACATTAAATTATCGAAGTTGAAAATAGATTGATTGTACATATGAATAATCAATCACAACGAATTATAATTCCTCATTCATATAGCAATAGTCTTATTTCAGATCGAGTCTATGAGATAACCCTTAATGGAAATTAATGTAATTATCAAACAGTTGTTTGTCCAGCAAACGGCCGTAAGATTAACTTATCAACTTCTCAATAAAGTTATCACTTCTTACAAACTCCAAGAAATATCAATTTTCTGGCCATGAACATTAATTTCCCTGTGTTTATAAATTTAAACTACTAAACGTAGTAAATAATAAAAGCTTGTAGCTAGGATCAACATTTCATTGACTTCGTGACATGAGCATTTTAGACAGAAGCAATCAGGAATACATATTGGATTTTAATAATTGAACTAATAATACATCAAACTACGATTCACACAGAGTAAATATGCGCATAACAATACAAACAGTAAAAACAATACAAGACCAAAACGGATAACAGATGAGAGAGAGAGGATGAAAGGGTGAGCGAGAGAAAGTGAAAGCAAAATCTGCGATCAGAGAGAGATCACAGTATGGCACAAATCACAGACCAGGTAACCTTTGAGAGAGACAACAAGAAATCACATCAATCAAATCGAAAATCAATACTTGCGTATGGTTCTCTTTGTATTTGCTGAGGAAAGAAAACGCGTGTGTCGTTCTTTTTTAGAGCTGGGCGTGTTCCATCGTGTCTTCTGGGGCGAGCAGACTCGCAGGAAGATTTAAAGGTTCACCGAACGTGAAGTTACCAATGAAACAATTCAGAGTTCATCTCCTTCGTGGAGAGAGAGGCAAATATGAAAATAAAACATTAATAAAGAAAAGAAAAACTGAGATGAGAGCTCCCTAAGGAGCCATGGAACCAGAAATTCTCTCAGACGAAGTGCTCGTGCGTGTGTCCTTAAGGAAGAGGAGCTGAGCGCGGTTGCAGGAATTTCAAAAGAGTCTTTTTCTTTGAGTTGAAGTTGCCGGCTACGTTCGCTTCACTGAACGTAGGGAGAGTCCGAAGACGAAAATAAAGAAAAGACTTAGAGAAAAAGAAAAGAGAAACGGAGAAAAGCTCCCGAAGGAGCCATGGACCCAGAAAACCTCTCACAGAAAAAAGTGCTTGTTGATTTAAAAATCTTGCTTTCCCCTGTTGTTTAATTTCATGGAAACAGACACCAGTGATTTTGCCAAGAGATCTCTTATTTATTTAATTATATAAGACATAGGAGAGAAGAGACAGCGAACCAAACAAAAGTCCTCAATCTAGTTTCTCATCATCTTCTCTGCCTTTCGGACAAAGGGCTTGGTTTTTATATGGTGACCAAGGAAAAAACTTCATCCCATAGCAACACATACATTCAGCAGAGGAACATATGGTTTCCATTGACGTTGGAATGTATATCCCCTTGTATAAACACTGCATATACATTACAGTCTTTCCAGCTCAGCACACAATTCAGTCCAAAGTCTCCCTTTCTCCCACATCTTCACAAAATACATTGAGTACAAATGATTATGAATGTATATAAAAAGTAATAAAAAAGATACATAATACTACCTATTATGAATATTAATAAAAAGTAATAATAATACTAAAAACAACTGTTACGTCCTCTGTTTGTCTAGGGGTAGCAGGAGAGTAACATATTGTTATAAAAGACAATGTCCACACGGAATAACAAAAAAAAAGTGAAAGAACGAGAGAGAGAGTTGGTTCTGTCTGCAATCCCAGCACTCAACACACACACACACACAGGGTATCTCTTTTAGATTTTTTTTTAATTATCAGTAAAAATCTCTTTTACAGCAGTTAGGAGTAAGGTAAGGAATTAAATACAACTCAAATAAGTACCAGAAGACACCACATACCTCAGGAGGGGGTTAAAGCCAAAACAACAAACAAAACTGAAAAACTACCTGGGAGTAAGAAAGTCTAATTAACCTATAAAACCAAAAGAATCAAAGAAACAACATCTCTCTTACCTGACTTCCTGACTATCCCAAAAAAAAAGGAGAAAATAAGGGGTTAGTAAAAACAAAAGAGGCACCCACCTCCCTACTGTGTCAGCAAGCAACAACAATAATGGGGCACACCAAGTTTTCTATCACTACAGAAAACACAACAGACTTTCAAGAAGCTTTAAGACACAAACAAGGTCTTTCAACGTTCAACACAGTCTGGGAAAGCGGACAGGACACACTCTCTCTGGGGAACAGCCAGTTTCCCTCTGTTTAAATGCGCTCCTCTCCACAAACTCTGATCAGGAACAGGTGGCATCAATTAGGCTCCTATCAGAGGACAGGGAGGAACAGAGGAGAACAGACAAACTACTTTTCCCAGCAGGCTGTTGGGCAAAAGGGAAACACAATCACAAAATATAGCTGCAAGCAGCAATACGGGGCCAAGCCCTGCAAGGCAGAGCAAGCAACAGCCGCTGTAGCGCAATGCGGAGCCAGAAGAGCAAAACATCAGAAATTTAATGTACATCAAGCACAGTAAGCACATCAATTACAGCAGCACAGCTAGCATTTAAGCACCAACAGCAGTGCAGAGCCGGAAGGAATTTAAATTATTATTTTATACACAATTTCAAAGTCGCCCCACACTGGTCTCGAACCCACGACCACAATGGTTCGGGATTCATGACGCATGGTTGAACCACTTGCGCCACCCAGAGGACATGTTTTACAAAGCTGCAGAGGAGAGGCTTCAGTGTGTGAATGAGCACACAAAATCATGTTAACGAGATTAGCATGCTAAGCTAACTTAATGCTAATATAGCTTATGATGTGGTACATCCAATGCTGGCAAAATAGATATCCTCAGATTCGACATGACGCAAGGAATCGATAGACACCAATTTTATGATTTTGTGACAAACTGTTCACAAGTTACAGCCTCTGAACCAATTATGGGTTGACCTCATTAAGTTTGCGACATCATAACTTTTTTTTTCCAGTATAGCAAAAAAATCGGGGACAGTACTTTTATGCGGCTCAGTCCGAAGAGCATTTGAGTACATGTTTGGACAAAATTAGACCAATTTTGAAGGAGGAGTAGCGAAAAAACTGTTTTACATTCACTCCAATATGGCGGCCAGTCACATTGTTGATAAATAACATATGAGATATCGTTGAAATCGGCATAAGCCAAGGAATATATTGACATAAAGAAATCAAATTTCAAGCAATGTTAGCAAAAGTTATAAGCGTTTTTTCAAAAAACAATGATATCTCTGGAACACTAGGTGGCGCTGTGATCAAATTTCTCAGGTACCTTCGGGCCATGCTAATGATGATCCATACCAAATTTGGTGAAGAAATTTCAAATAGTTTAAAAGATATTGCAAATTATGACATCATTCAAAATGGCGGACACGTGGTACATCCCATCATGGCAAAATCGATATCCACGGATTTGTCATGACCCAAGGAATCGATAGACACCAAGTTTATAATTTTCTGACAAACTGTTCATAAGTTATTGGCCAAAATATGCATTTTCCATATCTCATGACCCGTAGGTGGCGCTGTTCCCAACTTTGGCATGGAACCTCAGATCATGCTTCCGATGAAGTGTACCAATTTTCGTTTCGATTGATCAAAGTTTGGCCGAGCTATAGCTTCTGAACCAATTTTGGGTCGACCTCGTTAAGTTTGCGACGTCATAACTTTTGATCAGAGAAGAATAAAAAAAATCGGGGACAGTACTTTTATGCGGCTCAGTCCGAAGATCATTTGAGTACATGTTTGGACAAAATTAGACCAATTTTGAAGGAGGAGTAGCAAAAAAACTGCATACTGTACTTTTCAAAATGGCCACTACTGTAATGGGCGGAGTCTTAATGTAAGATATTGGTTCTAATCAGCATGATGAGATGAATCAGGTGTACTAAGTTTCATTTTTCTAGATCAAAGGGTTCAAAAGTTATAACCATTTCAATGTTGAATTTTTGAACTGCTGGTGGCGCTATAGAGTTGGACCTAGAGACTCAAAAATTGCTACAATTACTTTTCATTACCATCACTACAAGTGTGCCAAATTTCATCATTTTCCTATGTATGGTTCATAGGGCTGCCATAGACTTCAAGAGGAGGAAGAAGAATAATAATAATAATAATAATAAGAAAAACTAACAGATACAATAGGTGCCATAGCCCCTTCGGGGCTTGGCCCCTAATAATAATAAGAAAACTAACAGATACAATAGGTGCCATAGCCCCTTCGGGGCTTGGCCCCTAAATAGCTGCAAGCAGCAATACGGGGCCAAGCCCTGCAAGGCAGAGCAAGCAACAGCCGCTGTAGCGCAATGCGGAGCCAGAAGAGCAAAACATCAGAAATTTAATGTACATCAAGCACAGTAAGCACATCAATTACAGCAGCACAGCTAGCATTTAAGCACCAACAGCAGTGCAGAGCCGGAAGGAATTTAAATTATTATTTTATACACAATTTCAAAGTCGCCCCACACTGGTCTCGAACCCACGACCACAATGGTTCGGGATTCATGACGCATGGTTGAACCACTTGCGCCACCCAGAGGACATGTTTTACAAAGCTGCAGAGGAGAGGCTTCAGTGTGTGAATGAGCACACAAAATCATGTTAACGAGATTAGCATGCTAAGCTAACTTAATGCTAATATAGCTTATGATGTGGTACATCCAATGCTGGCAAAATAGATATCCTCAGATTCGACATGACGCAAGGAATCGATAGACACCAATTTTATGATTTTGTGACAAACTGTTCACAAGTTACAGCCTCTGAACCAATTATGGGTTGACCTCATTAAGTTTGCGACATCATAACTTTTTTTTTCCAGTATAGCAAAAAAATCGGGGACAGTACTTTTATGCGGCTCAGTCCGAAGATCATTTGAGTACATGTTTGGACAAAATTAGACCAATTTTGAAGGAGGAGTAGCGAAAAAACTGTTTTACATTCACTCCAATATGGCGGCCAGTCACATTGTTGATAAATAACATATGAGATATCGTTGAAATCGGCATAAGCCAAGGAATATATTGACATAAAGAAATCAAATTTCAAGCAATGTTAGCAAAAGTTATAAGCGTTTTTTCAAAAAACAATGATATCTCTGGAACACTAGGTGGCGCTGTGATCAAATTTCTCAGGTACCTTCGGGCCATGCTAATGATGATCCATACCAAATTTGGTGAAGAAATTTCAAATAGTTTAAAAGATATTGCAAATTATGACATCATTCAAAATGGCGGACACGTGGTACATCCCATCATGGCAAAATCGATATCCACGGATTTGTCATGACCCAAGGAATCGATAGACACCAAGTTTATAATTTTCTGACAAACTGTTCATAAGTTATTGGCCAAAATATGCATTTTCCATATCTCATGACCCGTAGGTGGCGCTGTTCCCAACTTTGGCATGGAACCTCAGATCATGCTTCCGATGAAGTGTACCAATTTTCGTTTCGATTGATCAAAGTTTGGCCGAGCTATAGCTTCTGAACCAATTTTGGGTCGACCTCGTTAAGTTTGCGACGTCATAACTTTTGATCAGAGAAGAATAAAAAAAATCGGGGACAGTACTTTTATGCGGCTCAGTCCGAAGATCATTTGAGTACATGTTTGGACAAAATTAGACCAATTTTGAAGGAGGAGTAGCAAAAAAACTGCATACTGTACTTTTCAAAATGGCCACTACTGTAATGGGCGGAGTCTTAATGTAAGATATTGGTTCTAATCAGCATGATGAGATGAATCAGGTGTACTAAGTTTCATTTTTCTAGATCAAAGGGTTCAAAAGTTATAACCATTTCAATGTTGAATTTTTGAACTGCTGGTGGCGCTATAGAGTTGGACCTAGAGACTCAAAAATTGCTACAATTACTTTTCATTACCATCACTACAAGTGTGCCAAATTTCATCATTTTCCTATGTATGGTTCATAGGGCTGCCATAGACTTCAAGAGGAGGAAGAAGAATAATAATAATAAATATAGCTGCAAGCAGCAATACGGGGCCAAGCCCTGCAAGGCAGAGCAAGCAACAGCCGCTGTAGCGCAATGCGGAGCCAGAAGAGCAAAACATCAGAAATTTAATGTACATCAAGCACAGTAAGCACATCAATTACAGCAGCACAGCTAGCATTTAAGCACCAACAGCAGTGCAGAGCCGGAAGGAATTTAAATTATTATTTTATACACAATTTCAAAGTCGCCCCACACTGGTCTCGAACCCACGACCACAATGGTTCGGGATTCATGACGCATGGTTGAACCACTTGCGCCACCCAGAGGACATGTTTTACAAAGCTGCAGAGGAGAGGCTTCAGTGTGTGAATGAGCACACAAAATCATGTTAACGAGATTAGCATGCTAAGCTAACTTAATGCTAATATAGCTTATGATGTGGTACATCCAATGCTGGCAAAATAGATATCCTCAGATTCGACATGACGCAAGGAATCGATAGACACCAATTTTATGATTTTGTGACAAACTGTTCACAAGTTACAGCCTCTGAACCAATTATGGGTCGACCTCGTTAAGTTTGCGACATCATAACTTTTTTTTTCCAGTAGAGCAAAAAAATCGGGGACAGTACTTTTATGTGGCTCAGTCCGAAGATCATTTGAGTACATATTTGGACAAAATTAGACCAATTTTGAAGGAGGAGTAGCGAAAAAACTGTTTTACATTCGCTCCAATATGGCGGCCAGTCACATTGTTGAAAAATAACATATGAGATATCGTTGAAATCGGCATAAGCCAAGGAATATATTGACATAAAGAAATCAAATTTCAAGCAATGTTGGCAAAAGTTATAAGTGTTTTTTCAAAAAACAATGATATCTCTGGAACACTAGGTGGCGCTGTGATCAAACTTCTCATGTACCTTCGGGTCATGCTAATGATGATCCATACCAAATTTGGTGAAGAAATTTCAAATAGTTTAAAAGATATTGCAAATTATGACATCATTCAAAATGGCGGACACGTGGTACATCCCATCATGGCAAAATCGATATCCACGGATTTGTCATGACCCAAGGAATCGATAGACACCAAGTTTATAATTTTCTGACAAACTGTTCATAAGTTATTGGCCAAAATATGCATTTTCCATATCTCATGACCCGTAGGTGGCGCTGTTCCCAACTTTGGCATGGAACCTCAGATCATGCTTCCGATGAAGTGTACCAATTTTCGTTTCGATTGATCAAAGTTTGGCCGAGCTATAGCTTCTGAACCAATTTTGGGTCGACCTCGTTAAGTTTGCGACGTCATAACTTTTGATCAGAGAAGAATAAAAAAAATCGGGGACAGTACTTTTATGCGGCTCAGTCCGAAGATCATTTGAGTACATGTTTGGACAAAATTAGACCAATTTTGAAGGAGGAGTAGCAAAAAAACTGCATACTGTACTTTTCAAAATGGCCACTACTGTAATGGGCGGAGTCTTAATGTAAGATATTGGTTCTAATCAGCATGATGAGATGAATCAGGTGTACTAAGTTTCATTTTTCTAGATCAAAGGGTTCAAAAGTTATAACCATTTCAATGTTGAATTTTTGAACTGCTGGTGGCGCTATAGAGTTGGACCTAGAGACTCAAAAATTGCTACAATTACTTTTCATTACCATCACTACAAGTGTGCCAAATTTCATCATTTTCCTATGTATGGTTCATAGGGCTGCCATAGACTTCAAGAGGAGGAAGAAGAATAATAATAATAATAAATATAGCTGCAAGCAGCAATACGGGGCCAAGCCCTGCAAGGCAGAGCAAGCAACAGCCGCTGTAGCGCAATGCGGAGCCAGAAGAGCAAAACATCAGAAATTTAATGTACATCAAGCACAGTAAGCACATCAATTACAGCAGCACAGCTAGCATTTAAGCACCAACAGCAGTGCAGAGCCGGAAGGAATTTAAATTATTATTTTATACACAATTTCAAAGTCGCCCCACACTGGTCTCGAACCCACGACCACAATGGTTCGGGATTCATGACGCATGGTTGAACCACTTGCGCCACCCAGAGGACATGTTTTACAAAGCTGCAGAGGAGAGGCTTCAGTGTGTGAATGAGCACACAAAATCATGTTAACGAGATTAGCATGCTAAGCTAACTTAATGCTAATATAGCTTATGATGTGGTACATCCAATGCTGGCAAAATAGATATCCTCAGATTCGACATGACGCAAGGAATCGATAGACACCAATTTTATGATTTTGTGACAAACTGTTCACAAGTTACAGCCTCTGAACCAATTATGGGTTGACCTCATTAAGTTTGCGACATCATAACTTTTTTTTTCCAGTATAGCAAAAAAATCGGGGACAGTACTTTTATGCGGCTCAGTCCGAAGATCATTTGAGTACATGTTTGGACAAAATTAGACCAATTTTGAAGGAGGAGTAGCGAAAAAACTGTTTTACATTCACTCCAATATGGCGGCCAGTCACATTGTTGATAAATAACATATGAGATATCGTTGAAATCGGCATAAGCCAAGGAATATATTGACATAAAGAAATCAAATTTCAAGCAATGTTAGCAAAAGTTATAAGCGTTTTTTCAAAAAACAATGATATCTCTGGAACACTAGGTGGCGCTGTGATCAAATTTCTCAGGTACCTTCGGGCCATGCTAATGATGATCCATACCAAATTTGGTGAAGAAATTTCAAATAGTTTAAAAGATATTGCAAATTATGACATCATTCAAAATGGCGGACACGTGGTACATCCCATCATGGCAAAATCGATATCCACGGATTTGTCATGACCCAAGGAATCGATAGACACCAAGTTTATAATTTTCTGACAAACTGTTCATAAGTTATTGGCCAAAATATGCATTTTCCATATCTCATGACCCGTAGGTGGCGCTGTTCCCAACTTTGGCATGGAACCTCAGATCATGCTTCCGATGAAGTGTACCAATTTTCGTTTCGATTGATCAAAGTTTGGCCGAGCTATAGCTTCTGAACCAATTTTGGGTCGACCTCGTTAAGTTTGCGACGTCATAACTTTTGATCAGAGAAGAATAAAAAAAATCGGGGACAGTACTTTTATGCGGCTCAGTCCGAAGATCATTTGAGTACATGTTTGGACAAAATTAGACCAATTTTGAAGGAGGAGTAGCAAAAAAACTGCATACTGTACTTTTCAAAATGGCCACTACTGTAATGGGCGGAGTCTTAATGTAAGATATTGGTTCTAATCAGCATGATGAGATGAATCAGGTGTACTAAGTTTCATTTTTCTAGATCAAAGGGTTCAAAAGTTATAACCATTTCAATGTTGAATTTTTGAACTGCTGGTGGCGCTATAGAGTTGGACCTAGAGACTCAAAAATTGCTACAATTACTTTTCATTACCATCACTACAAGTGTGCCAAATTTCATCATTTTCCTATGTATGGTTCATAGGGCTGCCATAGACTTCAAGAGGAGGAAGAAGAATAATAATAATAAATATAGCTGCAAGCAGCAATACGGGGCCAAGCCCTGCAAGGCAGAGCAAGCAACAGCCGCTGTAGCGCAATGCGGAGCCAGAAGAGCAAAACATCAGAAATTTAATGTACATCAAGCACAGTAAGCACATCAATTACAGCAGCACAGCTAGCATTTAAGCACCAACAGCAGTGCAGAGCCGGAAGGAATTTAAATTATTATTTTATACACAATTTCAAAGTCGCCCCACACTGGTCTCGAACCCACGACCACAATGGTTCGGGATTCATGACGCATGGTTGAACCACTTGCGCCACCCAGAGGACATGTTTTACAAAGCTGCAGAGGAGAGGCTTCAGTGTGTGAATGAGCACACAAAATCATGTTAACGAGATTAGCATGCTAAGCTAACTTAATGCTAATATAGCTTATGATGTGGTACATCCAATGCTGGCAAAATAGATATCCTCAGATTCGACATGACGCAAGGAATCGATAGACACCAATTTTATGATTTTGTGACAAACTGTTCACAAGTTACAGCCTCTGAACCAATTATGGGTTGACCTCATTAAGTTTGCGACATCATAACTTTTTTTTTCCAGTATAGCAAAAAAATCGGGGACAGTACTTTTATGCGGCTCAGTCCGAAGATCATTTGAGTACATGTTTGGACAAAATTAGACCAATTTTGAAGGAGGAGTAGCGAAAAAACTGTTTTACATTCACTCCAATATGGCGGCCAGTCACATTGTTGATAAATAACATATGAGATATCGTTGAAATCGGCATAAGCCAAGGAATATATTGACATAAAGAAATCAAATTTCAAGCAATGTTAGCAAAAGTTATAAGCGTTTTTTCAAAAAACAATGATATCTCTGGAACACTAGGTGGCGCTGTGATCAAATTTCTCAGGTACCTTCGGGCCATGCTAATGATGATCCATACCAAATTTGGTGAAGAAATTTCAAATAGTTTAAAAGATATTGCAAATTATGACATCATTCAAAATGGCGGACACGTGGTACATCCCATCATGGCAAAATCGATATCCACGGATTTGTCATGACCCAAGGAATCGATAGACACCAAGTTTATAATTTTCTGACAAACTGTTCATAAGTTATTGGCCAAAATATGCATTTTCCATATCTCATGACCCGTAGGTGGCGCTGTTCCCAACTTTGGCATGGAACCTCAGATCATGCTTCCGATGAAGTGTACCAATTTTCGTTTCGATTGATCAAAGTTTGGCCGAGCTATAGCTTCTGAACCAATTTTGGGTCGACCTCGTTAAGTTTGCGACGTCATAACTTTTGATCAGAGAAGAATAAAAAAAATCGGGAACAGTACTTTTATGCGGCTCAGTCCGAAGATCATTTGAGTACATGTTTGGACAAAATTAGACCAATTTTGAAGGAGGAGTAGCAAAAAAACTGCATACTGTACTTTTCAAAATGGCCACTACTGTAATGGGCGGAGTCTTAATGTAAGATATTGGTTCTAATCAGCATGATGAGATGAATCAGGTGTACTAAGTTTCATTTTTCTAGATCAAAGGGTTCAAAAGTTATAACCATTTCAATGTTGAATTTTTGAACTGCTGGTGGCGCTATAGAGTTGGACCTAGAGACTCAAAAATTGCTACAATTACTTTTCATTACCATCACTACAAGTGTGCCAAATTTCATCATTTTCCTATGTATGGTTCATAGGGCTGCCATAGACTTCAAGAGGAGGAAGAAGAATAATAATAATAATAATAATAAGAAAACTAACAGATACAATAGGTGCCATAGCCCCTTCGGGGCTTGGCCCCTAATAATAATAAGAAAACTAACAGATACAATAGGTGCCATAGCCCCTTCGGGGCTTGGCCCCTAAATAGCTGCAAGCAGCAATACGGGGCCAAGCCCTGCAAGGCAGAGCAAGCAACAGCCGCTGTAGCGCAATGCGGAGCCAGAAGAGCAAAACATCAGAAATTTAATGTACATCAAGCACAGTAAGCACATCAATTACAGCAGCACAGCTAGCATTTAAGCACCAACAGCAGTGCAGAGCCGGAAGGAATTTAAATTATTATTTTATACACAATTTCAAAGTCGCCCCACACTGGTCTCGAACCCACGACCACAATGGTTCGGGATTCATGACGCATGGTTGAACCACTTGCGCCACCCAGAGGACATGTTTTACAAAGCTGCAGAGGAGAGGCTTCAGTGTGTGAATGAGCACACAAAATCATGTTAACGAGATTAGCATGCTAAGCTAACTTAATGCTAATATAGCTTATGATGTGGTACATCCAATGCTGGCAAAATAGATATCCTCAGATTCGACATGACGCAAGGAATCGATAGACACCAATTTTATGATTTTGTGACAAACTGTTCACAAGTTACAGCCTCTGAACCAATTATGGGTTGACCTCATTAAGTTTGCGACATCATAACTTTTTTTTTCCAGTAGAGCAAAAAAATCGGGGACAGTACTTTTATGCGGCTCAGTCCGAAGATCATTTGAGTACATATTTGGACAAAATTAGACCAATTTTGAAGGAGGAGTAGCGAAAAAACTGTTTTACATTCGCTCCAATATGGCGGCCAGTCACATTGTTGAAAAATAACATATGAGATATCGTTGAAATCGGCATAAGCCAAGGAATATATTGACATAAAGAAATCAAATTTCAAGCAATGTTGGCAAAAGTTATAAGTGTTTTTTCAAAAAACAATGATATCTCTGGAACACTAGGTGGCGCTGTGATCAAACTTCTCATGTACCTTCGGGCCATGCTAATGATGATCCATACCAAATTTGGTGAAGAAATTTCAAATAGTTTAAAAGATATTGCAAATTATGACATCATTCAAAATGGCGGACACGTGGTACATCCCATTATGGCAAAATCGATATCCACGGATTTGTCATGACCCAAGGAATCGATAGACACCAAGTTTATAATTTTCTGACAAACTGTTCATAAGTTATTGGCCAAAATATGCATTTTCCATATCTCATGACCCGTAGGTGGCGCTGTTCCCAACTTTGGCATGGAACCTCAGATCATGCTTCCGATGAAGTGTACCAATTTTCGTTTCGATTGATCAAAGTTTGGCCGAGCTATAGCTTCTGAACCAATTTTGGGTCGACCTCGTTAAGTTTGCGACGTCATAACTTTTGATCAGAGAAGAATAAAAAAAATCGGGGACAGTACTTTTATGCGGCTCAGTCCGAAGATCATTTGAGTACATGTTTGGACAAAATTAGACCAATTTTGAAGGAGGAGTAGCAAAAAAACTGCATACTGTACTTTTCAAAATGGCCACTACTGTAATGGGCGGAGTCTTAATGTAAGATATTGGTTCTAATCAGCATGATGAGATGAATCAGGTGTACTAAGTTTCATTTTTCTAGATCAAAGGGTTCAAAAGTTATAACCATTTCAATGTTGAATTTTTGAACTGCTGGTGGCGCTATAGAGTTGGACCTAGAGACTCAAAAATTGCTACAATTACTTTTCATTACCATCACTACAAGTGTGCCAAATTTCATCATTTTCCTATGTATGGTTCATAGGGCTGCCATAGACTTCAAGAGGAGGAAGAAGAATAATAATAATAAATATAGCTGCAAGCAGCAATACGGGGCCAAGCCCTGCAAGGCAGAGCAAGCAACAGCCGCTGTAGCGCAATGCGGAGCCAGAAGAGCAAAACATCAGAAATTTAATGTACATCAAGCACAGTAAGCACATCAATTACAGCAGCACAGCTAGCATTTAAGCACCAACAGCAGTGCAGAGCCGGAAGGAATTTAAATTATTATTTTATACACAATTTCAAAGTCGCCCCACACTGGTCTCGAACCCACGACCACAATGGTTCGGGATTCATGACGCATGGTTGAACCACTTGCGCCACCCAGAGGACATGTTTTACAAAGCTGCAGAGGAGAGGCTTCAGTGTGTGAATGAGCACACAAAATCATGTTAACGAGATTAGCATGCTAAGCTAACTTAATGCTAATATAGCTTATGATGTGGTACATCCAATGCTGGCAAAATAGATATCCTCAGATTCGACATGACGCAAGGAATCGATAGACACCAATTTTATGATTTTGTGACAAACTGTTCACAAGTTACAGCCTCTGAACCAATTATGGGTTGACCTCATTAAGTTTGCGACATCATAACTTTTTTTTTCCAGTATAGCAAAAAAATCGGGGACAGTACTTTTATGCGGCTCAGTCCGAAGATCATTTGAGTACATGTTTGGACAAAATTAGACCAATTTTGAAGGAGGAGTAGCGAAAAAACTGTTTTACATTCACTCCAATATGGCGGCCAGTCACATTGTTGATAAATAACATATGAGATATCGTTGAAATCGGCATAAGCCAAGGAATATATTGACATAAAGAAATCAAATTTCAAGCAATGTTAGCAAAAGTTATAAGCGTTTTTTCAAAAAACAATGATATCTCTGGAACACTAGGTGGCGCTGTGATCAAATTTCTCAGGTACCTTCGGGCCATGCTAATGATGATCCATACCAAATTTGGTGAAGAAATTTCAAATAGTTTAAAAGATATTGCAAATTATGACATCATTCAAAATGGCGGACACGTGGTACATCCCATCATGGCAAAATCGATATCCACGGATTTGTCATGACCCAAGGAATCGATAGACACCAAGTTTATAATTTTCTGACAAACTGTTCATAAGTTATTGGCCAAAATATGCATTTTCCATATCTCATGACCCGTAGGTGGCGCTGTTCCCAACTTTGGCATGGAACCTCAGATCATGCTTCCGATGAAGTGTACCAATTTTCGTTTCGATTGATCAAAGTTTGGCCGAGCTATAGCTTCTGAACCAATTTTGGGTCGACCTCGTTAAGTTTGCGACGTCATAACTTTTGATCAGAGAAGAATAAAAAAAATCGGGGACAGTACTTTTATGCGGCTCAGTCCGAAGATCATTTGAGTACATGTTTGGACAAAATTAGACCAATTTTGAAGGAGGAGTAGCAAAAAAACTGCATACTGTACTTTTCAAAATGGCCACTACTGTAATGGGCGGAGTCTTAATGTAAGATATTGGTTCTAATCAGCATGATGAGATGAATCAGGTGTACTAAGTTTCATTTTTCTAGATCAAAGGGTTCAAAAGTTATAACCATTTCAATGTTGAATTTTTGAACTGCTGGTGGCGCTATAGAGTTGGACCTAGAGACTCAAAAATTGCTACAATTACTTTTCATTACCATCACTACAAGTGTGCCAAATTTCATCATTTTCCTATGTATGGTTCATAGGGCTGCCATAGACTTCAAGAGGAGGAAGAAGAATAATAATAATAATAATAATAAGAAAACTAACAGATACAATAGGTGCCATAGCCCCTTCGGGGCTTGGCCCCTAATAATAATAAGAAAACTAACAGATACAATAGGTGCCATAGCCCCTTCGGGGCTTGGCCCCTAATAATAAGAAAACTAACAGATACAATAGGTGCCATAGCCCCTTCGGGGCTTGGCCCCTAATAATAATAAGAAAACTAACAGATACAATAGGTGCCATAGCCCCTTCGGGGCTTGGCCCCTAATAATAAGAAAACTAACAGATACAATAGGTGCCATAGCCCCTTCGGGGCTTGGCCCCTAATAACATACGTCCTGGGACGTAACAACAACATTAAATGATGAAATTTGAGTCTTCAGTGCTCTCAGAAATTTTCGGTCTTTTATGGAAAAGATGGGTTCACGCCTGCTTTGCATACGTACACCAATCACTTTCAGAGGTTTCCGAGCAGGAGGAATTCTCTTTGTCTTGTCAGAAGAACTTTGCATAGTTTATGACGGTATAAAATTTTGTCATTTCTACCCAGAAAGATTGTACACATAGAACAATACATTTTACTGTAATATCCTATGTATGAGTGGTTCAGTTAAACAGATACCAAGAATGAATTATAAAACAGCTAAGGATATAAAGTTACAATTACATGCACGAATAGAAGCATTTAAAAGTTCGTTCCTTCAAATAAATGTCATAAACGAAGTGAATATAACCTAGGAAACACACAGGAGTATATGAAAAATGACATGCTTATATTCTAAGTTTAATGTTCAAAGTTTGTGTATGTGTGTGGTGGGACAAAGTCATTGTTATGCAAGTCACAAGTAAGTCTCAAGTCTTTGCCCTCAAGTCCCAAGTCAAATCGAGTCAAAGATGAGGCAAGTCCCGAGTTGAGTCAAAAGTCAAAGCCAACAAGTCTCAAGTCGAGTCCAAAGTCCTACCATTTTAGTTTCGAGTCATTTCAAGTCCTCTTACCACAGAAATAAAATGTGTACAAATCATGTATGTCTGTAAGATTTGTATTTATTTAAACCTCTTTTTATACAATGACATTAATCAAATACAGTAAAAAAACAGAAAATTTAATTTTCACAAAAAAATTCACATGAATTTATTTCTTCTGCTGAACAGAAAGGAAGATATTTAGAAGAATGTCAGTAACCAGGCAGTTTCTGGGTCCCATTGACTTCAATGGGGGAGGGGGAGGGGGAGGGGGAGGGGGAGGGGGAGGGGGGGGGGGGGGGGGTGCAATTGTGATGCAATTATTAATAATTGTGATGTAATGTTTGCATCACAATAAGTGTATTGTGATTGTCAAAACATTTTAGTAACTAAACTGAATTTTATTAGGTTTAGTGACAACATGTTACAATGTTTACATGGTTCAATTTCTGGTAAGCTGACGTTACGCTTTTTATTATTTCAGTTCAATTCAATTAATGTGATTTGATTTAATATTGACTTATTTGGATAAATATTAGGTAGGCTACACAAGATAAGCATTCATTTTTCTCAAGAAAAAAACAACTCACCTAATGCTGTAAACATACAGAGAGCCCTATCAGCTGGCAGTATTATTTAAGGTTAAAAATAACACAAATTAAATATAATGCGTTTTTTTATTATAATGACAACTTTATTTAATGATATAAGTAAAAATATAATAAACATGCAATATAGTACACATATTTAGCAAAATACTCTCTATAGCTCTTTTTTTCTAGCCAACTAACGTGCCTATATTATGGTCATTAAATGGCTTTCCTGAGGTAAATGTTATGTGACATAATTGTTCTCCAACTGTTTTATTGACCCCTTTGATTGATGGGTCGATATTATGAATGAGGAATATACATTTCGGTAAGTTGTAGCTACTGTATCTTTCAACAGTGTTCATTCGTGTTTAACGTTATTTACTATCAGCTAGAGATGATCGGTTCACGTGCCGCTAGGGATCTGTCGTGTCATATTTACAAGCGCCATTTTCGTAATAAAAGTGACAGAATCTGAGAGCAGAGATTTTTTTATATAATAAGTAACCTGCTCGTGCTCTGTCTAGTCTGTCGGTCTCCGTGTCCTCTTTGCTTCGCGATTTTTCTGTGCGTAAGAAAATGGATGTGTAGCGTGAGAGCGTGTGTCTCACGGTGAATGCGTGAGAGTTGGCAGCTATGTAGCAGCTAGTAAGTTACGGTACATCCAATAAGGTGCTTAGCATTCGTTCAAATTCATAGCATGCGTTGTTGCTTGTTGCGCTTCATTGTTTGTCTTGCAATGTGCCTGCTTAGATGCTGTCGAACCAAAACAATGTGGGACTACAGTGATTGGATGTCGTGCAGGCAGCGCGCATGCTCTCTGCATGCATACAGGTGGTGCACATTTTTTCACAGATGCAGATAAACTGAGAGCGGCGCGGCCGTGTGAACATTTTTTCCCCAGTTTTCATGGGAAGTAGCAAGTCTTCTCGAGTCAAAAGGCGCAAGTTCAAGTGAAGTCACGAGTCATTGATGTTAAAGTCCAAGTCGAGTTGCAAGTCTTTGTACATTTTGTCGAGTCGAGTCTGAAGTCATCAAATTCATGACTCGAGTCTGACTCGAGTCCAAGTCACATGACTCAAGTCCACACCTCTGGTGTGTGGGATGACTCCTCAGTCTCCCGGGGGTGTTGTAAAGTGTTATCCTATAGCAGGGGGGTCAGGTTACAAGACCATGTTTCTATTTGAGAACATTAATTAGGAGAAACACTTCCAAGTTACAAATCAGAAAATCATAACTATGGCATGAAAGGGCTAACCAAACATGCAGGCCTTAAAACATCATCTTAGGTTCTGAATCATTCTGAATTAAATGCAAGGTAAGTTTTTGTGTGTTTGGAATGTCTATAGACAGTTTCGTTATCTCTTTGGTGCAGAGAGAAAGGGGGTTTGGAATGCAGAACGTTGTTCTGAAGTGTGTCTAAGGTGCTATAAAGTCTCGGGGTAGCCGTAAAAGTTGTCAGAGAGCCATCTAAACCCAGCCATGCTGGCACCAGGCCTATGAGTTACATTTACAGGTTAAACGTTAAAAGTTTTCCCAAAATTTATAATGACAAGGTTTCTGGAGTTTTGTGTGCAGGGAAAAACAGAATCATGACTCTTGCACATCCGTTACAAACTCTATAAACAACAAAAATAAGACAGTGTTTTAATCACAAACGTTTCCATTGCACCATACAGTGTCTGTGTTAGCTATTGTTAGCAATAGCATGCTAGCTAGCTGACTGGCTGGTCAAGCAAGAACAGCTACTAATAAGTAGCATTGTAAACAAAACAGCTAAGAAATGTATAGTTGGTTTGCAACAAGGTGAAACATTAGAAAAGTTAAACTTACCAGAATCAGTAATGTTGTTGGCAATACCCTGCAGCAGTGTCTCATCCACCATAGACTCTAGCATGGCAGTGGCAGAATTTAATGCCCCGGTGATCTGGCACGCCAGTCTGTCCTTCTTTTGGTCCCTGTAATCCTTTTTTAGTTTTTTTAACTTGTTATTGATCTGCTCTATGGTTCGGTTAAACCCCGCTGCAGCCATCTCCCTCTGGATCTCCTCGAACACATGTTTTGTTCTCGAAGCACCTTCTATTTTTTGCTGTACCTCTGCCAAGGACCCTACCGCCAACAAACAGTTTGTCTCCTCCACCGACCACCGCTTTAGATTCCAACTTTCTTCAATTATTCTGTCTACTAGCTAGCGCTGTGTTTTTAGCAATGGTGGTCACCGTGGAGTTGGTCACAATACCCCCGCCCCCAGCCCCTGACGTAAGCATGACGTGGTAAAAGAACGGTTCTAGTCCAGCAGAGTCGGTGCCGCCTTGGAACCAATTTCCCTGGCCGAGAACGGGTTCTTTGGCTGTCGAAACACAAAGAACTGGTTCGCGAGTAGGCACCGGCTCCGAACCAGCACCAGCACTGCCATGGTGGAAAAGGGGTCAGAGACTGACAGACGGTGCTGTGAGAGAGAAACACTCTGGGGTCTTTTGTATTACAACTTTAAACTCATTGCATTTTTGTGGACCAATTAATATGTTGAATGGACATTGATGTGTTTTTGGACATTGATTTTATTTTTATTTTTGTTTATCTAAATCTAAAATAATTGGTTCAGTAAATTTTTTATCATATGTTTTATAAGCATTTAATTGAAATTCTTTTAAAGAATAGAATGTTTTTCAACTTTAGTTAAATTAGCAAGATATTTATTTAATATTATATATTTATTTTATAAGCATTTCATTTATATACTTTTAAAGAATAGAATGTTTTTCCAACTTTTGTTACCGTGATATATACAGCATTATTAGAAAACCTCTTTTTCTCACTTCCACAGTGCCCAGCAATCCCACTGCAGTCTGGAATGTGTAGTAATGTGAAAATAACCCTCATAACTTAAATTATATCAAAGTTCAAATATTAAACAATGGATCCCTTATACTCACGAATCCTATTATTCAATTATCCTATTATTCAATTACACACAAGGTCACCGCAAGGGCAAGGTCAGTTCAATGGCAGGTCTAGGTCAACCCAAGGGCTGGGGGGAGGGGCAAGGTCAAAAGCAAGTCAACCCATCAATCATCATTAATTAAAAAGCCATCAATCATTTTTGACATATGTTGAATCTTAAAACAGCACTATGCAGTTTTGGCAATTTCTTTGCTGTTTTCTCGCTGTTTTCTCACGGGTTTCTCTATAGAGCTCCCCCTACAGCTTCGGAATAGATATTTGACAACACTGTCGTCAAAACTCGTTGGCGACTCGCCCCCCTCCACTCTTCTCCCTCCTGTCATGTGCATTTGTTTTCAAAGAAGCCGCGAACGCACGGAGCCATGTCAGCTGAGGTATGTATGATACACAGAAGGCTAGCATATAAATGTTTAGATAGTGTATTTGGCAGTGCCGTAAAGCAATTCATTACATCGCGAGACCTGATATCACGCGATACTTCCTGACGCTGAGGCCGGCGGCCCACCGGCCCAAAGTTGCAAGGGTGGTTTTACTGCTCAAAGGCGTTAGGGGGTGCGAGAAGACCACCATTCAACCCGAAAAAAGTCATATAACCATTCTACTTTTTTAGATTTTTTTGATTTCAAGTCCACATAAGCATATACAACTCACAGATAGTCACAGATATTGTACAGATACTTTCAGTAGGAAACAGTAAACATTCGTGTTATATTAGAGATGGTTTGTGGCATCATTCATAATTAATTAATGCTGATGGGAAATGAGGAAATGTGCAATCATACTGAGTCTCTTACTAACAAGCTTTCAGGAATCAAGCTTTTGAAAATTGAGGAAAAAATCACTCACATCCACTCAATAGGGAAGTGTTTTCTAATGGCAGAAACCAAATCAATTATGATACTCAGCAGAAGTGCTTCAAGTTAAATCCTTCATCACTGACACTTTAAATGGGTCATGAACTGGCTTTTTTTATTTTTTTATATTGTTGTCTGAGGTCAACTTATGACGTTTGCTTGGTTCAATACATGACAAATTTTTACCCAGCCCTATTATTTACATTAAGCTGAGATGCTGTTTGATTGTTCCTCAAGTTTACCGTACTGTGAAAAAGTCTAATGTTCACAATATCTGAACATGAATTAGCTTTTCACCAATATTAACACAATATAATTTAACATGTGGAATGCACATTTTGTAATGATTTGTAAATCTTTAACATAAATGCCCATTTCTCGTGTGGATACATTTAATATACTTTACATTTATAACTACATCAAGTGTCCATAATTAGAATCAGACACAGATTAGTGGAACATTATTAAAGCGTAGAGCAGAATTTTATTCAGCCCTTACTGCATAATCATAATTTGATAAACTTACAGTATGACAAAATCTTAGTATTATATCACTGTATTTCTGGATGTTCACATTCTCCTTTCTATAACACTTGTGTCTTTTTTTAAATGGTTTTATATTGTAGAGTTTGGTTTGGTTTGCTGATTGCTGATGCGGTTGCATGTGCATTAACTGTTAATGATGTTTAATGCATCTTTGTTTGGTGTTTCTGGGGTTAATTCAGGCTATAAAAGAACGCTGAGCAGCTCATAAACACCATCATCTCCTGATGAGCAGCGTCTTCAGTCTTCAGTCTGATTCCCGGTAAGATCATGTCGTCTCATGTGGGAATTATTGTGTCATTGTGTTTCAGCCTTTATTCAAACATTAGCACATGCTGTTCAGCTTGTTCTAACTCTAGCTTTAAGATGTGTGTTTTTACAGTGTGTGCAGTGAATGAAGAGCTCTTTAAACACGGCAGTGGAAACTTGTGAAACATCTGTCAGTCTGTGTGTTGCTCCACAAACTTCTGCTTTGACCTGCAGACGAAACACACAATCCTGTCAGTAACGTAAGTTCTTCAAGATTTACTCCTAGTTTAATAAACCATTGTACACTTGCAGCTGTGCTGGACTGAATATTCAGAACAACAGCATTCTTGCTTCTGTGATATTGTTCAAATGGAGGATTTACAAACTTTAATCTTACATTTCACGTATTTCAAGCTTTCTAACATTACACACATCTCCTCTAAAGAACATGTCAAGCAAACTGAGGAAACTTTATTTCAACAATCACAAAGAAAACAAGTTATGTCATATATTCTCCCTAATGTTTTTAATAAAGTAGTAAATATTAAATGAATGCATGTTTTTTAAACTAATGACTGGTTTGTTATTTAGTGTTTCCTGTCAAGATTTCATGAAACAATGGCAGAACAAAACGGCAGCATAAACGGATCAAGTGGAGTAAATAATGACGATGAAAGGAGTCGTCAGATGAGGGAATTTCTCAGTAAACTTCATTCTGCAGACCCATTAATTATCAGGATCATTTCAGCCATTGAAATTCCAATCATAATCTTAACTCTGTTTGCGTTGTGTGCTCTTATCAAATCTAATCGCTCCACTCCAGTGTTTGTTATTCATTTGATTCTTTCAGATCTCATTCAGATCATTTGTAGATTAACATTCACAATCACAGGGTCAGTATATGTGTATAATGCATATTATTATAGTTTGATTGTGGGTCTGTATTTTATGGCATGTGTTGCTTTTGAACGATATCTTCTGGTTTCTCATCCTATCTGGTACAGATCTCATCATTCACTAAAAGTCTGCTGTGTCGTTTCTATGATCATCTGGTTTGTTCCTCTGATCTTTACAGACTTTAACTACGTTTGGCTGTTTAGACATCTGTCCCTATCGATCAGCTGTTTAATCCCCTACCCGATAATCATCCTGTGTTTTGTTGGCACTTGTCGCGGTCTTTCACACGTAATATCACTTACTTCTCTAAAGCGCAAGAAAATTTTGGGCAGTTTGTTCCTGGTGCTTCTGACTTACACTTTTCTCATTCTCCCCCACGTAATCCTGACTTTTATATATACATTTAGTTACGACAGTACACAGCTAGTGTTTAGTTACAGCTATACACTGTTTTATATAATTTGGTATTGTTCTGAATTTCTCCTGTATCTGAACCCACTGGCTGACTGTGTATTGTACATGTTCTTGAGGCCTGATGTTGGAGGGTTAATGAAGTCTGTTCACTGCTGTTGTAGAACTGACACACATCAGAGTTCGACACACAGCCGGGACGAACACTCTCCAGACAGTAGTGCAGCGTTTGCCTGCTGTGTTTCAATGCAAAAGCCTGCGTCTCATTCACAGACCGCCTGCAGTTCAGTTTAAACATCTGCACTCAATAAATTAAGTCAATGTCATTCTTTTAATAATTCAAACTCAATTGCTCTGTTTGCGCTCCATTAAACACATACGGTAAACAGAGTTTTATTAAAGATGTATTGATGTGCCGTTGATGCTTCTGCTGACGTTCTGTATCAGCAGGACTTTATCATACGATGGAGAGGAGGGTTGTATAAAGCACGGTTTATTCTCATTAATTCCCCCGATAGACTGACAGATCAACAACATCAAGTAGTTTAATGTCATAGTCTTGCTTGTGTTCCTAGTGCATGTACATTATACTCTTTCACCAAATAACTACTATTCACGCTATTATTCACAGCACTTGAATATTGTTAGTTTAACTTCTATTGTTCTCCTCATTTGTAAATCACTTTGGATTAAAGCGTCTGCTAAATGATTCAATGTAAATGTATTAAAAAGATGGTTCACTCAAAAATGAAAATTGACATAATGTACATATGCCCTCATGTCGGCCAAAAGCTGGATAACTTTCTTTCTTCTGTGGAACATAAAAGACAATATTTAGAGATTTCTTTGTCCATACATTAGAAGTCAGTGGACAGTTTCGGGTGAACTATCCCTAAAAAGACTTGATTTAAAGTGCACAGAATATATTAGAAGAGTACTAAGTTTATATACAAATATTAACCAGAGCTTGCATGGAAATCAGAAGAGAGTTATTTGTAATATTGTTGTGTCTTTATAGAAGTGTTTCATTTCGAGTCAGAGACTGTCCTGTATTCTCTCTTTTCTATCATTAATATAATTAAAGAGCTCTCAGTTCTCCTGTATGTGTTTCTGTCTGTGATTATTTGACCAATAACAGCTGAGTTGAACTGAGAAGGTCCATTTCCAGAAGAGAGAATCCACTTGCTCGTATGACTTTAATGCAAAGACTCCACATGGAAAGAGCTCTCGCTCCGCTACAGTATAAGCCTTATTCCGCCTCTCCCACTGTTAATACTTCACTCTTCCGCATTTTCACATCCGACGTCCACTAAACTGACACAGCACATCCGGTAGCTAGTTCAGTAGTTAGAAGATTGTTTATAGCTAGCCAAAACTTTAGCGAAATGACAAATAACGTCCATCCATCCATTTGATTCCGCTTATCCGGGGCCGGGTCGCGGGGGCAGCAGTCTAAGCAGAGATGCCCAGACTTCCCTCTCCCTAGATACTTCCTCCAGTTCTTCCGGGGGGGGGGACCGAGGCGTTCCCAGGCCAGCCGGGAGACATAGTCCCTCCAGCGTGTCCTAGGTCTTCCCTGGGGCCTCTTCCCGGTGGGACATGCCTGGAACACCTTCCCGGGAAGGCGTCCAGGAGGCATCCGGAACAGATGCCCGAGCCACCTCAGCTGACCCCTCTCGATGTGGAGGAGCAGCGGCTCTACTCTGAGCTCCTCCCGAGTGACCGAGCTTCTCACCCAATCTCTAAGGGATCGCCCAGCCACCCTGCAGAGAAAGCTCATTTTGGCCACCTGTATCCGGGATCTTGTCCTTTCGATCATGACTCACAGCTCATGACCATAGGTGAGAGTAGGAACATAGATTGACCGGTAAATCGAGAGCTTTGCCTTGCGGCTCAGCTCTTTCTTCACCATGACAGACCGGCACATTGACCGCATTACTGCAGAAGCTGCACCGATCCGTCTGTCAATCTCCCGTTCCATCCTTCCCTCACTCATGAACAAAACCCCAAGATACTTGAACTCCTCCATTTGAGGCAGGAAATCTCCACCAACCTGAAGCGGGCAAACCACCCTTTTCCGACTGAGAACCATGGCCTCGGATTTGGAGGTGCTGATTCTCATCCCAGCCATTTCACACTCGGCTGCAAACCGTCCGAGTGCATGCTGAAGGTCCTGGTCTGATGGGGCCAGCATGAGAACATCATCCGCAAAGAGCAGAGATGAAATCATGTGGTCCCCAAACCTGACACCCTCCGGCCCCTGGCTGCGCCCAGAAATTCTGTCCATAAAAATTATGCGACAAAGGGCAGCCCTGCTGGAGTCCAACATGCACTGGGAACAAGTCTGACTTACTGCCGGCAATGCGAACCAAGCTCCTGCTCCGGTCGTACAGGGACCTGATAGCCCTTAGCAAAGGGCCCCGGACCGCGTACTCCCAGAGCACCCTCCACAAGATGCCGTGAGGGACACAGTCGAATGCCTTCTCCAAATCCACAAAGCACATGTGGATTGGTTGGGCAAACTCCCATGAACCCTCCAGCACCCTGTAGAGGGTATAGAGCTGGTCCAGTGTTCCACGACCGGGACGAAAACAACACTGTTCCTGCTGAATCCGAGGTTCTACTATCGGCCGTATTCTCCTCTCCAGTACCCTGGCATAGAGTTTCCCGGGGAGGCTGAGAAGTGTGATCCCCCTATAGTTGGAGCCAGGGTTCTAAATTATTTTTTTTGATCACCAGCCAATGTGGCTGGTATCTTTCTAAAGTTACCAGCCAATCAGAATATCCACTAGCCAAATTTTTTGCAGTGAAAATAAGAGAAATTATGAGTGCCACTGAATGCATTTGATAATTTTATTAGAATTGCTGGCATGAAAAACACAAAGTACAATACAACAAAATATATACAGAAAGTGCAAACATTTAATTTCAAGTTTAGGATCTATCTATCTATCATTTGAAACGCATGTCTTCAGAGCTCTTCTTCAGAGGTGCCATCAGAATCTGAGCCACCCTCTGTTCCTTTTGTTCCATGTTTGCGCACAAAGTCAGGCCTGCGTGAACGCAAACTGTCTGTCACGTTCCACACACAGGACACAAGGGAGAAGATCCAAGAGCAGTAAGTTTTTAATAAGGAAAATCCGTAATCATAAACCAGTCTAGGCAGGGGTCAAAATCCAAATAAGCAGTCCAAAACAAGATACAAGCAAGAACAGGCAGGAAACAGGACACAGAAGTAGCGTGATAAATACAAGGACTCCGTGACATACTAAAACAGACAGGGTTAAATACACAGGGAAATGACAATGCTAATGGGGAATTGGCTGAGTGCAATGATTAATGACAAGGGACAGCTGAGTGCAATGAGACAAGGATCGTGGGGAATGTAGTTCAAAATGTGACAGACACCGTGAGGAAGGAGGACATCTAGTGGACACCTGGAGAACACAACCTGACACTGTGACACTGTCAGCATGCCAGATGTCAATGGCTTTGGTTGGATCAAAGTCTTTGATGTCAGGTGAGCACAACTGGGTTTTAAGAAGGTCAGAGAGGGTCTCACGTTTTAGGCATGAGCGCCAGTCACTCTTTACCTGCTTCATAGCACTGAACCCTCTTTCACAGTCAGCTGTAGTTGCAGGGATGGTGAGGAGAGCATCAAAAAGATCAAGGACATCAGGACACCGATGGCGCAGCATTCTGTTCACAGTAGGCCAGGTCTTCTCAAAGGTTCCTGTAGCAGGGTGAGACAGACAATATGCATTATGCATTTGCAAACAACTATACATTTTCAAATGCAACTTTAGTTGTTAAAAGATGGCATTCAAATTTGGATTGTACTTTTCAAACACTTGTTTAAAAATGCTACTGATAAGGTACATCAGTATGAATTTTTTTTCCTCAAACATCATTCTCCAAGTACCTTGGCTGAATCCTGCTGTGTACAGTTCAGTCTTGAGAATTGTCCATTGATCAGGGATCAACTCCACATCCACTCCAGCAGACAGTAAAAGTGGTCGGAAGTGGACTTCCGGGTGTGCTCATGGAGTAGTCGATCGCATTTAAGCCTCTCTCCCACTTTAACCTCGAAAATCCCATTTGAACTCGCTATACTGTTTGTTATTTTTAACAAAATAATATATGAGAGGGAGAAGGAGCACACTAGGTCACAATAGATCGATAAAAATGCCCAAAGCTCAGGATAAAAGTGCCTCAGCCGCAAAAGCTAACACCCAACCGGACCAAGCTAGCAACATCACGGCTGGCGGGGGAACGGGGAGCCCCGGGATAAGCATGGACACTGCTGGGGTACTTAAGGCAATAGAGGACTTAAAATCTGATCTAAAAGGAGACAATGCAAAGCTCAAACAGGATATTGGCCAACTGGGACAAGAAATCAACGGTAAACTGGACAATATTGCAACCGACGTACATGGCCTATCACAGTGGATGTACGAGGCGGATGAACCGCGTGAACCAGGTGGAGGGCTGGGCAGAGGAGGCGACTGAGGCGCTGTGCACCTGCCTCGAACAGCAGAGGAAACTTCAGATCAAAGTGCTTGACTTAGAATCACGATCCAGAAGAAACAACATACATGTCTTTGGGGTGCCAGAAGGACAAGAGGGGGACTCTGTAACGCAGTTTATTGAGAAGCTTTTGCAGAGCCAGCTACAACTACCGGAGGATTTTAACCTTAAAATACAACGTGCACATCGGGCTCTTGCAAGTAAACCCCCGTCTGGAGCATCACCGAGGGCTGTAATTGTCAATTTTCTGGAGTTTTCTACGAAAGAAATGATCTTGAGGGAAGTGTGGAAAAAAGGCAAGATACAGGTGGGCACCACATTTATACATTTCGACCATGATTACGCACCCGAGATTGTTAAGAGGCGCAGAGAATACAACGCCATTAAAAAAAAAACACTCAAGGACAAAGGCATACGTTTCCAAAGCCGTTTACTAACATGAGGATCCACTGGGAGACTGGCGTGCGCACAAACTCCAGCGCTCGGGAAGCCTATAAGGAGCTGAAGAGATGTGGATTTCAAGTGGAGGAGCCGGTTACAGCCGACGTAGGGAACAGCGCAGAGTCTCGTCTTCGGGAGCTATTGGGCTGGCAGCCGGCGAACAGCAGCGGGCCCGTCGTGGCGCTCAGAGCGAAGGCCAAGTTGCAAGAATTACAGAGGGAGCAATCTGATTAAAAAGGAGCACGGCATCACGCTACAACGCGAGGGCCAGGGCTTGATTATCTACTTCGTGGGAGAGGTCACACTTTATCGTCTATGTTGGAATAATAAGATGGACGTGTTTTTACATCCAGACACATCTACTGTCTTTTTCGGGCCCTCTCGTCCAGAGAGACTTAACCCTCAACCTGCCAATGGGGTTACAGGAGAGGAGGAAGAATCCTCTTTTCGTTTGGAAGTCAGTTCATTAAGGTTCATTTTTGTTATTGTTCAATGTGTGTTTTTAGGGGTCGCTAAATCATGTAAGGGCTTTTGCTATTATAACAGTGTCATATGATTTAAAAATTGCTTCTTTGAATGTAAATGGCTTGAGTAGTCCAGTGAAAATGTGGCAGAGCGGGGGAGCTATGGGATGGGGCAGGAGCGCTTACTATACACGCACTCCGCAACCTCAAATTAATGTAATTTCCAACTACGCCACCTGGGGAATTTCACCCCAGGAATTAAACACAACCTCTAAAGGCACGCACAGGTCCTAATCACCATTGGAGTCAGAGACATAAGTAATCGTACAAAAGTATTTTATTAGCAGTTAAAAGAGGCATTGACCAGCAATCACACTCATCTCAATTGTTAAGTTCAATCATTAGTGGCAAAGGAACCCAGGCTTACCAACAGGGGCAGTCTCAGAATATCACCCTTAATGAAAATCACTCAAATCACAGTGCACACACACTAGCACACACACAGCGACTAAAGTCAGAGAAGACCACAACACAGTGAAGGATGCCACCACCAGAAGGTCACTCGTCTGCCCCCGGGTGCCCAGGTCCTGCCAACAACCAGAAAGAAAAAGACATTAGGATAGAGCAGAGATATGCATAAACAAAATAATATAACAATATAAAAAAGTAACGTAATGCAGTTCCAGGAAGGAACCAACTACTCGGTTCCGCCCGGGTCGTCACAAATCAAGATAAAAAATAGCAAAAGGAAAGCATAAACTCAAATATAAACAAATGATTAAATAAATGGGCAGTATAGCTCAATCGTAGAAATGGTTAGATGAAAGCAATATGTATTCAGTAATCACAATCAATGAATTGAAACCAAAATACAAATTCAAAAATACCCAACCATTGAAATCAATTCAAGAAATAAACCAAAAAATAAGGAAAACAAAAGAAACTCAAAGCATATCACTGCGACACAGCTTAGGAATAGGGATGGGACGATTACCGGTTTCACTATAAACCACGATAAAATGTACTGACGGTTAGTAATATTGTTTAAAATTTAATTATCATTAAAACCGTGTTTGATTATCGCGATTTTAGATCCTGTTCAGCCAGCAACAGTCTGACGCAGGGGCAGCGCGTTATGTGATTTTTTTTTTATTCAAGAAGGAATTGCGGAAGGCAGTGACCGTGCTCAGGAGATTTTTCAGCCTTTTAATGACTTCCTGTTGCGGCTGCTATTGAAAATGCCGAAAATATGCCGTCCCGCCCCTCCGTGTTCGGCGATCAGGTTTCATTCTCGCGCAGCTTTCATGAGCGGGTCTTTTCCGCTCTCCATTCCGTGTGTGTGTGTGTGTGTGTGTGTGTGCGTGTGTGTGCGTGTCGGCGCGCTGCGCTCTTTGCTCAATGTTCTGCTCCCGCTGCGCGTTCTGCTCTGTCGTTAACGGCCCAAACGCTCGAATCATGTACCGATCACGCACTGGAAAAGCAAAGTCCGCTCAAATAACGTGAAATTTCTCTGTAGTAGACTTCTGTTTGCAATAGCCCTACTGAGCTGATATAGTCATGTTGGGCAACAATGGTAAAATGACCTGCTCTGATCACATGCTCTGGTAATAATAGCTTTGTAGGACCATGTTTTATTTTGATAATTAGTAAAAAAAAAAAAAAATCTGTTAAATTGATTATGTTGATTGATTATCGAAAAAGAATAATATATTGATATATTGATGTTTAATATTATTTTAATACAGGGCTATTTTCTGTTCCTTTTTTTTCCTGTGTTGTTTAATTTAATTAGGTTATTCTAAGTTTAAATATTGATGATTACATGCTTGGGGAAAATGCAATTAATTGCAATTAATTACAGCAAATTGTGCAATTAATTAGTTTTTTTTTTTTTTATCAATTCCCAGCCCTAATAAAAACATAATTCAATCAAGTAAGGCTTGAGCATATCATGGGTGTAGGCTACTTGACTTTACAAACATTTGACATATTAAATAACTAAATAGCATCCAGTGTCTAGCAGTGCAGCAGCATTTTTGGCTGAGGGAATTCCTGGAGGGACTTCATCAGAGCCAGTCACTCCCGAAGATCCAAGGGCCTCATAAAATGTAAGAGGTTTACATATGTGTTATTTTTTATATAGGCTATTTTTGATATTTCCATATATTTTACTTTGGGTTGGGTTTTTTGTTGGTCCCAACAGATTCTGTTGGTAATATCTGTCTTTTGGAGCCTCCAGTCCCAACAGAGCCCCAGGCAGTTGTGAGTAGCCTACTCAATACACCAGAAATGATGACAAATAGTGTTATAAAGTGTACTCGACCAAATGCTCATCATCACAGGACGATGGGGATAAAGAGTTTCTGCTGCCACAGAGAGGCCTACAGAGGTAATGTTAATATTATGTGTCTACACATTCAGATTTGAATGTGTAGACTTGCGACTTCCGGAATTCGAATGCGCATGCGTCGCGTCTGAACGCGTTGTTGTCCTTGGAGCTCTATCGATTTGATTTATAAGTCTTGATTTTTCCCTTTAAACTCACTTACAACGAACATTTTCTACTTTTCCTCACTGAGAAGCACTACTGCTCAAACCTCATAGTTACAACGCGGACTGTTGAGCAGACGCGTCTCAAGCCTATTAGTGATCCAACGCTGCATACTCTTATAGGTTACGTTCGTGGATCACGGCTGAACGCGTCTTCTCCACACTCAACAAACATGGCGAATATATCAGATGTAAGTAGTCTACCTCTTGGTGCAGGTGAAGATACATTTGAGCTGCACGCGTTGCAGTCTGAGCTGGAAGCTGTTGAGAAACAGATCCACGACCTTTTAGTGAGACAGGCCGAGCTGATAGACCGGCGGTTAGCTCTTGAAACATCACGCGCCGATGCACACAAATCAGTGATTAACGTTACTAACCCGCTGACTCTGACCTCGTCTACTCCATGCGTTACTCAGCATCGGTCCCGAGCGCCGAGGTTGCGATCAGCCATGGTCTCGTTCACTCCGGCTCCAACACGCCACCACGAAGCCTGGATGGTTCCGCAGCGGAAGACGCGAGTCAGGTCTAGACCAAGACTCTCTCCGCCCCTCCCGGTTTTCGAGTTATCCACACAAAACCGCTTCTCCCCTCTTCGCGAAACCGAACGCGATGCTGTGATCATAGGCGATTCCATCATTCGGCACATACACGCTACGTTAGGTAAAAGTAAGGTGCATAGTCACTGCTTTCCTGGTGCTCGTGTTTCTGAAATTGCTGCTCGCGTACCCGAGATTCTGAACGATGACGAGCGCGTCGGAACTGTGGTCTTGCACGCGGGAGTGAACGACATCAGGCTGCGCCAGACAGAGGTTCTGAAGAAAGACTTCAGGAATCTAATCGATACGGTACGCAGCACATCGCCTGAAACAACGATCATAGTGTCAGGACCGCTTCCCACGTACCGACTAGGACATGAAAAGTTTAGTAGACTATTCGCGCTAAATGAATGGTTAATGTCATGGTGCAATGAGCAGAAACTGCTCTTTGTAAATAATTGGAATCTGTTTTGGGAGCGTCCTAGGCTTTTCCGTGCCGATGGCTTACACCCAAGCAGATTCGGAGTGGATCTTCTGTCGGATAACATCTCCAAAATGTTAAATACCATTAAATGACTAGTAACCAAAAGTCCAAATCATAGTCTCTCCTGCACCAATTTAAATGATATAAATACTAGTGTAGAACATTGCATAGAAACTGTGTCTATTCCTCGTTTAGTGAGATCAAATAATAATTCTACTGCAGGATCTAGGAAAAATTGAATTGTTATTAAACAGAAAATGTTGCTATTAGTAAACAAAAACAATTTTTAAAGCTAGGTCTTCTAAACATTAGATCACTCACACCTAAGGCAGTTATTGTAAATGAAATAGTCACAGATAATAGCTTCGATGTACTTTGCCTTACTGAAACTTGGCTTAAACCAAATGATTATTTCGGTCTAAATGAGTCTACTCCATCTGGATACTCCTATAAGCACGAACCCCGTCTGATTGGTCGTGGCGGCGGTGTTTCAACAATCTAGAGATATTCTCAATGTTACTCAGAAAACGGGTTATAAGTTTATTTCGTTTGAAGTACTTGTACTAAATGTTACGCTCTTAGATGTTAGAAAAAAATCCATATTATCTCTAGCCTTGGCTACCGTATATAGACCGCCTGGGCCTTACGCTGATTTCCTAAAAGAGTTTGCAGATTTTCTCTCAGATCTATTGGTCAATGTAGATAAAGCATTAATTGTTGAAGATTTTAACATACACGTAGATAATTCAAATGATGCGTTAGGGGCTGTGTTTATAGATTTATTAAATTCCTTTGGGGTCAAGCAAAACGTCACCGGACCAACTCATCGTCTTAATCACACACTCGATTTAATTATATCATATGGAACCAATCCAACCGATATAGATATCATTCCACAAAGTGATGATGTCACTGACCATTACTTGGTAACTTGCATATTACGTACTGCTGTAATATGTCATGCGGCGCCGCGTTATCGACCAGGCAGAACAATCCTTCCATCCACCATAGATCATTTCTCAAATTGCTTATCTAATCTGTCTCAGCTGCTGCCTGAACCCAAACAAACAGATGAACTAGAAGAACTAACTAGCACTATGAGCACCATTCTCTCTAGAACATTGGATGTTGTTGCACCCATTAAATTAAAAAAGGTCAGAGAGAAAATTAAAGCACCATGGTACAATAATACTACGCATGTTCTAAAGAGAGAAACTCGTAATTTAGAGCGTAAATGGAAACAAACTAATTTAGAGGTCTTTAGAATCGCGTGGAAAGACAGTATGTCACGTTATAAAAAGGCCCTAAAAGCGGCCAGGGCTGAGCACCTCCGCAAACTAATAGAAAACAACCAAAACAATCCTAGGTTTTTATTTAACACCGTGGCTAGACTAACAAATAAACAGACGTCACCCGAACAAAATATCCCGTTACAGTTTAGTAGTAATGATTTCATTAACTTCTTCACTGAGAAAATAGAAAACATCAGAACCACAATTGTAAACGTTCAGTCCTCATAATTCATAATTCATAATTCCTTATAATTCAGCCTCAATTATCCCCCCGCAAGAACAATTACAGTGCTTTACAACTATAGAACAAAAAGAGTTAAATAAACTTATCACTTCATCTAAAACAACAACATGTTTATTAGATCCTATACCAACTAAACTACTGAAAGAAGTGTTACCTGTAGTGGAAGAGCCTCTCCTCAATATTATTAACTCATCTTTATCTTTAGGTCATGTTCCAAGAACATTTAAACTGGCAGTTATAAAACCTCTCATTAAGAAACCACAATTAGATCATAATAATCTAGCAAATTATAGACCCATTTCAAATCTACCTTTTATGTCTAAAATACTAGAAAAAGTTGTGTCCACTCAACTGGGTTCTTTCTTGCAAGAAAATGATATCTATGAAAAGTTTCAGTCTGGATTCAGACCGCATCATAGCACTGAAACTGCGCTCGTTAAAATCACAAATGATTTACTTTTAGCTTCTGACCAAGGCTGTATCTCAATACTAGTTTTACTTGATCTAAGTGCTGCGTTCGATACTATAGATCACACAATACTCTTAGATCGACTACAAAATTATACTGGTGTTCAAGGACAAGCATTAAGCTGGTTTAGATCATACTTATCTGACCGCTACCATTTTGTCTATTTAAATGGAGAAAAATCGATCATAATTCCAGTAAACTATGGAGTGCCGCAGGGATCTGTGTTAGGCCCTCTATTATTCTCTATATATGATGCCACTTGGAAATATTATAAGGAAACATGGAATTAGTTTCCATTGTTATGCTGATGACACTCAAATCTATATTTCATCATGGCCGGATGAAAACGCTAAATTATCCAAATTGACAGAGTGTGTTAAAGATATAAAAGATTGGATGACGCGTAATTTTCTTTTATTAAATCCAGATAAGACAGAGGTAATACTTATCGGTTCAAAAAAACGCCCACAGAACCTCTCACAATACAACTTTGACATCGTAGGATGTCCTGTTACTTTATCCTCTACAGTAAAAGACCTGGGTGTTATACTAGACTGTAACCTGTCTTTTGAAAATCATATTTCGTATGTTACAAGAACAGCCTTTTTCCACCTTAGAAACATTGCTAAGCTACGTAATATGCTATCAGTTTCTGATGCAGAAAAGTTAGTTCATGCATTCATGACCTCGAGACTAGATTACTGTAATGCTTTATTAGCTGGTTGTCCTGCATCCTCTATAAACAAGCTACAGTTAGTCCAAAATGCCGCTGCTAGAGTTCTTACTAGATCAAGAAAATATGATCATATAACACCGATTTTATCATCACTACATTGGCTACCTATAAAGTTCCGTATTAATTATAAGGTATTGCTACTGACTTATAAAGCCCTAAACGGCTTAGCTCCAGTCTATTTAACGGATCTTCTATCACCCTATAATCCATCGCGCTCCTTAAGATCAATAAATTCGAGGCTTTTGGTCATACCTAGGATATCCAGATCAACCAAAGGAGGGAGAGCATTTTCACATTTGGCTCCGAAACTCTGGAATAGTCTTCCTGATACTGTTCGTTGCTCGGACTCGCTCTCCCAGTTTAAAACTAGATTAAAGACGCATCTTTTCGGCCAGGCATTCATATAATATTGTTAATCTCACAGTTCAAACTACAATCCGGCCTCTAGTTCATAAATGCCAGAGGAGAACTGGCCCCCGACTGAGCCTGGGTTCTCCCAAGGTTTTTTTTTTTCTCCATTAGGTCACCTGATGGAGTTTTAGGACACCATTAGGTCACTTGATGGAGTTTTTTCGGTTCCTTGCCACTGTTGCCTTTGGCTTGCTCAGTTGGGGATATTTTGGGGATATTTAATTTTATTCTATCAATCAATAAATTCCACTAGAAACAAACTTTGTTGTATTATTTTATTTTAATTTAATACTGTGAAGCTGCTTTGATACAATCTGTATTGTGAAAAGCGCTATACAAATATACTTGATTTGATTTGATTTGATTTGTTCACATTTTTATGTGGATTAGCCTATATAATCTAAGTTTAAATCTAAGTATAAACGGGTATTCTTATCTCTCCCCCCGCCCCCAGAGTGTGGAAGAACAGCAGGAGGACGGTCCATCAACTTCTGGTGCACAGATTAACACAGTTCAGTGATTCTCAGTAAATTCCACAGTTTAATTATAATAATAATAATAATACATTTTATTTATAATGCGCCTTTCACGTACTCAAAGCGCTACAGCATACAGAACAAAATAGTCAAACAATCAAACATTACAATAAAAAAAATAAAAAAATAAATCAGTATCAAAAAATACACAGTTTATAAATTAAAAGCTTGATTAAAAAGATGTGTCTTAAGAAGTCTCTTAAAACAATCCACAGAAGCAGCATCCCTGATAGACGCAGGTAATGTATTTCATAACTTTGGTGCATTACAGGAAAAGGCCCTTCCCCCCATAGTTTTTAATTTACAACGAGGCTGAAACAGAGAGAGAGAGCCAGCAGAGCGGAGAGAGAAAGCAGGAATGGATGGAGTAACCAAATCACAGATGTAATCTGGAGCCAGCCCATGTACTGCTTTATAAGTTAAAATCAGAACTTTAAAATCAATACGTGACTGAACTGGAAGCCAATGCAGTTGCTGGAGCACAGGTGTAATGTGATGGCGTGATGATGTGTGAGTCAAAACACGAAGCTGTAAAAGTTCCGTGGCACAGTATTTTATCATAGTGGAGTCCGGGAGGTAGTGAATCTTGCCTTAGACCCCAAATAATGCCAGTATAAAAACAAATAAAATCCAGCAAAACTGCATATTAGCAGATATCAGCTGATATAAAACCAGCAGCGGCACCTTAAAATAAACAATTTAACGCGCTAATGGAGAAGCGGCAGCCACAGTGCGCCAGCGTCCTCTCACACCAACCGGAAGATCAATTTAGCTTCAATTCTGTAGAATTTGTTTAGAACTATATGTAACTCTAATCTACTACTGTATTTTCAGTTGCCAGTTAAGGAGTTATATAGACTTCATCTTATAAAAAAAAAAAGAAGAAAAAAAACAGCAGTAAAAATAGCAATATTTTATTTATTAATAAAAGATTAATTGTATTAATAAAAATGTACTGAAAGAATGAATGAGGTGTTTAAACATCACTTCCTCTTTACAAACGGGGAGGAGACCGAAAGAAACTCTGTGTTTACCGAAGAAAACCTGCTCCAGACCAGGTTAGGTTCACAGAGTAAGTTACCATGGTAACTGACTCTGAGTATAAGTTACCTCTCTTTCAGAAACGGGCTTGACTTACTCTGCTTTCTCAGGTTTGACATACCTCCCATTCTGAAACAGAAAACTCAGAGTTTCCCTCATTTCAGGGTTAACATACTCAGAGATTTCACTTAAGCTCCTTTCTGAAACAGGCCCCTGATGAATCGTTTATCGGAGGGATGTAAATCTCTCAGGTTTCATTAAAATATCTCAGTTTTTTACCCAGCTTCTTCACGTTTGCATGGCGTGTGACATTTGGAACCTCATTATATTGTGATTCTAGGTAAGATTGTATTACATTAACCTTACTTGTCTGTGCCAGTATTACGGATAAACTGGGGGTGAGCGCGAGTGCACGCAGATAGTTTTACCTGGATTTCCAGCAGATGTTAGACGGCTACAGATTCGTCACAGCCATTTTTCACAGATCAATGATTAAAAACGTATGTTTCACCAGTTGTATACACACTGGTATGCATAATAAAGCGATTTGTTTTTGAAGTGTATATTCCTGCGTATTTGACACAATTTCAAAGAAGTTTAACATACTTTAGTGTCAAGCTCAGAAACCACGCCTATGTTAACATGGGGCATTCGGTTTCATTGGATGAACTTGTTAGCGCACTTCAGAAGACGTGTAAGAATCTTCTTCTCAACATTAGTGTATCATATTTTCTGTAGTGTGTTGTCATGAGTTCTAATCACAAATAACAACAGATGTAGAGTAAAGTAGCTAGGCTACCTAAAAGAAACATAAATTGCAAAGTCATTTACATTTTTTCAACAAGTTGCATTTATTGATCTGCATATAGCCTAGTTTTATAATGGATCTATTACTTTTATATAAAAACACTTATCAGCTTATTTTACTCTGCTGATTATATTAAGATCTCTTTTCTGTACAACCAGCTCTGACGCCTCCGTATCCTTTTCCCTGGACAAAAAGCAGCTATGCTTATAGGGTCATGAAGTTAGTTATCTCAAGAACTTGTAACATTTTCAACAGATTTATTAAATAAAAAATAAAAACTAATTTTGACTTGTTTCAGAACAATTCTGTATGTAATACTGCATCTTGATATTGAATATTGAATTGTACATTTCCTGTAGCTCTAACAGTAGAGCGTTGGCGCTTGCAATGCCAAGTTCATGGGTTCGATTCCCAGGGAAAGCAAGAACTGATAAGAATGTAAATGTGTACCTTGAAATGCAATGTAAGTTGCTTTGGATAAAAGCGTCTGCCAAATGTGTAAATGTACATTATGCTCAGTAGGAGCATGAACTTGAATGTTGTGTATCTAATGTCTTGTATTGGACATGTAGAGAACACTTTGTCTTTAGTCGTTAAAGTCCTGTGGAAAAACACTGACAGGCAACCACAAATTGTATTACTGAAATAAGCAAAACATATGATATAGTGAAAATTAATTATTACAAATTTATACTGATGTTCTCTATGGCTAATATTCACATAGGCCTATCATTTGTCACCTCACACGAATAGCATGACTCTCTCTAAAACAATAGGAAATGCTTTATTTACTTTTTTGCTGACCTCTTTAACAAACGAAATATGACACAATGGTCAGTTTTATAAATAAAATGTAATGGGTGTGGGCCTCTTTTTATGTAATATAAATTTAAATTATGCCAGTTCTCTTCATTTGACTGGTACCATGAATCTCATTAACATATTCTCTTTACTTGTTATTCATCACATCATGTGCTTTCATTGTTATCGTCTGCTAACCGTTAGGAACCGATTAAAAGGTCTATAAATTAGTGTCGTTGTTAGGCCATATACTGGCACAGCAAATGGATGCAATTAAAGTTAGACAAATCCAAAACTTTGCAGGATAACCAATATCCCGACCGCTGCTCAAGAAAGGAGCGTGATTATATAAAGAGGAGATGTGAAAATTTCACAATGAAGGGTGATGGTGTGTTAAATTGGTCTTAAAAAGATAATACAACTGTGACATTTATTTACTAATATAACATGATTACATTAGTTGGAGAGCATAGGTGTAGTAAATGGGATGCATTAGACAAGGTTGTCCAGTAGAGGGCGGCATGGGTTTACTTATGTTACCTATTCTCCTGATGAGTGTTGTTCGGGTGTCAGTCTGTCATCTGCTGAGGCGGTGTGTTAAGATGCGTTGTCCGCTCTGCACCTGTAAATAAAGATTAAGTAAATTATCTCCATGTCTCCACATTTGTGATGTCTCAAAGGATATTACATAAATGGCGACGAGGATAAAAAGGCACTAAGGAACCAGGCTGAAATTGTACACGGAGAGCAGTCCACGTGCGTAGAAGAGCAGACTGTGGATAAAAACGATGGCAGCGCTGGTAGGAACGGTGAGCCCTTTTGACGGTGAGACACAATTATGGGAGGAATACAGTGAGATGCTGGAATTTTTCTTTCAAGCAAACGAGATTACCGACGCTGACAAAAAGAAAGCAGTGCTATTAAGTGGGGTAGGTGCAGCCACTTATAGTTTTTTGAGAAGTTTGCTGTGTCCCATGACTCCTGGAGAGAAAACATATGGGGAGTTGATTAACGTGCTCAAAGCCCATTACAATCCAAAGGTAATGGGAGGCTAAGAAACGAGAGGAACTCAGTGTACAGGGAGGCTGTGTTCTGTGGGGAGCGCGAGTGGTGATTCCCCCGCCGGGCCGCACTGCTCTATTGAAACAATTACACATCAATCACCCTGGAATAACCTGAATGAAAGGTTTGGCACGAAGTTACATGTGGTGGCCACAGATGGATGTGGAAATAGAAGGCATGGTAAAAACTTGTGCCACATGTCAAGAGAATAGAAATTCTCCACCCTGTGCACCTTTACATCCGTGGAAGGTGCCGAATCTGCCATGGAGAAGAATCCACATTGATTATGCTGGTCCGTGGTTAGGGAGAATGTTTTTGATCCTAGTGGATGCCTACTCTAAATGGCTAGAGTTGTACCCGTTAAATAAGTCTACCTCTACTGTAACCATTCAATGCCTGAGACAAAGTTTTAGCCAACATGGGATACCTGAAATGGTGGTGTCAGATAATGGCAGTTGTTTCACAAGTACAGAGTTCCAAGAGTTCATGACCCGAAATGGCATCAAACACATCACCACAGCACCGTATCATGCAGCTTCTAATGGACTGGCTGAAAGGGCGATGCAAACGTACAAAAGTCTAATGAAGAAGAGCACAGGAGATTCAATTGAGACAAAGCTGGCTAGAGCACTGTTCAGTTACAGGATCACACCACAGTCGACTACTGGGAAATCTCCTGCGGAACTGTTGTGTGGAAGAAAACTAAGGTCTACCTTGGATCTCATCCACCCTGACTTTAAAAGTCAAGTGCAGGAAAAGCAAAAATTTTACCATGATCGACATGCTAAAAAGAGACAGGTGACTGAAGGTGATCAAGTGTACACTAAGAACTTTGGTTCAGGGCCTATCTGGATTCCTGGGACAGTTCAGAAACAGACGGGACCGGTGTCTTGTACTGTTACACTTGGAAATGGCCAGGTAGTGCGCCGGCACATAGATCAAGTGAGGAACAGGCATGTTGTGCTTTCAGAGGAAACTCTGGAGTTGGAGGAAACGTCTCTGAAAGAGGGGGACTAGTTAACATCAATCGCGGGCGTCACACTTTCCAAAGACACTAATGTGGAGCAGACAGAGGAAACGACCAAGGAGGTGTTAGGATCAGAAACTCCTGTGGTGAAAGACAATTTAGAGTTAAGGAGGTCGACGAGACAGAAGAAGACTCCAAGTTATTTACAGGACTATGAGTAGTTAGAAGTGAGTTCCCCAGCCACAGGGCAAGAATGCGTCCTGGAACTCACTGGGACGGAGGTAGTCCACCCGAAGTCCCTAGTTTATATTGTAAATGCACAAATGTTATGGTTTTGTGTTGTTCCCTTATATATATTAAAACTTGGTAAAATGTACAATAGTTGTAAAACATGTGATATATTGTAATGTAGATAACTATTTGAAGCTAGTGTTATCTGGGGAAAGGGGATGTAGTAAATGGGATGCAATAGACAAGGTTGTCCAGTAGAGGGCGGCATGGGTTTATTTATGTTACCTTTTCTCCTGATGAGTGTTGTACAGGTGTCAGTCTGTCATCTGCTGAGGTGGTGTTAAGATGTGTTGTCCGCTCTGCACCTGTTAATAAAGATTAAGTAAATTATCTTCATGTCTCCACATTTGTGATGTCTCAAAGGATATTACAATAGGTATGAAGGCCAAACTGGCCAATGGGTAAGAAAAATGTATACATATACATTGCAAAACAAGTAACTGTTCTTCATTAACATGTAACGTAGTCTATAGTTTGATCTTCCTTCATTAGATCGAATGTTCAGAATGTGGAAGGTGGGACTGTGTGGTCAGATCTTCCACTGTTGGCAAATACAGCTGTCCTTCATGCATGCACATTTACCTTTTTCTTTTCTTCCTTTTGTTATTGTTGCTTTCATACCTGTTAGCTAATGAATGTGTTTGTTGAACATTCCTCTGAATAAATGCTGTGGGTAATTCACTGGATCCATAAGCTATGGCTTCTCAATTTTCAACACTCTAGGAACATTTATGGAGTGTAGCCTACTGTATGCTTTATGCTTTAAAGGTGCTCTAAGTAACTTTTTTTACCTTAACTGAACAGCTTCGGAGTCATTGGAATGGTTATATTACTTATTTCGGGTTGAATGGTGGTCGTTTCGCACCCCCCTGGTGCCCGTGAGCGGAAAATCCGCACTTGCAACTTTGAGCCGGCGGGCCGGTGGCTGCCGCGTCAGGAAGTATCGCGTGATATCAGGTCTCGTGATGTAAACAATTGCTTTACGGCTAAAAGAAATCTGCTAAAATGCTGTCATTATTGCGCTCCCTCACGCTGTTCGAACCCGAATGAAGACGACGTTTTAAAGAATGTCCCATCTGCTTTGATGTCGTTGATCTACTAGCCTCTGGTGTCTGAGAATCGCCAACGAGTTTTTACAACAGTGTTGTCAAATATCTATTCCGAAGCTGTGGGGGGAGCTCTAGAGAGAAACCTGCGAGCAAAAAGTGAGAATACAGCGAAGAAATCCCGAAACTACTGAGCCCTGCTTTAACTCATTCCTCAGTAACATTAAAATAAATAATAAATAAATGCTTGACATCCCTTTAACCACAGCAGTATTGCTGCTCAATTTAAATTAAACCACAAATTGGCATCATAACAATAATCGGTAACACTTTAGAATACTGTTCCTTCATTAATGAATAACTACACAGGACAAAATTAGTAATGCATTAGTAACACTCTAGTAACTACTATTAACTAACAAGAAACTCTGATTAACGAATGAGTAAGTAATAGCGCTCAGTCGGATGTGGTAGTTCACTATTAGCTAATCAAGAACTATTTTTCATACCTCACTGAAGACTATAAGAACTACTATATACAGGTTAATAATTAATATGTATAATGCACAATGTTTAATATAAGGTAATGGTAGCCCATTAGTAATGAATCAAGTGTTACTACATCATTCTAAAGGAACTATTAATAATTTGGATCAGTATTCTAAAGTGAACAACATGATATTGGCTGAAGTCACTGTAAGCTTTTAAGGCTTTTGTAAGGTTTTGTATAGTAATGACTCAAGTGTTACTACATCTTTCTAAAGGAACTACTAATTATTTGGATCAGTATTCTAAAGTGAAGATCATGGGAACACACTAGTAATGACTAAAGTGTTAACAAATCCATTGGAAGGAATTACTATTCAAAATCTTACAAAAATCTCAAAAGCTTACAATGACTTCAGTCAATATTAGGCAGTTATCATGTTTTTCACTTTAGAATACTGATCCAAATAATTAGTAGTTCCTTTAAAATGATGTAGTAATACTTGAGTCATTACTAGTGGGTTACCATTACCTTTTATTATAAATTATGCATTATTCATGTTAATTATGAACCTGTAGACAGTAGTTCTCTGGGAGGTATGAAAAAAATAGTAGTTCTTGATTAGCTAATAATGAACTACAACATTCATCTGAGTGCTATTACTTACTAATTTGTTAATCAGAGTTTCTTGTTAGTTAATAGTAGTTACTAGCCTGGCAAGCCAGAACTACATCAAGATGTTGGGTCTGGCAACTCACCATAGACGATGCTCAATCCGAGGGGCGGGATAAACGGCTGTCTTTCAAATTCACTCTGCACGCAATAGGACAGCGCTTCAAACAACCAGAGCGTTTTCCAAACAGCGGAGCTAGTTGATAGATTCAACTTTTGCCATATCTGGCCGGCAAAACTACGAACACATCTTCCTTTTTTTAAGAATGACTTAAGTGCCGTTCTTTGCTCTTTTCTCAAAGAAAAACCTAACTCCAAGTCCTCCAGAGTCACGGACAAAGCCGATTCGCCAGCAGCCGCCATTCTTTGTTTTCAAGTGGCAGGTAACCGTCGCAACTCTGTCGTCATTATGTTAAGCCCGCCCCGCCTACTCTATACACGACGTGATTGGCCTGACCCAATTTAGGTTTTTGCAGCTCGAAAGTCAATGGAGAGTTGCTAGACTACCCTGGCTGCAAAATACATTTTGCTGCCGCTAGGGTGCGTCTAGATTTCTAGGCTAAGTAGTTACTAGAATGTTAATAATACGTTACTCATTTGTTCCTGTGTAATTATTCATTAACGAAGGAACAGTATTCTAAAGTGTTACCCAATAATCTGCGAATACACACGCACTGCAAAAGACACAATGTCAATAGGATAATTTATTTAATCTACTCACGGTTGTCATCAGATATTCAATTTCATTGAAACAAATGTAACAAAATAATGTGGGCGTGGTCTGTGTGTCGTGAAATTAAAACACATTAAAACTTCCCTTAAAGGCGTCTGAAACATTCAGCAGAGCAGCGACAGAGTAAACAACAGTGTCCTAATATGATACAAACATTTACCAATAACGTGGAAAGCTTTCGCTGTGACGAATCTGTCACCGTTTAAAGGTATAGCGGAGGATTTTCTTTTTCCGGGTGGATCATCAAGACTATTGGTCCTCCTAAGTGTCAATCATTCTGGTGATATGTTTACGTAAGGCCGTCGTACGTGCTCGTGCACACGATTCACACGATGGCGTGCGCTCAAAACACAGGTTGGGCTTCCCACTGATGCCTCAGTCACGAAGTTTCTACTTGACAGGTAAAGTTTGGCATGCTATTTGGAGAAATCCATTTAAAATCACTGCTAGTAAAAGTTAATGTAAGCTATGATTAGGTCGTGCACACGTTTAATAGGCGTTCCCTCTCGGGAGCAGGTAGAGTGTTGCGCATGTGCATTTTTTCAAAAAGTGGAGAGGGCGGTTCTTTTCTAAAATTCAGGAAAATCCTCCGCTATACCTTTAACATCTGCTGGAAATCCAGGTTAAACTATCTGCGTGCACGCGCGCATCCCCAGGTAACATGATCCCCAGTTCATCCGTAACACCAGTTGTATTTTTGACACAAAGTGTAACAGCACGTCTTTTTCAGTTCAGCTACATTCAGTTTGACCAATCAGAGCCAAGCTTTTCAAGTCGAAGTCGAGATGAAGATCTGCCCTCAGAAGTTACTGGTAAGTTTTAGTTGCTGTTTGCATAAATAAATCGCTCACGGTTTAGTTTTTCCTAGGTGGACAGGTCTGCTATGCATTTGCTAATATGACTAACACGTGAATACTGACGTTAAACGCTGTAACATGATGCTGACACTGATTTCTAGCGACTTCAGCAGTGTGTATATAGTCAACGTCTGAAGTCTTTGATAAATCTGTTTAAAATCTATGTGGAGACATTTGTCTGTCTTAACACAACTATAAAACATTGTCCAATGCATCTGCAAAAAACAGAATTAGTCATTATAACATATACAACATTACATTAACATTATTATTATTAACTGTGTATTTATTTCTGATTTCCTGAACAATTTGGCTTCATTGTTATGATGGTAAATGGTAAATGGACTGCATTTATATAGCGCTTTCACAGACCACCAAAGCGTCTTAGCCTCACATTCACCCATTCATACACCGACGGCGGTGTCAGCCATGCAAGGCGCCATCCAGCTCGTCGGGAGTAGTTGGGGTTAGGTGTCTTGCTCATGGACACCTCGACACTTGGATGATGTAAATGATCTTTGAAAAGTTTGATTGGTGTGTATATTTGTTCAAGCTTGACAACCTTATTGCCTTTTTGATTACTTTCTAATATATATTTCTAATAACAAATAAGTACAAAGATTACATTGTTAAAAGGGATGTTTATAAGAGAGCATACATCTGAAACTGCTGAGTCTGAAGGGTTTTGACTATATCACCCACCAAGTACATTGTACTCAGCGTACTGTTGAGAAAATGGACAGACATGCTTGGCCATAATCAATGTAGCGTGTGCACAACGCGCATACACTTTGATTCTCTCATCTACACAGAAGCAGCAGTTTTCATTTTTGCAAATCATACATTATTGGGATAGATAGATAGATAGATAGATAGATAGATAGATAGATAGATAGATAGTTTATTATAAAAGCATAGATCTAGCTTACACATTTACCCAAATTATCATACGCCTGTTTAACCGAAGTTAATTTCGGTGGGTTTCTCCATCCCCAACGTCCCTGACGAGAAAGTCTGTCTCCTCGACTGTGAACTGCTGGCGTGCGCCTGGCAAATCCGCCGTTATAATAGGAATCCGCTATAGAACAAGCGCGCCTGCTCTTAAAGGGAATGTGAGATGAGGCTCTGATTGGTTTATTTCACGTTACGCCCAAACCACACCTATGAATAATGAAGCTACTTCAGACCAACACATTTTAGATTTGCGTCGGGTCGGGATTTTTCCCGAGATCCGCCCACAAAGTTACTTGCGTTTTGCGCTTGATACTTGCATTTCAGATTGTTAAAATAGGGCCCTTTAAGTGCTTTATGTGTGAGCGGAGGCTATTGCCACCTAAGATATAGAATATGTTTTGTAAATGCTCCCAACTACAGGGTTTCCAAATAAATGGAAAGAACAAGCAGATATGTGTACAATCTTTATTTGACACCCAAGAAGTAGTAAAAGTATAATTATACAAACATTTTAGGAAAAAAATACACAAGTTACAAATACAATAACATTCACACAAAAGGAAAAGAATAAGTCATAAAGTGGCCACCTGTAAAATCGGATCTTGAACAGTCAATATCAATATCCCATGGGATAATTCACATTTGGGAAAGAGAAAGCAAAAAATGAAAACAAAAAGATCCAATTAAATTAAATTCAAACAACCTCAATTCACACCTTCATGCAAATTTATAACCAAAAATCACAATCCACACAATAAACAAACAAAAGTATAAATGGATTAATCCTCCCAATCCCAGCAGCTAATAGCCCATGGTGGTTGTAAAGTAATTGACAGTAGATTAGAGCGGTGGCAATAACCACCCACAGTACTCAAGAACACAATTAACAAGCCACAAAAAAAATTAAATATCAAATGAAAGAAAATACAATTAAATCAACCAATATAACAAATAAATAATTCAATACCCAATCATATCAGCGCACGCACACACTTCCATACACACAAACACCACCACAAACACAGGTTCACACCGAGCTTGCTCGCCTCAACACACACTCATATAAAAAAGTATATAAAAGGGTCACCCCATTACATATGCAAATATATGAGTTTGACAGAATATGAACAGCATATTTGTTATTATCCTACAGCCCACCAGTTCCAGCCTTTCGTCTGCACTACTTTGTCCGCTCACATCAACGATGTTGAAGAAAATGTCAAGGTGCCAATGGGCAGTCATCGCCAGCTGAAGGTGGCTGTGACCTTGTCCAAATGATCAACCCTTCCCTTTGTCTCATTGTAGTCCGGGACCATTTGTGGTTTTAGGTCTGCTCTGGTGCATCTTTGTGCATAGTGCTCATTAGCAGGACATTTTTCCCTTTCTTGGGGCAATACGAGACGACAGAGGCAAAGCATTGAAGATATTAGCACTAAGGCTTCGTCTACATTAATCCAGATACATTTGAAAACGCCGTTTTCGTTTATAAACGCTCTCCGTCCACACTAGCGTTTTCAGGCGTTTTCGGACGTTTCAGTGTGGATGAGAAACTTTTGAAAAAATGCCTGAAAATGCTAAATTCACCTTTACTGCGCATGTGTAAAACCCCACCAAAGATCACTGATATGATTCAGATGGAAAAATAAATAATGAAGTTATCGCGCAATTCTTCTGACAGGATAATTTTATTTAGTAAAATATCTCAGCATTCACTGATGCAGTCCAGGTCGCACACCATATGTTTGGTCTAAAACTGCTCTCATGTATTATCAGAGGACAGCAAATGTGCGTAAATTCTGTCATCTTGTGATATGAAGAGTGTGCAATGTAGAATATTTTTAGCAACAGTGAATAGCACATAACAGGCACAATACTGGTATAAACATGATAATCTATTGGTAAAATATGCGTCACATGACTAAACTTACATCATCGTTTTTAAACACCACCGGTTTCTCAGTCCACACTACAACGCGGACACGCCGTTTTCAAATGTATCCACTTTGGAGTGCGTTTTCAAAAAGCTTTGTTTTCATTAATAAAAACGCCATCTCAGTGTTGACGGAAGGACAAAACAGAGAGAAAAATATACGTTTTCAAACGGAAACGTATTAGTGTGGACAAGGCCTTTGTCTACCCTGTCATTCAAGTGGTGAGCGGGACCATAAGAACTTTCCATTTTTGAAAGGTAACGCTGGTGGTTGAGAGACAACAGGAGGGTCAACACTAGGAGTCTCATTCTCAAATTTTTGGCCCATGGAATTGCGTTACGCCATTGGGCACGAATGCCGTTTTAAAGAAAAACAAACTGTTATTTAATTTATTCAGCTTAAACAAACATTGATAGACATGTTGAGATAGTAAACAATCTATCAACCACTTATAATGAATTTTCAGTTGATATGCTGAAGGGATATTTACATAGTTCTGGCATGAAACTCTGAAAGGTGCAGGCTGATGGGTCTTTAGCTTATTGGTTGCAATCACGTCGTTGTCTACATAGCACAAGCTGATTGGTTGCTCTTTAACCCTCTGGGGTCTGATGTGTTTTTGGGGTCCTTGAGATGTTTTGACATGCCCTGACTTTTGTGCTTTTTTCAGTTGCTTATAAACATATTAATGGCAAAAGTATCATTGCACTCTATTCAGAACAAACAGGGCTACCATAATATGTGAGCAACATGTATGTACATGTTTGTGTTTTTGAGAGAATAATGTTTATGCATGGTTATTGAAAAAAATAAAAATTTAAGTTTTTGCTTCAAAATTATCTGAAAATCATCCTGCCTAATCATTCACATAAAACAATACATTGATTTACATTTTGTAAGACACTTTTTGTTTAGAAAGGCAATATGCGTGGGGGCGTGATCCCTTACCCTTTCTGGTCTGCTGACTGGAAGAGGCAGATGAGGAGCTTTCAGCTGCTGAGCTGCAAGACGGTACTGGTGAGAGGCAGTGGAGTGGTAGCGGTAGCTTCCGGTCAGGTTCACAATCATCAATGCCCAACAACTCTATTAACAACAAAAATAAGACAGTGTTTTAATCACAAATGTTTCCATTGCACCATACAGTGTCTGTGTTAGCTATACACAGCATTATTAGAAAACGTATTTTTCTCACTTCCACAGTGCCCAGCAATCCCACTGGGAGGGAGGGAGGGAGCTCCATACTAATGCTTGCATGTGACACACATCCTGATGTCAGAGCTCAAAAAATAACCCTCATAACTTCCATTATATCAAAGTTCAAATATTAAACAATGGATCCTTTATACTCACGAATCCTATTATTGAATTACACACAAGGTCACCGCTAGGGCAAGGTCAGTTCAAGGGCAGGTCAAGGTCAACCCAAGGGCTGGGGGGAGGGGAAAGTTTAAAAGTTCAACCCATCAATCATCATTAATTAAAAAGCCATCAATCATTTTTGACATATGGTGAATCTTAAAGCAGCGCTATACAGTTTTGGCAATTTCTTCGCTGTTTTCTTGCTTTTTGCTTGCGGGTTTCTCTACAGAGCTCCCCCTACAGCTTCGGAATAGATATTTGACAACACTGTCGTCAAAACTCGTTGGCGACTCGCCCCCCTCCCATCTTCTCCCTCCTGTCATGTGCATTTGTTTTCAAAGAAGCCGGCGAACGCACGGAGCCATGTCCACTGAGGTATGTATGATACACAGAAGGCTAGCATATAAATGTTTAGATAGTGTATTTGGCAGTGCCGTAAAGCAATTCATTACATCGCGAGACCTGATATCACGCGATACTTCCTGACGCTGAAAAGACTGCCCAAAGTTGCAAGGGTGTTTTTTCTGCTCAAAGGCGCTAGGGGGGTGCGAGAAGACCACCATTCAACCCGAAAAAAGTCATATAACCATTCCAATAACTCCGAAACTGTTCAGTTAAGGTAAAAAAACCTGCATAGTTCACCTTTAATACTACTGCTGCCATCACCTCGCTTTTGTTCACCGTAATTTGTTTCAAAATCAAACAATGACTAAATTCGTGCTAGTCAGGATTTAAGTCCACATAAGCATATACAACTCACAGATAGTCACAGATATTCTGCAGATACTTTCAGTAGGAAACAGTCAACATTCGTGTTATATAAGAGGTGGTTTGTGGCATCATTCATAATGAATTAATGCTGATGGGAAATGAGGAAATGTGCAATCATACTGAATCTCTCAGTAACAAGCTTTCAGGAATCAAGCTTTTGAAAATTGAGGAAAAAATCACTCACATCCACTCAATAGGGAAGTGCTTTCTAATGGAAGAAACCAAATCAATTACGATACTCAGCAGAAGTGCTTCAAGTTAAATCCTTCATGACTGACACTTTAAATGGGTCATGAACTGGCTTTTTAAAAAAAAATTATATTGTTGTCTGAGGTCAACTTATGACGTTGGCTTGGTTTTCACATTCAAAAACATCCAAATGAATAAGTAATAGGCTATTTTCTACCCTGGTTTTGAGCCTAGCTCCTGAAACGCTCGTTTTTTATGGGCGTGCCACATTGAAGACTTGGAAGTAAACGCCCACTGCTATGATTGGATAACAGTTTTGCATATTACGATGAGTTTCATGTAATGCGCGAATCAGTGGGCGGGGCTAAATGGGCAGTGTTGAAGTAGGCGTTGATCTTCTTCTGCGGAGGCGGGGTTTGACACCCTTTGACGTCATAGATCCCCACTTTGAAAAACCTGTTGTTCGCTGTGCCTGCTGTCAATAAAAGCTTTTAATGGACTAACAAGGAAGTTTTCAGTTCTGAAACTTACAGGATATTCTTTTAGTATGATGACCTCTTATATGTCAAAAGCTCAAGGAAAATTTGATTTCTCAGTTCATCACCCCTTTATAGAATCCATAAAAACTGTATTGTTTATCATTTTAGCTATTAGAATCTTTGGTAACACTTTAGAATAATGTCCGTAGTTAACAAGTAGCTATGCAGGAAGTAATAGGTAGTACTGCATTAACACGGAACTTAATACTATTAACTAATATGGAAGCAATATTAACTAAGCAGTAAGTAATATCTAATTTAGTACAAAGGTAGTTCCTTGGTAGGTATTTGATTATTACTAAAGAAATGTATCCTCACTGAGAACTACTTGTTACTTTTGTGATTAGTAATTAATTAATTATTCTTTCTTAGTTCACATGTCTAAAAAGTTAACAATTGTGGGGTTTTTTTTTTTTACTCTTAACATGGTCATAACATTTCAGAAGCTTGTGTCTCAAATGGGTATATAGTGGAAACCAGTTTATGAATATTATATTCCCCCAAATACATTAGCTACAGGTTGAGATTGTGACTACTACTCTTGCCAAAGGATGGACGTATGTTCTCTTTTTATTTCAAACTTAAACATAGAATAATACTAATAATGATAATTTGTTTAAAATTTTAAATAATTAGGAAGTGATGCTGACACACATGATTGGATTAGTTCACTATTATGAGCTCTATTGTGTGTCAGTTCAATATGTCTCAGACTCCAAAGACCTACCTTTATGTTACAGTAGCCGCCAGAGGAGGACTTCTCTTTAGGATATAAATATAAACATTGATGTTCTCTTGTCAAAAACAATTTGCATCCTTAATGAAGAAATTGGCTGCATTTATGTTGCGATAATCGCAAAACCACATCTTCCAGATTACAATGTTTGTTAGAATATTATTAGAATATTCTAAGAATATTCTAATAATATAATAAATCATTAGAATATGCCTGTACAGTATGTGTTAAATATAAAATTAAATAACTTGTATTACTTGTGAAAAACATGCTAACTCCTCACTAATTACTCAAGCGTTACCTTGTCATCCTGCAGAAACTACTAGTGATGTGGCCCATTATTTTAAAGTGAAAAACATGCTAACTCCTCACTAATTACTCAAAATTAATGTTTTGAATCTATAGCATTCAATTGTCTTATTAATTAAATTTTCAGTCGCATTTATTAATACAGTTTAACATTACACATAAATACACAAAACGGCAGTGATATCAGACACTCATTGGCTCTCGCATGCTTCGTCACAGATTACGACATGCTGTGTTTAAATTGGTGTACTACATTTGAAATGGAGAAGCACGCGCGCCTTCACAGAGCGAACAGCGAACCGAAACCGGATTAACATTTTCATGGATTAATAACTTAAATTCTGCTCTGTAACGTTACCTCATACAAAACGTACTCGGTTACTAACGTAACCTCGGTTCTCTCTAGAAGAGGGAACGAGTACTGCGTCTTAGCTAAGACGCTATGGGAAAAGACCTTGTTTCATGAAATACTGAAGCCAAAAAATTATCCTTAATTTTGTATTATTGCAAAGCGCGTTGCAGCAGCATGCGGCCATAGGCGAGACGGCTCGCTCGCTCATTGGCTGCTCTGCGGCAACTGCATTAGCCTATCGAGCGAGGCCTGAAGTGACGTCAGGCCAATGAGGGTGCTTCGCGCCCTCTGTGCCACTTCCCGCCGAAAGGGATGTGGCTTAGCCCTATAAAGGGAGCTCGAGCAGGCTGATCCACTAATTTTTTATCGCCGAAGCGAACCAGAGTGGATCGCACGCACGGCAGGGAACGCAGTACTCGTTCCCTCTTCTAGAGAGAACCGAGGTTACGTTAGTAACCGAGTACGTTCTCTTACAAGAGGTCTCTCGTACTGCGTCTTAGCTAAGACGCTATGGGACCCATTGTAAAACGCCGTGCATGCTGGGATCAGACACTAATAAACCTAATAACTAATAAGACGCGATAACATGACATCACATAGACAAGGCGGGTAGCCTGACTAATGTGGAAAATGCAGGTCTTACGCCATACTGCCCATAGTATATTAGTCGGCTGCGCACAGCGCTCACGATCTCAGTGTCGTAATCAGACAGAACTGATTCGTTAGACCGACAGTAGCTTAGCCTGCAAGGCGGGAACCTCAAGGTTATAAAACCTTATGAATGTAGACAGCGAGGCCCAGCCCGCTGCCATACATATGTCCCGTAAGGAAAATCCCGCTAGACCAAGCCCACGGAGAGACGACACCTCTCGTGGAGTGCGCTTTGACACCCAACGGGCACTGTAAGCCCTTGGCAGTGTAAGCCAGCGCTATGGCGTCAACTATCCATCTGGATAGGCTTTGTCTCGAAACAGCCAGTCCCTTGGAACGTCCACTGAACGAGACAAATAGCTGCTCAGTCTGTCGAAAAACAGACGAGCGAGACACATAAGCTCTTACTGCCCTAACTGGACAAAGAACGCTTGCGTCTCCTTCCTCGCCCGACACCGGCAGGGCAAACAGGGAAATGACCTGAGGCCAAAACGGTGTGTTGAGGGATTTTGGAACGTAACCATGCTTAGGTTTGAGTATGACTCTTGAGTCGTTTGGCCCAAACTCCAAGCACGCCGCACTCACCGAGAGCGCGTGCAGGTCACCCACACGCTTCACTGAAGCGAGAGCCAGCAAAACCACTGCTTTGAAAGACAGATGTTTGAGGCTATTTGTTTGGATGGGCTCGAAAGGATCACCTTTCATGGCTTCCAAAACCGTAGAGAGGTCCCACATAGGGACTGAAGGAGGCCTGGGAGGATTAAGCCTCCTAGCTCCCCTGAGGAAGTGGATGACTAAATCGTTCCTTCCTATTGACTGACCAAGCGTTGCGTTATAGAACGCTGCGATAGCCGCCACATAGACTTTGAGCGTGGAAGGGGCTCTGCCCTTATCCAATAGCTCTTGCAGGAAGGAGAGAACCTCCGTCACCCTACAGTTGGAGGGTGAGAAACCCCGAGCTGTGCACCGGCTGGAGAATACCGACCACTTTGAGGCGTAGAGACGTCTGGTAGACGGAGCTCTAGCCTGAGTGATAGTGTTCAGCACTCCCACTGAGAGATCAGCGGGTACCCGTTGAGCGCCCACACGTGGAGGGACCACAATTCCGGGTGAGGGTGCCAAATCGAACCCCTGGCCTGAGAGAGGAGGTCCCTCCTCAAATGGCACTGGCCATGGGGCAGTGTCTGCTAACTGCATCAGAACTGGGAACCAAGGTTGGTTCTCCCAGAACGGTGCTACAAGCAGCACTGAGCATTTCGTTTCCCTGATCCGTTCTATCACCTGAGGCAGGAGTGAGACGGGGGGAAAAGCGTAGAGCGGACAGCGCGGCCACATTTGGGACAGCGCGCTCTCGCTCTTGGTAAGAACACGGGGCAGTGAGCGTTTTCGTGACACGCGAGTTGTTCCTGGACAGCCTGTCTGGTCCCAAATTCTAGAGCCCAGGCACAGGCGCTGAGCCCATACCAGGAGGCGTTCCGCCAGCCTGTATAAGTTTCGGGATCTGAGACCGGCAATTTATGCAGGACACCACAGACATTGTCCGAGCGGACTAGGACGTGGTGTCCTTTTATTTGGGGACGAAAACGCGTCAGCGCGTTGTCCACTGCCAGCATTTCTAGGCAGTTGATATGTTGGAGCTTCTCCAGTTCTGACCACTGGCCAAAGAACGGTCTGCCCTCGAGCAGCGCTCCCCATCCCGAGGTGGAGGCGTCTGTCGACACCACTTTCACTCTCAAGGAAGTCCCCAGGCTTACACCTGACTGGTACCAGTCGCTTGCTTTCCAAGGTTTCAGAGCTGTAACACAACTCTGATTGACCTTGAGACGCAGCTGACCGGATGCCCACGCTCTGCGCGGTACTCGCGCCATCAACCAGAACTGCAGAGGACGCATGCGGAGCAGACCCAGCTGGAGAACTGCTATTGCTGAGGCCATAAGACCGAGCATCCGTTGAAACATTTTGAGCGTGATGGTCGCGCCGCAGCGGAAAAAGCTCGCTGCGCGCTGAATGCCTAGCACGCGCTGTGGTGACAGACGCGCTATCATAGACTGTGAGTCCAGAACTGTGCCCAGAAACGATATCGTTTGACTGGGGTTCAGAGAGCTCTTCACCCAGTTGATTCTGAGACCGAGATTCTCGAGGTGATCGAGTAAAATGGTCCTGTGCTCCACGAGCTCTGATCGTGATTGAGCTAGAATCAGCCAGTCGTCCAAACAGTTCAGCACTCACATGCCTCGGAGTCTGAGAGGCGCGAGCGCCCCGTAAATGTACGGGGCACTAGGGACAGGCCGAACGGCAGGACTGTGTACTGGTATGCCTGGCCCTCAAAGGCGAATCTCAAGTATCGCCTGTGACGTGACGCTATTTGTATTTGAAAATACGCGTCCTTCAGATCTATCGACATAAACCAGCCTCCTCGGCGAATATGCGCGAGGATTTTTCTAGTCGTGAGCATTTTGAAACTGCGTTTCGCTAATGCTTTGTTCAGCTGTCTTAGATCCAGTATGGGTCTGAGACCCCCGTCTTTTTTGGGAACCAGGAAGTATCTGCTGTACAGCCCCCCTTCGCTTTGAGCTTGAGATAAAGGCTCTATAGCCCCTTTGCTCATCAGTTTTGATATTTCTGCACGAAATAGGTGTGCTACTTCCGAATTCACCGTAGTTTCGACTCGCGCTGTGAAGTGGCGAGGGCGTCGACAAAACTGTAGCGAGTAGCCTCTCTTATAATGTCTAGCACCCAATCCGAAACCCCTGGAAGCGCTGCCCATGCATCTGCATGGTAGGCTAAAGGTTGGATGCGAAGCACGCTCTGGTTGCTGGGCGACAGAAGTGCTTCGGTGTGCTGTAACATAGGCGTCATGCCTGTGACATCTGAGGCGGGGAGCGCGCTGATCACAGCGGGCAGAATGCTCGCGCTCGACCCCGCTACGGCGCTTAACCGAGTGAGGGAGGGCTGAGCGAGTCCCGTAGGACACATGATGTCTGTGAGTAAGTGTGGGCGCGGTGGAGCGGGCACATTTACTGCTGCGGGCGCGCTGTCTGCCTGAGCAGAGCGAGCGCGCACAGGTTTCGTTTCACAGAAACCGTGGCATTTGCAGAACATAGTGTTCGTGGGCACTGAGGCAGTGGGCACGTTTACTATGTTGAATGCGCGATCGACCTGAGTCGATTCTATGAGCGCGGGCCCTGTGAAGGGCTGTGCTTGTGCGTAGGGATGGGCACTGGACAGTGGGCATCTGCTCTAAACTTGAAGCACCATCGGCCGTGGCCGGGATTTTTATTTATTTATTTTTTTGAAGCGCGCTCTGCTCGTTTGGCGGCAGAGGCGCTTTAGCGCGCTGAAAACAGCGGGCAGAATGCCCACGCTCGACCATGCTGTGGTGCTTAACCGAGCGAGGGAGGGCTGGGCGAGTCCCGTGGGACATTTAATGTCTGTGAGTGAAAGTGGGCGCGGAGAGCGGGCACATTCACTGCAGTGAGCGCACTGTCTGCCTGAGCAGAGCGAATGCACACAGGTTTCGTTTACAGAAACCATGAGACATGCAGAACATGGTGTTTGCCATGTTGTGTGCGCGATCGACCTGAGTCGAATTTATGAGCGCAGGCCCTATGTGAAGGGCTGTGCTTGTGTGCAGGGATGGGCACTAGGCAGTGGGCATCTTCTCTACACATATAGCACCACCGGCCGTGGCCGGGACACCAGAAAATACATCCCATGGGATTTATCTGGATAGCCGTAAAAGGCTTTTGTGTGCAGGCATGCGGGCTTGTACACTGCAGAATACACTGGAACAGTCACATTTCTTGGAACTGAACGAGCGACGGGCTTCGGTGGAAGTCCGGCCACGGTGGGGCTCGGACACCGGCGCTTTCCTAGGCGTGCTAGGATGGCTTTGTGCTTCACCGTAATCCCTGGCCGTGGCCCACGCGGAGCGGGGCGGCGGCTAGTCGAGCGCGGGTTGTACCACGTGCTCGTCGGCTGCAAAATACACATCTGCAGTGGCCTCTCAGGGCACTGACAGAATGATTTGCATTTGGCGGCAAAAATATTTTCTGCCGCGCGAAAGCCTGGGAATCTACCACTGGGCCACAGTGAAGACATATAGGCATTCAGTCAGCGCGGGTATTATCCGCACTGGCATTTGTTTGCTGGCATGCGGGTAGCACAACATGCCATACTGACATTTTCAGATGCCTGAAAAGTGCCAGAATGTGAGAAGAGTGGAAATCGCCCGGTTTTCAGCGGGGCTAAAAACACTCTATTCTCCTTTCGCCAGCGACGCACGGGAACCGTAGAGCGGTGTTTGGTTGCAGGCAAGCGGGTACTACGCGCTTGCTGGCTGCAAAATGCACCTCCACAGTCGCCCTCAGGGGACTGACAGAGCAAGCATTGGCGGCATAATATATGCCGCTCGACCGGGATTCGAACTCCGGTCTCCCGTGCGAAAAACCTATTATTTCACCACTGAGCCACAGGCGAAACACACAGGCTTTCAGATGCGCTGAGCGTCAATATGTATTCTTTGGCATTTGCTGGCAGGCGCTCGCTGATCACAGACTCGCTTGCGGCAATATGATATTTCCAGTCGCCTAATCAGGGAACTGAGAAATGTGAGGGGAAAAAAGGGCAGTCTGGCCTCAGCGAGACTAAGAACACTTTTTTCTCCTTTCGCCGGTGAATGACGCGCGCGGGGGCAGGGTAGTTTTTCTTGTAACGTAAAGAAAAAACTAACCCCGTCCGCGGAGGAGGAGCAGCCTCGCAGAAGAATGCCAGGTGAGTTCTCAAAGTCACCATAGGCAATCGGCTCAGAGTGAGGGCAGCGCCGTCAGCGAGCGCAAGAGATGCGTGATCCTCTCGGAAAGGGGGGGCGCGTCTTGAAAAAGACACCCAGCTCTTTTAGTGTTAAATGGTACATACACAAAACACAGCTAGAGAAGGATATAGGCGCCGGATAGCGCAGCGGAACGGCGGTGGAAGGCGGCGTGGGCCAGCAGCTTCTGGAGTGGCTCGTCCCGCTGAAGGTGCTTTCTCAGACGGCGCGCGGCTTCTTCCCGTGATCCAGCGATGCGTGAGCTTCGCTGAAGAGATGAAAAATTAGTGGATCAGCCTTCTCGAGCTCCCTTTATAGGGCTAAGCCACACCCCTTTCGGCGGTGGCCTGACGTCACTTCAGGCTAATGCAGTTGCCGCAGAGCAGCCAATGAGCGAGCGAGCCGTCTCGCCTATGGCCGCATGCTGCTGCAACGCGCTTTACAATAATACAAAATTAAGGATAATTTTTTGGCTTCAGTATTTCGGGAAAAGAGGTCTTTTCCCATAGCGTCTTAGCTAAGACGCAGTACGAGAGACCTCTCGTAAGAGAACTATTATATACTGCCAGAGAGGACTGCGACACATCGTCATGTGAGAGAGTGTTTTCAGAAATTGTTAGGGGTAGGGGTAGGATTAGTGGCTCAAACTATGTTTTAATGCTATATTGTTAATAAAACTGCCATTTCCCTACACATATCTGTTTTATTCTTTTAATATTGTCTATAAAATGTGTGTTTAGGTGTGGGAGTAGGGTTAAGAGATCTTACATTTATAATCTATAAAATGGTAAAAGGGAAATTATACAGATACCTTTATGATATGAAATATTTGTAAATAGTTAACGTTTTTTAGCTGTAAAATCGTAATAATATTACGTTTAAACGTTGCAGATACGTCCATATTATACGTTTCAGCATCTATAAAAACGTACAAAAAAGTATGTTTTCTATCTTTGAGAAAATTACGTATTAATACCTACGTATTAACAATGAGACCAGGCTGCACTAGTAGTTCCTGCGGGATGACAAGGTAACGCTTGAGTAATTAGCGAGGAGTTAGCATGTTTTTCACTTTAAAATAATGGGCCACATCACTAGTAGTTCCTGTGGGATGACAAGGTAACGCTTGAGTAAAAAGTGAGGAATTAGCATGTTTTTCACAAGTAATACAAGTCTGAGGTAATTTTATATTTAACACATACTGTACAGGTATTCTAATGATTTATTATATTATTAGAATATTCTTAGAATATTCTAATAATATTCTAACAAACATTGTAATCTGGAAGATGTGGTTTTGCGATTATCGCAACATAAATGCAGCCAATTTCTTCATTAACCCTCTGAGGTCGACAAACGCGCGGGCGCGTTTTGCTGGATTTTCTCCACATTGTAGCACTATAAACTTAAATTACTTAAATTTAATTAAATTTAAAAAAAGAATCTGTGATATTTCTACTTTTGTATGTGTCCACTTACAATCAAATCAAAACATTGTGCTTTTGTAAAATAAATACTTGTCACACATTTATGAGCCATATACCTTTATAAACATATAAGTGTGTACTTTTAAATGATCGGATTCAAACTGAAAACAAATATTCTCTGTTTAAGTAATTTGTATAAAACCAACAAGATGTCCAGCTTCTCAAACGCTTGCTCATTATTAGAAGAAGAACGCGATTTGAAGACAAGAAAGGTGTAAGGTAAGAAATTCTTACATATTAGTTTGCTATTGTTGCATAAATTTCACATTGCAGTTGAACTGTTGCTAGATATATGGTGAATATTATAATATTTAGACCCGTGTTTACTGTTACTGTGTTTGTGGATATCTGCTCAAACGTAGATATGTATATGGTAACCATGTTTTATATTTGAGCGCGATCGCGCTTGAATGTAATATATTTTGCAGCGCGATCGCGTTTGAATGTATCATATTTTGCAGCGTAATCGCGTTTGAATGTATCATATTTTGCAGCGCGATTGCGTTTGAAAAGCAAACGTCTTCATGTTTTTACTATTATCTCATTTCATATCATCATAACGAATGGAAACATTTGAAGTAACATGATAATCAATATATTTTTCTCTAGCTTAGTTGTTACTGAAATCTTTTGGAAGATTTATACTGCTATAGGTTATTGATATTATTATTTTATCCAGCACTGCGCATAGCTTATGCCTACAAGGCACAACAAACCTGGTGTTCATTATATTATTGTTGGAAACATTTGTGTGTGTGTGTGTGTGTGTGTGTGTGTTTGTGTGTGTGTGTGTGTGTGTGTGTTCTGTGAATTTTAAAAAGCAATTTTAACCAGAAAAATCTAAAATTTATTCCCAAAATCGTGCAGGCCTTTCTCTTGATATCAGTATGTTCACTTTTTTTTCAGGGCCCAGATGCCACTGAGGACTTCAGTGAACATGAACATGGTAAAGTGAAAATCAAACACCTTGGAAATGAAAGGTATGTACAATGTTTTTAGGAATGGCACAAAGGTCTCTGTCTTTGGATCATTGTTTTCAATAAGTGCATTTTTGGCATTTGTTGTGTGTAACTTTGGACTATGTTGTGTTGTAAATAAATCCAAACAATTTAAAAGCCATTCTTTTTTTAAATCTCCTCATTCTTTGTGAAAGGTTGCCCAGAATGACAGGGCCTGATAGCTCCTAATAGGGCTGTTAGGGGAGGGTCTTTGTCTTCCTCAGGTGTGAAAACAATACATATTAATGACCTCCGCATAAAGATTTTTCACACAAAACACGTCGTAAAAATTTTAAATCAATATATTGTCTTATCTGAATGAGCAGTCAGGGTGATTTTCACATAGTTTTAGAGCAAATATTCTAGGCTATGTGATACAATTTTCAAAAGTCTTGTGAAGAAATAATCAGTATGGGTTTCATGGCCTTATTTCAGTGAGAATTTTTTTTGTATTTTCACAAACCACGCATAAATGTCATTATCTCAAAACTACAAACTTTTACATACATGCTGCTGATATATTATTGTAGCAGAGTTTGTGCTGAATACAGTGTAATTAGACTTTAGCCATGAAAATGTCACAAGTAACAGAAATAACCAGAAATGTCAGAGCATGTCAGAACACCTCCAGGGCCCAGAAAACAGCTCAGACCTCAGAGGGTTAAGGATGCAAATTGTTTTTGACAAGAGAACATCAATGTTTATATTCATATCCTAAAGAGAAGTCCTCCTCTGGCGGCTACTGTAACATAAAGGTAGGTCTTTGGAGTCTGAGACATATTGAACTGACACTCAATAGAGCTCATAATTGTGAACTAATCCAATCATGTGTGTCAGCATCACTTCCTAATTATTTAAAATTTTAAACAAATTATCATTATTAGTATTATTCTATGTTTAAGTTTGAAATAAACAGAGAACATACGTCCATCCTTTGGCAAGAGTAGTAGTCACAATCTCAACCTGTAGCTAATGTATTTGGGGGAATATAATATTCATAAACTGGTCTCCACTATGAACCCATTTGAGGCACAAGCTTCTGAAATGTTATGACCATGTTAAGAGTAAAAAAAAAAAAAACACAATTGTTAACTTTTTAGACATGTTACTTTTGTGATTAGTAATTAATTAATTATTCTTTCTTCGTTCACAAGTAGTTCTCAGTGAGGATACATTTCTTTAGTAATAATCAAATACCTACCAAGGAACTACCTTTGTACTAAATTAGATATTACTTACTGCTTAGTTAATATTGCTTCCATATTAGTTAATAGTATTAAGTTCCGTGTTAATGCAGTACTACCTATTACTTCCTGCATAGCTACTTGTTAACTACGGACATTATTCTAAAGTGTTACCGAATCTTTTAATTCATCATATGTGAAATATATGCATCACATCACTTTTGTGTTCACTATCAACATGTGGATGAAAGTGTTCATTACTGTCATTATTTACTAGGGCTGGGTATTGACACAAATTTCACAATTCGATTAGATTTTGATTCACAAGCTTGCAATTCGATTCGATTCATTATTGATTTATTTTGGATATCAGGTTCAGTACATGGCAAATTTTCTCAAGGAAAACAAATCTCTTAACTAATGCTGTAAACTATGGGAGTCAGTTGTAGCCTATAGGCTTCATTAGCCTACTATAATATTCAAGGGAAAAATTAACTGATTTTACAAACACTTAAATTACACTTTTATTTATTTTTATAATAATAATGTTGATATATGAAATATAAACATTTAAATGGTGGTTGTCATAAAAAACTTTCCAGATTCATTCAAACATGCATTAAATATTGAAGAACATTAAAAATGATAATGAATATGTAATATGGTGCATATATTTAGCAAAATGCTCCTCTCTAGAGTTAATTTTTCCAGCTGACTAACGAGTTTATGGTCACTGGATATGGTTTTTCTGAGGTAACTGTGACGTTACATGACATTGTTTACAAGCTGTTTTACTGACGTCTTTCCACGGTTGAAACACTGACTGAGCGATTCCATGTGACATGATACGGATTTCGATAAGTTCGATAAGTGTGTAGTCATTTAACACACTTTCAGATGCTCATTCATGTTTATATCGCGCTGTAACTGGTGTTATTAAGGAGGAAGAGAAGATCATGTGCTTCTCTAGAGCTGAGCCAGAGCGATCTCACGCCACAGCGACAAAACGCTATTTATGTTTTTGAATTTCGTAAGAAAATGGACGTAATTTGAAATCTGAGACTTTGTTTCATAACAATAGTATGTGTTGTGTACCGTACTGTGAAAAAGTCTAATGTTCACAATATCTGAACATGAATTAGCTTTTCACCAATATTAACCTTTATGCCTTATTAGCCTATATATTTTACGACGTTGAGTGCATTAAAGGGATAGTTCACTTTGAAATTAATTTTTGATATGTTTTAGCTTACCTCAAGGGCATCCAAGATGTAGGTGTCTTTGTTTCCGCAGTAGTTTCAATTTTGATATTTTTAGGTCAAACCGTTCTTGTCTGTCAGTCATATAATGCAGGTCTATGGTCACTGTCTCAAAGAGCATGCACAAAGTCCAAATTAAAACAATTCCCCATCGTCCAAATGAAACAATTCCCCATCATAATTACACATTGATGGCCTAAGACACGAAACGAGCGGTTTGTGTGAGAAAACGAACAGTATTTATATTGTTGTTATCTCTTGAAAACAGCACACGTCCAAATGATCTGACGGCGCGGGCGGGTATAGATATATACACTAGACGTCGCCTTCGCTACTGCAGTTCATTGGGACGAAACCGTAGCCAAGGCGGCATCTATGTATATCTATACCCGCCCACGCCGTCAGATCATTTGGACGTGTGCTGTTTTCAAGAGATAACAACAATATAAATACTGTTCGTTTTCTCACACAAACCGCTCGTTTCGTGTCTTAGGTCATCAATGTGTACTTATGATGGGGAATTGTTTCATTTGGACGATGGTGAATTGTTTTAATTTGGACTCTGTGCTTGTGTTTTGAGACAGTGACCATCGACCTGCATTATATGACTGACAGACAAGAACGGTTTGACCTAAAAATATCAAAATTGAAACTACTGCGGAAACAAAGACACCTACATCTTGGATGCCCTTGAGGTAAGCTAAAACATATCAAAAATTAATTTCAAAGTGAACTATCCCTTTAAGGGACAAAAATGTCCACTCTAAACACTGCCATAAAACTATTATATATTATTCTTTTTTTCCACTTTCACTGAGTTAAATATTTTAACCAACATCAGTCCTGAAAATAACTTCCAAATATTTATTTAATTTTCAGAATTTTAACCCCTTAAATGCCATTTGTTTACATGATGCCACTGTTTTTATCGATGAAAAAAAAAATTAAAAACAATTGTGTACTACATGCTAGGTGGATTTCTTGGGAGGGAATTATCACAGCCTGGTATATGTCCATGATTAGCAGCAACATTGATTTTTATGCTTTTTTTGTGTGTGTGTGTGTGTTATGTCAGATTAAAAAAAAAAAAAAATCACACTTAGCGCGTTAAGGACCAGCAATGCTCACATATTAAACACTGCCTAAAATATTATTTCTGTCAGGACCACTACCGTCAAATATGATTGACAATTAGCATAGTTTGGATTGGCGGAATGGTTCCGTTCTGGGCGAGAACTCCCTGCGCATCCATGCAGCCTAGCATGGATAAGAGCAGGGAGAGCAGCAATAATCCCCCTTGGGGTAAACAGAACAGAACCAACATGAAAATTTGCAAATATATTAATTCAAGATTTAAAGTACAACATTATTCGATAATTATTCTGATTCAAGGGGAATCAGAATGTCAAATCCTGACTGGGCGAGAGGAGGAGCTGGGGATGGAGGAGGGTAATTAGCTCCTGAGAAACGCGACAGCTGCTGATAATACTGAAGGAGCTTATATATGTATATGGTGATAGGCGTCGTATTCCTATAGGTAGATGTGGATCAGCTGAGGGTCAGCTGATGCGAGCTTGACTAACGTGACCTGCCAGAACTAACGCTATGCTTGATATATTATTATTATTTTCCACTTTTACTAAGTTAAATCTTTTAACCAGCATCAGTCCTCATCATAACTACTAAATATTTATTTAATTTCAGGATTTTAACCCTTTAAATTCCAGTTTTGTTGACGATACCATCAATTTGTATAAGAGGAAAAAGCACAAAAATGGAATTATTTTCCATACACTAAATGCAAAGAGAAAACTTTAGCTTTGGCTTATCACAGTCTTGAATATGTCAAAGATTAGCAGCAACATTATTTTTGGTGCATTTTTATTTTTTTGTGCTATGTCAGATTTTTAAAAAAAAAATCACACATAGCACATTAAGGACAAATTTGATCCTATTTAAACCCATTAAAATATCCATTTTTGAACCCACTGCCATAATATCATAAAATCGTAATTTCTATTCAAATACCCTGTCATTACCAAGCCTTGGGGTAAAATATTTACTTTTTACTGTTTTCCACCAGTTGGTACCATTTTTCATATAATTGACATACTGCAAACATCTGCAGTATTGCAAACATTTTCCTGATTTCTACTAGGTGACTATAACCTGTGCCTGTCTCCCTACACATCAACATTTTTCTCTAGAAAGAAAGCAAAAGTAAAAGATAACCATGAACATGAATTTTTATTTTTCTAAATTCTATAAACATATCAAAAACTTCAAAACAAAATGGGGTCATTGTTCAGCCAAATCAAAACCGAAATAAAACAATGCAGTGAGAAGCGCTTTCTCTTGCTAAATGCACACATACCGACACGCCTACACTCACATCCTACGCCACCGACACACAGTGTAGTATAAACAGAAAGGGTAAAATATGACCTTCAGGATAATATAATATAATATAATATAATATAATATAATATAATATAATATAATATAATATAATATAATATAATATAATGAGTATTATATTACTGCCACCTTACCGTGGTGGAGGGGTTTGAGTACCCGAATGACCCTAGGAGCTATGTTGTCTGGGGCTATATGCCCCTGGTAGGGTCTCCCAAGGCAAACAGGTCCTAAGTGACGGGTCAGACTAAGAGCAGTTCAAAAACCCTTTATGATGTCAATAAATTCGAGGACCCTAACACCGCCCGGCATGGCGCAGCCGGGGCCCTACCCTGGAGCCAGGCCCGGGGTTGGGGCTCATATGCGAGCGCCTGGTGGTCGGGCCTCCTCCCACGGGGCCTTCTTACCCGGCCTTCTTGGGTCTCTGGGAGGGGTGCTGGAAAGTGCTCTGACTGGGGACTCCGTCGTTCTACTGGGGGACTTCAGCGCCTACGTGGACAGCGACAGTGACACCTGGAGGGGCGTGACTGGGAGGAACGGCCCCCCTGATCTGAACCCGAGTGCTAAACTTCTGTGCTAGTTACAGCTTGTCCATAACAAACACCATGTTCAAGCATTAGGGTGTCCATCAGTGCACATGGCACCAGGACACCCTAGGCCGGAGGTCGATGATCGACTTTGAGGTCGTTTCATCTGACCTCCGGCCGTATGTCTTGGACACTCGGGTGAAGAGAGGGGCGGAGCTGTCAACTGATCACCACCTGGTGGTGAGTTGGATCCGATGGCAGGGGAGGAAGCTGGACAGACTCGGCAGACCCAAACTTACTGTGAGGGGCTGTTGGGAACATTTGGCCGAATCCCCTGTCAGAGAGATCTTCAACTTCCACCTCCGGCAGAGCTTCGACCGGATTCCGAGGGAGTCTGGAGATACTGAGTCCGAGTGGACCATGTCCTCCACCTTCATTGTCAACACGGCCACTCGGAGCTGTGGCTGTAAGGTCTCCGGTGCCTGTCGAGGCGGCAATCCCTGAACCCGGTGGTGGACACCGGAAATAAAGGATGCCGTAAAGCTGAAGAAGGAGTCCTATCGGGCCTGGCTGGCTTGTTGGACTCCTGAGGCAGCTGACAGGTACCGGCAGGCCAAGCGGACTGCAGCACGGGTGGTTGTGGAGGCAAAAAATCGGGCTTGGGAGGAGTTCGGTGAGGCCATGGAGAAGGACTACCGGCGCGAGAGGGAGGAGACCCCGGGGAAGACCTAGGATACGCTGGAGAGACTATGTCTCCCGGCTGGCCTGGGAACGCCTCGGTGTCCCCCCAGAAGAGCTGGAGGAAGTGTCTAGGGAGAGGGAAGTCTGGGCATCCCTGCTTAGACTACTGCCCCCGCAACCCGGCCCCGGATAAGCGTAAGAAGATGGATAAAGGGATGGATATTATGATTTTTGTCACTCGCCTATACACCATGTATTATATTTAGGCCCTACACACACACACACACACACACACTTTTGTCAACGCAGACACACATTGCTCTCAGACATCCACACATACTCAGAAACATCATTTTAGATCATTGAGCCATTAAAATGCTTCATAACACAGTCAATAGTGCCCCTAGTGGAAACCAGAAAAATAATGTGTATTTCCCCCCATAGGGAATACCTATGTAGTGACGTCATCTGGTGGAATACACTATATAATGCAAATATAATGCTTTTGCTTCAAAATGAAAGGATGTTTCAACATAAGTCATGATTCATGTATTCATGACGGCCCCGGCTTTAAATGGTTTTAATGGGTTTCAATGGGCAATTTTTGGTCATTATGGTGCTATATGTTCCTATTTGATCTACACAGTGTGTGTTATACATATTATGCAACATGGGATCAAAATTTTAAAATTTATCCAAAAAGTCAAAATTTTGCCAAATTACATACCATTTGCATTAAAACAGCCAAAATGGTCAAAGAAATTAAACTGAAAATGACCAAAAATGTCCTAATGCAGCAAGAAGGTTAACACAATATAATTTAACTTGTGGAACGCACATTTTGTAATGATTTGTAAATCTTTCACAGAAATGCCCATTTCTCGTGTGGATACATTGAAAGTACAGCCAGCTGATACAAAGTGATTATTAAAATGTCCAATTATGTCAATTTTGTTTTTAATTTCAACTGAATTTACAAAAATATGTTGTGGAAGACCTGAAAAAGAATTGGAACCAGACAGAGACTTAATTTGCTTCCAGAATTTAGAGGGGTTATTAAGATTTTCAGACACATTTTTTAGATAGTAATCTGATTTTGCTTTTCTGGTCATGCTTGTGCATTTATTTCTTAAAAATCTAAAAGCAGTCCAGTCAGCAGTAGAATTTGTGGTTTGAGCTTTACCCCATGCAACATTTCTATCTCTGATCATAAAGCTTAACTCTTCAGTAAACCATGGGTTATTCCTCCCGCTAATCCTAAATTTCTTTACAGGAGCATGCATATTACAAATAGCTGAAAAGGCATCATGAGAATATTCCCAAGCATGCTCCACATCAGGTATCAGACAGACAGTCTCCAAATTACAGTTGTACAGATCTTGAATAAAAGCCTGTTCATTAAAACGTTTAAAACACCTTTTAAAAACATAACGAGATTTATGTTTAGGTAGTTTTGTGTCTCTTATACAAGCAATCGCACAGTGATCACTGACATCATTGCAAAAAACAGCAGTCGATGTGTATTTATGTGGCATGTTTGTAAAAATGACATCCAACAGCGTTGATTTGCTATGATATCTCGGGTTGAGACGAGTTGGGGTGTCAATAAGTTGTGTGAGATTCAAAGAGACAAATAGGTCTTTAATATTCTCAGAAGCAGGGGAAAGACAATCCCAATTTAGGTCACCCATTAGATTTACTTCAGAGTCATTAAGACTCTTGAGTTTACAAAAATATGAAGAGAGAAATGAAGTGATGATTCGATGATTTCTCATCATGTCATGGAAGTGAAGAAATGATGATTTCTCATCATGAAGAGAGAAAATAGTTTCTTTTGTGGCGGAGGGTGGCCTGTAGCAGCCAACAACAGTGAGGTATGTATCCTTGTATAAATTTACTTTCAATGCCAGTAAATCAAATTGTTTGACTCTACTTACTGACAATGTCACTGAGCTTAAGAATTTTGATTTACCATACAGGTGCTGGTCATAAAATTTGAATATCATCAAAAAGTTTATTTATTTCAAGAATTCAACTTAACAGGTGAAACTAATATATTATATAGACTCATTACATGCAAAGTGAGATATTTCAAGCCTTTATTTGTTATAATTTTGATGATTATGGCTTACAGCTTATGAAACCCACAAAATCAAAATCCCAGAAAATTTGAATATTACATGAAATCACACAGTAATTACACAGTGATACCATGGTCATTGAACCAGGTTTTGGCTATTTTGGCAGTGTGGCCAGGTGCAAATCCTGCTGGAAAATGAAGTCAGCATCTCCATAAAGCTTGTCTGCTGAAGGAAGCATGAAGTGCTCTGGAAATGTCCTGGTAGACGGCTGCGTTGAGTGGACAGCACAGTGGACCAACACCAGCCGATGACATGGCTCCCCAACCAACACAGACTGTGGAAACTTCACACTGAACTTCAAGCATCTTGGACTGTGTGCCTCTCCATTCTTCCTCCAGACTCTGGGACCTTGGTTTCCAAATGAGATGCAAGATTTGCTCTCATCAGAAAAGAGGACTTTGGTCCACTGTGCTTTATTAAATCCAGAGTCAACGCAGCCGTCTACCAGGACATTTTCAGAGCACTTCATGCTTCCTTCATTTTCCAGCAGGATTTGCACCTGCCCACACTGCCAAAATAACCAAAACCTGGTTCAATGACCATGGTATCACTGTGTAATTACTGTGTGATTTCATGTAATATTCTAATTTTCTGGGATTTTGATTTTGTGGGTTTCATAAGCTGTAAGCTATAATCATCAAAATTATAAAAAATAAAGGCTTGAAATATCTCACTTTGCATGTAATGAGTCTATATAATATATTAGTTTCACCTGTTAAGTTGAATTCTTGAAATAAATCAACTTTTTGATGATATTCTTATTTTATGACCAGCACCTGTATATCCGCCCCCTTTTCCTGAATGATCTGCTCTGAAAATATTATAGCCATCAATAGCAATCATATTATCTGTTATTGTAGATTTTAACCAGGTTTCTGATAAGACCATGATGTCCATATCCGTTGCATCAACCCACAGTCTTAATATGTCCATTTTTGGAAGAAGACTTCTAACATTAAAATTAGTGGTGGGCAGTTATTGGCGTTAACATGCTGCGTTAACGTGAGACTCTTATCCGGCGATAAAAAAAATATTGCCGTTAATCTATTCTCAAAGTTGGGTTGGGAGCTGGGTCTATACTACGCAAGCTATGATGGCTTTCACCTTGATATTTTAGCGCGGATGTAGCCTATACCTAGCCGAATTGCACTGTAGGGGCCTTCGAACCTGTGTGTATGCCTACTGTGAAATTACCACGTACGTGCTAACATGGATGCAGCTATGAAGCCGCCGGGTTTACTTCAGGGAAAATTTATTTCTCAGATTCTCAGATCGGATAGCTATCTGATTTATCAAAACGATTCCATTTCTGGTCACATAAATGTGTTTTTGCGAAACGGATTTAAATCCGATCTTCAATTCCCGTGCTATTTGCAGATTTAATAGAGGGCACGTCACCGAAAGCAACAGATATGAGCTGCATTTTATTGATCATCAGCTAAAATTTCAAAATCAAAGACCGCAATAACAGAGAGCGGCAACATCCCTGGTAAGATAATTTTGTTTCTTTACTTTAAATGATGATGATTGTGTGTTAAGCGTCTCACTTTCACTTTGATTTGTGTTAGTTTGCACGTTGGCTTTATGAATAGATGCTCAGCTGCTCATCTGCGGTGATGCGTGTTCCAGTAGCGTCGTCATATCTGGCTATATATTTACATATAGCCTATAACACGCTCTCACACATTTTTTTTTTTAGCATTTTTGGGAGGAGTACAATTTACATATGTGGTTTCAACAACCAGATGCATTTACACTTGTCCAGTTTCGTCTGGAATGCAGCCCCGACCTCCTCCTGAAGTGGTTTGAACGATCGGATGGCTATCCGATCTGAGAAAACGCATGAAGTGGCCAGGTGTAAACAGCCTTTTAGTCATTATTTGGGTAGCACACATATTCTGAATGCCAATTCGGCATAATTCCAATGAACGATTTTAATCTAGATTAATCTAGATTAATTCCAAGATTACAGTGAGATTAATCTAGATTAAAAAAATTAATCTATGCCCACCACTAATTAAAATGCATAATTCCAAGACCGAATCTGTTTTTGAAGTCGCATGGGGAATATATAGTTTGTAGTGAGTCAGGCCCAGGATTTGGCTGTACGTTCCCAGATAACAGCAAAAGTAGTAAGACAATAGATTTCGGGGCGTAGAATTTAGTAGGGACGCTAGGGACGTGTCCCTACCAATATCCAGTGACACTGATATATCCTTAGCAATAATTTCGATCAAAACTTAAAATATATTTATATTGATGTCCCCGTCCCCACCAATTTCAAAATCAAACCTACGCCTTCACTGTGTGTTTTTCATCACAATCACTGTCTGACAAGTGTGATGAATGTCCATGTTGCACAGTAGTTTTATTACTGTGAAAATTTATTACAGTAGTAAAATTAATTATTAGCAGGTGTAACGAGGGATTCATTTGTAGTAGATGATTATAGAGTATTTGTTGCTGTGCAGGATGGATAAACTGGTGATAACTGCATGCCTCCTTTGTTGAGGAGTGAGATATTTGCAATGTACTCACCCAATTTTGCTCGTCAATAAATGGAGTTGGCCGCGACTTAAATCCATCATTAAATGCTGTGAGTAATAAAAATAATAAAAGATGCATTTTGCTTTCATAAAACATAAAACATAGGCTGAACAGACAAAAGGTTCCAAGGGCTCACTGCAGAGTTTTGTGAGTCTTGTAGAACAATCCTGAGACGCTTTCGCTTGTCCAAATATATTGACCAACACGCAAGCTTTTCGGTGATCCGTGAAACTTGTTATGGTTTAATCCATCCTGAGACGCTTCACAGATGCAATGTGTTAACCAGCATACAGCATCCGTGATCATTACAGGAAGAGCATGGGCACACTAAATCCAAGTTATTGTTATTTTTACATCACTACCATCCAGGCGTGGGGGACAAACCGAGACCAGACCATCCAGAAGTAGATTTCAGATTCCCCTGGATCTTTCAGCAGATCAAATTTTCAGCAGGCCGACGGCAGTAATCCCTCTCCTTCTAGGATAGATCCAAGTACAACAAGGCACCATGCGATACCATACGAAGACACTCAATAAACACAAGTTTCCCGAAAGAAATGTACTTTCCTTTGTTAGGTATTACAAAAGCCAGGAACATAAAAACACATAAAGAGTAACTCAGCGCATGCACTCAAACAAAAAAACTCGACTGGTGGCGGCCATCTTGGATTCACACACATCAGTGTGCTGCATGGTTCCCTTTCAAGGGAACTCCCGTTGCGTCGAGAATGACGCTATGGGGAACGCTTTGCGTGATGACGTCTTGAAGCACATGTAAAATCAGTCCAATGGTGTAGCGGGACGTCAGAGGCGGGTGACGTCACGTACCAGGAAGCTATAAAAGCCGGCCCGAAACAGAAAACGAAAGCTTTCTGAGTCTTCAGTCGCGCTCTGTGTTGAATCTGTCCTTGTTATTTGGTGTTGTCTGTCTATATATATATATATTTATTCAGATATGGCGAGCAAGCAGCAGTATCGAGTGTGTGTCCATCCCTGCCCGCGTTATTTAACGGGAGGTGACACACACACTCTTTGTGTTGTTTGTTTGGGAGAGGAGCATGCCCAGTCAGCACTCGAGGGTGGTGACTGTGTGCATTGCTGTGCGCTTCCATTGCGGACGCTCCGATCCCGGTTGGCTCGGTTCAATCCCGACCACGTTCCCCAGGGCTCGGGTCCCGCCGCGGCTGAGGCTCGGCGGCGATCTCAGACCTGGGGTTCGCAAATGGATCTGTCAGTGGATGTTGAGACGGGCTCTGCCTTATCTCAGCCTCTTACTGACAGATCCAGTGCCTCTCATCAGGGTGTGGAAGCACGCGCTGCGGTTTCTTCCCCCCCGATAGAGGCACCAATACTGCAACTATCCAGCTCTGAGGAGTTGGATGTTGTAAGTATTGATGCTGAGTCTGAGGATTCGCCACCTCAGTCTCATGCTTTTGAAGAACTGCTCGATGTGATCACGAGAGCAGTTGACAGATTGTCTATTGAGTGGCCAGAGGATAGGCAGGACGTTCGTTCAAAAAGCAAACTCGACGAACGCTTCCTGCCATCTCGTGCTCAGCCCCAGCGTAGGAGCCTGCCGTTTTTCCCCGATCTCCACACCGAGGTGTCGAGATCGTGGGGGAGACCAGTCTCTTACAGAGTTTACACACCACACACCTCTCTATATTCCACTATTTCACAATATAAAGAGCATGGTTATGGGGAGATGCCGAAGGTGGAAGAGACGCTCGCGGGCTATCTCTCTCCAGCAACGGCATCTTCCCTGAAGGCTCCTACACTTCCCTCAAAGCCAGTAAAGTTGACATCTTCCCTGATTAATAAGTCGTATGCAGCCGCTGGTCAAGCTGCAGCGTGTCTGCATACGATGTCTATTTTACAAGCCTATCAGGCAGAATTATTGGGGGATTTAGAGGAGGGCGGGGGAATCGGTCCCGACACTGTGGCTGAACTGCGCAGAGCCACGGATGTTTCTCTCAGAGCCACCAAGGAGACCGCTAAATCTATCGGGCGGTCTATGGCAGCCCTGGTGGCTACTGAGAGGCATCTGTGGCTCAACCTGAGCGATATTAAGGACAAAGAAAAGCATGTTCTGTTAGACGCTCCGGTTTCCACTGCCGGGTTATTTGGGGATGCAGTAAATATTGCGGTTGCAAAATCACAAGAAGCCGCTAAACAAGCATCTGCTCTTCAAAAGCTTCTTCCCCGCCGTTCTTTCTATGAGGCTGCTGAGCGGGAGCAGCCTCACTCCTCTAAAAAGGGTGCTGAGCATCGTGCCACTCAGAAGCAGAGCGTGTGCTCCCCCACAAAAATCTCGGGGACACGGAGGGCGCGCTCAAACCCAGCAGTCTTCGAGGGGTAGAACGGATCTGCGGACCGTTATTACCGCCAAGAAGGCTGCTGGGAAGAAATCCTGACGTCCGAGGGCTCAGGATTAATGAGGGTAGTCCCCCCCGAAGCAGAGCGGTTAACACCTCTTTTTACGGTGCCCGTCTCTCTTCGGTACCCTCAGGGGACCGTTCTGCCAACCCTGCCGCCATCGGTGTTACAGGGCGCAGCGGTCTCCGGCGAGCACATATCTCAAGGACCACCCGGAAACGTAGTGGCCTCGGGATGCCCGCCCCCTCCGAGGAGGGTGTTAGAGCAGTCTGTTCGGTCGCTCCCTGCCGGTGCGCCGTTACAGGGCGTCGAATTGACTGCTCAACAACAACAAAATCCAGAAAACAGTCTCGAGAGGCTGGTACCTCTAGTAGAATCTTTGACAGCGTGGAAGCTACTGTCAAATGTTTCTCGTTGGGTCCTGCAGACCGTAGAAAAAGGGTATCAGATACAATTCAAGAAACGCCCACCTCGGTTTATGGGGGTCCTACCTACAGTGGTGGGCCCCGAGCAGGTTCTGGTTATGGAACAGGAAGTAAACACTCTGTTAGAGAAAGGGGCCATAGAATATGTACCTCCCTCCGACAGGGAAACCAGGTTTTACAGCCGGTACTTCATAGTTCCAAAAAAGGACGGGGGATTGCGTCCCATTTTGGATCTTCGAGTTCTGAACGAGTCAGTCATGCAGCTCAAGTTCAAAATGTTGACATTGAGACAGATCGTGCCACAGATCAGGTCCGAGGACTGGTTTGTCACGATAGATCTCAAGGACGCATATTTCCATATTTCCATCCGTCCGTGTCATTGGAAGTTCCTGAGGTTTGCTTTCGGGGGCAAAGCATACCAATATCGTGTTCTTCCATTCGGCCTAGCTTTATCACCCCGCACTTTCACGAAATGTATGGATGCAGCTCTGGCGCCTCTGCGCCTTCAGGGGATTCGCATCATGAACTACATCGACGATTGGTTGATTTTAGCTCAGTCGCATCAGTTGGCGGTTCAACATCGAGATGTTGTTCTCGCCCACATGAAAGAGCTGGGGTTACGGCTGAACGCCAAGAAGAGTGTGCTTTCTCCACTCCAGAGAACCACTTTCCTAGGCGTGGTTTGGGACTCAGTGTCGATGCAGGCGCGCCTGTCACCGCCACGTATAGAGTCCATCCTTGCAGCTGTGAAAAGTGTAAAGCTAGGCCAGCTACTCACTGTCAAACAGTTCCAGAGACTGTTGGGTCTCATGGCAGCAGCTTCCAACGTGATACCTTTTGGACTGCTGCACATGAGGCCCCTGCAGTGGTGGCTCAGGACCAGGGGGTTTTCCCCGAGGGGCAACCCATTTCGCACAATCAAGGTCACGCGGCGATGCCTACGTGCCTTGGTTATGTGGAAGAAACCTTGGTTCCTGTCCCAGGGCCCAGTGTTGGGAGCTTCTTGTCGTCGCAGACTGCTAACGACGGATGCTTCCCTCACGGGTTGGGGAGCGATCCTGGAGGGTCGCTCAGCTCAAGGTCTGTGGGAAGACCATCATCGTTCCTGGCATATCAATCGCCTAGAGATGTTAGCTGTCTTCCGGGCTCTGAGGAGCTTTGTCACAGACCTCAGGGGACACCATGTGTTAGTGCATACGGACAACACGTCGGTAGTCGCCTACATCAACCACCAAGGGGGTTTGCGCTCGCGCCCATTATCAAATCTGGCACGCCATATCCTCTTGTGGTCCCAGGGGAAGTTGCTGTCACTCAGAGCAGCCTACATCCCCGGGGTTCAGAATATAGGAGCAGACACTCTGTCGAGGCAGGGGCCGAGGCCCGGGGAATGGAGGCTCCACCCCGAGGTGGTGGAGCTGATATGGAGGGAGTACGGCCAAGCTCAAGTGGATTTGTTTGCGTCTCGAGAGACGTCTCACTGTCCACTTTGGTTCTCCCTCACGCATCCAGCTCCTCTGGGACTGGATGCTATGGTTCAGACGTGGCCGAGGCTACGTCTGTACGCCTTTCCCCCAGTTGCTCTGCTCCCGGGAGTTCTGGAGAGAGTTCGCAGGGACCGGGTTTGCCTGCTTCTAATAGCCCCGCGTTGGCCGGGCAGAGTATGGTTTCCCGATCTGGTCTCCCTCCTCGACGGGCATCCTCTGGAGTTACCCGTCAGGAGAGACCTTCTGTCCCAGGCAGGGGGCTCAATATTTCACCCCCGCCCAGAACTGTGGAACCTGTGGGCTTGGCCTCTGAGGGGGCCCAGCTCATAGAGTCAGGTCTCTCAACTGAGGTTGTTGAGACCATTCTACAGTCCAGAGCTCCCTCCACGAGGAAACTTTATGCCCTGAAGTGGAGAGTATTCACTTCTTGGTGTAGTGACCGTCGGTTGGACCCAGTCCACTGCCCAATTGGTACAGTGCTGGAGTTCCTGCAGGACCGGTTCACTGCAGGTCTGACCCCGTCCACTTTAAAGGTCTATGTGGCGGCCATAGGTGCTTACCACATTCCTTTGGGTGGAATGTCTGTGGGGAAGGACCCTCTGGTATCTCGTTTCCTTCGTGGCACTTGGAGGCTGAGGCCTGCAGTCCGCTCTAGGGTGCCGCCATGGGACTTGTCCATTGCTCTACAAGGCCTGTCCCTGGCCCCCTTTGAGCCCATTGAGGAGGTTTCGGAAAAGTTTCTGACTTTGAAAGCTATTTTCCTTCTTGCCATTTCTTCTCTTAAGAGAATTGGGGATATTCAAGCATTGTCGGTTGCTCCGTCCTGCTTAGAGTTTGCTCCGGGTATGGTGAAAGCTTTTCTCCATCCCAGACCGGGTTATGTCCCCAAGGTCCCCACTAATGTGGCCAGACCTATTATTCTGCAGGCCTTCTGTCCTCCTCCCTTCCAGAATGCGGACCAGGAGGCTAATAATTTGCTTTGCCCAGTTCGGGCGTTAGACGCCTACGTCCACAGAGCTGCCCTGTGGCGCAGAAGTGATCAGTTGTTTGTTTGCTTTGGCTCCCCTAACAAGGGAGGGCCGGTGTCTAAGCAAAGAATGAGCAAGTGGGTGGTCGAGGCTATCTCACTTGCTTATGAGGCGGCTGGGCAGCCTTCTCCTTTGGCTGTCCGGTCGCACTCTACAAGGAGTATGGCGGCCTCTAAGGCCCTTATTTCAGGAGTTTCACTACAGGATGTCTGTGATGCGGCAGGCTGGTCCTCACCGCACACTTTCGTCAGGTTTTACTCTTTGGATCTAGACTCTGCTCCAGGGTCTCATGTTTTGTCATCCTAGTGCTGCTCTATTAGATTACACACAGGACAGACATTCGTAGCTATGGAGGCGTTGGTATAGACGTTCCCCATAGCGTCATTCTCGACGCAACGGGAGTTCCCTTGAAAGGGAACGCCTCGGTTACGACTGTAACCTCGGTTCCCTGAAGAGGGAACGAGCGTTGCGTCGCCTTGCCATATCTCCTTCATGCCTGTCAGCTCGACTTCAGACTTTTACGAAGCTTTCGTTTTCTGTTTCGGGCCGGCTTTTATAGCTTCCTGGTACGTGACGTCACCCGCCTCTGACGTCCCGCTACACCATTGGACTGATTTTACATGTGCTTCAAGATGTCATCACGCAAAGCGTTCCCCATAGCGTCATTCTCGACGCAACGCTCGTTCCCTCTTCAGGGAACCGAGGTTACAGTCGTAACCGAGGCGTTTCTGTGTCTGGAATGAAACTGCAAATAAAGTGATTTTGTTTTCAGTAGTAAAAGTTATTATATTTTGTACTGATGTTTTTATTTAGCTCTTACTGCATAATCATAATTTGATAAACTTACAGTATAACAAAATCTTTAAAAAAAAAGTATTATATCACTGTATTTCTGGCTGTTCACATTCTCCTTTCTATAACACTTGTGTCTTTTTTTAAATGGTTTTATATTGTGGAGTTTGGTTTGGTTTGGTTTGCTGAGTGCTGATGCGGTTGCATGTGCATTAACTGTTAATGATGTTTAATGCATCTTTGTTTGGTGTTTCTGGAGTTAATTCAGGCTATAAAAGAACGCTGAGCAGCTCATAAACACCATCATCTCCTGATGAGCAGCGTCTTCAGTCTTCAGTCTGATTCCCGGTAAGATCATGTCGTCTCATGTGGGAATTATTGTGTCATTGTGTTTCAGCCTTTATTCAAACGTTAGCACATGTTGTTCAGCTTGTTGACTCTCTAGTGTGCTTGATTATGTGTAGAAGAAATTAAAGAAATTAAGATAGGTTTGGAAGTTTTCTTTAAGGTCCTGTCGGAACCAGTTTCCATTTCAGGCTCTTGATATTCATTTGATGATGATGTGATCAGCTCATAAACTTCATCATCTGTTTTGTAGTTTGATGTTCATTATGATTCCAGGGAAGATCATGAGATCATCTCATCCGTGAGTTTATATAGTCAACTATCTTTGTATTTCAGCCTCTGGTCTCACTGTGATCATTTGCACTTAAAGGGGAGGGGTGAAATGCTATTTCATGCATACTGAGTTTTTTACACTGTTAAAGAGTTGGATTCCCATGCTAAACATGGACAAAGTTTCAAAAATTAAATTGTACGTTTGAAGGAGTATTTCTGTGCCAAAAATTGTCCTTCCGGTTTGTCACAAGTTTCGGAAAGTTTTTTTTTGAGTATGGGTCTGTGTCACGTAAGATGGGGCGGAATTTCCTTATACGGGTCCTAAGGGCACTTCTGCCGGAAGACCGCGCGCGCACTCGTAGACCAGAGAGAGATAGCGAAAGCAGTTCGCCCATCAAAGCGCTCTGCTCGGGTTTTGGAAGTCAATGTCACCAAAGAAGTGTGTTTTTGGTTGCCAGGGCAAGACAACCCTGCACAGATTCCCAAAGAACCCAGCGTTAAGGGACCAGTGGATGGAGTTTGTTTTTTCAGAGCATCAACAACGGAGCTGTGTAAGACTTTGTTCCCTGCATTTCGACGATGATTGTTTTATAAACAAAGCCCAGATCGACGGATTTGCAGATCGTCTAATGCTTAAGGATCGAGCAGTCGCAATGATAAAGGTTCGCGGTCGTGATTGGAACCGGGCGGTGAGTAAAACTGGTAAAACTGCTTCAAATGTCTCTGTGTTGTTAGTGTGGCGCGTTAGCACACAGGTTTAGCTTCACCCCCCCCACCCCAGCCGCTCGTTTTTTTCCGGAAAGACTCGGTACAGCCTATCTGTCTTTTATAAATATAATAAAACTAAATACTTTTTGGAGATATGAAGGATGCAATACTACTCTATAGGTATTCAAGATTAACAGGAGATTGAGTGAAAATGAGCGTTTCACCCCCCCTTTAAACTAGTTTCCTTTAATTAACACTGAGTGTGATTTCAGTCAGTCAGCAACACAGATTTCCATTTCTTAAAGAAAACAGGCTTGCAGAGCAGCAGAAGAATCAATATTTTAGAGAGATCAACGTATCTGTGCTTTCTCTCACCGATCATTCATGGGTTTCTTATTCTACTGAGGATATGAATAAACGTTGAGTGAACTTTAAAACTGAAAGCATCAGATATAAAGCGTTTTCAGATTACTTCAGTCGTCGTAGTTGAGCCGAACCGTTTGTGAAAGTTAGACTGGTTTTTCACTCAAACCACCATTGTTAGTTAATTGTGTCTTTAAGGTATTTACAGTTGCACACGTTGGATCAAATAGTTTGTCTGTAATCTCAGGCATTTCCTACATTAGATCCACAAGCTTTAAGATGTGTGTTTTTACAGTGTGTGCAGTGAATGAAGAGCTCTTTAAACACGGCAGTGGAAACTTGTGAAACATCTGTCAGTCTGTGTGTTGCTCCACAAACTTCTGCTTTGACCTGCAGACGAAACACACAATCCTGTCAGTAACGTAAGTTCTTCAAGATTTATTCCTAGTTTAATAAACCATTGTACACTTGCAGCTGTGCTGGACTGAATATTCAGAACAACAGCATTCTTGCTTCTGTGATATTGTTCAAATGGAGGATTTCCAAACTTTAATCTTACATTTCACATATTTCAAGCTTTCTAACATTACACACATCTCTAAAGAACATGTAAAGCAAACTGAGGAAACTTTATTTCAACAATCACACAGAAAACAAGTTATGTCATATATTTTTCCCTAATGTTTTTAATAAAGTAGTAAATAGTAAATGAATGCATGTTTTTTAAAATAATGACTGGTTTGTTATTTAGTGTCGCCAGTCAAGATTTCATGAAACAATGGCAGAACAAAACGCCAGCAGCAACAGATCAAGTGGAGTAAATTATGAAGATGAATGGAGCCGTCTGATGAGGGAATTTTACTTGAATCTTGTGTCTGCAAACCCATTAATTATCATGATAATTTCATCCATTGACATTGTAATCATGATCTTAACTCTGTTTGCGTTGTGTGCTCTTATCAAATCTCATCGCTCCACTCCAGTGTTTGTTATTCATTTGATTCTTTCAGATCTCATTCAGATCATTTGTAAATTAACATACACAATCACAAGGTCAAAGGATGTGTATAATGCATATGATTATAGTTTGATTGTGGGTATGTATTTTATGGCATGTGTTGCTTTTGAACGATATCTTCTAGTTTCTCATCCTATCTGGTACAGATCTCATCATTCACTAAAAGTCTGCTGTGTCGTTTCTGTGATCATCTGGTTTGTTCCTATGATCTTTGCAGACTTTACAGACGTTAACTCTGATTGGCTGTTTAAACATCTTTCCCGATCGATTGGCTGTTTAATCCCCTACCCGATAATCATTCTGTGTTTTGTTGGCACTTGTCGCGGTCTTTCACGCGCAATATCACTTACTTCTCTAAAGCGCAAGAAAATTTTGGGCAGTTTGTTCCTGGTGCTTCTGACTTACACTTTTCTCATTCTCCCGAACGTAATCCTGAATTTTATATATACATTTAGTTACGGCAGTACACCAGTAGTGTTTAGTTACAGCTATAAACTGTTTTATATAATTTGGTATTTGTCTAGATATCTCCTGTTTTTGAACCCACTGGCTGACTGTTTATTGTACATGTTCTTGAGGCCTGATGTTGGAGGGTTAATGAAGTCTGTTCACTGCTGCTGTAGAACTGACACACATCAGAGTTCGACACACAGCCGGGACGAACTCTCTCGAGACAGTAGTGCAGCGTTTGCCTGCTGTGTTTCAATGCAAAAGCCTGCGTCTCATTCACAGACCGCCTGCAGTTCAGTTTAAACATCTGCACTCAATAAATGAAGTCAATGTCATTCTTCTCACTGCACACACCCTTCCTTTCTGTGACATTTAGGTTTATTAGAGATAACTCTTGACTCATAAAACTCAAAACTCAGTTGCTCTATTTGCGCTCCATTAAACACATATGGTAAACAGAGTTTTATTAAAGATGTATTGATGCTTCTGCTGACGTTCTGTATCAGCAGGACTTTATCATACGATGGAGAGGAGGCTTGTATAAAGCACGGTTTATTCTCATTAATTCCCCCGATAGACTGACAGATCAACAACATCAAGTAGTTTAATGTCATAGTCTTGCTTTTGTTCCTAATGCATGTACATTATACTCTTTCACCAAATAACTACTATTCACGCTATTATTCACAGCACTTGAATATTGTTAGTTTAACTTCTATTGTTCTCCTCATTTGTAAATCGCTTTGGATTAAAGCGTCTGCTAAATGATTAAATGTAAATGTATTAAAAAGATGGTTCACTCAAAAATGTAAATTGGCAATGTACATATGCCCTCATGTCGACCAAAAGCTGGATAACTTTCTTTCTTCTGTGGACCATAAAAGACAATATTTAGAGATTTCTTTGTCCATACATTAGAAGTCAGTGGACAGCTTCGGGGGAACTATCCCTAAAAAGACTTGATTTAAAGTGCACAGAATATATTAGAAGAGTACTAAGTTTATATACAAATATTAACCAGAGCTTGCATGGAAATCAGAAGAGAGTTATTTGTAATATTGTTGTGTCTTTATAGAAGTGTTTCATATCGAGTCAGAGACTGTCCTGTATTCTCTCTCTTCTATCATTAATATAATTAAAGCGCTCTCAGTTCTCCTGTATGTGTTTCTGCCTGTGATTATTATTACAATAACAGCTGAGTTGAACTGAGAAGGTCTACTTCCAAAAGAGAGAATCCACTTGCTCACATGACTTTAATGCAGAGACTCCACATGGAAAGAGCTTAATACTTCACTCTTCCTCATTTTCTCATCCGACTTCCGCTAAACTGAGTAGTTAGTCACCAAGGACCAGTGGAGACTACTGGATGCTCGTGCAGCGCTGCTTTGGGAAGGTCCTGTAGCCACGCAGACTCTATATTATGGAAGGTAAGATGAACACACACATTATTAGTATTTATTATTCATGATAATATATTGCAGTGTTCGTGTGGTTAACATAAGTATGTTATAAATGTATATAGATTAATATCAGATGATGTCACCAACGTCTCCTCACTGACATCACTCACTTCTAAAACTTGTCTGCCGCCATCTTGAGTACCTGATTCACGTCAGTCGCAAAGGAACTAGCTAGCTATGCCTTCAATATGTTGTTGTTGTTCTCTCGCGCGCCCGCGCCTTTGAGTTCATAAAAAGCTCAGGTGAGTAATGTCTTGTCCCGTTATTGTCACCTGCACTTCATGTCACATGTTTAGCATAGCCTTCTCTGTAGGCAATATATGATTTATATGTGATAAATGCAAGGAGACAGTTAGGCTGATGGAGAAGATGTTAGGCTGACGGAGAAGATTTCAGAACTAGAGACACGCATCCAAACTTTAATTGAGGATAGTAAGAGTGCTAGAGCTTTAGATACTGCTTTGGATGCGCCTAGCATAGCGAACTCTTTACATTACTCGATTCTGGCTGAATTAGTGCCTGTGCAGAAAGGCAAATGGGTGACAGTGAGGGATCGCTCTAGTCGCGGATCAAAAAAACACTCTTCCGTTCCGATTACCATAACAAATCGATTTGCCCCGCTCAGTGAAACACCCACTGAGAGTTCTGTTGATTGTGAACGTGAAAATAGAGACACCAGCCACCATAGTCACATGTTTGCCGGGAGCCAGAGCGCCTGACATCAAAGCAAATTTAAAAGTGCTGGCTAATGCTAATCGTAAATTCTCTAAGATTATTATTCACGTTGGCACTAATGATGTTCAACTCCGCCAGTCGGAGATCACCATAATTAACATTAAAGAGGTGTGTGAACTCGCAAGTACGATGTCAAGCACTGTAATTTGCTCTGGCCCCCTTCCTGTTTGCAGGAGTGATGAGATAGTTAGTAGATTGTGTTCTCTTAACGGTTGGTTGTCTAAGTGGTGTCCGCAAAATAATATAGAATTCATAGACAATTGGAAAAGTTTTTGGGGCAAACCTGACCTGTTGAAAAGAGATGGTATTCATCCCTCCTGGGATGGTGCTGCTCTTCTCTCTAGTAATTTGGCTCATAGTCTTAGAGATAAAAAAATGACAAATTGGGCACCAGGTCAGGAAGCAGACAGACTGGCTAAACTGACTGTCTGCTAGCGGCCTTGCGTCACCCAGGTCAGATAAATCCCATCACATAGAGCCTCTTTCACCTAGCTATCATCATATAGAGACTGTGTCTGTTCCATGAATTTGGAAATCCAAAAAACATCCAAACCCATCTAAGGTTAAAAATTTAATTGATGTTCAACAAATAAAAACAGCTATAATACAGATGAGCAAATGCTAAAGCTTGGGTTGCTGAATATTCGATCCCTTACTTCAAAAGCACTTATTGTTAATGATATGATTTCAGATAATAACCTAGATGTGCTGTGTCTGACAGAAACCTTGCTAAAACCAAACAATTACATTACTTTAAATGAGTCCACCCCACAAGATTACTGTTATAAACATGAACCTCGTCTGAAACGCAAAGGGGGAGGTGTTGCTGTAATTTATAGTAATATTTTCAGAAATCAAGTTTTAACCCTCTGGGGTCTGAACTGTTTTCTGGGCCCTGGAGGTGTTCTGACATGCTCTGACATTTGTGGTTATTTCTGTTACTTGTGACATTTTCATGGCTAAAGTCTAATTACACTGTATTCAGCACAAACTCTGCTACAATATTATATCAGCAGCATGTATGTAAAAGTTTGTAGTTTTGAGATAATGACATTTATGCATGGTTTGTGAAAATACAAAAAAAAATTCTCACTGAAATAAGGCCATGAAACCCATACTGATTATTTCTTCACAAGACTTTTGAAAATTGTATGACGTAGCCTAGAATATTTGCTCCAAAACTATGTGAAAATCACCCTGACTTCTCATTCAGAGAAGAGAATATATTGATTTAAAATTTGTATGACGTGTTTTGTGTGAGAAAGCTTTATGCGGGAGGTCATTAATATGTAAGCTTTTCACACCTGAGAAAGACAAAGACCCTCCCCTAACGACCCTATTAGGAGCTATCAGGCCCTATCATTCTGAGCAACCTTTCACAAAGAATGAGGAGATTTAAAAAAAGAATGGCTTTTTGATTGTTTGGATTTATTTACAACACAACATAATCCAAAGATACACAACAAATGACAAAAAAGCACTTATTGAAAACAATGATCCAAAGACAGAGACCTTTGTGCCATTCCTAAAAACATTGTACATACCTTTCATTTCCAAGGTGTTTGATTTTCACTTTACCATGTTCATGTGCAGAGACTCATGTGAATGTTGAAGTCAGCAGGACTCAGTGGCATCTGGGCCCTGAAAGAAAAAAAAAAGTGAATATACTGATATCAAGAGAAAGGCCTGCACGATTTTGGGAATAAATTTTAGATTTTTCTGGTTAAAATTGCTTTTTAAAATTCACAGAATACACACACACACACACACACAAATGTTTCCAACAATATATAATATAATGAACACCAGGTTTGTTGTGCCTTGTAGGCATAGGCTATGCGCAGTGCTGCATAAAATAATAATAACAATAACCTATAGCAGCCTATAAATCTTCCAAAAGATTTCAGTAACAACTAAGCTAGAGAAAAATATATTGATTATCATGTTACTTCAAATGTTTCCATTCGTTATGATGATATGAAATGAGATAATATTAAAAACATGAAGCCGTTTGGTGCGTTTTGCTTTTCAAACGCGATCACGATCCAAAATATGATACATTCAAACGCGATCGCGCTCAAATATAAAACATTATGGTTACCATATACATATCAACGTTTGAGCAGATATCCACAAACACAGTAAGAGTAAACACGGGTCTAAATATATAATATTATATTCTAAATATATAATATAATATTCACCATATATCTAGCAACAGTTCAACTGCAATGTGAAATTTATGCAACAATAACAAACTAATATGTAAGAATTTCTTACCTTACATCTTTCTTGTCTTCAAATCGCGTTCCTCTTCTTCTGAGGTAAATCCAATGTAAGCTCACGGCACGTCTTTCAAACTCGACGAAAAGCAGAGACTTGTGAAGTTTTTTCATGCTTTGTTTTTGAGGTAATGAGCGCGATCGCGTTCCATGTGGAGATTTGCATGTGAATCTCTTTTGCGCTCGTGGGCGTGGTCAAATTAAAAATAATTAGGAAGCGTTTGAGAAGCTGTTGTTGGTAACCATCTTGTTGGTTTTATAAAAATTACTTAAACAGAGAATATTTGTTTTCAGTTTGAATCCGATCATTTAAAAGTACACACTTAAATGTTTATAAAGGTATATGGCTCATAAATGTGTGACAAGTATTCGCTGAGTTTGGTTTCAGTTTATAGACGTGCTCAAGAAAAAAAAGTTCACCGCGACGGGTAGGCAGAAAGCACACCCTGTTTATTTTCTTTATTTTACAAAAGCACAATGTTTTGATTTGATTGTAAGTGGACACATACAAAAGTAGAAATATCACAGATTTTTTTTTTTATATTTCTTTTCTCTGTATGACCATAAATGACGGAGTAATTTAAGTTTATTGTGCTACAATGTGAAGAAAATCCAGCAAAACGCGAGGGCGCGTTTGTCGACCCCAGAGGATTAAATATAATTCTTTTGAAGTGTTGGTGTTTAATGTAAAAATATATAGTGATTTGTGCTGGCTACTGAATACAGGCCACCAGGGCACCATAAAGACTTTATCAAAGAATTTGCGGACTTTCTATCAGAATTAATATTGACTGGAGATAAAGTACTAATTGTTGGTGATTTTAATATACACATCGATAATGAAAAAGATGCATTGGGTTTGGCATTTAAAGACATTCTGAACTCAATTGGAGTTAGACAGCATATGTCAGGACCTACTCATTGTCGTAATCATACTCTTGATCTAATATTATCACATGGAATAGATGTTGATAACATTGAAATTCTGCAGCAGAGCGATGACATTTCAGATCATTATCTAGTCTCGTGTAAATTACATTTAGCCAAGGCTGCAAAGCCAACTCCGTGTTATAAATATGTTAGACCTATCACTTCTGCCACTAAAGATTGCTTTATTAATAATCTTCCTGATCAGTTTCATCATCTCAGCATCTCAGATAGCTTAGAAGAACTTGATATTGCAACAGAAACTTTTAACTCTCTCTTTTTCAGCACTTTAGACACAGTTGCTCCGTTGCGCTTAAAGAAGATTAAAGAAAATAGTCCAACGGCGTGGTACAACGAGCACACTCAGGCCCTTAACCCTCTGAGGTCTGAGCTGTTTTCTGGGCCCTGGAGGTGTTCTGACATGCTCTGACATTTCTGGTTATTTCTGTTACTTGTGACATTTTCATGGCTAAAGTCTAATTACACTGTATTCAGCACAAACTCTGCTACAATAATATATCAGCATGTATGTAAAAGTTTGTAGTTTTGAGATAATGACATTTATGCGTGGTTTTTGAAAATACAAAAAAAAAATCTCACTGAAATAAGGCCATGAAACCCATACTGATTATTTCTTCACAAGACTTTTGAAAATTGTATGACGTAGCCTAGAATATTTGCTGCAAAACTATGTGAAAATCACCCTGACTGCTCATTCAGATAAGACAATATATTGATTTAAAAATTTTACGACGTGTTTTGTGTGAAAAAGCCTTATGCGAGAGCTCATTAATATGTAAGCTTTTCTCACCTGAGAAAGACAAAGAACCTCCCCTAACGGCCCTATTAGGAGCTATCAGGCCCCTATCATTCTGAGCAACCTTGCACAATACTGTAAATGAGGAGATTTAAAAAATAATGGCTTTTAAATTGTTTGGATTTATTTACAACACAACATAATCCAAAGATACACAACAAATGCCAAAAAAGCACTTCAAAGACAGAGACCTTTGTGCCATTCCTAAAAACATTGTACATACCTTTCATTTCCAAGATTTTCACTTTACCATGTTCACGTACTGAGACTCATGTGAATGTTGAAGTCCTCAGTGGCATCTGGGACCTGAAAAAAAAAAAGTGAACATACTGATATCAAGAGAAAGGCCTGCACGATTTTGGAAATAAATATTAGATTTTTCTGGTTAAAATTGCTTTTTAAAATTCCTTTTTAAAATTCACAGAATACACACACACACACACACACACACACGTTTCCAACGATATGTAATATAATGAACACCAGGTTTGTTGTGCCTTGTAGGCATAAGGTATATGCGCAGTGCGGATAAAATAATAATAACAATAAATAACCTATAGCAGCCTATAAATCTTCCAAAAGAAGCTAGAGAAAAATATATTGATTATCATGTTACTTCAAATGTTTCCATCCGTTATGATGATATGAAATGAGATAATAATAAAAACATGAAGCCGTTTGGTGCGTTTTGCTTTCATCCAAAATATGATACATTCAAACGCGATCGCTTGCAAAATATGATACATTCAAACGCGATCGCTTGCAAAATATGATACATTCAAACGCGATCACTCTCAAATATAAAACATTATGGTTACCATAAACATATCTATGTTTGAGCAGATATCCACAAACACAGTAAACACGGGTCTAAATATTATAATATTCCCCATATATCTAGCAACAGTTCAACTGCAACGTGACATTTATGCAACAATAACAAACTAGGCTATGTAAGAATTTCTTACCTTATCTTTCTTGTCTTCAAATCGCGTTCTTCTTCTTCTGAGGTAGCCTAAATCCAATGTAAGCTCAGGCACGTCTTTCAAACTCGACGAAAAGTGAAGTGAAGTGTTTTGTTGTTGAGGTAACGAGCGCGTTCGCGTTCCATGTGGAGATTTGCATGTGAATATCTTTTGCGCGAGTAGGCGTGGCCAAATTAACTGTAATGAGCAAGCGTTTGAGAAGCTGGACATCTTGTTGGTTTTATACAAATTACTTAAACAGAGAATATTTGTTTTCGTTTTGAATCCGATCATTTAAAAGTACACACTTAAATGTTTATAAAGGTATATGGCTCATAAATGTGTGACAAGTATTCGCTGAGTTTTGTTTCAGTTTATAGACGTGCTCAAGAAAAAAAAGTTCACCGCGACGGAGAGGCAGAACGCACACCCTGTTTATTTTCTTTATTTTACAAAAGCACAATGTTTTGATTTGATTGTAAGTGGACACATACAAAAGGAGAAATATCACAGATTCTTTTTTTATATTTCTTTTTTCTGTATGACCATAAATGATGGCGTAATTTAAGTTTATAGTGCTACAATGTGGAGAAAATCCGGCAAAACGCGTCGGCGCGTTTGTCGACCTCAGAGGGTTAAGAGACCAGCCAGAGAGATGGAGCGCAACTGGAAGAAAACAAAACTAGACGTATTTCGGATTTCATGGAAAGAGAGCTCGATTGCATACAGAAAGGCCTTAAAAGCTGCTAGATCTGCTAATTTTTCAACCCTATTAGAAGAAAATAAACAAAACCCTAGGTATTTATTTGAAACAGTGGCTAAACTAACGAAAAATAAAGCTTCAAGCTCAGAAGTTTCTAAGCAACACAGCAGTAATGACTTTATGAACTTCTTCACTTATAAGATTGATAATATCAGGGACAAAATTATAACTATGCAACCGTCTACTACAGTATCGCATCAGGCAGTGCATTGTAGTCTCCCTGAGGAAAAATTTGATTCATTCATTGCTATAGGAGAGAAAGAATTTTGCAAACTTGTTAAATCATCTAAATCGACAACATGTATGTTAGACCCTATTCCGACTAAGCTACTGAAAGAGATGCTTCCAGAGGTCATAGATCCTCTTCTTAATATCATTAATTTGTCTTTGTCTCTAGGATACGTACCAAAAAACTTTAAGCTGGCTATGATTAAACCACAACTTGATCCTACAGAATTAGTCAATTACAGGCCGATCTCGAATCTACCTTTTCTGTCAAAGATACTAGAACAGGCAGTATCTTCACAACTGTATTCCTTTCTTGAAAGAAATGATATCTGCGAGGATTTTCAGTTTCAGTTTTCAGATTTTTAGACCGTACCATAGTACCGAGACAGCTCTCGAGTCACAAATGATTTACTCCTATCATCCGATCGTGGTTGTATCTCTCTATTAGTGTTACTCGATCTTAGTGCTGCATTTGACACCATTGACCACAACATTCTTTTAAATAGACTAGAAAACTATGTTGGCATTAGTGGAATTGCACTAGCATGGTTTAAATCATACTTATCTGACCGTTATCAATTTGTAGCAGTAAATGAAGAGATGTCTCATCGATCACAAGTTCAGTATGGCGTACCACAAGGCTCAGTACTAGGACCGTTGCTGTTCACTCTGTACATGCTACCATTAGCATTAGGAAACGTGGAATTAGCTTTCACTGTTATGCCAACGATACTCAGCTCTATATTTCTTTAAGCCCAGATGAAACTTACCATTTCACAAAATTAACGGAATGCATAGCTGATATAAAAAACTGGATGACTAGTAATTTCCTACTTCTAAATTCTGAGAAAACAGAGATTCTAATTATTGGACAAAAAACTTCCTCACGTAATAATCTAGAATACTGTCTAACACTTGATGGCTGCTCTGTCAAGTCCTCGTCGTCGGTTAGGAACCTGGGTGTGCTCTTTGATACCAATCTTTCATTTGAAAGTCACGTGTCTAGTATCTGTAAAACTGCATTTTTCCATCTTAAAAATATATATAAATTACGCCATATGCTCTCATTGACGAATGCGGAACAATTTGTTCATGCGTTCATGACATCAAGGCTAGATTATTGTAATGCTCTACTGGGTGGTTGCCCTGCACGCTTAATAAACAAACTACAGCTGGTCCAAAATGCATAAATCCTGATGTACTCGTTACATCATAAGAAGAATGGCATCTACACTAATTTTAGTGTCTTTGTTTATCCCAAGGTTTTCCCGCAGCCTGCCGGATCCAGGCCGTATCCAGATCTTCGCCTGGACCCGATGACAATGCAGTGCTGAAGGGCCAACTAGTCTCTCCCTATGGAGGATCCCTTTCCCACTCTACAGATAAAGCGATGTCTGGAAAATTCATTTTGCGTACCTTCCCTGAAGTGACAAAATCAATCAAATCTAACTTTAGCTGGAAAATAACTTTATTAAAGGACCGCTATAAACCCAAAACAATCTCTGTTACCTTAAATTATACGTTTATCTCTGTAAAGCTGCTTTGAAACAATCTACATTGTTAAAAGCGCTATATAAATGAAGATGATGTCACCAGTGCAGGCCGGGGCGGGCACCAGATGACCGGCCGCACCCCTAACTTACACCCCACCGTGAGGAGCCGACACCGCAGGTACACAACAGACAGACAGAGACAGTGGAGTACAGTAAAAAATTCTTTATTGATTAAAACTCTGATTTTAGAACGAATCTCCGTGGGCAGGTTTCTTCGTGTCAACCAGGAGGACGGCCGGAACAGCCGTATTCTTCGAGGCTCAGGCAGAAAGAGAATGGAGGTAGGTTGCTCACCAGCGTAACTGTTCTCTTCGGGGCTCAGGCAGAGAGAATGAAGGTAGGTTGCTCACCAGCGTAACTGTTCTCTTCGGGGCTCAGGCAGAGAGAGCGAAGGTAGGTTGCTCACCAGCGTAACTGTTCTCTTCGGGGCTCAGGCAGAGAGAGCGAAGGTAGGTTGCTCACCAGCGTAACTGTTCTCTTCGGAGGTTAGGCAGAGAGAGTGAAGGTAGGTTGCTCACCAGCGTAACTGTTCTCTTCGGGGCTCAGGCAGAGAGAATGAAGGTAGGTTGCTCACCAGCGTAACTGTTCTCTTCGGGGCTCAGGCAGAGAGAATGAAGGTAGGTTGCTCACCAGCGTAACTGTTCTCTTCGGGACTCAGGCAGAGAGAATGAAGGTAGGTTGCTCACCAGCGTAACTGTTCTCTTCGGGGCTCAGGCAGAGAGAATGAAGGTAGCTTGCTCACCAGCGTAACTGTTCTCTTCGGAGCTCAGGCAGAGAGAATGAAGGTAGGTTGCTCACCAGCGTAACTGTTCTCTTCGGGGTTCAGGCAGAGAGAATGGAGGCAGTTGCTCACCAGCGTAACTGTTCTCTTCGGAGCTCAGGCAGAGAGAATGGAGGCAGTTGCTCACCAGCGTAACTGTTCTCTTCGGGGCTCAGGCAGAGAGAATGGAGGTAGGTTGCTCACCAGCGTAACTGTTCTCTTCGGGGCTCAGGCAGAGAGAGCGAAGGTAGGTTGCTCACCAGCGTAACTGTTCTCTTCGGAGCTCAGGCAGAGAGAATGGAGGTAGGTTGCTCACCAGCGTAACTGTTCTCTTCGGAGCTCAGGCAGAGAGAATGGAGGTAGGTTGCTCAACAGCATAACTGTCCTCTTCGGGCTCAGGCAGAGAGAATGAAGGTAGGTTGAAACCACCGTTGCTTCAGCAATGCATTCTCCACACTCATGTTCACTACAATCCACACAGGTAAACACACGTGAATAAATACTATAAGATACTGTGATTCACTCCACTCACAAAGGTAAGGCTTCAGCGCGGTGTCCCATCCATCACTCATCAAGATAATCCTGATCGCAACAATAGGGAAGTATAGGTCACTCACTGCAACGACAACTTCCTTTAAACAGTCAGCTTCACGTCATAAGTTTTTTGAAACAGTTACAAGAATCATCAGTAATGTCATAATCCAACTCAAAATATCACTTATCTCTCTCTCCTTGATAGACCCCGCTCATGGCTTCCATTCATCTGCAACCCGGAACCAACCCCCTTCGCTGAGCAACGACCTCACTGAGCAACAACCTCCTTCTGACTCGATGTGATGCCCTTTTAAACTCCACTCAATCCAAGCGCTCTCCAATCGGGACCCCGCGGACCATCCTTACGCACCTGTTTCTAATTAAAACATTAGAATAGCCGGCGTTCGCGGGTTTACCCGAAACCGGAGATTCGGTGGGTCCCACGCTGAAAGCGCTCCCCATAGGAACCTTAACTCCAAATATTCGTTCCGTCTTCTCCGCGACTAGTCACCCGTGACAATGACTTGACTTGACTTGACTTGTGCGGTGGGGTGGGGTGCAACAACAAAAAAGGAGACCCCAAAATATACTTTTCAGACATCCCAAGTCTCCCGGAAGTTCCTGGAGTCTCCCGCATATTGTTAGCGGCTCCCTGATGCCCGCCAATGAGTTAAAATCTCCCGGAATCTATAGCGAGCGAGCAAGAGCGCGCATGGGAGACAGAGACTGTGTTCCAAAAACCGTATAGTGCGCGCGGCAGAGAGGGAGAGGGAGCGAGAGACCTTGTGTGTGCTAGTGTGCCTCATGAAGCGCATGTAAGATAGAGAGCATCTGATTGGCCTGTTTCGGTTAATCAACCAATCAATTGTCAGTGTGGGCGAGTTTTCTCTTCTCCCGAACCGAATTAATCAGTTTAGTGTATCTAGACACAGGAGCGCCATGGCAAAGGGAGAGTGCCACAAAAAACAAAAGTATAAGATACATTTTACGCCAGACTACATGAAAGTGTACCCCTGTCTTATAAGAGTAAAACATAATGATAGTCTTGCACGCTGTACAGTTTGTAACAGTGACTTCAGCATTGCCCATGGCGGGTTAAATGATTGTAAAAGACATGTTGAGGTGAGTTCAACAAGTTTCATTTCATTCATGTGCATTTTATTCAGGCCGGCTAGTTGCCAAGGCTACATGAAAACAACAAACTCCTTAGACCTGTTTAAAGCTGCAATGGAATATAAATAAAAGCAGTTTACATAAATAGTATAAGCAACTTAAATAAATAGTAAAAGTAATCTACATATTGTAACATTATTAACAAATAATTGCATAGGCCTATAGCCTATAGAATTTATGTATTATGCTTTTATATATTTTAGGGACAACAACTCTGTGGTGAAATGTCATTTTCCTTGTCCTCCTTCCTGTGGGGGTGGGGGTGGGGGGGGGGTATTCGGGATACCTCCCTGAAATGAACTGTCTAACAGCATGAGTTTATCGTCAAAGGTCAGTTTATCGTTTAATCATCACATCCATAAGCGTAATTTGTGGCTGGGACATGTCCCCACCACTTTTGAAACATCTCGCGGCACGAATGTAACGTTACCAATACAAATAAACAAAACATCTCCAGTTAACTACCACAGCATTCATTTCATTCGTTTGTTAAATAAAGGCGATCTAGCGCTGAAATGTGTTGTTTTTGAAATCAAGTGCTCAAAGTGCTCATTGCGATCAGTGGAGCGGATACTGTGTTTGTTTGTGACTTACGCACAGTCTTCACTCGGACGCACACTTCAATCCGTTAAACGATAAACATAATCGGTTTTGAGGAGAAAAAATAAATAACTATATGAGTGCGGATTAGAACCCAGAACCTCTGACACGCTTGGCAAAAGTTCTGCCACTGGACCATTTAAATACACACTTAAAATAGTCGGATCAACATATAATATCATTGAATGCCAGGATTGGTAGTTCGGTAGCAGCGGACAGAGGCTGGAAGTACGCATCAGGTATTGCATAGGGATCACACCCTAACAATTATATTTTTTGAAAGTAGCGTTTCTTTTCATGGCAGTCAAGATGCGAAATGTTGTCTTTCGTAGCCATTTTTTGTATCCGTACGAAGCTGTAAATAGTAGCAAGCTAGCAAGCTAATGCTTGTCAGTACTATAGACAGTACTCGGTAGGTACTCAAGATGGCGGCAGTCAACTGGAAAAAGAGCGGATGACGTAAGAGGTCACGTGAATGATATTCATGTATATTTAAGTATATTAACATGTGTTTGTGACATATACACAGCTGATGACCATCGGAAGGCTAAGTATCTTGTCAAATCTCTTGTACAGTGGTGTAAGGTAAGTGAATGGAGTCCAGTTAAGTACAGTGCATGTGTAATCACTTATAAATAATAAAAAATAAAAAGAATGCTAATTATTAAGATTGATGTGGTTTGGAATTGGTAAAATATGCTAGGAAAAAAAATTCTGCACACACTGAATATGCAAAAGGTAAGGTAAAGGTAAATGTGGTAAAAACGCCGTAAAATCTCATATGCAGTCTATAACTTTCCCTCATCAGTTTGACATCGCTGTTAAAGCTCACTTTGCGTTTTTGTGCAGATTTGCTGACATCAATGTTTTGTCTCTTTTGACTGACTTGAGTGGTGTGTTGATTACTGTGTAAGTGTAGGTAAAAAAGTATATATATATATATATATATATATATATATATATATATATATATATATATATATATTATTTTTTTTTTTTATTATTATTATTTTTATTAGGGCTGTTAATGTGTTTACGCATGCGGTAAATTTTTGTCCAGTTTAACCAGTTAAAATATTTAATGCAAAACGCTGTTAATTTTTGTCATACTTTGGGTAGTGTTAAATTATATGATCCCGCTCTTATTCATGCAAATGCTTTTAAACCATTCAAGAGCGACAAGTATGGAAGTTTTTTCCTAACAAAATTAAAATTAAAATGCTTAAAAAGATTAAATAATAAATCAAAGTCTCAAGTGCAATTTCATTTACTTATTCGGAAATGAAGCATGAACTGTATCATCATTTGTATTTGAGTTTTAATTATCATTATCAACCCAGTATAAATCTGTCATAATTCAAGTCAATGCTCAAATCATAAATCAAATGCACAAAAGATAAATCAAATGCTCAATCGGAAGACGCAAACGGCTAATGATAAATCAGATGCAAATGAGGAGTGTCAATCAAGTAGCATGGGCAGAGCTTTGAGACGGAAGAGATCTAGATCGGTGACAATGGTTCCCTTTCAAGGGTTACCACTAGGGGAGCGCTTTGCGTGATAATGTCTTGAAGCACATGTAAAATCAGTCCAGTGGTGTGGCGGAACGTCAGAGGCGGGTGATGTCATGAACCAGGAAACTATAAAGCCTGCCCAAACAAAGCAGCGCTAGCTTCTGTGTCTTCACAAGCGCTCTATGTGAAATTGTTTTGTCTATTTGGTGTTGTCTGAGTGTATATATACATACATATATATATATATATATACATACAGGGATGTAGTGGAGGCTAAACGCACGTAAACGCCGTTTACGCACCTCCCAAAATTCGGAAATAGCGTTTGCCCACCTCCAAAGTGCGTTTATCCACCTCTACATTGCGTTTATCCACCTCTAAATTTCACGTTATTTGAGCGAACTTTGTTTTTCCAGTGCGTTATCGCCGATCGGTACATGATTCGAGCATTTGAGCCGTTAACGACAGAGCAGAACGCGTAGCACAAACACGGAGCAGAGAGCGCAGCGCGCCGACACACACACACACACACACACACGGAACAAAGAGAACGGCGCGCACATGTAGCAGAAAACACACGCTCGTGAAGTTACTAAACAAACTGCGTGAGAATGAAACTTGATCGCAGCCGCAACAGGAAATCATTAAAACAATGCAAAAAAGGGATTTTTTTAATTTCATTACAGGCAGCTGGTTTAAAGGAACACTCCACCGTTTTTTGAAATAGGGCTTATTCACCTTCTTTCCTACATTTAGATAGGTGGGCAAATGCATTTTTGTCTCAGTGCATGCATTGTTTTAGTTTGACAGGGTCGGCACTAGCTTAGCTTAGCATAATGAATGGAATCCTTTGTTGCCAGCTAGCATGCCCTGAGTAAAAGTGATAAAAAAAACAAAAAAAACAAAAAAAAACCGATTTCCTATGCAGATATTGACTTGGGACTATATTAGGGGAAGCACAGGCGAAGCACTGCTACTTGGGCGCAGAGATATCATGCTCAAGTAGCAGTGCTTCGCCTGTGCTTCCCCTTAATATAGTCCTTAATATGTAAGTCAATATCTGCCTAGGAAATCGCCTAGTGTTAACCTGCATCGCTATTTGTACTCGTTGTGAATATGCAGGCCACAAGAAGTAATTAAGTGGGGTTTTTTTATTTTTTATATCACTTTTACTCAGGACATGCTAGCTGGCAACAAAGGATTCCATTCATTATGCTAAGCTAAGCTAGTGCCGACCCTGTCAAACTAAAACAATGCATGCACTGAGACAAAAATGCATTTGCCCACCTATCTAAATGTAGGAAAGAAGGTGAATAAGCCCTATTTCAAAAAACGGTGGAGTGTTCCTTTAATGTAGGGAGCATGTCAAAAACCAACTGTACAAGAGATTCAGAGGGAGTCAAGCCTGCACCAGGTTTAAGACTTTTCCCTCTACAGGGAAACACTGATCCACATTTTTCTGATAGACCAAAAAATTAATCAATTAATCGAGGAAATATTCAACAGATTAATCGACTATGAAAATAATCCCAAATCACTAATCATTATGCACAAGTGCATTGCATTGGAAGCCCTGGATATAAGCCTCCCTCTCGATCTCTCATAAATATTTTTGATCTCTCTGTTTTGTCATTTAGTAAACTTTATAGATTTCAACCATATTATTCCTTTTTGAGTCTCTTTAACAAGAACTTAGATTAATGTATGAATTGAATAGTGATTGTGTGACCTATGATGAGGGAACAACCAGTGATACCCTTGGTAGTACCATCAAATGATAGCCTATAGCGATGTCATCAGGATACACGTCGTGGTCCACCAGAATTTATAGTTTACCCACCTCTTTTTTTACCACTACACCACTGTATATATATATATATATATATATATATATATATATATATATATATATATATATTATCGGTATGGCGAGCAAGCAGCGTTCAGAATGTGTGTGCCCCCCTGCTCGCGTTATTTAACAGGTGGGAACACACGTTTTGTGCGTTGTTTGTTTGGGTAAGGAGCAGGGCCTGAAGTTAACTTTTTTGACCACCAGCCACTGTGGCAGGTGGATTTAAAAATCCACCCGCCACAGTGACTTTTTACCAGCCAGTTTTTTTTTTTTGGCCTCATAAAAGGTAAAAAAAAAAAGGAATTGCACAAACAGTTGTTCTTTAACTTGTAAGAATACACATGTAAGTGCTGTCAAGTTATTAACGAGATCCATACAAGTAATACTAACTCTAAGAATACAGATATAAACCTAGTGCAGCTCGTATGTAAACAAATCACACGCGGCTGTGTTGATGGCTGGGCAGCTGTTAGTTAAGTTACAGCGTTCAGGAAACGTTAAGCAGAACTAAATTAATATTGTCATTACTGGTAAAGTTACCGGGTAGGCTACCGGACATTTTTTCACCGGTTCCCAACTCAACACTCAGTTCCCAACATCAGTGCAACTGTCATTGTACTGTAGCCTATGTCAGCGTTGCATTATCTCATCTCATCTCACCAACAGTTTAATAATTTACTCACACATTCAAACGTAGTCAGAGAAGGGCCTCATCTTTCTCTCCGATCACATATACGTTCCGAAACACTCAAACTGCGCTGCTTTCACAGATGCTTTCTTTACTCCAGTAATGTGCCGCCACATTTTTAGCTAAAATCCAACGAAATGGCCGACTTTGTTTAACCTATAACAACGTAGAAGAGAAGATAACAAACAAAACAAATGTAATCACAGAAATTGATCAAAGAATCACCGTACCAAAACAAATTAGAATAAAAATCCCAAAATTTAAACTCTATTCAATATAATAGACTATATTGCGAGACTGAACTTGAACTTTTAATACTTAGATAATCTAATGCCCTGCACCAGTACAGTGGCCAGTCATGGAGGTGTTGTCTTGTTGTTTGCTGTGTATGTGTCTGCTTCTTCTACCCGTGTTTCTCCAGCGTTCACCGATGTCTTCATCTCAACACATCGCCGAACGAAGAGGGGATATGTAGGATTGAGTGCGAAACAAACACAAATGAATCTTCCAGGTGATTTGTTCAAACGTAACTCCACACAGAACTAAACATTCCAAGCCCCACATCACCCATCCCGGCTCCAGCTAGTCTACGCTAACCAACGAAAACCCCCAACTAAGAACTTTTATGAGCCCAGCTAAAGGAAGAACTTGTCAATGTGAGATAGCTTGGAAAAGAATGATTGGTTCAGAGATGGCACAACTCAGTGCCCGATAAAGATAACAGCAGAAGTTGCTGGACCCCACAACATTCCAGACCCCCTCCTCCTTAAGGACCTCTGAATGACCAAACCAGAGTTCTCTTCTCTTCAAACCAGAGAACTGAGATTTTACCTATAACTATACATAAAATCATTCAAGAACAATTTTCAATGGACTTATAATTAAACATCATGCAACTACATGATTCTATTTTGTGTCTACAATAAATGTGTGTCTAATATGCTTAGATCCCATAAAATTCATGTAATTGTTATAACTATTAGATGCTTGAATGAAAGTGTGTCGTGCTTCCTGGCAGCATGATCGTATGTTCTTAATTCAAAAGATGGCTTGAATGAAATCTGTGTAAAATGTTTCGTATTCTTATAATAGTAATAATGTCTAAACTGTGGCCTCTGTCCTCTCTGCTAGAGCTTAGAGAGTAAGGAGAGCACAGATAAGCTTGATTTATGATAAGAAGTGAAGAGAACGCAACCTCCTAAATAAAGACAGTGTCTAATTGGTCAGAACTGATCCAGGAGGCCGGACAAACATGTGAGTTTAAAATCTTAGACCCGAACAAAGTTTAGAGCAGAACCAAAAATGCAGCGGGAGACGAAGATCTAAACCAGACTAGTAACCATGTAGAAGCGCAGACGAAAGAACCCAAATTAAAGGGACTGTAAGTAGGAATTTCTCCCATCTAGTGGTGAAATTGTATTTTGCATTCAAACGAATAATGCTCTCCAGCGCCTCACTTTTTCAAATGCGCGTTGCATCTACGGTTGCCGTTATGTACCAAAAAGCTATGACAGGATGCCTTATAATAGCACTTCCGAGTTTTTCTTCGGGTGAACAGGTTTGTTATTTAAAACAAACTGAAACTTGAAACAACGAAAAAAGAATGTTACAGTATGAATTACTGACTGTGAAAAACATTAACTAAGGTAGTAATAAAGCCTTCTTTACTCGTTATATTTTTTGAAGTAGGCTACGTGCATTGTTAGATCATCATCATCAGAGCCTTCTCTAATGTTACTTTACTCAATAGCTGCTATTCATCAAAGAGCCTGTTTAACTTTTACTATAAATGTTCTTCTGTCTATATAATAAAGTACTTCTCTATATAATAAAAAACTTATATAGTTTTTTTATTATATAAATATTATATTATTATTTTTCTGTCTATATAATAAAAAACTTCTCTAATGTTACTTTACTCAATAGCTGCTATTCATCAAAGAGCCTGTTTAACTTTTACTATAAATGTTCTTCTGTCTATATAATAAAGTACACAAAAAAAGCAATGAAAAAAAAAGCTTGTAATTAAGACCGTAACATTGACTTACCTGTCGAGAAGAAAGCAGGCAACTTCAGCATCTCTTTTGAAAGCTTTCTCCTGCATTAGCTATCCCGACATTAACCCTTGTTTTTGTAATCTCCGGTCACGTTTCCTTTTACGGTCTATTTTGGACTTTTTCGACGACGAGGACTCCTTATCCTGTGACTCAGCATACGTATGAATGAACGGTGTATAAATAACCGTACAGTGCAGCCTTTTAAACTTTCCGCGGCAGTAACAAGCGCCTCTCTCTGCTCTGCTTCTCCGCTTCTGTTGACTTCAGTCACGTGACGCCTGGCTCTGAACGAAAACGCGTTGTAGACGTTGGTCTAGTACTTTTTGTCCCTCTCTGCTATTATAGTTTTTCAAGATGGCGGAACTACATGGAAGCCTCCGTGGACCTACCCGTCCCATGTATATAAAGATAATAAATTCTTCGTTTACGAGGATTAGTCTGATCATTGGCATAGGTATTTGTACATCATTGAGGGCATATTTATTAATAAAAATATTGATTTTAGATAATAAAATACCTAAAAAGCTACATACAGTCCCTTTAAGATCAGAAGAACATGGGTTAACAGCTTCATTCAAGTCATCTAACTACTCTCGTCTCAATTTTCTTTCTTTTCTAAGTTTTCCTTTCTTTTCCGTTGTGAGTCTCGGTTCTAAGTTAAGTTTTGCGGCAAAGTTTCGTTCCACGATTCAACAAAACCAGCTTCAGGCAAAGACTTTCAATTCATCCGCCAGCACACCACATGATTGGCCGCCCCAGACCCAGGCACGAGGACTCCGGAGACCAGCCAACGAACGAACTCGGGAAACCCCTTTGACGCCGACCCAAGGAATTCCCAAAAAAGAACGCAAAACGAGCAAGTAACCTCCAGACTCTTAAGCTGAACTGGTGTATTGATATAAATGTAATAACCTGTCTAAGAAACGATAGAAGGGTTAAATTAATGATTGATGGTTCGTTCCAGGTCATGTCTTATAAGTGCATATAGAAACTTGGGATTTCATCATCTCACTCTTAAACTCACTCTTAAAACTTAATCTTTCCTTACTCTTTTTCTTTCTGCAACTCGTATGAATGTGTGTGCATGTGTTTGTGTTAGATATTAGTTTTATGTGTTAGAATAATCAATAAAGTCTTGTTTGTATTTTAAAGAGAAGTATTACTACTTGTGTTATGTGCTTACGAATTTAATGTCTTAAACTTCTGATCTAAGTTACCTTGCTAACTATAGTGTTTCACTATAGTTCGGATATTTATATCCGTTGCAGAGTTGATAGTTACAGCCAGTTCAAATGAACCGCGAACGAGTCATTTGCTCGGTTGTAATAAGTGACTCTTTCGAATTCCCTATAAATTAATTAATAATTCCTTTGAGCTAAATTGACGAATCACTACAAATTACAAATATCTTACACTCCCTAGACCATCTGTGGCGCGAGGTTGCGCCTACTGGGAGGGGGGGAGTATTGTCACAGGTGTGTTCTGTTTTGTTTTGGACTTGTCTTCCTGTCATCATGTCACGTGTCTTCACTGTCATCATTAGTTCAGTTGTATCACCTGTGTCTAGTTAATCATCATCAACACCTGTGTTCAGTTAATCAGTGTTCATCTGTGTCTGTATTTAGTTCCCTCTGTTCAGTCAGTCTTTGTCCGTTCTCGTCTGAGTCATCTCTATGTAACGTCGTGTTTGGTGTGGTTAAACCTTCTGCCTGTATGTGCCTATCTGTGTGATTTAGTAAAATTTATGTATTGAAGCCTTTTGCCTCTTTGCTGCCTTCAACCTACTCCACACCCTGACAGTAATTAGTCCCTTCACAGGCATATACTTTAAGTATACTTAAAGTTGTTCCAATTTAGTACATAAAAGTACACTAAAAGTTATGCTTTACTACAATTTAATTACTACTAAAATATACTTAGTACAAAATTAGTTGTTTCAAAATAGCACACTTCAAGTTAACTAATCATTAACACATTTGAAGTATACTGAAAATTGGTCTGGCTGCAAGTATACTTGGCATACTTTTTTTCACTAGGGATCAGAACTTCAGGAAGGAACACATGACAGTTCATTAACAAGAAAGAAAGATTTACAAAACCACCTATAAAAGTAAATTTGAGCATTGTGTCAGGAATTGTTTTATGAGACTTTAGTTTATGTGTGAGCGGAGGCTATTGCCACCTAAGATATAGATGTTTTGTAAATGCTCCCAACTACAGGGTTTCCAAATAAATGGAAAGAACAAGCAGATATGTGTACAATCTTTATTTGACACCCAAGAAGTAAAAGTATAATTATACAAAAATTTTAGGAAAAAAAAATACACAAGTTACAAATACAATAACATTCACACAAAAGGAAAATAATAAGTCATAAAGTGGCCACCTGTAAAATCGGATCTTGAACAGTCAATATCAATATCCCATGGGATCATTCACATTTGGGAAAGAGAAAGAAAAAAAATTAAAACAAAAAGATCCAAATAAATTAAATTCAAACACCTTAAATTCAAACCTCAATTCACACCTTCATGCAAATTTATAACCAAAAATCACAATCCACACAATAAACAAACAAAAGTATAAATGGATTAAATAAATCCTCCCAATCCCAGCAGCTAATAGCCCATGGTGGTTGTAAAGGAATTGACAGTAGATAAGAGCGGTGGCAATAACCACCCACAGTACTCAAGAACACAATTAACAAGCCACAAAAAAACAAAAAAAAACAAAAAAAAAACAAATCAATAATTCAATACCCAATCATCTCAGCACACGCACACACATCCATACATACAAACACCACCACAAACACACGTTCACACCGAGAAAAACCCTAAAAGGGTCACCCCATTACATATGCAAATATATGAGTTTGACAGAATGTGAACAGCATATTTGTTTTTATCCTACAGCCCACCAGTTCCAGCCTTTCGTCTGCACTACTTTGTCTGCTCACATTAGTGATGTTGAAGAAAATGACAAGGTGCCAACGGGCAGTCATCGGCAGCTGAAGGTCCAAATGATCAACCCCTCCCTTTGTCTCATTGTAGTCCGGGACCATTTGTGGTTTTCGGTCTGGTCTGGTGCATCTTTGTGCATAGTGCTCATTAGCAGGACATTTTTCCCTTTCTTGGGGCAATAGAAGATGACAGTGGCAAAGCATTGAAGATATTAGCACTAAGGCTACGTCTACATTAATCCGGATACATCTGAAAATGGCGTTTTCGTTTATAAACGCTCTCTGTCCACACTAGCGTTTTCAGCCGTTTCAGTGTGGATGAGAAACTTTGAAAAAACGCCTGAAAATGCTAAATTCACCTTTTGTCAGGTATTCAACAAAAGGATCCAAAAGCAAAGGTAACTCAATACAAAGTCTTTAATGTTCAACAAAAACAGCTGCAGAAAAATAGCTCAGAACTGGAACAAAAATGACGCTCTCCAGGAAGACAGCTTTACAGAGGATACTTTGTCAGGAGAGAAAACGTGGAACAGAAAAATCTCTTTCAGTAGAAAATGTCCTTGAAGAAAGCAGCTTGAGCAGAGACAACTCTTAGATGAGGCACACCACAGCAGGTAACAGGAGACAGGGCACACTAAGACAAGACAATGGTAAGGCTTCTTGCTGACAAAATGAGAGAGCGTTACTCACACAATAATCCGACACAGAATAGAGAGAACAAACACCAGAAGTAGACTGAGTAATCAGACAAGACAAGACACAGGTGTAAGCGCAAAGCCGCGCAAGCGCTGATTGTAATGATCAACAGGTGATGACAGAGAAAACAAGAAAGTGAGTGTGTGCACAGGAGAGTGAGAGAGATGAGTGTCAATGAGTACGTGAATGAGTGTGTGTGTGCGCTGGAGAGTGAGAGAGATGAGTGTGTCAATGAGTGCGTGAATGAGTGTGTGTGGTAGTGTGAGAGTGAGAGAGAACAGAGAAGCAACCCAGATCCTGACAGTACCCCTCCCTCAACGAGCTCCCAAGGAAGAGGCCTGGCGAGACCGGTAGAAATCCTCGATGAGCGAGCGGTCCAGGACGTCCCGGGCCGGAATCCACCGCCTCTCCTCAGGACCGTAGCCCTCCCAGTCCACCAAGAACTGGTGGCCACGCCCCCGAGGACGAACATCAAGCAGCATCCCCCTAGGAACGCCTCCTGGCGCTCCCAGAAACACCTACCTGTTGATTGTAATCATCAATAAGGGATTGATCCAATATGTCTCTAGCAGGTACCCAACTTCTCTCCTCCGGACCGTAACCCTCCCAGTCCACCAAATACTGAAATCCGCATCCCCTCCGTCTCGAGTCCAGAATACGATTTACCGAATAAGATGGTTCCCCGTCTACGAGACGCGGCGGTGGAGGAACCGGGACCGGCGGATTAATGGGAGAATAAAATACAGGCTTTAATTTGGAAACATGGAACACGGGATGAATTCTCCTGTACGCAGGATGAAGTTTGAGTCGGACTGTCACCGGACTAATGACTTTGATGACAGGAAACGGGCCAATGAATTTAGGAGCTAACTTATTCGAAACGGAACGGAGAGGAATATTCTTGGTAGAAAGCCACACTTTGGAGCCGACGACGTATACGGGAGGTCTTGACCGGTGGCGATCGGCCTTGACCTTGGTGCGCGCCCCTACTTGGAGCAGAGTCTCACGGGCTCTGGTCCATGTACGGTGACACCTCTGGACGAAGGTGTGAGCAGAGGGGACCGCGACTTCGGATTCCAGACTAGGAAAAATTGGTGGCTGGTACCCTAAGCTACACTCAAACGGAGATAGGCCTGTAGATGACACTGGTAACGAGTTGTGTGCGTACTCCACCATAGAAAGTTGTTGGCACCAGGAGGAAGGATTCTTTGAACACCACACATCGCAACATTCTCTCTAAATCTTGGTTGGCTCTCTCGGTCTGACCATTGCTCTGGGGGTGGTAACCCGAGGACAGACTGACAGTGGCCCCCAGTAATTTACAAAATTCTTGCCAAAATTTGGAGACGAATTGGGATCCCCTGTCAGAGACCACGTCCGTCGGGAGGCCATGTAACTGAAAGACGTGATCGATGACAGTCACCGCTGTTTCCTTGGCTGAAGGCAATTTGGGCAAGGGAATAAAATGAGTCGCCTTCGAGAACCGGTCCACTACGGTTAAAACAACCGTATTGCCTTGGGAGGGCGGGAGGGCGGGAGGGCGGTAACAAAATCTAGCGCAATGTGGGACCAAGGTCTCGAAGGGACAGACAGCGGTTGAAGAAGCCCATCTGGGGGCCGATTGGAAGTCTTACCAATCGCACAGACCGAGCAAGCCAAAAAAAAATGTCGCGAGCCATAGATGGCCACCAAAATCGTTGCTTAACTAGAAATCTAGTACGGTTTACTCCTGGGTGACAGGCTACATTGGAACAATGACCCCACTGAATAACGTCGGACCGTAATCCCTCCGGCACAAACAAACGGTTCGGTGGGCACCGGGACGGAGGCATTACCCCTTCTAAGGCCGTCTTGACCTTCGATTCGACCTCCCATCAGAGTGTGGAGATGAATAGAGTCTCCGGTAAAATGCACTCGGGAGTGGACGGGCGTTCGGATGGATCAAAAATACGAGATAAAGAATCGGGTTTGATGTTTTTAGAACCCGGGCGGTACGAAAGAGAAAAATCAAAACGACCGAAAAAAAGAGCCCACCGAGCCTGCCTGGAGTTGAGTCTTTTGGCAGATCGAATGTATTCTAAGTTCTTGTGATCAGTCCAGACGATAAAAGGTACCCCCGACCCTTCTAACCAATGTCACCATTCTTCCAATGCTAACTTGACTGCCAACAACTCCCTGTTACCAATGTCATAGTTACGTTCGGTAGGCGATAAACGATGAGAAAAAAACGCGCAAGGATGCATCTTGTCGTCTGAAGAAGAGCGCTGAGAAAGCACTGCGCCTACCCCCACCTCTGACGCGTCGACCTCAACCACGAACTGACGTGACAGATCAGGGGTCGTAAGAATAGGAGCCGAAACGAAGCGGCTCTTCAGGTTGGCGAATACAGCTTCGGCTGTTTCGGACCACCTGAACGTCGTTCTGGGGGAGGTCAAGGCAGTCAGAGGTGCGGCTAGTTGGCTGTAATTACTAATGAAACGTCGGTAATTGGCGAACCCCAGAAACCTCTGTAGGGCCTTACGGGAATCTGGACTTGGCCAATCCACCACAGCCTTAACCTTGTCAGGATCCATACGCACTCCCTAAGGAAGTGACGGTAATCAATGCAAGGTCGCAGAGAACCGTCCTTCTTCCCCACAAAAAAGAACCCCGCCCCCGCTGGAGAAGAGGAAGGTCGGATGAATTTGGATGCCAGAGAATCAGAAATATATTTCTCCATGGCCTCCCTCTCGGGAACAGACAGAGAGTAAAGCTTGCCCTTGGGCGGAGACGTACCTGGCAGTAGATCTATAGCACAGTCATAGGGACGATGCGGGGGAAGAGAAGCAGCTCTGGACTTACTGAACACTTCCTTCAGGTCGAGGTACTCAACGGGCACGTTTGACAAATTCACCGGCTCCTCCTGCAAGACAGAACAAGACAGAGACGAACCAGCAGACACTAAACAAGACGCATAACACTCAGTGCTCCAGGCAGAAACAGAGTTATGTCCCCAGTCCACCCTGGGATTATGCTGCACCAGCCAGGGGTGACCGAGAACAATAGGAACCTGAGGTGAGTCCATGAGGAGGAATGATAGTTCTTCAGAATGATTGCCGGATGTGATGAGTGTTAACTGACAGGTGGTGTGCGATACTGTGGGTAACTGTTGACCATTGAGGGCGTTGACGGAGATCTTGTTAGTGAGTGGTATGGTGGGTATCTGAAGTCTGTGTGCAAGGGACCAGTCCATAAAATTACCTTCAGCTCCGGAGTCGATGAGTGCTTGACATTGATGAGTCTGAGTTGCCCACTGCAATCTCACCGGAAGGAGAGTGGAAGAGGTTTTCAGAGTGGAGACCCCGCCCGACAGAATCCTCTTCTCTACTACCGGGCTCGCTCTTTTACCGGGCAGTTATTGAGGAAGTGCCCAGAGCCCCCACAGTACAAACATAATCCTCGGGATCTCCTTCTCTCCCTCTCCTCTACCACCTGCATGGGCTCGTGATCGTCGACAGGGCTGACCGCATCACGACCGCTGGGCTGAGGGGGTCCCAAAACTCTATGAACCGGAGTTGTACGGGTGCGTTGCTCCAAGCGACTCAGACGAGCGTCCACTCGTAATGCCAGATCAATCAATTCGTTGAGACTCGTGGGTAGCTCCAGGGCGTAGATTTCGCGTTGGATGCGGTCAGCCAGCCCATGCAGGAAGACGTCCCACTGCGCCTCCTCGTTCCAGCGGCACTCTGCAGCGAGGGTGCGGAACTCGATGGAATAGTCAGCTACTGGTCTTTCTCCCTGGACGATGTCCGTGAGCTGACGAGCCGCTTCTCTCCCGGCGACTGCACGGTCGAACACCCTCTTCATCTCTTCTGAGAGTGCCGCGAACGAGGAACAGCATGGTCGTTGGTTCTCCCACACCGCCGTCCCCCACAGAGCTGCACGCCCAGACAGCAAGGTGAGCACGAAGGCCACTCTCGAATCCTCAGTGCAGAATGTCTGAGGCTGAAGGGCAAAAAACATAGAGCATTTGGTCAAGAAAGCTCTACAATAGTTTGGCTCACCCGAATATCTCTCAGGCGTTGGTAAACGGGGCTCTGATGGACGATTCGGTGTGGGAGGAGTGGGGGGAACCGGCGGTGGGGTTGGCGCAGCGGGCGTCGCAAGTTGTTGTATTTGCTGGGTGAGCCCTGACACCTGCGTTACCAACGCTTGCACCGCTCGGCCGGTCGCGGCGAGATGCTCCTCCTGCCGTTCCATACGAGCTGAACTGTGAGCGAAATAATCCGCGAGCTCGGGGTTGCTTGCTGCCTCCATCTTGGTCAGATCGTTATGTGACGGCAAGTAATCGAGGAGACAATAGCAAGTAAAACTGGTATTTATTTGACACGTGAACCAGACTCAGAACGTGTAGGAAGAAACCGGGAACAGACACAGTCAATGCAGATGAATCTCACGATCCTCAGGGAGAGCTCAGGGTGCGTCGGTAACGCAGGCTTGCGTGGACAACTCAGAGTGGCACAGTAAGATGAGTGAGGTGAAATCCCGGTGAAGACACGACGTGAAGACAAACTGCATTGACGAACAATCCGAACAGAACTCAGGCTGGAGACACGAGGAGACGAGGAAGAACAGGAACTGAACGGGGAACATCCACAAACAACGATCTGACAAACACAAAGCGCACACGGTGAGTATAAGTAGCCACTGGGAATGAGGATCACCTGTCGCTGATTCTCCCGGAGAAAAATCAGCGACCACGCCCACACACTCATGCACACACACACAACACGCAAGGAAGAGTCAATGAATTCATCAACCGTGACAGAATCAGACACAGATTAGTGGAACATTATTAAAGCGTTTAATGCATCTTTGTTTGGTGTTTCTGGGGTTAATTCAGGCTATAAAAGAACGCTGAGCAGCTCATAAACACCATCATCTCCTGATGAGCAGCGTCTTCAGTCTTCAGTCTGATTCCAGGTAAGATCATGTCGTCTCATGTGGGAATTATTGAAGTCGTGTTTCAGCCTTTATTCAAACGTTAGCACATGTTGTTCAGCTTGTTGTAACTCTAGCTTTAAGATGTGTGTTTTTACAGTGTGTGCAGTGAATGAAGAGCTCTTTAAACACGGCAGTGGAAACTTGTGAAACATCTGTCAGTCTGTGTGTTGCTCCACAAACTTCTGCTTTGACCTGCAGACGAAACACACAATCCTGTCAGTAACGTAAGTTCTTCAAGATTTATTCCTAGTTTAATAAACCATTGTACACTTGCAGCTGTGCTGGACTGAATATTCAGAACAACAGCATTCTTGCTTCTGTGATATTGTTCAAATGGAGGATTTCCAAACTTTAATCTTACATTTCACGTATTTCAAGCTTTCTAACATTACACACATCTCCTCTAAAGAACATGTAAAGCAAACTGAGGAAACTTTATTTCAACAATCACACAGAAAACAAGTTATGTCATATATTTTTCCCTAATGTTTTTAATAAAGTAGTAAATAGTAAATGAATGCATGTTTTTTTTTTTTTTTTAACTAATGACTGGTTTGTTATTAGTGTTGCCTGTCAAGATTTCATGAAACAATGGCAGAACAAAATGCCAGCATAAACGGATCAAGTGGAGTAAATAATGACGATGAAAGGAGTCGTCAGATGAGGGAATAATAGGCTTCCTTTTACAGTACAGTTGCACTTTACTTACTGAGTAAATTGTCATGTTTTCCTTGGTAACGTTGCAGGACATACAAGGTAAAAAATTGTGGCTATATGGAAAAGGGAATGATCAGGTTATATGGTACAATTCCGGTAATACCATGGAAATAAACAAGGCTTCATTTTACAGTACAGTTGCACTTTACTTACTGAGTAAATTGTAAAAACATCTGCAAGAACATACCCAGTATTTAAGATGTGCCATGACATTAGGGAAAACTGTTCCTGTGGGGTAGTTACCAGGTAAGTGTAAGGTAAATTATTAAACCCTCTATAAATGGGTGTAGCAATGAACAACAACTATGTAAGACAAGGTAATTTATTGGAAACTACCGTCTTAATTTCAAGATAGTAATAAATAAACATGGACTGTTACCAACATAACCCTAGGATAACTACAAACCTAACTTGAATTAATGGGTAATACTGGAGGTGTTTATAAAAATTGGCTGCCTACATTCTGAGGAAGTACACAATTAAATCTGAGTTATTACCAACCTAAACAGGTAACAAGTACACAGTACTTTGTTGAGTTGATATTTAACAGTGGTGTTTTTTTCCCTGGTAGTTTCTCTGTAATTGCATACTAATCACCTTAAGTAATTACACACTAAAATACTATAGTTTACCATATGCTTACCAGGTAAATACTTAGTAATTAGTTTGTAGTTTCTCTGCATTTACATACTTGTTACCTGTGGTAATTACCAATAACCAACTATAACTTACCATATATTTACCAGGTAAATATCTAGTAATTAGGGGACTGTAAAAGGAAGGGTTACCAGTTCGGATTGCTTGTTAATCCTTGATTGTAAAGTCCTGTGGAGGAAATCGTAGGGTTCTCTTCTTCATTGTAAGGTTGTGTGCAGTGGTTAAATTGGGCCGGGGCTCTCCGGGGCTCAGCCCCGGCACATAAGCCTGCTCGTTTGTGCCCTGATGTGCCTGTTTGCAGTCAGTTGCCTACTGGAAATTGTCACATAAAATTTGATGAAAGTGATGCCTTTGAAAACATATTTCTGATTATAAATGAAAGATTTTTGAAATGGCATGTCTATTTTGTCTCGGCGGAGCTGAGATGAGAACAATCGGAACACGGCCGTATTCTTGTTCAGCTGCTTAATCTCGTTGTCAGTCGACCATGATCGCGCACCGCTCGCGCATACCATGCGCATCTAGGTAGGCTACTACTCAGAACTCCGACCAGGATAAATGTACGCAGCAATATATAATGAATGTTCCTGGGAGATCCGTAGTTGCGCGGGATGTGGAAGCGCGCAAAAGTTCCAGAACCTTCTGCTGCCTTGAAAAAGATCAATTTTGCAGATCAATTTTGTCAAGTTCAGCACAACGTTGGTTGTACAAAAAGTGCCCTGGCCTTGAATGACAAGGTAAGGAAAATATGTTTGGCACATTGTATGAGTCACAATATCATAACAAGGTAATACAATGTGTAATCAAGTGATGTCAATTCCAGCGTTATGGCATACCTGTCAACGTTTGGGTACCAAAATACGGGAGACCTGGGGGGGTTTCAGTTCAACCACGCGGTTTCATGTCATCTATACATTACACACCCCATCGCCAAATCATAGAAAAATTCAGTTAAGACAGTTGTCTTCATCTTAACAATACACAACAAATCAATGTACAGAAAAACAGATTTCTAAACTAAGGTGTAGGCCACAAATCTGTGAGTACAGTTTGAACAGGTGATGTTGTGTAATATTCAGTTACTGTAAGAAACTGTTCCAGCGGGTGGAGTTTACTGGTAGGCTACTGAATATTACACATCACCTGTGTATACTCCATTAACTGGAACAGATTTTCACTGGAACTGAATATTATGTCCAAATATTGTTATGTAATCAATCACCATATTGTTGTGTAACTTCACCTATGGAACAGTATTTCACAATTTTTCACAGGAACTGAATAGCCTATTACAAACAACAATTGCAAAGGAACGATTTACAAAACAACGAATGTGAAAGCGTGCACGGATTATGAATTTGTTCACTGTTACCTTGTACGTAGTTTTTTTTTTTTTCTGTATAGTTTTTAATTTTGTTAATAAATTTTGCATTCTATTTTGGCTTTCTCGTGTGTCCCTATTTTTGTTGTGTGAGTTCTTTTTTTTAAAGTTTTATAAAATAAGTAAGATATGGCTTGAATGGTTTAAAAGCATTAGCAAGAATAAAAGCGCATCATATAATGTAGGCCTATATAATATTTGCAGTAAAAGCTTGAAATATAAATTCTCAGAAAATGCATTTAATATTGAAACTGTTTATATATTCATACTCACTTAATAAAGGAGTCCAGACATTAGAAAAATATCAGTCTACACATGCGTTTTATATTTAATATGAGGGAAATGGGCTACACATGCCGTGGACGTGACTCAAAAAAATCTTTAACTTTTAGGTGGCAAAATATTTTTTTGTAATTCTGTGAATTACACTGCGCAAACCAAAGTACTACCCACCGGATGAAGAAGGGTCGGCTCTCCACAGAACATGACATATTCATTTTATTTTATTTTTCATGCTCGCATTTATGAGGAAAAAACAATGTTACGGATGGGACAGTTCTCCGTTACGGACATGACCGCTCTGAAAGCGGCACTAAAAGACTGTTTAAAACTTTCACTGAGACCAGAAAGCAGAAAGCACAAAGCCTTTCTTTAAAATGAATTTCGTTTTGTATTAATGATATCTTAATTTTAATCAATGTTTCATCAACCAATTGCCAGGATTTAATAATTAAGAAGTAAATATAGCAGACAATAGATAAACACGACACTGAGGCGCCGGCGCGTGAACTGGAGCTCATCTCATAAATGAACCGAAACTCAGCGTAAGGTAGCCTACTTGCCTGACAGACCTGAGAAATATCTATAGAAAGCTTGAAATGTCTTCTTTTAAACAGAACAATTCAAAACGAAAGAAAACAGACTGCTGCTTGTGTAATCCGTATGAAATGTGCATTTCTCTCTGGTGCGTTCACTACTGCGAAGATCACGAGTCAGCATCGTCAACTTCATCTATGCAGGGCACTGACACAGAAAACACTTGTTTATTAATAAACAATTAAAATGTCTCGTTGCTATATTTTACATATTCATAATCATTATTTTGAGGGTTCTTAGTGACAGCTTTTAGGTGCTTTATTGGCAGCGCCACCCTTACATGTTACATGAACGCGTCACCACCGCATCAGCACCCGAAAACAGGAGATTTTTTTCAATCCCTGTTTTGGCAGGGGAAAAACTGATCAGAAAATGTAACGAAAATGTAACGAAACGTTGTAGAAATGTAGTGGAGTAGAAAGTATAATAATTGCTGCAAAATGTAACGAAGTAAAAGTCAAAAGTAGGCCTATGCACTATTGATTCTACTTAAGTAAAGTACAGATAGGTAAAGAAACAACTACGTGAAAAATGTAGCCTACTTCAGTAAAGTAAACTCAATTTCTCCATTTCTTTGCACAAAACTCTCCAGAAAATGCCATTTAATGGTTTATTTAAAAAAAAAAACATTCCTGGGGGGGCATACCCCCGGACCCTCTTAGGGAGAGCCCCCCCACATAATAAATCCCAATTTAACCCCTGGTTGTGTGTGTATATGTTTGTGTATGAGTGTGTACATGTGGCCATGTGCGGGGTGGGTGAGTTTTCAATTTCTCTGTAAGTAATCAGATGTACGAGCAATCACCATTTTAACACTCAGGGGTGGTTTCCCTGACCAAGATTAAATTAAGACAGGAGTAGGCCTTAATCTAGAATAGTTAATCATGTCTTAAAAAATGGCTTTCTGAAACACAGATTAAGTACAGATTACTAACACCTGGACTATGGAGTCCTCAACTAAAATACACTCGATTAATTTAATACCACCTGTGCAAATCAGGATTAGCTGGATTGAGGTTGCCTATAAAACATGGAATGAACCAAGAAAAGGTTAAAATTATATGCAACTGAGAAGCAAATGGCAATGGAAGTTGAAAAGCGAGTGCGATCAAAGAACTTTTCTGAACATGAGAAAAGTCTTTTAAAGCAAATAGTTTCGAGGCATCCTGTTATCGAAGATAAACCGCACACATCAGCTGTTGAATCAAAGAAAAGGAATGCCTGGACATCTATTTGTAATGAATTTAATGCAAATGAACACACATCTACAAGAACAATACACCAACTTCAGGTAAGAGTCATTAGTTTTATTATGGCTTTTACTGTTGTATTTATAATAGTTATTTAATACAGGTGTTGTGGAAAAATATCAAAATAAACCTCAAAAAAACTGTTGCTGAAGCTCGAAGAGAGAGGTTTAAGACTGGCGGAGGACCTGCAAATAAAGACTGTGATGTGTTGGATGAGTTACTGACAGGAATACTGGAGAATCAGCAACCTTTGGAGAACATACCAGATGATGACCAACTGGACAGTTCAGATGATGGATCACATGCACCTATATTAAGTATTTGAATTTGATTTTGGCTTTTGTTTCTCTCCTCTCAAACTTCTATTTGCTTCTGTCATATGATGTGAAACATTTTCCCATTTAATCTGTATTTATTTGACCATATATGAACTGTTCATGTTTCAAGGAGAAGGTCAAAACAGAACTGAAGAATTGGAAAGCAGCTTACCCTCCACATCCTCAGAAGCAAGGGTGGCAATGTCTGCCAGTACTGGTAACCAGAAGAAAGGACTCACTGTTCATGAAAAGTTGGCTAATGATTTTCATGAACATAAATTGAAGTATCTTAAGGGGGAGCATGAAATGAAGATGAAGATACAAGTAGAACTGGAGATAAAGATGAAGGAGAGATATGCAACAGGCTCAAATGTCACATCAGTACATTAATCTTGTCATGATGTGAGAACGAGGAAGCAATAGCAGGTGCAATAAACTCTTTATTTGTATAATTGATGAAACATACAGGGTAACAAACACAGGCGGGTGGCGCAGGGACCTCGATGGTCAAACACGGGTGAGTCTTGGCTGGTGCAGAAGTGCAGTGATGGTGATGGTGAATTCCGGCGTGAACGACGAACAGAACAGCGAACAGGAATCCAGGAACAAACACCACACGAGCACAGAACGCGGAACAGGAACACAGGATCAGGACACCAGACAGCACAAGACTTCAACAACGATCTGACAATGGAGAGGAGAAAACGGTGAGTATTTAAGGAAGTGATGATGAGTCGCAGCTGGCGCCGATGATGATTGCAGATTGATGAATGAGCGTGATTGCTCCGGCCACACCCACAGATCCACGTGACACACACACACACACACAAATAACAAACGCACGAGACAAAAATAAAGCAATGCATTCGTGAACCGTGACAAATCTGTGAAATAAATATTGTTTTATTAAGAAAAGATGGATGTTGTGGTGGTTTCAGTAACATACCAGACCAAAAAGTTGTACAATTTTAACAAATATTTAGTTTTATTATTACATGTATCAGATCTGAACAGAGGGTTGAAAGTTAAATAATGTAAAAAGATCTATTTAAAGTGGCACAATGCAAAAGCATCCCTGTATGCAAGTCCTTCTCTGTGGTTTGTTGTAAATGGTGGCACATCTGGATTGTCATCCTCTTCTATTGGGGGATCTGGGCATCCCTGCTTTTTTAGGTAGTTGTGAAGAACAGCTGTTGCAACGATGACAGTGCAGCATCTACTTGGTTTGAATCTGAGTGTTTTCCTAAGGCACTGAAAACGACTCCTCCAAACACCAAACATGCGCTCGACTAAACCCCTTGTGCGCATATGAGCCTGGTTGTAGCGCAGTTGTTCAGCTGTTGTTGGGTGCAAGTATGGCGTAAACAAGAAATCCTTCTGAGCATACCCACTGTCACCAAGCAAAATTCCATTATGATCTCTTCTTTCAAATTGAGTATACAGAGATGAGTTGAAGAAAATTCGGGAATCATGAGTTGCACCTTTCTACTGTGCAACAATGTTTGAAAACTCTAACTGGGGAGTGCATACACCTTGGACATTTATGGAAAACCAGTTCTTTCAGTTCTTGTATTCGTCAGCATCTGGAGTAGAGGGATGCTTAATGGGAATATGGGTTCCATCTATGCAACCTATGACTTTTTACTTTATGCATGCGTAAACGATCTCGAAAACTTATTTCATCAAAACGTTGCAATGGGTCACTTCTGTCTGCAAGAACTTGCCTGGCTGGTGGAAAGCGCTGATCATCATTGACATAGTCCAAGTAATTCATGTGTCCTCATAATCTGAAGTTAAACCTGCCTCCTGGTAGGTTTAATTTAAGCCTCAATTTAGTCCTGAAGTTGCTCTAGTCTTCCTCCACTCCAATTCTTGACTAGACTAAGTCTTAGACTTTTTAAAACCATGACAGAGAAAGCACATTTCTGTTAATCTGATTTAAATGGCCATTTTAGTCTAGGACTAGGCTTAATCTTGGTCCGGGAAACCACCCCTCAATTGGTTAAAGTTGTGGCCCATCTCTTAAACGGGAAGTTCTGATATTCAGTTTGTCTTAAAGGAGAAGTTGACTTAGTTTCTTCAGCATGCGCCTTAAGCAAATGTTTTCATCAGCCTCTTCGGTAACACTTTAGAATACTGTTCCTTCATTAATGAATAACTACACAGGAACAAATGAGTAATGCATGATTAATATTGTAGTAACTACTATTAACTAACAAGAAACTCTGATTAACGAATTAGTAAGTCATAGCGTTCAGTCGAATGTGGTAGTTCACTATTAGCTAATCAGTAACTACTATTTTTCATACCTCACTGAAAACTACTAAGAACTACTATATACAGTTTCATAATTAATATTAATAATGCATAATATATAATAAGGTAATGGTAACTCATTAGTAATTAATCAAGTGTTACTACATCCTTCTAAAGGAACTACTAATAATTTGGATCAGTATTCTAAAGTGAAAAACATGATAACTACCTAATATTGACTGAAGTCATTGTAAGCTTTTGAGATTTTGTAAGGTTTTGGATAGTAATGACTCAAGTGTTACTACATCTTTCTAAAGGAACTATTAATTATTTGGATCAGTATTCTAAAGTGAAGATCATGGTAACACACTAGTAATGACTAAAGTGTTACCAAATCCATTGGAAGGAATTACTATTCAAACTCTTACAAAAAATCTCAAAAGCTTACAATGACTTCAGTCAATATTAGGTAGTTATCATGTTTTTCACTTTAGATACTGATCCAAATAATTAGTAGTTCCTTTCGAATGATGTAGTAACACTTGACTCATTACTAGTGGGTTACCATTACCTTTTATTATAAATTATGCATTATTCATGTTAATTACAGGTTTTTTTATTCGCTTTGGTACTATTTTCAAAAGTAAGGTGTACATTTTCAAAACTCTTAGTACAAAAATCCAAACTGATCACACTTGTAACACAGCTAGTCATTCTTTCAAAACCTGATCTCATGCTTTCATTACAGTTATACACTTTTCAGTCCACATAATCATCGTTTCAAACACAAGATTATTGTAATATGTAATGAGAACATTTGGTTTAATCACAGAAACACAACAGTAAGACCTTCTTTCAGTTTAGTACTTTTACGTAACAATCAGCTCATTCAACAGCAAACAATGCAAGATAAATGTTTCAAATCACTGTTGTTGCTGAAATAATTACAGTAATACAGGCTACAGTTGCCGCATTAGAAGTAATTGAATCCATAATGTTTGTAATAGTATCTATCCAGTGTGTTACAGTTTTTTTTATTCGCTTTGGTACTATTTTCACAAGTTAGGTGTACATTTTCCAAACTCTTAGTGCTAATATCACAACAGATCATCAAAAGTGCACTTTTTTCAAACATTTCATTATGTTTTCAATTGTGTTAGTACAATACACAAAATCACAAAGTATCCTTTTCACAACACAAAATAAGTGTTTCATCTATATGAATGTTTCATTCACAGTAACTGCCTTTCATAAAGCTCTTACTATCAAACTTTTGATTTGCATCTCTTCTTGTTCAGTTTAATACATGTGTCTATTATTTAATCCAACTGATCTTAATGGTTAATCAATGAATCATTTGGTGCACCTATAGATTTCTATAGATATTGATTCTATATACCGTTTCTATAGAACTTGTTTGCAATTTCTGATATGGAAAACCAAATGTAATGAATTATTTTTACATAAGTGATTTATAGATAATAACCTCCATCATGTTCAAAGTGTGTGAACACGCATGTGTGTGTGTGTGTGTGTGTGTGTGTGTGTGTGTGTGTGTGTGTGTGAGAGAGAAAGATACAGAGAAATTTGCCATTTGTGAAAATACTGTAAAGCAGAATAGAGTATAAGGCAGAGGAAACAGTCTATGACTGTAAAACATCAGATTGATCAGAGATGCATCAGTAGAAGGGAGACAGATGGCATCTAATGCATTTTACATTACAGTATGTATGCCATGTGATACTGTAAACATGGTAGAGACATGGTTGTTACATTACTGTAACTCAACCTTCATCTGTAAAGGTCCACTACAGTATATTCAGTCAAATAGTCAAAATCATTTACTGTATTCATTGCCAGCAAACTCTGTTCTAGCACAGAACATCATGGCTGTGCTTCATCACACCTTTTGATAACACACTGGATAGATACTATTACAAACATTATGGATTAAATTACATAAGTTAGGTTATGCACGTGTATTTTCTAATGTGGCATAGCCTGTATTACTGTAATTAATTCAGCAACAACTGTGATTTGAAACATGTATCTTGCATTGTTTGCTGTTGAATGAGCTGATTGTTAAAAGTACTAAATTGAAAGAAGATCATACTGTTGTGTTTCTGTGATTAAACCAAATGTTCTCATTACATATTACAATAATCTTGTGTTTGAAACAATGATTATGTGGACTGAAAACATGTGCAACTGACTGAAAGCATTACATCAGGTTTTGAAAGAATGACTAGCTGTGTTACAAGTGTGATCAGTTTGGATTTTTGTACTAAGAGTTTGGAAAATGTACACCTAACTTGTGAAAATAGTACCAAAGCGAATAAAAAAAACTGTAGTACTTTTGTTGCTGCTGTCGATGATGATTTTGACTTTTTGTTTTTGTTTTTTTGCGATGTGTATATGTAATTGGTGTGCAGTTGTGTTCACTTTTATTTGTAGATGATGAAGTCCACAATTCCAAAAAGAAAAACCGCTGTTATTAAAGCTTTCAGCAAAACCAGACAAAGGTATGTATAGACAAGTCTCTACAATGTCTCATTTTCACTTCCCCCTCACACACATACAAACATGCTCTCATTATTCTTTTCCTGTGCCACTTGCTTCTCCTCCTTTACCCTTTAATTGACTCCAAACAGAAAATCAAAATACCTCTTTTTCCCCTCTGTTCCTGACTGACTGATCTATGTGTGCCTACTTAACCATATTTTGGGGACACATTTGTACCCAGAAGTCAGCTACCCTGCGGGTGCCTCCTCAGCGGCGCTACGTCACTCACTCTTATACAGTGAACGCGCCATCTGCTCCTCAGATTTTCCACCGATGAAGAAGAAGCTCCTTCGGCAGCAAGAGGAGCTTGGCAGCGAACGCAGTGTCTCGTTCCCTATTCAGAGAACATGGGTTACGCAAGTAACCCGAGACGTTCTCTTTCATAGGTTCATCCAACGCTTTGATGACGCAATGGGAACGATATACTACACACGCCAAGCTAAGCACTGCCAGATCTGGCCCAACAAGGAACTCTCCTTTAACATTTTTTTTTTGAGCCAGACCAAACTCAATTAGGACCTAAGCGACCAGTTCGTATGGAAAGAACCCAGGAACCAGGGGCCGCATCTAAATCCAAGTAATAAAACCTGATAAAAGTGTGTGGAGAGGACCAACCTGCCGCCACACAAGTATCTTCTAGAGCAGTGGTTCCCAAACTTGTCCTGAAGGACCCCCAACACTGCACGTTTTCTTTGTCTCCCTAATCAAACACACCTGATTCAACTCATCAGAAGAAAACGTGCAGTGTTGGGGGTCCTTCAGGACAGGTTTGGAAACCACTGTTCTAGAGGAACTCCCTTAAAAAGGGCCTTGGAAGACGCTATACTCCTAGTAGAGTGAGCTTTATCGCCCAGAGGTGAAGGACGTTACGCAACTCATAAGCCAAAGAAATTGCGTCTCTCATCTTGTGGCCCCAAAGCATACAAACAACTGAGACGACTTGCGCCACTGGCCAGAGCGGTCCACATATGCCTTTAAAGCCCGAACAGGGCAAAGCAAATGATGCTTCTCCTCCTCAGCAAAGGAAAAAGGAGGGGGACAGAAAGAGTGAAGAACGACTTGAGAACAGAATGATGTTGACAAAACTTTGGGACCAGGTCTAGGTCGTAGATACACCTTCACAAGATCTGGGGAACTCACTCACAGAAAGAGCCTGTAGATCCCCCACACTCTTGAGAGAGGCCAATGCTAACAAAAGCGCCACCTTAGTCACTTTCACACAGAGATTCCAGAAAATACATGGATAATGTGTCCCAGGATTTGTCTCTTCATCATTTCTACATGTCAGTTCTGCTGATAACTCCTCTTCGTCATTTCTACACAAAGACGAGTCCATACTGCGCCATCACTACGACACACCCCTTGGTCCTGGCTTTTGTTCACACAGGGCGCATTCCGGGACTGATCCCAGCAATGTTACTAGGTCCCCATCCCGGCATCGATCCCAGAATCAATCCCGGGACGTGTTTGCTTTCACACAGAAGGCACTCTGTCAATTTTACCAATCAAAGCGCTGTGTGAAAGGGGCTCTTGAGAGTCAGAATCCAGTCCGGAGCTGACTCCAAGGGTTCAAAGGGAGGCTATAATAGCCCCTCCAAAACAACTGATAAATCCCAGGTGGGGACACTAATAGGACGTGCAGAAACGTGGAGACCAGATGCTGTCTATCTAGGAGAACCTCATCTGACCCCTGACAGGCGGCGACAGCCGCGACTTAAACTCTCAAGGTAGTAGCAGCTGCTCCAGACACAAACTTATCCTGCAGGAATTCCAGCACTGAACCGACCAGGCAGCTGACTGGGTCCACTGCATGAGCTGAACACCAAGACTCAAAGACCTTCCACTTAGAAAAATATAGCCGCCTAGTAGAAGGCACACAAGCGTTATCAATGGTCTCCCGAACATTAGCAGGAAGACCAGACGCCACTGTCGCTAGCGATTCCCTTTTATCGGCCACACCCACCGCCTCCATATCTCGGGTTGAGGACGCCAAATCCTGCCCTGGAGCTGAGACAGCAGATCTCTCCTGATAGGAATCTGTCAAGGGGACCCCTCCACCAGGGAGCTCAGCTCCGAGAACCACGTCTGGGATGGCCAGAATGGGGCTACCAGAAGGAGGCGGATTCCACACTCCCTCACTCTGCAAAGGACTGCAGGGATTAGCTTGACTGGAGGGAATGCATACAGTCTCAAATCCGGCCACAGATGAGCGAAGGCATTGTTGGAAAGTTTTCTTTCACCGACGCAAGACCAGGAGACAGTTGGGATCGCGTTCAACAGAAGTTTATTCTTTATTGAGAACTCCGCTGTACGTTGCTGCAGTACTTCCAACATTATCTATCTAAGGGAATTTTACATGGTATCTTATATGCATTTTAGGAGGAGGGACTTTTGAAGGTGGAGACAAATTCAAGACAAAGCATAGGCATGATTTGATCAATCAAGTCAAAACCAGTTTGGCAGGTTATCCGGCTTGCTCAAGAGAGACAGAACTAATCAGCATAACACTATTATTCTAATGATCCAATCAGCCTGATGGTATCACCCATATCTTCACATGATCACAGAGACAAAAGCACAGCTGTACATTGAGCTTAATGGTCAGGAAATGCATAAAGACAAAGGGTGAGGGTGAGAGTCCCAGCAATTGACTCATTTAGAGAAACAGGACTGGCAGGAATCTCTTGATATAATCATCATAACAGCTGCTAAACTTTCTCAGTCTATATTGGAATCTAAATTAAAACCTCAAATGCTAAAATCAGTATTCTTCACCGTGATGTTATGTAAGGAAGCATATCTGAAATAGATTCTTAAAATTTGTAATCCTTCAGCATCTATCCCCAGAGGCGTCGGGTGAGACAGGGAAAACCACAGTATACGTTCACTGTATAAGAGTGAGTGACGTAGCGTCCCTGAGGAGGCGCCCGCGCCATTAATTGGCATGGTTCTATACGGGTTCAGACTAGTGTTGGCAAAAGACCCGGTACTTCGGTACCAAGTCGGTACAAAAAAAATGTAACCGTTACGTTACCAGCTTTTCTTAAGTACCGGTGGTACCGAAGTACCTGATTAATCCGGTTCTTGATGCGCTGTCCAAAAGGTGCACAGTTGCGTCCTCTTCATAAAAAACACAGAGACATGGCGACCGGCGGCACTACTAATGCGGTGGCTCTGAATCCACTCGTTGACAAGAAAGGAGGAAAGAGCCACATATGGAAATATTTTGCATTAGGCTAATGTCACGTTGCTATAAGGGGCCGTTCACATAGCTCATTTTTTGCGTGTGCAAATTTGTTATTTCAAATGTAGGCGCGTGGCATGAGCGCTCATAATAGAAGCGGCGCAGCGCGCTCGTTTTTCCAGGCGCGCCTTTGTTCATGGTTGCACAGCAACGACAGACGCCACGGGAGAGCAATTTGGAAAGAAGGAGAAAATGGTGCAAACTGCGCTCTCCATGATGACGAGGAAGTATCAGCAAAGAATTAATTTATTTCTAGCCCTTGCATTAGCTTTACTACTAGATATATTTTATGGAGATGAGAAATAAAAAGCTGCCCTGTACAGCTATGATCAGCTGTTCGGCCAAGCTTTCGATGTTGTTACGGAAAGGCCGAAGCTGATCGGTTGACTTTTGTCACATGACCTTTTGAGATGAGAAGTTGAGACGTTTTCATCTCGCCGTGGCATAGCCTACATTTAAAGTAAAAGTTTTGAACGCGCAAAAAATGCGATATGTAAACGGCCACTAAAGTGGTATCGGGTGCGGTTGAATCGGGGTAGTGTTACGAGCACAGTATCAGACCGACACACAAATACTGGTATCAGTATCGGTGCATCCCGATTTTCAGTAATATTTCTAATGAGCTGAAATGCTATTGAAATGTTCTTGAAGTACATTATTTAAAAAAATAAGCCTCAAATATATGATAACTGTAGTTTATGAAATATTAAAGTATATTTTAAATGAACTGTAAAGAAATACACTTAAATGCACTAAATGTGCTTGAAGTGGTTCCATGTTAGCACAATTTAATATATTAAAATATATTGCAAATAACTTAAAATGTATCTTAAGCATATCTTGAAATACACTTAATATACTGTTGTTTCAAAATAATACATTTAATACACCCTTAGTACAGTATAATTTAAATATATTAAGTATGTCCAAAAAAGCACAATTTAAATATTGTCCTTTTCTAAAATAAAATCCTTTTCACCTGGGAAACAGATGATGAAGTTTATGAGCTGATCATCATCATCAAATGAATATCAAGATCCTGAAATGGAAACTGGTTCCTACAGGACCTTAAAGAACTCTGTGGTGAGATCTGGTATTTATCTCATCTCCTGAAGAACCCCTAGTATTGAAGTAGCTAGGTGGTCTTTTGCTGTCAGGTCAGAATAGGATTAAATCCTCACTAGCTTGTTTAGCCTATACCAGTAAATCTAGGCGTGTCCCTACACTCTCGTGCAACAATAACAATCATTGACAACTAGGCCTATTGATCAAACTCATGCTTACCCTCCAGCAGAATCTTTCCTGGATCCTTCGTTGTCCTTGGTCTTGCAAGATATACTATAATGCTCTTTCTATTACTTATAGAACTGTTGAAGTAAAACTGAACAGTGTTTGTGTTTATGAAATAAAAATGTATTTGAACAAATGATAAAAATACTGGTTACACAATGATTAATACTTGTAGCAAATCATCAAGAGGTTACAGGTTATAATACTTCAGCTTATCCAATCTCAACAGGGCAGTCCTGTATGAGTGGAGAATTACACAGGCTATTTACCTTAAAGCAGTTCCAGCAATAGATGTAAAAAATAACTTGTCCTCATCTGAGCTATTCAAGTTAAGGTAATACAGCAGAGCAATTTAAGCAAAAAGAGTTTCAGTTAATAAACTGAACTGGAAGAGAGCTGATTTCTCCCCAGGGATGCACATGACATCAAAATAAAAAATGCAACAACTAACAATCAAAAAGCAGTCATATTTATACCGAACTGGGTTACATTGTTCCTATGCAGTTTCTTGGGTTTTTACCAGAGGAACTAAAGCATGTGAAATCAACCTTCTATTGCCTCAGTCAAGGTGGCTTCTGGTGTCAACATCGTTCCCCATATATGGGCATTCTTCCGTCCTTTCCGTCTTCGGGCCTCTGTGTAAGTGTGTGTGTGTGTGTGTGTGTTTATCTGGAAGTGTATTTGTAGGTTCATAATATCTTTCAAAATTCAAATAATTCCCTGCAACTTCCAAACCTGCTTTAAACAATTCCATCTTAATTTCTTTAAGTTCTTCTACACATAATCAAGCACACTAGAGAGTCAACAAGCTGAACAACATGTGCTTACGTTTGAATAAAGGCTGAAACACAATGACACAATAATTCCCACATGAGATGACATGATCTTACCGGGAATAAGACTGAAGACTGAAGACGCTGCTCATCAGGAGATGGTGTTTATGAGCTGCTCACGTTCTTTTTTCTTTTCTTTTTTTATCATTTATTTATAAACTTTTTCCAAAGCATTAACAAAGTTTCATACAATTTAAGTTATAGCTTTTCCCCCCTTTATAACCCTTTCCGCCAAAATAATTAACCATACATTACATAAAGGTTAAGACAATAATAATACTCATAATAACAATTTGAATAAATAAAAAAAATATATATATATATATATATATTATATATAATATAACAATAAGAAATATACATGTATACACAAATACATAGCCAATAATACAATTTCCTGACATATTCGTGGTCCGTACACAATTATAAAACAAAACTCCAGTTGGTGATTGATATTTAACATTGATCAATAAGTGAGTGAGTCTACTTAGGTAAAGTTGGTTTTATATTCGCATATTCGCACATTCGCGGACTTCCGCGTTCAATAACTCGTGAACTAAACGTTGTTGCTACAGAAAACACCTATCACATATAACTACAGATTAAACACCAGAAGCTACAACATAATTTTCCTCAAAACGACCTTTCCTTCGCACTGGACAAAATACATTGATCTCTATGCGCAGGCTGCTAAGAAGGGACCATCTGCAAAGTGCAGACCCGAAGGAAAGCTCGTTTTAAGAAGAAGATTTAAATATTAAAACAATGTTATTTGTGTAGTAACAATATTCAGCTCACGAGATATTGAACGCGAAACTCCGCGAATATGCAAATATAAAACCAACTTTACCCAAGTTGCAGACTTGATCATGTAGGACCTCAGGACCACATACGTGGACAGCACCATGAACATAGTCAAAAAAAAAAAAAGTTGCCAACCAGGGTAAAAATAGTTTCAGGTTTGATATTTGCTGCATATTCACCTAGACTGCTTTAGTGTACTTTTGTGTAGGCTACTGTACAGTACGCAAATATGTTTTATGTAAAAGTTACAGTAATTCACCAAAGGGATTTTTTTCATGTTCCAAAGGTAGTGCTTTCCTATTGACCAGACTGACATACTACAGGTGAAATTTTGACAATACCTCCCTTACTGTAAGTATAGTACAAACATATTATTATTAAAAAATATTTTTTTAATAATACTGTAATTTCTCCTTTTTTCATGTTCCAATGGTTATAGTATGTTCCTAGTGATCACTCTACTCAATTAACTTTGATAAATGTATTAGGTAAAAGTATGTATTAGAACTGCTGTTCCTTGTACAGCACAATTCTTTCATTGATTAAAAAAATACAGATATTTTAGGTTAATCATATTTTCAACGTTATAAATAAGCAACACCCTTATTGTAATGATTCAAGTTAAGTTTTTGTTATGAAGTCCTGAAGAAGTGGATTCTGGAACACACTGCTGCTTCAATGTATATCTAATGAGTGATTATAATCAAGGTATTAATCAATAGTTTTCCTTTTAAATATCAAATGAGTTGAATGACTTCTCTAGGCTTATGAGATTTTACTTTGTTATAGAAATTACCAGTGTGATTATCGAAAATGTTATTTCATGTATCCTTTAAATGTATGTATTTGATATCTGAGGTGTAACATAAGGGTCTGGCCCATGCCAGGAATGCAGTAACAGTGCTTGCTCATTTAGCCTGGCTTCCAGAGATGAAATATGGACTTCTTTCACAGGTGTCACTACATCCATCTGCTTTTCTAGGCTGATAGCAATGGTCTCAGGAGTCATTGAAACCTATAGTTGAGAGACCATTTCTTAGTTAAAGTCTTTACTTTACAGTTAGATTTAGAGTATCCACTCCTTGAGAGAAAGAACATGTTATCTTAATGTTTTGAGAAGACTCTCCTCCTCACCAAATCCACTCTTGAAGAAACTGTGTCTGTGTGTGTTAGTATTCTTGGTTACAGGTTAAGGAACAAGTGGAAATATAGCTGCAAGCAGCGATACGGGGCCAAGCCCCTGAAGCAGCAGCAAGAGCAGGAATAGTAAAAACAGCAGAAATTGAAGAAAAAAGAGCTGGTTTAGAAGTATAGGTGAAAATGAACAAGTTCAGATGAGAATGAACATAGAATGAACAAGACATACATTAATCCAAGAGGAAGAAAGATTAGTACAACGTTGAATAATAAAGGAATCGACATGACACAACATTACACACAATTTTTTAAAATCATGCCACATGGGGCTCGAACCCATTATATCTGGGTCAGATACCTGTCACTCATATCATTGCACCACTGGGAAGTTGTGTTTTTGGCAAGATGAAGAAGGTCCGGTAGTTCAAGTGAGAAGCAATTCAAAATGAATCATTTTTGTATAAATTTGCTGCATGTTGTATTTATCGAGTTCATTCACATATAGGCATCATGTCTGGAACAGAAGCAACTTTTCCACCACTTAAGGCCACAATACCTCTTGCGATCTGGGAATGTGCCACACAGCATTCAAACCCACAACCGGAATGGTTCATGGTTCATGGTTCATGCTAACCAATTAGCATGCTAAGCTAACTACCATAAGGCAACAAATACAGGTCAAATTTGGAGAAAAATATATCGGGAACGGTAGCAAAAATCAAAAATCTGTTCAGTCACTTCTGTGTGGCTCGGTCCAAAGATCATCTGAGCCAATTTTCGTAAAAATTGAACAAAATTTGAATGAGGAGTAGCACAAAAAATTGAACACTGTACTTTTCAAAATGGCCACAACTGTAATGGGCAGAATCTTATTGTAAGATATTGATTGTGATTACCATAATGAGTGGAATCAGGTGTACTAAGTTTCATTTTACATCTATTTACATTCACATCTACATCAAAGGGTTCAAAAGCTATAACCCTTTTAATGTGGAATTTTTGAACTGGTGGTGGCGTTGGTCCTACAGACTCAAAAATTGGTCCAATTACTATTCATTACAATCACTACAAGTGTGGAAGGTCTAAATTCAGGGTCCGAATATCAGCCGCATAATTGATGGAGATATGCTCATACCTGTCAAGTTTTGGATTTGAAAATAAGGGAAATTTTCCGGCACCCACCGCGAGCAGTCCCACCACCCCATCCAAGCTCCAGTAGGCTATCCCTTACATTTTAAGACAGGTGTACAAGAAAGCTAAAATCACCACTTGTCAACCACTTGTAAACTACAATTTAGAAGTTAAGTGCACTGAAATACCATTCTAATTACTAGTAAAAGTAATACCTTTACAAGAAGCCTATTGCCTATTTCAGGGTTTTTCCTGGCTCAAAACGAGGCAGAGGTGATAAAAATCATAATAATGTATTTTAATTATAAGATAATTACATGTGTATTTTTTTTTGTAGATCATCATATAGCCTAATGTGTTTGACATAGTTTTTTGTTGGTGGAGCTTGGTATTTCTAGGGGGGTCCGGGGGCATGCCCCCCCGTAAGAAAAATTTGTACATTTTAAAGAGAAATTCATTAATCTGGTGCACTTTGAGTCACCCGAATCCACTATTAAAAATAAATAATCCACCCGCAAACCACCCATATACTTTGATTTAGATATCTGCATCTGATCATCACATTACAATTATTAAAATTCTCAGTGTTAAGCATGATAATATGGTAACATATCACACTGAAGTAGGCTGATTTAAAATGAACATTTATTTAAAATAATAGTTTTTCTTTTGGCAAAATTACATTTCCTTAATAGCCTAAACAGAGGCTTTACTCCCTTCAAGCTTTAATTGTCAATGTTTCATTACATCACTGTTTGAAAACACTCAGAATAATTTTCTGTACCTTTATAAAGGGCATTTTTCCCTAATTTTATTAAATGTATGCTCCATGTTTCATTTCAAATTCTTAAATTTGATAAATATATTCAATTAAAATAATTAGACACTAGGCTGTTACCAATAAAATTAAATAATTTACATTGAAAAATTATAACTGTATTAAATTAGATTATTTTAAATATTTTTGAATATACAAATAAGGAATGTTGAAAAGAATGATACTTTATGAAACTAGCGTTTTGTCATTCAACATTGACACTTGCTCGAGAAGTTGAAGTCGTTCTCTATCTCCGTTGCTTCTAGCCACGGTGGTTAAAAATGGTACAGTCCACAATAGGGGTATCTGAAATCGCTTTACATTAAAATGTCCCTACAGTGAAAATAGGAGTTGACTTGTATTGTAACTGTAATTATATTTTTTCACAATATCAGAAAAATTATCTGACCCCCCCGCTAAAGTCGCAGTTACAAAACGCGTGACTGTCCCCCACCCTGCTCCTCTTCAGAAAAGTAAATTCGCTGTCCCACTGATCGCGGTATTTACATGAGGGTTTTGTTTTTTTGGCAGGAGTGCCTTCCGTCTCTGTCATAGCGTCCATCATCCGTCTGTTTTTTTTCTGTTTTTTTCCGCGTTGTCACTCATCATCTGACCTCACACACTAACCTCGCGACAACTGCCACCTACAGCACCTGTAGTAGGCTACTGCAGGTGGCAGTTATCGCGAGACTATTATTTTTTAATAACGCAGGTTAAAATACTGGAGATTTACGGGAAAATACTAATACGGGAGGACGGCAGGAAAGAAGGGTAAAATACGGGACTTTCCCGGCCAAAACGGGATACTTGACAGGTATGTATGCTTCAGTCTATCTATGTGTAGAAAATGTGTGATTATTTATTAGCCAATCAGAATCATTCAACCTGAAGCAATGACAAAGCGGAGACCTTGGTGAAGGGTATAATTGCTGTGATTTTTGTAAATGTAAGGGGAAGCGGCCTACTTTTGATTACTGGAGTAATCACTCCTTGTGATTCTTGAAGCTGACTTCTGCCTGATGAAACTGCAAACTATCTTCAGTAAAATTTCCTTTAATTTATTATAATTCTGACTCCTGTCTTAAATTGACTGCACTTCTAACGCCTGGTCTTAATAAATCCTATCTGGTCCTTGGGTCTTTAACTGTAAGTCCCAAAATACAGATATACAGTGGTAATCCATATTGAAACAAGGACAATAAAGCAGAAGTTTCAGCAGATATTCTTTAATGATGTTCCACTGTTTAAGGTACACAGTGAGCACAACCATTGGGCATCTTTTCCAGGTAGCTTGTCTGGTGATAGTCCAATGCAGCATACATTGGATACCATCTTTGGCACTGTTCACATTGGTAAACATGACAAGGATTAATAATGTAACAAACCACTAACAGTTATAGTTATGTGTGTTAACCAATTACATAATGCAATGAATAAATATTAAATAACATGTTCAATTGCTTAAATATTTTTGTTTACCCAAAGTAGCCCTAACTGAAAACATTTGAAAAAATTGTATTCAAACACACACATTTGTTTTACTTAAACTTTTACGTCACTTCACTAAAAGAAAATATAGTAAAGTAAAAAGTACTTGACAAAACAATCAGTTAAAGGGTTTATGATAATCTAAGAACAACTTAAACCAAGAGAGGATCAACAACAGCAAAATTTTGAAGAGGTGATATTGAAATATTACTCTGACCACAAGGAATTAATTACAACTTTTATGTATAATCTCAGTGTTATTCCATGAACAATTAGAAAGATAATAGAAATAAAACAGTGCACTGTACAGTATCTTGAATGCCTCCATGATCTTGCTGTTCATTATCTGTCAGATTTGCTGCACCAATGCGTACAGGTTCAGTCACTACTGTTAATAATAATGTAGCCCCTATTAATGTACTACAACCTTAAAAAAAAAAATAATAAAATAAATTACAGTATTATATTATTATGTAAAACAGTATTATTAGGTATTGTCAAAATTTCACCTGTAGTAAGTCAGTTTGGTCACTAGGAAAGTACTACAACCTTTGGGATATAAAAAAAACCCACTATAGGTGATTTACAGTTTATTTAATAAACATATGTAATAAACATATGTAATAATATGCTCAGTACATAAACATGTTTGATAATTGTACAGTAAGGAAGGTATTGTCAAAATTTCACCTGTAGTAAGTCAGTCTGGTCCTTAGGAAAGCACTACACCCTTTGGAACACGAAAAAATACTTAGGGTGAATTACAGTAATTTTAAAAAAAAACATATTTATCAACTGTACGTACAGTAAGGGACTTTTTGTCAAAATTTCACCTGTAGTAAGTCAGTGTGGTCACTAGGAACATGCTACAACCTTCGGATAGTAAAAAATCCCTTTGGTGAATTAATGTAATTTTATTCTAAAAATATTTATGTACATTATGTACAGTGAGGCAGGTTTCCTAAATACAATCATTATAATGCACTTTTTATTGTTGCTAAAGTACAATCAATAGCTATAGAACACATAATGTGAGAGAGATTTGCTGGTACATCTGTACTTTGCAAAAATGTAGTTGTCTGTTTGCACACAATGGGAAAAAATATAACTTTTTAGACGGTCCCTAATCTTCTTTACCACACACATTTAATGTTCAGTGAACATGTATGCCATTAAAACAATATTTGCCCATTTTGATCGATTGTGGAGAGTGTTGTAGTTCACCATCTTTGTCCTAAAGATCATGTAGCTGCTTTTATTTATCAAAAATGTGCTTTATTGCGCTTGTTATTGAGACAGTTTTTAAGCAAAAAAGTGTGAATGTGCGAATATAAAACCAACTTTACCTAAGTGTCTGAGATTAGTCTACACATAGACATGTTAACCTCATTTAGCGTTACTTTGTCAGCCATTACATGTAAAAGTGCATTCAGTATGTTTTGTTAATAAGAACTCCAGTCAGATTCAGAGGTAAAATGCTTTTATTAATCATCTTGTGAGTTTATGATGAGAACACAGTAACTGGTGATCGGTTGAAATCTAGTTCATGATATAGTCAGTTCATTAGCATATTTCATAGAAGATTAAAAACTGATTAAAAACAATTAAAACAGTGATTAGAAAGAGTATTAAAATATATGTGCAGTTATCAATGCTAGAGTAATGTGAATTTATACTAAATAGCTATTTACATGGTTATGTTTATCGAGTTTAAATGCATGACTCGCTTGTATTCATTTTAAAAGAGTTTGTGAAACTTTAATGACGTTATTCGTCAGACCTTTCCTTTATGCCAAGTGAGAGCAGGCACAGCACATGTTCAGATCTATGTTATGATGTTCATGTATTTAGAGCATGTATTTCTACGATGAAAAATGTCGAAGTTAACTGTTATCTCTGTAGGGATAATTTCCATAACATCCTATCCGAGTCTGTCAGTGGTAAAAACAAGCACTTATAATAGACGTAACGTTACATAGATTGTGCTCTAACTGCTAAAATGATTTGCAGTCCGTTTCCCGGATGACGTATGCAGCGGTCGCGGTCAATACTGGACCAATTTGAATAACGTTATGTCGTTTAGACACAAAAACACGTAAAAACAAGGCTTAAAAATACTGAACTTTCCTTTGCAACGCAAATGGATGATTTGGGCTTAGATAGATTGGCTATTGGTACCAGTATAGCCTTTTACTTCATTTATGTTTGGGGAGACCCAGTTCTGTAGCATTGTGATTTGTAATGACAAATAATGATTATTATAATAACTAAAAATATGAATAAAGGTGTAAATTATAGATAAAAAAAAAACCTTTATCAGAGTTAATAATGATCTATTAGGCAACAAAAATAAGTAAAAAGCATGCCAAAGAAGTTTTTATTAAACTAGATGTAGGCCTATTGTTGGAGTGTATGAAATATATGTTCTTAACAAGCACATAACAGTTAACTGAATAAAATGTATTTTGATTTCTTACAGCTCTACAGTGTGGGCCAATTAATATTTGCAGCCTGGGAATGAGTTTTCTGTAAGTATTAGCAATTTTAGTACAATGTTAACAAAGTTTTAAAATCTAAAAGTAAAAAAAAAAAAAAAGGTTCTTGTTATTTCTACAGAATTTACTTTTACAATTTCTCTCTTACACTGTCTGCTCATCTTTATTGGTGCTGTGGCTAACAGGTTTTGTCATACGTGTTTGTGTGTCATGTCTTTTTCAGTCCAATCTTCGCCAGGTTCCAGTACTCCCTCAAAGTCATCCCAGTCAAGTTTTAAAGTATGTCCAACTACAGCTGCAAGTCATGCAGTTTCTTGTTATTTTAGTTGTTGTTGGTCACTTGTAATTCTTTTACCTAACTCAATCCTCAAGTTCACTTCATCTTGCATGTTTTTTTGCAGATATAGATCAGCAAAGCGCTCTAACCACACCAGTCATGATGACTCGCGTGCACTCATATCACACTCTCACATGCACACACACTTATAGATGTTCTCATCTGCTTCTATCAAAGCGTTCTCTACATGTCCAATACAAGACATTAGATTCTAAGAAGATGCAGTATTACATACAGAATTGTTCTGAAAGAAGAAGAGTCAAAATTATTTTTATTTTTTATTTTTTTATGTTTTATTTTATAAATCTGTTGAAAATGGTACAAGTTCATGAGATAATTAACTTCATGACCCTATAAGCATAGCTGCTTTATGTCCAGGGAAAAGGATAGAGGCGTCAGAGCTGGTTGTACAGAAAAGAGATCTTAATATAATCAGCAGAGTAAAATAAGCTGATAAGTGTTTTTATATAAAAATAATAGATCCATTATAAAACTAGGCTATATGCAGATCAATAAATGCAACTTGTTGAAAAAATGTAAATGACTTTGCAATTTATGTTTCTTTTAGGTAGCCTAGCTACTTTACTCTACATCTGTTGTTATTTGTGATTAGAACTCATGACAACACACTACAGAAAATATGATACACTAATGTTGAGAAGAAGATTCTTACATGTCTTCTGAAGTGCGCTAACAAGTCTGTTAATCCAGTGAAACCGAATGCCCCATGTTAAAGGGGTCATATAATGCCATTTTTGTACAAGCTATTACGATTCTTTAGGGTCTAAATTAAAAGTTTGTAATATACTTTAATTAAAAATTCTCATTAGTATAGTAAGAAAACACTCATTTTACCTGGTCAAAAACAGCTCTGTTTTCAGCACGCCGTTTAAGTGCATGTGTCTTTAAATGATAATGAGCTTTGCTGACCCCGCCCCTCTGTTCTGTGCGTACACCGTTTGTAACACAATAACACAATAACCATAACGCGTTGTTCATTATAAACGTGGGATTATGAATTATATTGAGAATGTCGTACATAGAAAACATGCTGTAATGTACTCTGAGTGTAAACAGCCGCATTCATCGTGAAGCGTGCAGCAAGCGATTTGCAAAGATTAATATAAATATTAATATAAAGGTTAATAAAACGTTACACTCACTTCTTCTTCTGGAGGTGCAGCAGGAACACGAATAGTTGATACCGATCCTTTTTTCAGGAGCAGCTTCTTAGCAAAACCAGCTGATCCTCGTTTGTAAAGCAGTCTGGTGTGTGAAATGATTCGCACAAACATGAAAGCATTGACGTTGATCGTGGGGAATATTCCCTTCAAAAACAAACTCAGCCACTGCGTCTTCAGCGGTTCGGATTTAGGAACATCAGAATGATGTTGTGTTCCTTATTACACCTGTTGAAAACTTTTTCTTCATCGAAGCAAGAAACCAGGAGACGTTTGGATCACGTTCAAGAAGTTATACTTTACTGAGGACTTCACGTTGAAGTGGCTGCAGGTCTTCCAAAATCAGTCTGACTAACGTAACTTTACATGGTTTCTTTATAGGCATTTCAGTGGGTTGTCCCTAAAGGTGCTGAACTTATACACAGCCTTTAGGGATGACTACTGCTAAAACAATAGAGGCAATTACCCCCAACTGAGCTGATGGTACCCCCCCCCCAAATTGTATAAATAACACATGGTCACGAGAACGAAGACTTTGTAACATTCACATATAGTTCAACTCTGAGTAGGAAGATTAAAGACTTCCCCAAAAGGTATAAACAACAAATGGTCACGAGAGCTAAGACTATTGTTACGTCCAGAGACTAAGTAATTATTGATTTATATTTACTTCTAATGTGTCTTGTCTTTTTTTTTTCTTTGCTCCTTCTACTTAATCTGCTTGGCAGGAAGTTGATCGCTCCCAGCTGTAACTGCTTACCAATTAAGAGTGAGCCAGCATAAAAGCAGAGCTCCAGCTATCAGACGGGAGAAAACGTTCCCCCAAGAGCTTTCTCCAGAGCGTTGTCTTTCTCCTGCCCAGCCTGTTGTTGTAGTTACAATTGGTGGCTGCTGATTATTCTTTTTTTTTGGTATTGTAGTTTTTCTTCTTGTTGGTTCATTGTGATACTTTTCTAAACACTTACTTTTTGTTATGTTAAAGAGTTATATTCTATATCTTTTGAGTTTGTTGCTTGATTAATAGCTGCTATTATTAACATCCTCTTTAGCAGCTACCTTAATGTTTGCTCATTTGTGTTTTGGATTTATTGGTTTTATTTGGAAGCTGTAGGGAGGCGGATGCCATTTTATTTAAACCTGTTTTCTCCTGTTTTGGGGCTAGTAAGGGAGTTAGGGTATAACTGTTATTTTTCTTTTCTTTTCTTTGTCAGTTTAGTTAGAGGTAAATATTTCAGTTATGTTGTCTTTTGTTTATTATTTTGGCCTTATCCTCTCCTGAAACTATTGCTTCCTTTTGTGTTTTTCTTTGTATTTATTCCACAAACTGTGAAATAAAATCCTTTTCTGGATACTTGTGGCTTGTGGTGCTGTGGCAGGACTTAGATTTACGCTCTTTAAAATTTGGTTTTACTTTTGTTGTGTCCCCATTTACCCCTAGACTTATGTGGGACGTAACAATTGGGGGCTCGTCCGTTTGTTGAATTATTTCGTGGAATTGTGCTATCATGAGTTTTCACACACAGTTCAACACTTAGTTGGAAGATCAAAGACTAACAAAACCCCTGACTATTACAAGGTTTAGACAGCTGACTTAAAGCTGACTTGCATTAAAGAGTAAATTAAATTTGATATTCCACAGCAGCAATAAGATCGAGTAACACTAATAGCGAGATACAACCATGATCGGATGATAAGAGCAAATCATTTGTGACTCTAACGAGAGCCGTCTCGGTACTATGGTACGGTCTAAATCCTGACTGAAAATCCTCGCAGATATCATTTCTTTCAAGAAATGAACATAGTTGTGAGGATACTGTTTTTTCTAGTATCTTTGACAGAAAAGGCAGATTCAAGATCTGCCTGTAATTGACTAATTCTGTACGATCAAGTTGCGTTTTTTTAACAAGCGGTTTAATCATAGCCAGCTTAAAAGTTTTCGGTACATATCCTAGTGTCAAAGATGAATTAATGATATTAAGAAGAGGATATGACCTCTGGAAGCATCTCTTTCAGTAGCTTAGTCGGTATAGGGTCTAACATACATGTTGTCGATTTAGATGATTTAACGAGTTTGCAAAATTCTCTCTCCTATAGTAATAAATGAATCAAATTTTTCCTCAGGGAGACTAAAATGCAATGCCTGATGCGATACTGTAGTAGACGGTTGCATAGTTATCATTTTGTCCCTGATATTATCAATCTTATAAGTGAAGAAGTTCATAAAGTCATTACTGCTGTGTTGCTTGGAAACTTCTGGGCTTGAAGCTTTATTTTTAGTTAGTTTAGCCACTGTTTCAAATAAATACCTAGGATTATGTTTATTTTCTTCTAATAGGGTTGAAAAATAAGCAGATCTTAGCAGCTTTTAAAGCCTCTCTGTAAGTAATCGAGCTCTTCTTCCATAAAATGCGAAATACCTCTAGTTTTGTTTTCTTCCAGTTGTGTTCCATTTTTCTGGCTGCTCTCTTAAGGGCCCGAGTGTGCTCGTTGTACCACGGCGTTGGACTATTTTCTTTAAGCGCAACGGAGCAACTGTGTCTAAAGTGCTGGAAAAGAGAGAGTTAAAAGTTTCTGTTGCAATATCTAGTTCTTCTAAGCTATCTGGGATGCTGAGGAGATGAAACTGATTAGGAAGATTATTGATAAAGCAATCTTTAGTGGCAGAAGTAATAGGTCTAACATATTTGAAACACGGAGTCGGCTTTGCAGCCTTGGCTAAATGTAATTTACACGAGACTAGATAATGATCTGAGATGTCATCGCTCTGCTGCAGAATTTCAACGGCATCAACATCTATTCCATGTGATAATATTAGATCTAGAGTATGATTATGACAATTAGTAGGTCCTGACACTGTCACGATCCACACACGGGAAACAGGGAGATCCAATTGCAGTAAGAATTTATTAAAGGGTAATCCAAATCGTAACCAGTCCAGGCAGGGGTCAAATCCATAAATCAATCCAAACAAGAGACAAAACAAGAACAGGCAAGACAGAGCGGAAAACAGACCTCAAAGTGGTGTGACGAATAACAAGGACTCTGTAACAAACACTAAAACAGACAGGGTATAAATACACACAGAACTAACAATCATGATGGGGAACAGCTGGGTACAATGAACAGTGATGAGTGCAGACAAGGATTGTGGGAAATGCAGTTCCTAATGAGAATGACACCGTGGGGGAAGGGGACCTCGAGTGGACACCAGGGAACATAACATAACGTGTGACAGACATGTGTTGTCTAACTCCAACTGAGTTTACAATGTCTTTAAATGCCAAACCCAATGCATCTTTTTCATTATCGATGTGTATATTAAAATCACCAACAATTAGTATTTTATCATTTTAGTGAAAGACAACGTGGGGGAAGAGGACCTCTAGTGGTTACCCAGGGAACACAAACCAGACACTGTGACAATATAAACATTTAAATGGTGGCTGTCATAAAAACTTGACAGATTTATTCTAACATGCATTAACCCTCTGGGGACCAAGCTGTTTTTGGGGTCGTTGAGATGTTCTGACATGCCCTGACATTTGTGCTTTTTTCAGTTATTTATAAACATGTTAATGGCAAAGGTGTAAATTCACTCTATATAGCACAAACAGGCCTACCATAATATGCGAGCAACGTGTATGTAGATGTTTGTATTTTTAAGAGAATAATGTTTATGCGTGGTTATTGGAAAAAATTAAAATGAAAGTTGCTGATTTAAGAACACAAAACACATATTAAATATGTGTCCACAAGACTTTTGACTAATTGATGTTGTCCCTTTGAATTCTAGCTTCAAAATTATGTGAAAATCATCCTGCCTAATTTTTCACATAAAACACTACATTGATTTAAACATTGTAAAACAGTTTTTTTGTCAGAAGAGGTTTATGCGTGGGAGTGGTAATGGGTCATCAATATTAATGAGATTCAGACCAGGGGTGTGACATAGACGCTCCCCCAAGTGCTAATGGGCCATCAAGTGAGGCAGCCTGAAAGAATGAGGAGATTCAAATGTTTTGTTTTTCAATCTGTTTTATTGTAATTTTGTTTAAAGTTGAAAACTATTTTTATCATATATTTTACAGAGTACTATTCCAGCACATGCATAACTGATGGACATTTAGCAATGCTGATAAAGCAACACAATATAAGCTCTTTTATATTAACATTACCAATCAATAATTGTTATATTGTGCATATAACAACACATTTGTTGCAAAGCCACACAGGCACATATAGGCTACATTTGTATCATCACTAAGTATATAAACAAAATGTAACTAACATCTGTAAAATAGTAGGTAAATATGTACTTACTCTTTCTGATTTCTGACTGTGTTGCTAAGCGCACTCCGAGTTGCAGGCGGAGGTAGTGATGAAGCTACATTCCTTTTAAAAAAGTTGAAGAATATTATTACATAAATATAACTATAGTAGCATTAGTCTATAATGAATAACTGATGTAAATAATTTTAGACGCGTGCAATAAGCCTATATGCGTGTCAATGGGCCATTACCGGAGAGGCACACCGCAAACATTAGCCTAACACATTTGTGCACTTCATTAACTGGGTATATTTACACATTTCAGCACATTTACACACATTTACAACTGATATTTGCGAGCATGCATCGTTAATGATAATGAGGCAGCATTTATATAGTCAAAATATAATCTAAACACCTACTAGGCCTCCTTTCTAAAATAATTTCTAAATTCTATCTTTCATACATAATGATCTAAACATATCATTTACTGCTAGGCTACACATACAAATACAAATTTCCTAACCAAGGGGTGTAGCATATGTACAAAAAAAACAAACATTTTTGACGTTGAAATGGTACGATATATTAAATTCATGGTATAGATATGCACTTTCATTAGATCGTGTTGAATAAAGGTAGATATCAAATGTCAATACTCTGGATGGCAAGTCCACCCAGTATAATATGTAAGCTCATGTTTTGAATAGCTTGTCAACTAATGCAAGTAAGAATAAATACTTACTCATCCGAAATTCTATCCACGGCTGGATCAATTGCTCTTCAAAATACAAACGGTCGTCATCAGAGTAGTCGCGCAACTCTTCTGATGAAAATCTGGACTCTTCGTCGCTAGTATCCAGGACGAGCTGAAGGGCTTCCGCACCGGTGTACCGTGTCATCTTCCCAACGCGCAGGTGACTGAATGATGAAACTTGAAGCGTTTAATGCATTTGCTTGGGGGCGTTTACCTGTTTTGCATAGATGGCTTAGCACATTATCTTGTGAATAGCGCGCTCCGTGAGTAGGCGTGAACGAATTAAAGTCAATGAGCTCGTAATGAGCTCGACTGGAATCGCTCTCTTTTTATACAGATTACAGAAGCTGATAATATTTGTTTTTTATATAAATGACTTCATTTAAAAGCTGCGATCTCAAGCTTTATGCCCGTGGGTCTGTTTGCCTGTTTGACTGAATTTTCGCGGAGTTATAGATCATTTTCCAACGCGTGTCAAATTGGAGTTTACTGACAGAGAGAAGGCAGAAATCGCATCATGTTAAAGTTTCTTTATTTGTCAAAAAGCAAAACACTTTATTTTTATTGTGAGTATACAGAAAAAAAATAGAAACTGAACAGGATCGATTGATGTATAACACGAAAATTAAAGATCAAAATGAACAGAGCATTTTGTGTTTATTTTTCATTGCTAAAAAAAAAAACGAGCAAAACGCGCGGGCGCGTTTTTGGTCCCCAGAGGGTTAAATATTGAAGATCATTAAAATGATAATGAATATGTAATATGGTGCATATATTTAGCAAAATGCTCCTCTCTAGAGTTAATTTTTCTAGCTGACTAACGAGTTTATGGTCACTGGATATGGTTTTTCTGAGGTAAATGTGACGTTACATGACATTGTTTACAAGCTGTTTTACTGACGTCTTTCTACAGTTGAAACACTGATTGAGTGATTCCATGTGACATGATACGGATTTCGATAAGTTGTACTCTATCATTTAACACACTTTCAGATACTCATTCATGTTTATTTTGCGCTGTAACTGGTGTTATTAAGGCGGAAGAGAAGATCATGTGCTTCTCTAGAGTTGAGCCAGAGCGATCTCACGCCACAGCGACAAAACGCTATTTATGTTTTTGAATTTCGTAAGAAAATGTACGTAATTTGAAATCTGAGACTTTGTTTCATATCAATAGTATGTGTTGTGTACCGTACTGTAAGAAATTGTAGTCTGCCTTGACCCAGATTCCACTCCTAAATATATTTTAGAATGAGCTCATCCCCAAAATGGCTTAATTATCATAGAGATCATAGAAGGCAGTCAAGTTATATTGTTTCTTGACCATTTGGGTTGATCACATCCTGAGCAAATGGTAGTCAATTGTAGAATGGGAATGGGTGTGGGACACAGAGAACCTTCTCAGACAATGGGGTGTCTCAACTTCATTAACATACAGACCACAGCTGTTACAACAAGGGCAACTTAATTTACATTAAGAGTTGTAAACTGTTAATAAAGGATAAAAGGTGTAAGATTTGGATGTTCTGGGTTCATTCTGACGCCGAAGGTGTTTTTCTGAACCCAAGGTGCTTTGTGTACCTTGACACTGCTATGCTGTAATAAACTTCATTTTTGAGATCTTCAACGTCCACATCATTTTTTCTTACATTGGCGAGCCACCCAGCGAGGAATTTCCAACAAAAAAAGTGGGGAAAGGTAAGAAAAAGCGTTTTTCTTTCATTTATGCTGTTTTTTTGTCAGGAAACCCCCTCGTTTAAAAAAAATCTAGAAAGGAAAATTTTAAGGACAGAAGAGAATTTGGTTTATTCAGTATTAGCAGGAGGAGTTGTTAAGCCTATTCCGACCGATTTTGTTTAAGAACGGACCTGAATCAGCCTGAAGCAGTGTGGTGGCACAGTTATATTGGAATTGTTGTTTCTAAAGTAATTGAAACAAAGTGCTTAAGTGTAAAGTTTCTAAAGTAACTGAAACTTGGTGTTGGTTTCTTATAATTCTGTTAAGATTCTAAAGTAATTGAATCAACCCGAAGTAGTGTGTTGGCAGAGTTATATTAGATTGGTTGTTTCTAAAGTAACTGAAACAAATGTGTGTTTCTAGCATACTTGAAACCGATTGTGAAGGTATAATAATTCTGAGGAAATTCTAAAGTAATTGAATAGACCTGACGCAGTGTGGTCACAGAATTATTTCACAACTATTGTGTGTTAAAGTGTAGGCTAGTGAGTCAGACACGCCGTGACTCTGTGAAGTTTAAAACAAGAACCCGAAGCAGTGTGGTTTTGCCCGACGTACTGTGGCAGTGTTGCATTTCTTAACTGTTTTGCGTAACAAAATTTAAGGCCCAATGGATTGTGGCTGTGGTTAAGTTTAGAAGCCTTAGGTAGTGTGGCTATTTTGATCATTTGTGTCCGAAGTACTGGAGCTGTGAATATTTAGACTAACGGATATCTTAAAGGAAATGGAAGCTTTAGCTAAGTTCTGCCAGGAAGACTCAATCACTACGTCACTTATTACCTTCATCTCTATCCAATCACGTCTTCATACTTTCTGTATAAAAGATGGTACTTACTCATGTTTGAGTTCGCAGATGCCGACGCGACATCAACCTCCATCCTCCCCACCACCACCAGGATGGTCCTGTCCATACCTTCTAGGGGGGTCGGCTGCGCCCCTGCCTTCGTCTCCAGGCAGGAGATGCAGATCCGCTACCCTCGGATTACGAGCTATGGACGGGGCCTACGCCAAAGAACTTTACAATGCTTGCCGGGCTGCCAATAAATATATGCTTTGTTACATCACTTTATCTTCCGAGTCTTTCTGGTAGAACTAGATAACGTCTAGTCATTTAAATCAGACTTTGTGAATAACTATTAGATCACGAGATATTTTAAAGCTCGATAAGACTTTTGAAAATGGAAGAAATGATTGTTAAATACATTGCTAAACACGGTTCTCAGGGAATGTTTGACGGAATAGAGAATATTGTTGATAAACCGTACAAGTGGGCTATCTCTAAGTTTGAAAATGATCCCAAAATGCCTAAGAACAAAAATGGGAAAATTGCTAATGCGCTTCAAGCACTTTTTGCTTCATACAGAGTAACTAGGAGGAGAGTAGATGAGTTAGAGGCTGAAAATGAGCGACTCAGTGCTGGGGTAATTTCTACAAAAAATTACCTGGCTAGTGAAACAATATGGAAAGAAGAAAAGGTCAAGATGCAGAATGAGATCGCACTTCTTAGAACTAACAATAGTAAGCTTAAATCATCAGTGGAAACATTGTCCAACAATTTGGAGGAGGCAAAGGCGGCTTGTCAGTTTATGATAAAGAATGGCACAACTGTGAAAAACCCTAGTAAGACATTGTTAGGTGTCACATTGTGTAACCCAGTTCCAGAAATGCCAGATTTGCAAGAAGACAGGACTGAGGGTTGGGAAAAAGATTCTCAGTCATTCAGTAGCCAATACTCTGACTGTAGAGTCAGATTTCCCATGGCACCAGTTCATGCTACTAAGACTATGTGTGCTAATGAAGGAAGGGAAGAACCAATGACTTCTACCATAGTCCGAGGATTTAATCCAACTGAACTAGAAACTGTGATCAAGAATATTGGTAAATTTGATCGTGACAAACAAGATCCATTAGATTTTCTGAAAAACTTCGAGGAATATGCTGAAGTTTACAATTTAACAGATGGTGATGCATGCGTTTTGTTAAGAATGTGCTTGCCTGACACTTTGTCTGGAGCCTTAACTCAGAAAGTAAAGGACAGAAATGCTAATAAGTCAGAGAGGAAAAAGGCACTGCTTGAAGTCTTAGGTGTGATGTCAGTTAATTGGGATAAAATATCTGAGATGCACAAGAGGAAAGGGGAGCATCCAGCAGCATTTTCAGAACTATTATTGGAGATGTTTAAAACTTTCAGTGGCAATCCTGATATTACTGAGAATGATGTCAGTTTCAAGTCTGCCTTGATTAACAAATGTGACCCACTCACCCGGTCTGCTGTGACAATGCTAGTGACACCACTCAGTACTGTGAAAAAGTCTAATGTTCACAATATCTGAACATGAATTAGCTTTTCACCAATATTAACACAACATAATTTAACATGTGGAACGCACATTTTGTAATGATTTGTAAATATTTAACAGAAATGCCCATTTCTCATGTGGATAAAGTTAATATGCTTTACATTTATCACTACATTAAGTGTCAATAATTAGAATCAGACACAGATTAGTGGAACATTATTAAAGCGTAGTGCAGAATTTTATTTAGCCCTTAATGCATAATCATAATTTGATAAAAAATCTTAGTATTATATCCCTGTATTTCTGGCTGTTCACATTCTCCTTTCTATAACACTTGTGTCTTTTTTTAAATGGTTTTATATTGTGGAGTTTGGTTTGGTTTGCTGATTGCTGATGCGGTTGCATGTGCATTAACTGTTAATGATGTTTAATGCATCTTTGTTTGGTGTTTCTGGGGTTAATTCAGGCTATAAAAGAACGCTGAGCAGCTCATAAACACCTTCATCTCCTGATGAGCAGCGTCTTCAGTCTTCAGTCTGATTCCCGGTAAGATCATGTCGTCTCATGCGGGAATTATTGTGTCATTGTGTTTCAACCTTTATTCAAACGTTAGCACATGTTGTTCAGCTTGTTGACTCTCTAGTGTGCTTGATTATGTGTAGAAGAAATTAAAGAAATTAAGATGGAATTGTTTAAAGCAGGTTTGGAAGTTTTCTTTAAGGTCCTGTCGGAACCAGTTTCCATTTCAGGTTCTTGATATTCATTTGATGATGATGATGATCAGCTCATAAACTTCATCATCTGTCGTTTGATGTTCATTATGATTCCAGGGAAGATCATGAGATCATCTCATCCGTGAGTTTATATAGTCAACTATCTCTGTATTTCAGCCTCTGGTCTCACTGTGATCATTTGCACTTAAACTAGTTTCCTTTAATTAACATTGGGTGTGATTTCAGTCCATCAGCAACACAGATTTCCATTTCTTAAAGAAAACAGGCTTGCAGAGCAGCAGAAGAATCAATATTTTAGAGAGATCAACGTATCTGTGCTTGAACATGTGGTTCCCAGACCACGTCTCAATGAGAAGACGTTAACCAGGCTATGTTCAGATATTCATACAACAAAATATTCTGTGGGCCGTGAAGCTTTAGTGAAAATGTGCAAAAACACTTGCGGGGAAAGAGTTAAAAACACTGATTGAACTTTAAAAATGAAAGCATCAGATATAAAGCGTTTTCAGATTACTTCAGTCGTCGTAGTTGAGCCGAACCGTTTGTGAAAGTTAGACTGGTTTTTCACTCAAACCACCATTGTTAGTTAATTGTGTCTTTAAGGTAATTACAGTTGCACACGTTGGATCAAATAGTTTGTCTGTAATCTCAGGCATTTCCTACATTAGATCCACAAGCTTTAAGATGTGTGTTTTTACAGTGTGTGCAGTGAATGAAGAGCTCTTTAAACACGGCAGTGGAAACTTGTGAAACATCTGTCAGTCTGTGTGTTGCTCCACAAACTTCTGCTTTGACCTGCAGACGAAACACACAATCCTGTCAGTAACGTAAGTTCTTCTAGATTTATTCCTAGTTTAATAAACCATTGTACACTTGCAGCTGTGCTGGACTGAATATTCAGAACAACAGCATTCTTGCTTCTGTGATATTGTTCAAATGGAGGATTTCCAAACTTTAATCTTACATTTCACGTATTTCAAGCTTTCTAACATTACACACATCTCCTCTAAAGAACATGTCAAGCAAACTGAGGAAACTTTATTTCAACAATAACACAGAAAACAAGTTATGTCATATATTTTCCCTAATGTTTTTAATAAAGTAGTAAATAGTAAATGAATGCATGTTTTTTAAATTAATGACTGGTTTGTTATTTAGTGTTGCCTGTCAAGATTTCATTAAAAAAAAAATGGCAGAACAAAACGCCAGCAGCAACAGATCAAGTGAAGATTATTATTATATCACCGGATCAAGTGAAGATTATTATATCAACGGACCAAGTGGAGTAGATTATGAAGATCAGATGTTGGAATTGTTCAGTAAACTTGATTCTACAGACTCATTAATTATCATGATAATTTCAGCCATTGAGATTCCAATCATGATCTTAACTCTGTTTGCGTTGTGTGCTCTTATCAAATCTCATCGCTCCACTCCAGTGTTTGTTATTCATTTGATTCTTTCAGATCTCATTCAGATCATTTGTATATTAATGATGACATTCATATGGGAGGTGGAGAATGCATATGTGTATAGTTTGATTGTGGGTCTGTATTTTATGGCATGTGTTGCTTTTGAACGATATCTTCTGGTTTCTCATCCTATCTGGTACAGATCTCATCATGATGTTTTATTAACAAGGTTCGGGAGGAGCAGGTGCAGATAATTAACCCAATTAGCACAAGTGGTAAGATCATATTATTGTGTCATTGTGTTTCAGCCTTTATTCAAACGTTAGCACATGTTATTCAGCTTGTTGACTCTCTAGTGTACTTGATTATGTGTAGAATAAATTAAAGAAATGAAGATGGAATTGTTTAAAGCAGGTTTGGAAGTTGCAGGGAATCATTTGAATTTTGAAAGATATTATGAACCTACAAATACACTTCCAGATAAACACACACACACACACACACTTACACAGAGGCCCGAAGACGGAAAGGACGGAAGAATGCCCATATATGGGGAACGATGTCGACACCAGAAGCCACCTTGACTGAGGAAACAGAAGGTTGATTTCACATGCTTTAGTTCCTCTGGTAAAAACCCAAGAAACTACATAGGAACAATGTAACCCAGTTCGGTATAAATATGACTGCTTTTTGACTGTTAGTTTTTGATTTTGATGTCGTGTGCATCCCTAGGGAGAAATCAGCTCTCTTCTAGTTCAGTTTATTAACTGAAACTCTTTTTGCTTAAATTGCTCTGCTGTATTATCTTAACTTGAAAACCTCAGATGAGGACAAGTTATTTTTTACATCTATTGCTTGAACTGCTTTAAGGTAAATAGCCTGTGTAATTTTCCACTCATACAGGACTGCCCTGTTGAGATTGGATAAGCTGAAGTATTATAACCTGTAACCTCTTGATGATTTGCTACAAATATTAATCATTGTGTAACCAGTATTTTTATCGTTTGTTCAAATACATTTTTACTTTATAAAGACAAACACTGTTCAGTTTTACTTCAGCTTACAAAGACAGTTCTATAAGTAATAGAAAGAGCATTATAGTATATCTTGCAAGACCAAGGACAACGAAGGATCCAGGAGAGATTCTGCTGGAGGGTAAGCATGAGTTTGATCAATAGGCCTAGTTGTCAATGATTGTTATTGTTGCACGAGAGTGTAGGGACACACCTAGATTTACTGGTATAGGCTAAACAAGCTAGTGAGGATTTAATCCTATTCTGACCTGACAGCAAAAGACCACCTAGCTACTTCAATACTAGGGGTTCTTCAGGAGATGAGATAAATACCAGATCTCACCACAGAGTTCTTTAAGGTCCTGTAGGAACCAGTTTCCATTTCAGGTTCTTGATATTCATTTGATGATGATGTGATCAGCTCATAAACTTCATCATCTGTTTCCCAGGTGAAAAGGAAATGTATTTAAATTGTGCTTTTTTTGGGGCATACTTAATATCTTTAAATTATACTGTACTAATGTATTATTTTGAAACAACAGTATATTAAGTGTATTTCAAGATATGCTTAAGTTATTTGCAATATATTTTTTAATATATTAAATTGTGCTAAAATGGAACCACTTCAAGTACATTTAGTGCATTTAAGTGTATTTCTTTACAGTTCATTTAAAATATACTTTCATATGTCGGTAACGTTGCAGGACATGCGAGGTAAAAAAGAAATTGTGACTATATGGAAAAGGAAATGATCAGGTTATATGGTACAATTCCGGTAATACCATGGAAATAAACAAGGCTTCCTTTTACAGTACAGTTGCACTTTACTTACTGAGTAAATTGTAAAAACATCTGCAAGAACATACCCAGTATTTAAGATGTGCCATGACATTAGGGAAAACTGTTCCTGCGGGGTAGTTACCAGGTAAGTGTAAGGTAAATTATTTGACAAACCCTCTATAAATGGGTGTAGCAATGACAACAACTATGTAAGACAAGGTAATTTATTGGAAACTACCGTCTTAATTTCAAGATAGTAATAAATAAATATGGACTGTTACCAACATAACCCTAGGATAACTACACACCTAACTTGAATTGATGGGTAATACTGGAGGTGTTTCTAAAAATTGGCTGCCTACATTCTGAGGAAGTACACAATTAAATCTGAGTTATTACCAACCTAAACAGGTAACAAGTACACAGTACTTTGTTGAGTTGATATTTAACAGTGGTGTTTTTTTTCCCTGGTAGTTTCTCTGTAATTACATACTAATCACCTTAAGTAATTACACACTAAAATACTATAATTTACCATATGCTTACCAGGTAAATACTTAGTAATTAGTTTGTAGTTTCTCTGCATTTACATACTTGTTACCTGTGGTAATTACCAATAACCAACTATAACTTAGCATATATTTACCCGGTAAATACCTAGTAATTAGTTTGTAGTTTCTCTGCATTTACATTCTTGTTACCTGTGGTAATTACCAATAACCAACTATAACTTACCATATATTTACCAGGTAAATACCTAGTAATTAGGGGACTGTAAAAGGAAGGGTTACCGATGTGGGTATGTTCTATAATAAAACACAGCATGATAAAAGTAGGCTAGTATGAGTGTATACTATGGTGAATATTATAATGTTTAGCACCGTGTTTACTGTTAAATACTGTTTGTGGATATCTGCTCAAACGTAGATGTATAATATGGTAACAGTAATTAGTTTAATAGTTTTGAGCGGCTTGATCGCTTCAGTAAATGTTCTCTGCACGAGTTTGAAAAGCAAAATGCGCCAAACAAATAGGCTTCATTTTTTTTACTCCAAATGTTTATTTTCGTTATGACATTATGAAATGAGATTGAAGTAACATATGATAATCAATATATTTTTCTCTAGTGCAGTGTTACTGATAGGGCTGTAATCTCCCAGTCGATTAGTCGATTATTTGGTCGATACGTTCTGGCTCGACCAAAATTCTGATTGGTTGATTTTTTGCCGCGTTCATTTCATCTGTTTTGCCGCGTTCATTTCATCAGGTGGAAAGCACTAATTGCTAATAGGGATGTTTTCAGAGCACCCCTGTTTCACAGGTAACAGTCTGTCTTCAGAACACCCCCCTTGTTTTCATGTCTTTTGGATTAGCCCAACCCACTGGAGAAGAGAGACAGATTGAAGAAAATAGGCTACAGAAGGTTTGCTGAATATTATTATTTTATTAAAATGGACGTGCCTTTTGTGTTTAAGAGTAAAAGCTTTAAGTTAATAGTCTTTTCCTGTCTCAGCCGCGAAGTTGAGCTCCCATGTTCAGCCTCGCTCTGTGCGAGCTGCACAGAGCGGCTGAAATGATAGTGTCTGTCAGTTATTATAATAGCCGACATATTCATTTAGGCGAACAACAAGGCTACCAAGTACTGCGCACAGTGCGCAGCTAATTAATTTAACGTTTTTTTTTCACGTCATTTTTAGTCGATTTTTAGTCGAAAATTTCTGGACTTCAGTCAACCAAGATTTTCTTTGGTTGATTACAGCCCTAGTTACTGAAGTGTTCCTTTTTAATGATTTATAGGCTATTGTTATTATTATTATTATTTTATACAGCACAGCACATAGCTTATGCCTACAAGGCACAACAAACCTGGTGTTCATTTTATATATACATATATATATATATATATATAAAATGAACACTAGGTTTGTTGTTGTAAGGAACCTGTGCTTTGTCATGTCTCTTATTGTGAAAATTGTCAGTTCATGTTCCTTTTGTAGTTCTGTTCATGGTCTTTGTAGTTTTGTTTGCTAATTAGACTCACTCACTCAGGTGTACAGTGTTATCTAATTAGTTCTGTTATTTAACCATGGTGTTCTTTCTTACCTGTACGGATTATTGTTTGAATGTAAGTGTGTTCTAATGTTCATGTGAACGTGCCCTTCATGGTTCATTGCTATGGTGAAGCTCTACGCTCTGTGTCATGTGTTCTACGCTGAAGTCATGAATTGCTGTTTTGAGCCATTAAACATCATTTTTATCTGCATCTAGATCCTGACTTTAACTTGGTTCTTGGAGCACGTTACAGAATAATCCGTCTAAAATGGATCTAGCAGATCGGCTCATGAGTCCTCGTCAAGCAGGTCGTTCTATTGAAAATTATGTTAAGGATTTTCTATGTTTCACGGATCATGTACCATGGGATGAGACTTCTTTAAAGTGGTGCTTTCAATATGGATTGGACGATGAATTCGCTGAGTTAATGCCTTCGTTTGAGCACCCCTCTACGCTATGCCAGCAAATGGACTTTATTTTGTTTTTAAGTGGTTCTAGTTTCACTGTGGGTGAGGCTGTGGCTTACCACAACCCAGAGAGTGCAACTGTCCTCTCGAACCAAGATCTGGCTTTAAATAATTTTTCAGGGGGGGCAGTAGCCGAGAACGTGAGTGCCGAGGCTGCAGTGAACGAGTGCAACGGAGCCGAGAGCGTGAGTGCCGAGGCTGCAGTGAACGAGTGCAACGAAGCCGAGAACGTGAGTGCCGAGGCTGCAGTGAACGAGTGCAACGAAGCCGAGAACGTGAGTGCCGAGGCTGCAGTGAACGAGTGCAACGAAGCCGAGAACGTGAGTGCCGAGGCTGCAGTGAACGAGTGCAACGGAGCCGAGAGCGTGAGTGCCGAGGCTGCAGTGAACAAGTGCAACGGAGCGTGAGTGCCGAGGCTGCAGTGAACGAGTGCAACGAAGCCGAGAACGTGAGTGCCGAGGCTGCAGTGAACGAGTGCAACGAAGCCGAGAGCGTGAGTGCCGTAGCTGCAGTGAACGAGTGCAACGAAGCCGAGAACGTGAGTGCCGAGGCTGCAGTGAACGAGTGCAACGGAGCCGAGAGCGTGAGTGCCGAGGCTGCAGTGAACGAGTGCAACGAAGCCGAGAACGTGAGTGCCGAGGCTGCAGTGAACGAGTGCAACGAAGCCGAGAACGTGAGTGCCGAGGCTGCAGTGAACGAGTGCAACGAAGCCGAGAACGTGAGTGCCGAGGCTACAAAGAATTGCACCGAGGCCGAGAATGTGATCGTCTCAGTGTGGAATGAGAACGTTGAAACTGAGAAGAGACACACCATGGTTAAGAACGAGTGTGCATTTTTGTTTTTTCTTTGGAACGAGGGGGTTGTTTTTTCAGATTCCAAGCTTTATGCCATGGTCACGGGGGAAACTAAGTTACCTATGTACAATGTGACAAGTAAGGAAATCTTGAGCTTCAAGCTTCATGCCACTGCCATGGACAAATTATTGATGTTTATTATGCTTCATGTGACAAGTGTTATGGGGTCTTGGTTTTGTATTGCTGCCATGAATGTCGCTGCCATGAATGTCTTTGCCTTGTGTCGGGCACAGTGTAGTACTGTCTCAATGTTTGTATCAGAGCCCATTGAACTGCCTTTTGGGTTAGCAATTAGGCTAGTTCTTACCCTGCCTCACGGTCCTGGCCCTCCCATGGACAATGATTTCAGGGAATCTTTGTTGGGCGTCAGGAGCCGCCATTAAGGAGGGGGGTTATGTAAGGAACCTGTGCTTTGTCATGTCTCTTATTGTGAAAATTGTCAGTTCATGTTCCTTTTGTAGTTCTGTTCATGGTCTTTGTAGTTTTGTTTGCTAATTAGACTCACTCACTCAGGTGTACAGTGTTATCTAATTAGTTCTGTTATTTAACCATGGTGTTCTTTCTTACCTGTACGGATTATTGTTTGAATGTAAGTGTGTTCTAATGTTCATGTGAACGTGCCCTTCATGGTTCATTGCTATGGTGAAGCTCTACGCTCTGTGTCATGTGTTCTACGCTGAAGTCATGAATTGCTGTTTTGAGCCATTAAACATCATTTTTATCTGCATCTAGATCCTGACTTTAACTTGGTTCTTGGAGCACGTTACAGTTGTGCCTTGTAGGCATAAGCTATGTGCTGTGCTGCATTATATATATATATATATATATATATATATATATATATATATATATATGTATGTATGTGTGTGTGTGTGTGTGTGTGTGTATTCTGTACATTTTAAAAAGCAATTTTAACATGAAAAATCTAAAATGTATTCCCCAAATCGTGCAGCCCTATAGTTTCTCTTGATATCAGCATGTTCACAGCGGGGTTTTTTTTCAGGGACCAGATGCTCCACTGAGGAGTCCTGCTGACTTCAACATTCACATAAGTCTCCGTACATGAACATGGTAAAGTGAAAAATCAAACACATTGGAAATGAAAGGTATGTACAATGTTTTTAGGAATGGCACAAAGGTCTCTGTCTTTGGATCATTGTTTTCAATTATGTGGTTTTGTGTCATTTGTTGTGTATCTTTGGATTATGTTGTGTTGTAAATAAATCCAAACAATCAAAAAGCCATTATTTTTTAAATCTCCTTATTCTTTGTGCAAGGTTGCTCAGAATGATAGGGCCTGATAGCTCCTGATAGGGCCATTAGGGGAGGGTCTTTGTCTTTCTCAGGTGTGAAAACCATACATATTAATGATGTGTTCACGCCTTCCCGCATAAAGCTTTCTCACACAAAACACGTCTTACAAATTTTAAATCAATATATTGTCTTATCTGAATGAGCAGTCAGGATGATTTTCACATAGTTTTGGAGCAAATATTCTAGGCTACATGATACAATTTTCAAAAGTCTTGTGAAGAAATAATCAGTATGGGTTTCATGGCCTTATTTCAGTTACAATTTGTTTTTGTATTTTCACAAACCACACATAAATGTCATTATCTCAAAACTACAGACTTTTACATACATGCTGCTGACATATTATTGTAGCAGAGTTTGTGCTAAATACAGTGTAATCAGACTTTAGCCATGAAAATGTCAAAAGTAACAGAAATAAGCACAAATGTCAGAGCATGTCAGAACACCTCAAGGGCCAGAAAACACCTCAGACCCCAGAGGGTTAACAGGCTAGCGAATTACTAGCGTGTTGTGCTAATAATAACGGAAGCTAGCGATGTCAGGTTAATCTGAGATGTTGGGTAAGCTGTTTTTAGTAGTATAATGTAACCGCACTGGGTAGTACATTAGTATTAGCTCAAATGATCTATAGGGAATTTTAATAATTAATCATGAGTATGATTAATATATTGCATATTACAGTTACATTACATTATCGAAGCTGAAAATAGATCGATCGTATATGAATGACTACCACAACGGGTTATGGTTCGTCATTAATATATCATATTATCTCAGATCGAGTTTATGAGATAACTTTAATGGAATTAATTTAGTTATCAAACAATCGGTTTGTCCAGCAAAACGGCCGTAAGATTAACTTATCAACTCTCAAGAAAAATTATCCTTCTTACAAACGCAAGAAAGAGTATTTTTTTCTGGCCTTGAAAAAAAAACAACTCTCTGTGTTTGTAAAATTAGGTTACTTAAATCGTAACAAGATAAAGCATGTAGCTATGTCGACACTTCATTGACTTTGTAATTATGAGCATTTTAGACAGAAGCAGTCAATATATATTGGTTTTAATAAATGCAAACTAAGGAATACATCGAACTACAATTCACACATAATATATGCATGTATATACAAAACACATAAACAAATACAAGACTAAACGAATCACGAAAATGAGAGAGAGAGAGAGAAAGAGAGAGAGAGAGAGAGAGAGAGAGAGAGATGGAGAGGATGAGCGAGCGAAAGTGAAAGCAACATGTGCGATCAGAGAAAAATCACAGTTAGGCAAAAATCACAGACAGTAACCTTTTGACAGACAACAAGGACTCAAATCACCTTGAAAAAGGGAATAGCCAACCTTAACCAGCATTTAGATTTCGATGCTTGCATGACGTCTGTTGTGTTGAGGCAAGAAGGCGCGTGTGTCGTTCTGAGTGAAGGCGTGTTCTCTCGTGTCTTCCGGGGCGAGCAGACTCGCGTGAAGTTTCAAAGGTTCACCGAACGTGAAGTAAGTTGCCAACGAAATGATTCAGAGTTCATCTCCCTTTGGGGAAGGAGAGGCGAATATGAAAATAAAACTTAGTAAAGGAAAGAAAGATAGGTCGGGAGTGACGCGGACGTGCGCGTCCGAAGACGGTGGCCGAGGCCTGTCCGAAGCTGGTGTTTTCCCGAAGTTTGACCGGAGAGAAGAGAGAGTGAGACACAGGCAAGTTCCGTCTTTTGAGGGAATCCCGTCCCCGCCCCTTTTTACGGGAAGGGCAAATCATCTGTCGAGATTTTTCGAGCGGGAAGATTCCTTTGTTTGTTTGGAACAGCCTCCTGGCTCGAGTTACAGTGGTGTTCGACTTAAGCCTTTCGGCTCCAGGAATATGAAATGTGTAAAACAATGTACATTACTGCATTCTGCTATCGGAATTCGACTCCGTTAGATTGAGAGAATTACAGAGATATAAAACACATCACATGAAGGTTATAGAAATGCAAAGTTACATAAGAGATGTATATTATAGACATTTTAAGGTTAAATTCACACACTATCAAGCCATGATATCGGCTACTATGACACCGGGAAATCAAATCCATGTTTATACATTTCTTAAGTGGCTATACCTATAGAAAATATATGATTGCAAGGTTTATTCCTCTTTCTTTGTCAGAATTCAAGTGAGAGTTGTGTCCCCTTGAAATTCCTGTTGGGGGTCATAAAGTTTATGGTCTAGCAGGAGATAGGGTTACATGACAATATTGGGGAGCATTCTTACAATTAGAGATGTTCCGATACCATTTTTTCCCTCCCAATACCGATTCCGATACTCGTGCTAAGGGTATCGGCCGATACCGAGTACCGATACCAGTGTGTTAAAAAAAAGAAAAAGATCATACTACCTGCATGACTTTGATATGATTATCATTCTGGTAAGGCCTGGCTCAGGTTAAACCCTTTGTAAAACATGAATGAATACAGCAAATGGAAGCCATTTATTTTTAAATTTATTTTTAAATAGAACAGTATAAAACAGTAGTGCAACAGCAGCTTAAATAAATATAGGAATAATTATTTAAAAAAAAATAAAGTGCAGCCACAATATTGTAAAATAAAGGCATTTAAATTTTTAAATAGAACAGTATAAAACAGTAGTGCAACAACAACTTAAATAAATATAGGAATATTTTATAAATAAAAACAATTTTTAAAGTGCAGCCACAATATTTTAAAATAAATGGCATTTAAATTTTTAAATAGAACAGTATAAAACAGTAGTGCAACAGTAACTTTAAAGATTCCTTTAAAAAACAAATCAACTTAAAGTGCAGCCATAATGTACTAAAATAAAAAGGCATTTAAATCTTTAAATAATGCAGTATTTAACAATAGTGCAACACCAACCTATAAAGTAAACAAAAAAAATGCAAATCAAAAGAGCAGCAGCTACACAGTAAACAAAAAAATACTTTAAAACAAGTAGGCTACACATTGCAGTATTTTAGCAATTTAGTATTGCTCATAATTTCAAGAGCAAAGGCAGATTCTTCTTCAAGAAGATGAGCATTTCTGCCCTCTCTCCTCCTAGCCTGTTCCTTCTTGCATCAACAATGTTGGACGCTGCACTGAACAGTCTCTCGCTGTCAACACTGGTACAAGGAGCACAGAGAAACTTTGCAGCAGTGGCAGCCAGGGTGGGAAACCGAATTTGGTTGACTCCCCAGTACTGGAATGGGCTGTCTGAGCGTGGGACTGTTTGCTCTGTCAAATATGTCTGTATTTGATTTTGAACTTGTGTGCTTGTGCTACTTGCCCCACGTTCCTCATCATGCTCCTGCAGGATTTCCTCAAACAGGCCTTTCAAGCTGCTCTTTCTGCTGCTGCTGCTGTCTGGCTGTGCTTCCATACGTGGAGCTTTATGGGGGTTTTCTGGCACTGTCTCTGCTCCCTCAGGTGTGGTCCTGCTCAGTAACGCCTCCATCTTCTCCACCTCTTGGGTCAGAGCATCCTTGGCCTGCTTGATGCTGTCTGCTCCTGTGAAGTATCTAAAAAAAATGATAAATAAAAAAATAAAAAATAAATAAATGTCTTTATGTGTAAAATAAACAAATAAACAACCTCCTCCATAGTAGCTTTTAGTGGTAACATTATTAATGCAATAGTAATCAATAATAATGCAATATCTAGTTATCCAAAACCAAAACACCATTTAAAAATTTTGTTTATAATATAGATACTTAATAAAAATATTAGACATACCTGTCTTTGAATCGTGGGTCTAAAAGAGTGGCAACTGCATACAAGGGCTCATTCTTAATGGTCCTGAATCTTTTCTGGACAGCCTCAAGAAGGGTTGTTTTCATGGTTTTTATACCCGTGTCCCCCTCGTTCTCCCGAGCAAGCAGGCGTTTCAGCACTGTGACTGAGGGAATGACTTCAGCTGCAGAAGAGGTAGAGGAGCTAATCTGTCTGGTCAGTTCTTCAAATGGTGCCAGAACAATGATTATTTTCTCCAGTAAAGCCCACTGGTTAGCCGTAAGGGTCACTGGCAGGTCGTGGTCAGCTCCATATGCTGAAATTGACCGCTTCTGCTCCAGTAAACTCTCAACCATATAGTAGGTACTGTTCCACCTCGTTGCTATGTCTTGGTGCAGACGTTTGGTGGGCATTTGGAGATTTTTTTGAATATCTTCCAGGCGTGTAGTAGCCAGTGGCGAGTGTTTGAAATGCCCTACTAACTTCCTACCATTCGCCAGTGCATCACTCACACTTCTCTGTGACAGTAACCCTTCATGCACCACTAGCTGGAGAGTGTGGGCGAAGCATCCCAAACTCGGTACATCCAACTCGTCCATGGCTTTCTTCATGTTGCTAGCGTTGTCGCGCAAAACAACATGAACTTTGGACTTGGGGATTTTCCACTTTACTAGCATCCCCTCAATTGCTTCGGAAATTAATGTGCCAGTATGTGACCCTCGGAACTCGTTGGCGTGCAGCACCGCACTTCGAGGGGTAAATGTTGACTCTCTGTCCACCCAGTGTGATGTTAAACTTAGCAAAGACATGGGGCACACGTCGGAGCTCCAAATGTCCGTGGTAAAGCTGATTGCATGCACTTCTTTCAGCATACATGAAATGTGTTCCCTAACTGTCTCATATAATTTGGGTAGCGCAGTTTCGGAGATATATTTACGACCTGGCAAACAGTACCTTGGCTCCAAATGCTCCATTAAGCGGCGAAATCCCACATTTTCGACGACAGACAGGGGTTGGTCATCCAGGACAATAAACTCCAAAATTTTGTCTGTTATCTTTGTTGCTTTTTGGCTGTCTTTGGGGAATTTATCTCGTCGCTGGAAGGCAGCTTCCAGAGTTTGCTGCTGCAGTTCATCCTTCTTTTTCCCCTTAGCTTTAAATCCGTCGTGCTCTTTAGCATGACGCGTCTTCAAATGTTTAATTAAGTTGCTGGTGTTGAAATTTGCAACATTTGTGCCACCCCTCGAAATTGATTCCTTGCATATGTTGCATGTCGCCGTCTTACTGTTGGGAGCATCCACAGTAAAATACTGCCAAACCGCCGACATGATGCGCTAACGTTAGCTTCTTTTAAGGAGGCGTCACGTGATCAATTCTTCTTCGCCCCTCTAAAACAGCAGCTGCCGGTGGCAGCACAGCGCAACTGTTTTAAGAGCGGCGAAGAAGAACTGCCTTAGAGCTAACGGAGCTAACCAGTAAATAGATTCCTATTTCTAATAAACTGCGTGGTATCGGATCGGTGCCTGGACTCCAGTACTCGCCGATACCGATGCCAGCATTTTCGGCAGTATCGGACGCATTTCCGATACTGGTATCGGAATCGGAACAACTCTACTTACAATAAACACTTAGAATTCAAAGCTATACACTAGAGAATCACACTATAGAATAAACAAAAACTAATCAAGCATGCATGCCCTAATATGTCATCTACACATTCTGAATCACTTGTATTCTGAACTAGATGCAAAGGGATGTTTGCGTGTGTGTGTGTGTGTGTGTGTGTGTGTGTGTGTGTGTGTGTGTGTCACATTGAAAGTTTCGTTATCTCTTTGGTGCATCTCTTTGAGGCTTGCAGGAGAATGTTGATTTTAGGTCCTGGAGTGTGTCTAGGCAGGGGCGTAGCACAGGATCCCGGGCCCTATGCATAGGCAGTCCTGATGGGCCCCCATGTTCCTTAATTTGTATATATAACTCCCAGCGTAGGCTACAAAATTGCTAATTATTGCTAATTTTAGATATTATAGCTTATTAATTTAAAATTAAACAGGTTTCAATTTAGGCTATTATAATGGTGTGTTGTATGCAAACAACATTGTTAGTGTACAGTTTATTTATTTAGCCTTTACCTCAGATTACATGTATTACCAAATTATCATCTGAAAGTGTATGTTCTGCTCTTTCAATGGGTTGTCTCAGTTGATTTTTAGCATTAACGATCGCGGAGATATTCAAGCAGTTTAGCATTATAGATTTCGTGTTAGTTTGTGCTTACCTTTCTTTGAAAAGAAGTCAGTTACCAATTGTTTCCCCTCATTTTGTTTCCTTTCTTTTATGGTGGTCTGATTTGGCTTTCTTTTGAGAAAGACATTTCTACAGCAGAAGTTTGCGCTCCACCAGATGCTCAACTAACTACATAAAATGCGTGCAGATGGACTAAACCATTTGGCGCATTAGCAAGGGGTGGGACCAGTCAGTCAATCAACCAAGTTATTCAGCCAATACACCAACTTTACATTTCATCTGACATTCATTGTGAAATTTAATTAGGAAATGAAAATATCCAGGTAAAATAAAATATATTCCAGACTTTTCAAGGGCCCTCTCTCCCCTTGGGGCCCTGGTAATCAGTACTGGTTTTACCCCCAGTCCGACGCCCCTGTGTCTAGGGGGCTATAAAGTGTCGGGGGAGCCGAAAAAGTTGCCACAAGGCAGACCTGGCGGCACCAAGGCTCTGAGTTACATTTACAGGTTAAACGTTAAAAGTTTTCCCAAAATTTATAATGACAAGGCTTCTGGAGTTTTGTGTGCAGGGAAAACAGAATCATGATTCTTGCACATTCGTTACAATAAACAACTAGAAATGATAGTAAATTATGGTTCAAAACAGAAAGAAATACGAGCCTAAGACGGAGCTTACAGCACCGAAGCAAACAAACTCACAGCAGGCAGACAGGCAGACAGGAGCAATCGATCAGCGATCAAATCGATCAGCGATCCGAGTGTGTGTGTGTGTGTGTCGTGCTGGCAAAATGAATCGGAGTGCACATGGGCTCATTTCGAGCTACAGGCAAAACAAGTGAAAAAATTTAAATTTAAAATTTTTACATTTTAGAATTTAGTTGAATTTGAGGTTTTCACAAAAATGTGTTCATTAAAGGGACACTCCACCCATTTGCATTAAGCTTTGCATTGTTAGAAACCCAGTCATACTATTGAATGGTCGTGCAACACTCTCTCATTTTCCCCTGAGACGGGAGAAAACCGTTATTTAAATTTTACACTTCCTCCTACAATGACGCAAAAATCGTCATTTTGCGTCATTGTAGGAGGAAGTGTAAGAGGGGGGGATTTCTGTTGAGACTACAGACACTCGTTCCTCATCTTTCCCAGGGGGCGGGAACCGCTCACGCTACAGACCTATTACAGATCAGTGGGTGGGACTTTACTCTCTGAAACTGAAAGCAATATCCTCCATCTTGTTTGAAGCTAAGCTAACAGGCGCTGTGGAGACAGATGTAAAGTAATGACAATAGCGGAGGAGAGTGCTCAATATGATATAGAAGAAGAGGATTTCGGAAGTCTGATGCTTGAATCAGGTGTTTGTGGCTACCTTTACAAGCCGCATTATAGCGAAGAGCAGCCGAGGCAGAAGACCTGCCTGCCGTGGACGAGGAGCCCGGACTGGCTCGAGTTAGGGCGGACTGGTGGCGCCGGTGATCTCACTATGCAACTACGAACCGCTACGAACACAGAGATAGAGTCCGTCTGCGGCAAAGAATTTCAACGATGACAATTTCTCCTGGACGAAATCTCTGAATCAGACAAGGACACGGACGTTTGTGTTGAGAACTATCCTAGTTTCGCACCGCATATGTTCTGACTGAACATCCAGGTACCATGCAATAATTCACCTTTTCGAAAGAAATACAAACGAGGAGTAATGCACTAATGAGTTCGCCAACTAACTAGACATTTTGTGTGAATGTGAAATGAATTTCAAGCTCTGGGGGTAGCTAGCCTTGTAGACGTAAGAGTGATTTCTCTTATAGGCAGATATGCGCTTTCTGGATTAGTGGGAGTGGCTTGCGGAGCTGTGCAATGTGGTGCATTGTGGGAGTTGTTGTCTTTCATACAAATGAGTCCTGAAGTTATTTTTGTCTTTCCTCGGTCACGAAGGCACCAAATTCAAAATTTATTTTACATTTCGACTACATATATGACCCACTTTAAATAAAAAACAATGTTCAAATGGGTGGAATGCCCCTTTAAGCCCTCGTCTAGCGATCCCAATGCTCCAAATTGCAATTAAACATCTAAAGGTATCTTTATTTGTACGTTTTCTGAGAGGAGTACCTTTCCTTTTCCTTGAAAAATGCGTTTTTTCTCTGCTCGCTTCTCGACGACTGGCGCTTCCTCTCAGCACAAGTTTGGTATCGTTTTAAAGCGCAGCATTCCAACTTTGTGAATATTCATAGCAAATTCTCGATGGCATGAGTCTGAACCAATGAATGCGATTTTTTTAATCTCATGCTGATGTAAGCAAAACAATCTATCACGCACTGACTGACAGATCCGAAGCACGCGCACAAAGACATATACAGAATTACAGACAGTATTTTAAAATATCTGTCTTGGTGAAAATTCACGCAAACATTATCTGCTATGTCTTAAATTAACAGTTAACTGTTGGGGGAACACATTTGATGTGTAAAATTAGATCTGTGCGATATAGTAGGTCTTAATATATAGCTGTCTGTTTCAAAAAATTGTGGTATCATGGAAAAAAGTGGAATATATTTTTTTCCTATATGGGTTTTGACTAGGTGTGTGCCAAATTTGGACCAATCACAGCGCTTGCGTCCGTGTAGAATTGACGCGTTGTTACATTTTTGGAGAGGTGCACATCAGGGTACGCCGAAGGGTATGCACGCTACACACAGCCTACGACGTAGCTACGGTGGGAGGTCGACGCAGAAGTATAAATTGAGCTTTAGGGCGGTGCTGATTGTCTGAACTAGTGTTGTCACGGTACCAAAATTTCAGTATTCGGTACCAATACCAATGAAAATCCACGGTTCTCGATACCAATTTCGGTACCAAAGCTTAATTTAGATAAAATTTACATATATTAAAGTGTATATCATGTTTTATTTGACTTTTATTTAATCCAAAACTGCATTAATATTTAATTTTAAAAGGGCTTTTTAAACCTGCTAAGAGTTTTTCTGACGGACTGATATTAATGACATAAATCGGGATGCACCGATACTGATACCAGTATTTGAGTGTCGGTCTGATACTGTGCTCGTAAAACTACCCCGATACAACCGCACCCGATACCACTTTAGGGGCCGTTTACATATCGCATTTTTTGCGCGTTCAAAACCTTTACTTCAAATGTAGGCTATGCCACGGCGAGATGAAAACGTCTCAACTTCTCATCTCAACAGGTCATGTGACAAAAGTCAACCGATCAGCTTCGGCCTTTCCGTGACAACATCGAAAGCTTGGCCGAACAGCTGATCATAGCTGTACAGGGCGGCTTTTTATTTCTCATCTCCATACATATATGTAGTAGTAAAGCTAATGCAAGGGCTAGAAATACATGAATTCTTTGCTGATACTTCCTCGTCATCATGGACAGCGCAGTTCGCACTGCTTTCTCCTTTCCAAATGCGCTTGCTCTGCTCTCCTGTGGTGCTGTGCAACCATGAACAAAGGCGCGCCTGGAAAAACGAGCCCGCTGCACCGCTTCTATTATGAGCGCTCATGCCGCGTGCCTACATTTGAAATAACGAATTTGCACATGCAAAAAATGAGCTATGTGAACACCCCCTTATAGCAACGTGACATTAGCCTAATCCATATTTCCATATGTGGCTCTTTCCTCCTTTCTTGTCAACGAGTGGATTCAGAGCCACCGCATTTAGTAGTGCCGCCGGTCGCCATGTCTCTGTGTTTTTATGAAGAGGACGCAACTGTGCACCTTTTAGACAGCGCATCAAGAACCGGGTTAATCCGGTACTTCGGTACCACCGGTACTTAAGAAAAGCTGGTAACGTAACGGTTTAATTTTTTTTAGTACCGACTTGGTACCAAAGTACCGGGTCTTTTGACAACACTAGTCTGAACCCGTATAGAACCACGGCAATTAATTGGCTGATGGCGCGTGCTCAGGGACGCTATGTCACTCACTCTTATACAGTGAACGTATACTGTGGTTGTCCCTGTCTCATCCGACGCCTCTGGGGATAGATGCCTTCGCTCATCTGTGGCCGGATTTGAGACGTTATGCATTCCCTCCAGTCAAGCTAATCCCTGCAGTCTTTTGCAGAGTAAGGGAGTGTTGAATCCGGCTCCTTCTGGTAGCCCCATTCTGGCCATCCCAGACGTGGTTCTCGGAGCTGAGCTCCCTGGTGGAGGGGTCCCCTTGGCAGATTCCTATGAGGAGAGATCTGTTGTCTCAGCTCCAGAGCAGTATTTGGCATCCTCGACCCGAGATATGGAGGCTGTGGGTGTGGCTGATAAAAGGGAATCGCTAGCGACAGTGGTGTCTGGTCTTCCCGCTGATGTTCGGGAGACCATTGATAACGCTTGTGTGCCTTCTACTAGGCGGCTATATTTTTCTAAGTGGAAGGTCTTTGAGTCTTGGTGTTCGGCTCATGCAGTGGACCCAGTCAGCTGCCCGGTCGGTTCAGTGCTGGAATTCCTGCAGGATAAGTTTGTGTCTGGAGCAGCTGCTACTACCTTGAGAGTTTAAGTCGCGGCTGTCGCCGCCTATCAGGAGTCAGACGAGGTCCTCCTAGATAGACACCGTCTGGTCTCCTCGTTTATGCGTGGAGTTAGATGCTTGAGGCCTGCACATCCTATTAGTGTCCCCACCTGGGATGTATCAGTTGTTTTGGAGGGGCTATTAGAGCCTCCCTTTGAACCCTTGGAGTCATCTCAGGGCCGGACTCTGACTCTCAAGAGCCCCTTTCACACAGCACTTTGATCCCGGGAAATTGACGTAAAATTGACAGAGTGCCTTCTGTGTGAACGCAAACACGTCCCAGGATTGATGCCGGGATCGATACCGGGATGGGGACCTAGTAACATTGCTGGGATCAGTCCCGGAATGCGCCCTGTGTGAACAAAAAACAGGACCAATGCCATAAAGGGTGTGTCTTAGTGATGACGCAGTATGGACTCAGAGGAGTTATCACATCCTGACATCACTTGATCTTTATGGGATGTGTGTGAACGCACTCACAGATTCCGGATATAACTGGCAGTGTGAATGAACCAAAATCAAAAGATCCCAGGACAAATCCCAGGACACATTATCCGTGTATTTTCTGGAATCTCTGTGTGAAAGGGGCTAAGGTGGCGCTTTTGTTAGCATTGGCCTCTCTCAAGAGTGTGGGGGATCTGCATGCTCTTTCTGTGAGTGAGCCTTGCATTGAGTTTGCCCCAGGTCTTGTGAAGGTGTATCTATGACCTAGACCTGGTCCCAAAGTTTTGTCAACATCATTCTGTTCTCAAGTCATTCTTCAGTCTTTCTGTCCCCCTCCTTTTTCCTCTGCTGAGGAGGAGAAGCATCATTTGCTTTGCCCTGTTCGGGCTTTAAAGGCATATGTGGACCGCTCTGGCCAGTGGCGCAAGTCATCTCAGTTGTTTGTATGCTTTGGGGCCGGCCGCCCAGGGCTCGCCGCCTCTAAGCACAAGGTGAGAGCTGAGGAGCCACCCGCAGGGTAGCTGACTTCTGGGTACAAATGTGTCCCCAAAATATGGTTAAGTAGGTAAGTAGGCACACATAGATCAGTCAGTCAGGAACAGAGGGGGAAAAAGAAGTATTTTGATTTTCTGTTTGGAGTCAATTAAAGGGTAAAGGAGAAGAAATAAGAAATAATGAAAATAATAATGAGAGCATGTTTGTATGTGTGTGAGGGGGAAGTGAAAATGAGACATGAGAAATTAAAAGAATATTACATTTACATTCCACATCAATTTAAAATGCCCAAAGACTCCTCAAAAAAGAGTATGTTTGTATGTGTGTATTTGCTTGTCTATACATACCTTTGTCTGGTTTTGCTGAAAGCTTTAATAACAGCGTTTTTTCTTCTTGGAATTGTGGACTTCATCATCTACAAATAAAAGCAAACACAATTGCACATGTGTAATTACATTTAAAAAAAAAGTCTAAATCATCATCGGCAGCAGCAACAAAAGTACTAATAAATGAAGAGAAAACAAAAAGAAATATGCTATAAAATAATTTGGTAACTATAGCAATTATCTGTTCATTGAGAGAAGAAAATTCACACCTTTAAGATAATCTCTCTTCTTTATATGACATCTGGTGTGAATGCTTCACTGACCTTTCCATATTTTCATAAGGAGAGGTAGCACGGTTTGTCATTGGATGTTTTATTTGATTTATTTATTGCAAGAAGAAAAAAAAATCACAGGCAAAACTGCAAAATAAGAATACACAATATTAGTCTATTATTCTGGTTTGCGCATCAAAACATCCCTATCCAAAATTGCTAATTGAATTTATTATTTTGCAGTCTTGCAGTTACAGCGAGAGACAATAAACGCTGTCAACAGGGTTGCAGATGAGCTACGGAAGATGAGAGAAGTGATACAAGAAATTGCACAATCATTAAAAGATGCAGTTAAAACATGAACCTTGAGTTTTGTCTTTCTTTACAAACGCCACATGACATCCTCACGGATTCTTGTACCTCGTTGATATCCCTCTTGTCGGCCAGGGGGCTGTGGCTCGGGGTCGTAATGCTGGGGTAGAGGGAGATCAGGAGGGAGAGGAATACCGTTCCTCAGTGCTATATTGTGCAAAACACCACACGCCCTGACAATCTTGCACACTTTTGCTGGATGGTATAAAAGTCTGCCACCCGAGGCATCCAGAGCACGCCATCTGCATTTCAGGATGCCGATGGCACGCTCCACAACTGCGCGGGCACGAGAGTGGACCTCGTTATAATGAGTTTCCTCTGCGCTCTGCGGGTTTAAAAATGGGGTGAGGAGCCAGCGTCTCAGGGGTTAGCCACTGTCGCCTGCAGGTTATAATTATATTAAAAACAAAATTGTTACAGTTTCTACTTTTTAATATTGTTAAACTCACCAAGAAGCCAGCCATCACGTACTGCGCCTGCATTTAGTCTGTTCCCTACACTGCTATGTGTCAAGATAAAGGAATCATGTGTTGAACCAGGCCAGCGTGCCACAGTGTTTGTGAGGGTCATGTTGGAGTCACATATGATTTGCACATTAATAGAATGCACATGCTTTCTATTAACATAAGCAAATTAATTTTCAGATGGTGCCCTTATAGCAACATGAGTGCAGTCAATTGTGCCGATTACATTTGGGAAACCAGACATTGTTGCAAATTCCATTTTAATTTCGGCCTGTTCTCGCACAGTGTAGGGGAACCTGATGTATCGACTAACCATATTAAGTGTACCATTTAAAACGACAGATATTATGGCACTCAGGGACGGCTGTGATATACCAGACCTATAGGGTGAGATGATAGATTCCAATAGAATTATTTCATATACAAAAAGGTCTTAGAGACAAATTTGAGGATTACTTATAGTTTTTTTTATATAAATAATTTA